>NC_073255.2:164002500-164627500 GCF_029289425.2 Pan paniscus
ATTATTAATTCTTAAGCAGCACTGGCTCATCTCATTCCACTAGACATTAAAGTCATAAAGTTTATCAAGAAGAAAAAGAAAAGAGTAAGTTCTTTAAACTTGAAGCTCAGTAGGAGCAAAGAGCTATGTCTATTCCATCATCTGTCTTTTCAATCCCCCATGACTTGTGTTGCTGGTAGGGCACACTGGATGCTATTGCTAACCAGTGCTGTTTTGGGAAAGCACTACCCTTCATAAATTATTTGAAAAGGAACCATTTTGCTTTTATACTGATCTATGAGATATCTTTGCTTTTCAAAACACAATCAGCATATGTTTATTTACTAAAAAGAGGTCAATGCCACAGGTTTGCATGAAAAAGAAAAATCATGACCATTGTTAAAAGAAAATCCGAACCAATTTTTCAGCATAGTTCTATATGTTGTTTTAAACAACTATTTCAAATGTTGCTCAAATGAAAAGGTCAAGTATACATCAATATAAAAGAATATAAAGGGTTTCATTATCTTTTAGTCTGTTCTCACTGTCAGTGAGGCAAGAACATGTTTAAAGTGCATCTCCCCATAATCAATTTCTTTACTTAGAAATGTCATTCTGGATGGACATTTTACAGCTGATTAATTTCTGTCCTTCTTTCTCATATGTAAATACAAGACTAAAATGCACTCTTCTGGTAGATTTCCTTTCTGCGGTTAAAGTGCTAATTTCCTACAGATCGGTTATCTACAGTTCTAGCAGAAAAAAATGATCTTTCAAACTATGCTCTTATGTTTCTTTAATATATGCATCTTTTCCCCAAAATATTTGCATTAAGTCGACAAACATTTGAATGTAAAAGGTAGAAGACATTGTCATGGCTTTTGTCAAAAAGTCAACATATTAAGTATGTTGCACACACAAATGTACTCAATTAACATTTTAATTAAGGATAACAAATAATTAAACAGATGACATTTTAATTAATTTCTCAACTGTAAACAGCCTGATGAAAATTGTTAAATCTGATTCTAGTTAAATATCTCTTCTTGCAAACATGGTAACCCCAAACTAATCACGATCAGAAACATTTCCCTTTTATGTACTTACATAGTCATAATGTCATTCGCAAATAAGTTTTTCAAGTTCCTCAGTGTTATGAACCACATTCTCTTTATTATGTAGGATGCAAGTGACAGCATAATTGTATAATAATTGTTTCAAGGCACTTCTATATGTCTTGTGAAAAAGCACAGTATACTAAAGTATTTAATGTCTTTCTACAATTAAAGATTCATGCTTGGCTGTTAAATCCAAATTAACAATTTTGTCAAGCTTAGCAACCCAATTCCATAACATCAACTTTTCATATTACTGAACATCTGTAATACCTGTCTCTGATTTTGTAATACACTAGGGGTAGCTAATTGTGTCAAATGGCATTATTAATTTCTCAAAGCAAAATTAGATATAATTCATTTATTTTTGAAAATAAATATGGGCCATTCAACACTTTGAAGCAGAGTGGCATAATAATGCTGAAAATGATGCCCAGGATATTTAGTCAGTGAATTAACAAGAAAACGGAACAAACCCTGCTCTGAGGATTACTGGATTTAGCAAAACAGAACAAAAACACAAATAAGTTTGTCTTTTGTTTTCTATATTGCATGCAACATACTTACAATAAAAGATTATTCACTGTTTATCTGAAATTCAAGTTTAATTGGCATCATTTTATCTGGCAACCCTACTTTTAAAAAAGCAGTATCTGTAAGATAAATTCACCTTGAGAAACACTTTTTTTGGTCTCTGGTGCAAAGTGGGCTATAGCAAAATGGGAGCAATCTGGTGGTAGAGGATGCTCTGGGCCTCTCTGGGGCCCTGAGAGGGTACTAAGATGAGCCTCAGCCAGTATTGAGACAGCATGTCCAGGAGACAAATACTCTGTGTATTTAGTAAGTCAGATTTGAAGTTTAAAAAGTTACTGATCTATTTTTAAATCTACTCTGCTTTGTTTTTTAAGTGTAATATAGATAGGTCTCACAGGGTAGCCAGCCTCTCTGTTATATTTTCCCCTTTGGAATCATTCAGAAAAGGCATGCAGACCCTAAGGAAATACAACCTACATCAGGGGCACTCTGTCACTGAAGAGAGTGTAGGAGATACTTGTGGCATTCTATGGTCCCTTGCATGGCAATTCCTGAAAACTGTGGTTCCCAGAGCTATGGCTTGAAGAGACTCACAACTGCTCTCCACGGCAAAAGTGAGCCTCAGAAAAAAAACAGTATGGGGGTCTCATGGCTCCAGGAGATAGAGGAACAGGGAAACAAGGGAAACCCAGGGACAAACCCAGGAAAACTCAGAGACAACAAATTCCAAGTTTTGGACATGTAAGTGTTTTTTCCCAACTGAGAATTCTGAAGAATATGAGAACCAGGACATATGGTCTTGAAATTCCTGTTTTAATCTCCAAGATCAAAACAGAATATTTTAGTTCAGTTATCCAGATATTTCATAAAAGATGAGTATCAGCTCTAGTAGGACACAGCTAAGGCTACTAATCCCCTCCCCTTCACAAACATCCCTCTGTTTACCTCCACTTACTCAAAAATCTCATTAAAATTTGGTAGTCATTCATCTTACAGTAACTCTGTACAGTACCTCACCTCTGCAGTCCCATACCTCTTGAGAGGATCTTCCATGACCTAAAAGATGGCCCCTGTCAGCTCTTCAACTCAAAGAAAGGGTCTCCAACTTAAAAAGGGGGTTGCTTAGGGAAAAAAAAGGGGAACAGAAACTAATCACCTAAAACCATTGTCTACTCGCAGCATAGGAAGCTCTTTGGTAGGCATTAGGAAAGCATCTCTCCATAAGTTAGATGGTATTTTTGTGTGTGCTATTATTGCTGTTGCTATTTAACTGCAAATATGCAATTATCACACCTTTAGCATGAGGTTCAGTAGACATAGAGGCACTAGATTCAACAATATTGAATTTACAAATGAATGGTCCAATGAATGAAAGTTGGGCAGCCACAGAAAGCCTCAGAGAGCTAATCAATGTTTCCCAAGAAGTCTGAACCCCACCACCAAACCAAGCAAAGCTGAAAGTAAACATGTTCCGGCCAAAGTACAGAAAGTAAAATGCTTCCTACTGCTGTGGATGAGGGTCCTCTGACAGGCCCCACTGATAGAGAGTGGGAAGCTCAAGTTTACCTTAAAGGACCTTGTTTCCTAATACATATTGTTAAACCCTTCCGTAATGCTCTCTGCAAGCTTGGCTGGGTACTTCTCTGCTAACTACTAATAAGCTACAGTTTTCTCTTGGTCTCTGCTTTGGGCAAATTCCCTCCTATCCCCCCACTCACCTTGCTTCAGCTGTCCCTAAGGCTTAATTCCACCTTCTGCCCTGTACAAGTATACTAACTTAGTATATTTCTAATATCCTCTAATCCACATTTGCCATATCTTTCAAGCTGGGTTCAAAACACCTCTTTTTAGAAGCTTTTCAGAATTAACCAATGTAACTAATGCAACTCAATTTTGCTGTTTTCTCCTTTCATCTATAATGCCTGAATCCTTTTACACTTATATGTCAAGACTTTACCATGTTTTTTATGTTGTTTACCCAGAGAAAGAATATTAGAGCTTTGTAAAATTATTGGTGCCTCAAATGCAGCTTTAAAATGAGTTAAATAAATAAAAATTAGTATAGAAGAGCACGGTAAGCTTTGTTGTTTGAAAAGATAACGTATCTACTATTGCCCATCTTCGAACTCAACTCTTCAACACATTAATGTGGCCCACCCCCTTGCCATTGAACCAGCATCATCTGGAAACTTGTTGAAGATACAGAGTCTCAGGTCCCACCCTAGACCCACTGAATCAGATTCTGTATTTTAACAAGATGCCTCCAGTGATTTGTAGACATGATAAAGTTTGAGAAGCCTTGACCTTCCCCATACTAGGCATGAAATATTCTACAAGGAATATCTCTTAAATGGGTGCAACAGAGTCAATTCAGGTATCTCTACTTCTGCCCAATCCAATCCACCAATTAGAAAGCAACTTTTCCACTAAAGAAGGTTAAGGGATCAATTCATCAAGAGGACATGGCTATTGTAAATATATATGCACCCCACACCAGAGCACCTAAATACATAAAGCAAATAATGGACATGCGGAAATAGATAGCAATACAATGATCGTAGGGGACTTCAATACCCCACTTTCAACAATAGATAGATGAAGCAAAAAAAAATAATAATAAGGAAATACTGGACTTGAATAGCACTTTTGACCAAATGGGCCTAGGAGACATAGACAAAAATTTCTGTCCAACAGCAGTATAATACATGCACATTTTTCTTCAACACACATAGAACATTCTCCAGGATAGACCATATGTTAGGCCACGAAACAACCTTAACAAATTTAAGAATACCGTACTCATATACAGTATTGTTTCAGGCCACAATGGTATGAAACTAGAAATCAGTAACAGGAAGAATCTTGGAAAATTCACTAATATGTGGAAATTAAATAACATGCTCCTAAACAACCAATGGGTCAAAGAAGAAAGCAAAAGGAAAACTTAAAAATAACTTAGGACAAATGACAATGCAAACACAGCGTAGTAATTTTTGTCAAGGGCACCAAGGGAAAACAATGGAGAAAGGTGAGTCTTCAACAAATGGTGCAGGGAAAACTGGATTTCCACATGTAAAAGAATGAAATTAGACCTTTATCTTACACCACACACAAAAATCAACTCTAAATAAAAGACCGAAACATAAGACCAGAAACTATAAAACTTCTAGAAGAGAAAGAGCAACAGCTCATGGACATTGGCCTTGATGACTTTTTGGATATCACATGAAAAGGTCAGGCCACAAAAACAAAAATAAATGAGACTACATCAAACTAAAAAGCTTCTGCACAGCAAAGAAAACAATCAACAAAATGAAATGACAGCCTATAGATTGGGAAAAAAAATACTTGCAAACTATATATCTGATAAGGAGTTAATATCTAAAATGTATGAAGAATTCATATATTAATAGTAGAAAACAAATAACTCAATTTTAAAAAGACCTCAATAGACATTCTCCAAAGAAGACATAAAAATGGCCAATAGATAGATGAAAAGATACTCAATACCATTAGTCATAAGAGAAATGAAAATCAAAACCACCATGATATACCACTTCACACCCATTAGAATGGTTATTATCAAAAAGTCAGAAGACAACCAATGTGGGCAAAGGTATGGAAAAAGGGAACTCATACACTATTGATGGGAATGCAGACTGGTATAGCCATTATGGAAAAGAATATGGAGGTTTCTAAAGAAATCAAAAATAGAGCTACCATATGACCTAACAATCCCTCTTCTGGGCATATACCCAAGGGAAATAAAATCACCACTTTGTAAAGACATCTGCACTCCCATGTTCATTGCAGCATTATTCCCAACAGCCAAGACAGGGAAACAACCTAAGTGTCAGCTAATGGACAGATGGCTTAAGAAACTGTGGTACAAATATACAATGGAATATTGTTCAGTCTTAAAAAGAACAAGATTCTACTTGCCACGACATGGATGGGACTAGAGGGCTAAGTGAAATAAGGCAGACACGGGGGGAAAAAAAATCACATGACCTCACATGTGGAATCTAAAAAATCAGAGATAGAGAACAAAACAGTGGTTATGGGGTCAGGGTGGGGGAATGAAGAAATGTATGTCAGAGGATACAAAATAGCAGGTATGCAGAATGAAGAAGTCTAGAGATCTAATGTACAACATGAAGGTCATAGGTAATAAAATTGTACTCTATATGAGATTCATGCTAAATGAGTGCTCTCACCACAAAAACAAAGGGTAACTATGTGAGATAATGGATACATTAATTTGCTTCACTATAGTAACCTTTTTACTATCTACATGTATCCCTTAACATGTTTTATACCTTGAATATATACAATACAATTTATTTTATAAATAAATAAAATTCTATTTCCCTTGCCTCAATGAAACAGGAAAGAAGACAGGCATAGAATGGAGGGCTCATATGAAAGAAAAATTCTGCCTCCTGGAAAACAATTGCTAATGAATTGGTATTTGACAGCAGAGGCATTGCAATGGCAGGGACTTCAAAAGGAGGCTGGTCACTGAAACCAGTGGCTGTTCTCAAGACAGTGGAACAGGAGCACATGGACATGCAGGAGGGCTCTGTAGAAGCCAGGAGCCACCAGAACCTGACCAGAAAAGAAGACAAAGGCATCAGGCTGTCCAAAGTCTTAATGGGGAAAAACTGGAAATTTAAATCAAAGCCCTACTGGCTCTCTTTTGCACTCAGTGTTGGTGGTGCCCAGTGCTACACTAAGCACTCTACCTACCTCATTGACAATGACTATAATAGACCATAAGTATTATTATTCCCATTTTGCAGACAGGACAACTGAAAAAAACAGAAAGACTGTAAAAGTCACATCCCAAACACACCACTTAAAGTGATGGCATGGGATTCAAAATGAATCCCACTCCCAGTCCTGTCCTCAACCTCTATGCTCTACTGCCTCCTTCTGTTCAAGGAGAGTAGAGTCTGTATGGGTCTTATTACACAGTGTGGGCCCACCATTCTCAGCTGACCCTTGGGTTGGCTTCATAAAGCCCAGAATTAGAGAAACCCTCCAGATGTTACTACACACCTGTATCTGAAGTAGGTAAGCCCTGCCTCAAAAACAAGATTGCTATCATGGTGAGTCTATGAAATGCTGTCTTAAGAAGGTTGTTGTTTTTTTGTTTTTTGCAGTTTGTACCCATCAGGTTTTAGCAGAACAACAGGTTTTAGCTATACACATTGGGTTTTAGCAGAAATGAAGCACTTTCCTTCCTTGGGGAACAACATATGCTGGCATCGCTAAGTGTGTGGCTGCCTGGCTCCTTGGTACACAAGGACTCTGTAGGAGGTCAGGCCTCCTTAGGACAGCACTGGAGACTCTATACTCCAAAAGTCTCTCCACCTGGCCTAGAGGGTATGTTTTTAGTCCTCACAGGTTATGCTATTCCAGATCCTTCTCCAGCCTTGACCTCCATAGAGAAAATCACATGACACACTTCAATAAACTCAACCACCTAAGGGTTCTTGACCATACAGACCAACCACCTCCAGCAAATCTCCCACTAGCAAAAAGCAACTTATCTCTTCCATGGATCTTCCTCGGATTTCTACCATTTCTTATCTAAGGACCTCTTATTTCTTCCAAAGATCTGTTTGTGTCATAAAAGAAAAAACACCCCAAAACCCAATTATGGATGGTTGTGAAAAGCCACGTCAAATTAAGGGGATCATCAACAACGTTTTCTACAGTTCACATAGGAGGCGATCAGGATGCTGTTCAGTCACGCTGCAACATCTGCCTTTCATTATCATTATCGTCCTCACAGAGTTCTTGAGCCCCTGAGTTTATGGTTTTCTACTGGGATTTTAAGAAATACACAGAGATGTATCAAAAGTTGAACCTGTGTATTTACAGAGAATCTCAGAGAAAAATCTCTTCCGTATGATACAAGGCCTAGGGACTTGTACTTTACAGAATACAAATCTAAAGAAGAGATATTATGTGCCTCGAGAGCTTGTTAGAAAGCTAGATGTTACACTTTTCTTCTCTTGGAACTACTGAATGTAGATTATAGTCTATATTCTGAGGTTTTGTAGGTTTCTCTTTTGCATTCCAAAACCTTTAATTCTGTAGATTAAAAAAAAAGTTAATATTAGGTGTTCCTAGTCCCCTTTAAAGTTACTTACGATTTCTCACTTGCCAATTGTTGAATTTTCATGTTTATTTTTAGTGTTGAAAATAGGGAAACTGCTATCTCTCCTTCACTTCCTGCCACCTTAGGGAAAAGTGAACAAAGAGTACAGAAACTACAGAAACAGGGAAGACAGCAAGACAGACAGAGTGGGAAGGGGCCAGAGCATATGTTTTAAGTCATTCAGGCCTAGTTCCCATGTGAGTTTTATCACTTAGTGAGTAAACTTGAGCAAGTTCATTAACCTCTTTGAAACTCATTTTCCTCATTGCAATCACCTTGCAGGAGCTGGTCTAAGGGTATATAGCAATGCAGGTAAAGCACTTGGCACAATACAGAAATTCAAACTATGACATACAGGATGATGGTGGTGGTGGTTAACAGGCAAAAGTGGCAAGACAGGGCAGAGAAGGTGAAGGTAGCAAAGTTAGAAAGAAATACTAGATATGGTTTTCCCTAAAATCCAAATATAAGCATGATTGAGAGTATCTATGGCAAAGGAAATATTCTACCAACCTGATTAACAACTTCATTCTGCTTTGAAAGACACTCAACCTGGATTGCAAATTCCATGAGGATCAGCAGACTAGCTAATCTCATTTCAGTTTATCTCCACAGTAATCAATAATTGATCCCAGGGGAAGGTCAGCCTAGTGTCCTTAGGTGACTCTTCCTTTGCCAATTTGTTTTGAGCTCTCTTTATACAAGAGTGTAGGTATTATGATACAGAGATTATTTCTTTAAATTGGAGATGCATCTGATGACATTTGGAGAAAACCATCTAAAGATCACCAAAGGAATTTACCAAAAGGTAAAACCATGAATAAAAATAATTTTCAGACATGTTTCATAGGACTACAGTTCAACTGTTATATATTACTTATGTTCTTAATAGTTTGGAACCGCTTGTCAGTCAAAATTAAATCATAGGCATTCCATTTGTAGAATAAATTAGTCAATCTTATTTGCATGAATCACAAAATTCTTACAGCTCTTCATTTTCTTAAAGTATTTAACACCCTCCCCATTTTCTCAACGTGAATATCAGGGTACATTAGTCACAAGACCATAACCCAATTACTTAAAGGGTATATTACATAAATGATCACACAACCTGCTGTGAAATACTGTATCTTTAGCATTTGGACCACTTGGGACATTGAGAGGAAGGATTCATTAATGAAGTGTGAAGCTCACTTTTATTTATAGTCCACGGGAAAGGCATATTTCACAGCCATCAGAAGCACTTTTGCAGGCAAGAAGTTACAGCTAATCCAAGTGCTATACCAAGCTAGTACAAGTCCAATCCTGGTGTCCCTGGCAGTCAGAAATGTTGTAAAGGGGAAAGGAATTTTATAAAACAATTGATAGCACAAGGAGTATGAGAATGTAGAAGATCAAATCCAGACCACAGCCGAAACCTTGATAGGAGGGACACATGATGAACTAGCCTATAGGCTGAAAGGTCTGGAGGAAGTTGTGATGGTATGGGTCAGATATCTTCCACTTCCTCTGTGAAGTAGTAGAAAGTCATTTTTTGAGAAAGCGGAAGTGGGGAGAGTGGTGACTTGAAAGAGTCACTTTGGGATATGGTAGAGCAAGTTAATTGGGAAATAGCGGATAATTAGGCAATTTGAAGTTGGTGACTATGAACTTTGAGAAGCATCAAATCTCTCAATCCATTTCTGTCAATTTACCCTACTACTGAATGATTTAATTCATTTTGTGTCACCAGCACCTAGCACAGCTCCTTGCACAAGGTAGATGCTCATATTTGACTCAATTAGAAATGGGAAATATCTGAATTGTCTGAACACAAACAGTAAATGGTAAATAAATACTGGCCTTCTTTTAGGTTTGCAAAACACAATTGATTTGATAGTGAAGGCCAACATATACATAAAGAAAAACCAGAGGCCTCGATTTTACATTCAAGGTAGGTCACTGGTACACAGGAAGCCAGCTGAGGAGAGGTACAAGTGAGGGGACGTGAGGAGCATGGGTGGTGAGTATGAGATGGCTGCCCAGTCACCTCTGCTGAAAACCACCTTTGAGAGTAGCAGGATTCTAGAAACAGGATCAAAAGAATCAGTGTAGCACCATATATCACTGCCTCTGTAAGAAAACTGTGCTTGTCAACCTGGAGTTTGGGGAAAAGCTTTAAAGGAAACCTGTCATTCTGTACTCCAGCTTTCCAACTTTGCAAAAGGCACTTTTCCTTGGAACTCAGGCAGAAAAATAATAAATCACGCCTAGCTCTCTTGCTCAGGATCCAGTCCCGGTTCCCCACCCGTAGTTCCCTCCAGCTGCTTCCTGCTACTTCCATTCCTGCACCTTATGCTCCAGCTATTCCAAAGTACTTCCTGGCTTAAAACACCAAGTGATGTTGTAAGTCCCAAGCTTTGTAAGTGATGTTCTCTCTCACTGGAGTCCTTTCTCTCCCCAGCCCCTTCCATTATAAATTCCCACTCCTCCTCCTCAGATGTCTCTTCTTCTACAAAGCCTGTCCCGCCCCTTTCACAGAGTAAAGGAGCCCACCCCTACTGTGTCCCTGAACGTGGCTTTAGGCATGGAAGAAACTACATTTAACCTTTGTTCCCCATAACTTGAAAAGCAACTGGCACATCATAGATTCTCAATGCATGTCTGTTGAATTGAGTTTTACTGTTCATCTACCTTGCAGACAAATGACATTTCTTAGATATCAATTCTTTTTGATTTCCTTTTTCCAACCCATGGACTATAACTTTTTTTTTAACTAATTTCAGGAACACATACGATGTATGCACTACTGGAATCTGAATAAAATTTCTAAAAAGTAGAAATAATTTAAATGAAAACTGATTTCTTTATTCTATCAGTTTTTGAACTCAAACTGTCTAGAAACAAGAAGGTTCATATTGATTTAAAGATGTATAAAATATAACAAAAGACATGCGGGTTATGGAAATAAGACTGTTCATTCTCCAAATTCACAAATATTAGAATTAAAGGCACCCCTGAAAGCCTGAAGAAGGTGGCTGTAGAATAAATAAAAGGAGTGCCACTTTACACAGCAGGTGGCAAACATGAAACGTTTTATTGTAAGAATTGGTACAGACTTGAAAGTATAAGTACGTTCCAAGGAGGACTTAGCTATAATCTAGGATGATGGTTCCAGCATGTCACTGGGTGGAAATTAGAGCTATTTACTTTGTCAGCAGGGCATGCCCACCCCACACTTACTCACAAAGTGCCACCTGTATCTTTGCCACTGTAGCTGGAGCACCGAGCAAGATACATCCAGTTGGTCTGATCTAACTCAGCACAGCATTTCTGGTGCTTTTATACTCTCTAGAATCATAGCTATGTTGTTTGGAGAAATTTATTTTCTTGAAATAGGATGCAGTTCTTTCTTTGATTCATCCAACGTAACTCTCATCGATCTTTTAAAATAAAATATCTTCCAAAATATTTACTTCATTGAACAAATACATGAGGGAGGTCAAAGAGATATATTGCATACCCCACCCATCTGCATGCTGAATGTCTTTCTAAACCATCAACCCTTGAGAAGGGAAAGGCTGAGTTACCAAGTGGACTGAGGTGGATATGTGGCAATTGGAACCATATTGAACCATGCAGGAAACAAAAAGAAAAGCACAGAAAGAACTTATCTGGAACTAAATAGCAAGTTCGGTTCACGAAAGTTTTATTCACAAGTTTTTCCATGTGAAGACCTTAAAATTCCACTCAATAAACATGTTTATAAAATAAGCACACAAACAGCCTGGAAACACATGTTAGCATTATATAAGAAGTAGAGAAAGACAATGAAATCAGTCCTGTCCTCCTTATGCTAATTTTGATTTAATGTCTCTAGGGACCTGCGCTCATGGAAGAAAATCAAGGAACATCTTAACATGGAAAACAACAGAAGGCTAAACTTGTGGCTCAGCACAGGAGAGGGTAGTAGAAAACCTGGAATTGACGCCCTCTTGAAGGCTGCCAATGTTTAATAACCCCCAGAGCCCATTGTTGTAAGATGTGGCTAATTCTAGCAGTAGTTACTCATAAAAGACAAGGGTATAAATCTGGAAACCTAAGATAAAGACTGTGAAGAAACTCTGAGGAGAAAGAGATTGGTCGTAAGCAAGCGTGGAAGAAAAGTGGCAGCCAGTGTGGAGGAAGGAGGGGCAGTATGTGAGTGGATAGGCTGGGGCTATGCATATGAGTTGTGTTCTCTTTGCTCTGTACAACTTCACTTGCCCTCTTACCACTGGGGTGGAAGAATAGCAGCACCAGCCCACCTTTGTAGCAGTTATGGGGTATATTTGGGGCAGAGCTGGAATCTGGGCTGCATTGGGAGAAGATTAGCCTACCCCTAAACGGTTCCTCCACCTCACTGTCCCTCTCCACAGCCCAAAGCTTAGGACTTGACAACCAAGTAGCAAACTAAGTTGTAAAAAGAGAGCAGGCTCAGAGCAGAGGCATAGACAGTTTTACGTAAGAGCAGAGTTTCTTATAAAGAGGCATCAAATGCTAACCTCAAGTACAGGCTTTGGTGATATGAACTCTGTGTCCTGGGGCACTCCATCACCCTCCTCTTCTTAAACTCACCAGGAATGACAAAGACTAGGATCTGGCTTTGGCTCTTCCTCTACATGACTGATACCTGAAGCAGACAAAGTGGGATAGGGTTCAAGGCAGCAGTCATGACGAGAGGCAATACACTGAACAACTTACACCCAATAAATCAGAACTAATGAAAACGAGAAATCGAGAAGTTAAAATAAGCAAAATAAATGTCATCAAAGAGGGAAGAGAGATTATTGATAACATGAAGCAGGAACAAGAAGTTATAAAAATCTGAAAAGAAAAACAATATATGAAGAATATAAAGTTGAAACAACTTCCTAGATGGAATAAATAGCAGAATGGATACAACCAAACAATGATTGAGAGCAGATGCAGAAATTATCTCATAAGGTATTGGAAAAGAAAAAAGATATAAAGTGTAATAGTTAAGATCTGTGGAATATACAAGTGTCCACATCTTTTTAACAACAGTCTCAGAGGAGAGGATAATAAAGCAGTTGAGGAAATAACTCCTGAAAATTTCTATGAATTAAAGAAAGGGGAAAAACTATAGATTAAAGGTCTAACAAGGAAAAGAAGGAAAAGAGGAAGGGAGAGAGGGAGGGAAGGAGGGGAAAGAACAAGGAAATGAGAACACATAAGGAAAGAGGAGAAAGAAAAAGAAAGAAAAGAGGATGGGGAGGAGAAAGGAGGAGAGAAGAGGACAAAAGAGGACAGGAGAGAAGAGAGGGAAAAAAGAAGTCAAATGTATAGAAAAGAATCAAGGACTAACAGACTACACTGAAGGTTCTTAACTTGTTTTGGTCCCATGAATCACTTTGGCAATCTGGTGAATTCTATGGACTCATTCTAAAATGAAAAAATTTTAAAAATTTTTATTAATTGCATAACACAAAATACATAAGATTATAAATAAAACCATTTATGTTGAAAAATAGTTACCAAAATATTTTTTAAAAAACAAATTTATGATATAGTAATAGGTGTTCTCCCTTATTAATGAGAACACAACAAGACTTAGTGGATGGTCTAATACTGTAATTTTGAAGAACCACAGCCAACCCATTTTATCATGGATGAAAAAAATGTACATTGTTGCTGACACAGAAATGTAAGTTGGTTGTAACTGCAGCCTAACCAAGCATTAATGATAAACATAGCTACATGGATAAAAGTAGAAAACAAAGCAAGATTTATAGTACGATACCACCGATAAAAATTAAAAACACATTCACACGCAAAACAATACCACAGACTTAACAAGGTTACACACATATGTAAAACAATTACATCAAAGACACCAAAGTGAATCCTAAGGGAGAGAAGGGAATTGGAGCAGTGATCAGGGAAGATGAAAGAGAAAGAAAATAAGACAAGAAGAAGGCTTTGCACCAATCAGTGATGGCAATGTGCTCTAAACTAAGGATAATGATTAACATAACTCTCAGTACCTAAGATCTAATTAAAACAAACAACCCCATCAAAGATGGGTGGAGGCTGAAAGTCAGACATTATTGGCATTTGAGAGAATAGAAAAAAAATTACAAGATAGCAACTAAAGATTTTATACAAGTAAACCCAGACTTTATCAGCTCCAATAGTCCTAAAATTGCTGTTTTCAGAGATGTCCTTACCCCATCTCAAGAGAGTACACCATTGAGACCAGGTCAGGCATAAAAGCCTGTCAGCCTAGAGAGGACATGGAATAGCTCTCAGAACTGTCCTACTCTGAAAGGCCAGCCAAATTGTCTTTTCCAGTTCAGACAAAGGACATCCTCACCATCCACTCTCTTGTCAGTGGAGACAGAAAAAAACTCAGGAATCCAATGGTTGTCCAGACATTTGGGTGAAGACATGACATTCCATTTGTCTTCGATCATTACTGCCACTATAATAAAAATACCTTAGTCTGGGTAATTTATAAACAACAGAAAGTTATTTCTCACAGTTTCAAAGGCAGGGAAGTCCAAGATCAAGGCACCAGTACATTCAGTGTCTGGTGAGGGCTTGATTGTGCTTCAAAGATGGCACCTTGCTAATGTGTCACCACACGGCGGAAAAGTAGCAAGGGAGCCTCTTTTAAGGGCACTAATCTTATTCATGACAGTGGAGCCCTCATGACTTAATCACTTCCCAAAGGCCCCACCTCTTAATACTATTACATCGGGTATTAGGTTCTAACATGTGAATTCGTAGGGGGGCACAAACATTCAGACCATCACACCATCTATACCAAAAAAAAAAAAAAAAAAAAAGGCTGAATATGCTCTCCTGGTCTTTTTACTGCCCCCTAGCTATAGGTGGTAGCAATAAACAACTAGTTGTTTTCATTCTGTTTCTCTATCTGCCTCACCACCTCTGGAAGGGCCCTAACTTAAGTTGGAGTGACAGCATACAAAACTCTCCAAGGAAGTCCTCTTGGTCCCCTAACATGCCATGAAGCATGCTCCCCAGGAGAAAGCCTGTATGGAAATTACGCTGATGCATTCCTCCTTGCATTCAGGTTTGGTAAGAGCAGGCTGTGTGCAAGTGGTTACAGCTGCTCAGTGGACCAGGCTGTGGAAAATGAAAACCAAGGCTTTGATTTCATCTCTCCCGGGTATTCTCCACATCACTTTTGTTGTGTGCAAACTAATAATAACAGATCTGATCTACATACAGTTCTTCTTGTCTAAAATTACTCATTTAAATTAAGCATTTTAGTCACTGTTTGATAATAAGATGCAAGGTAAAGTACTTGTGAGCACAGAAAATTAATAGAAAGGAAACACTGAGCGTATGTTGAGTTTAGCCACCAGCATCTATTTTTAAAGATGACCTAATTAATTGTTACATAGAATGTCAGGAGAAAAGAAACACTGGCAAAGCTTTTAGACAAGGCAACTACTAACTTTAAAAGTATGGCACTGCTGAAACAGCTCTATAAAAGCTTGCAGCATGATTTCTACACAGTTGTCAAACATGCCGGAATAAATACATGGCAATAAAAAGCCATGTAAATTTCTGGGAGAAAAAAAAAATCACAGGACTGAAAATTGAACTTTAAAAAAAATTGTAATTTTTAAATTGTGTGTATCTCCTTAAGATAATCCTCATTTAGTAAATCATATTTACAGTCATTTTGCCACAGGCTTTTCTTCCCTAGCTGTACATGTATACAGCACCATGAAGCTTTACACTGTTTTTCATAAGAGTTACGGTTATTTAAATGGCAAATAAACCAAAGACAAAGACTTGGTTTTTATTAAATTACAGCATTCTAAAATTTAAACAAAATAATCCAAATGCTGAATTCCTCCCTGAAAAACTGACATAAATTGCAATAAAACATGCTCGCAAAACTGAAGCATCCTACTTTATTTTCACAAATAAAAGGTGATTCTGAAAACTGACTTTACTTCTAAAGTAGGAAAGCAAAACTAAAGAATAAATACTGTAATGGAATGTAAAAGAATATGTTTAATAGAGAGGTTTTATAAAAGCATTGCCTAAGCATAAGAAAACTAGAAAATGGTATTTTAAAGACTATTAACATACATCTCTTTCAAGAAAACACTAATCTAATACCACATAAAAGGAGAGGTAGCATATATACACCTACTTAGATTAAACCCCAGCCACCAATATACACTCTGAGGTCTTTATAACCCCTCCTTGCAAAAAAGGAGGGTGTTTGATTAGTGAGTTTACCAAATTCACATTAACTGGGAGTGGAAACCTGCCAATGGGACTTGCAGAGTTGGAGGATAGAAGAAACTCACTCATGTCATGTCCCTCTATCCAAATTTAATAAGATAAACAAAAACTAGCAAATAAAAATTAAAACAAAAACTCACCAACAAATAGCAAACAAAGAAAAAGCCACAAGCCAAGGCCATTACCTCAGAAAATAATGGGTGAGGAAAAACAAAGAAGATTCCAGAGCAGAGCAGGGCGGCCTGTGTAAGGGTGTAAGGAGGCTCCACCACACGCGCACACATACACACACACATACCCCTCACAAGTTACACAGCAGAGCTGCAAAATCCTGCACCCTCACATCAATAATGGATCTGGAAAGACGCGAACTTAGTAGGGTGGGCCTTTTTCCCTTTTCTGGGGAGCTGTGGAAGGGATGCTAGGGAGAAAAAAGCAGTTTTCTGGTAAAAGAGAAGCCTCTAGGCTACAGGATGAATTGAGGGAGGATCAGAAGCAAGTGGGGACGCCTCCAGGGATAGAGGTCACCCCCCTCCCCCCGCCCTTAGGTGAACATTTAGCATTACCTCTCTCAGAGGTGAGAATCCAGACTAACTCCTGCACCCACCTCGACTGAGCTCTCTGGCTCCCAGCCTATTCCCAGGAAATAGAAAAGTGGATCAAACACCAAAAAGCAGAGCCTGAGTGGTCTTTTCTTAGTAGAAACAAGAGTTCTCAGATTAGAAGAGAGAGACAGTCAAGGACGATGGTTATTTCTGGATGATGGGATTAGAGGTCATTCTTTTTACTTTCTTCTCTGTACTGTTCTGAGTTGCTTAAACATTCTTTATCATACACTTAAAATTTTTACTTACAACAAAAACAATTTTAATTGAAAGAAGAAACGCGACTATACAAATTTTTAAGAACCATGAACCTGAGGTAGGAAAACAACAAACCACATAATGTTCCTGTCTTCACAAGATAAATCCCACCTGTGTGGCCCTTTGATCTTTGAGGAAGAGCAAAGAAGGAAAAGAGGAGGGAAACATCAAGATTTAGAAAAAACAAGATGCACAAAAGAGGAAGCTGATCTGTGAGATAGGGAGGTCCAGGCTCTACTGGAACAGCTGGAGAGATAGAATCTTTCTTCCAGTCCTAGATTTTCCCTCCCATTTCCAGCCTATACTCCTACAAATTGATTCTTCCATCATCCAATCACCACCAAACCCTGACACTCAGTCTCAGTCAGCTCTAGCTAGGGAAGCAATTGCAGGGGGCTGACGTGAGAATTGCATTACTTTAGTGCATGTGTGTCCATGCATACACTTATGTGTGTGCATGCATGTGTACAGTAGAGCTGCTGAAGCAAAAGACTTATTCCAAACATGAACAGATGATATCTGAAAGAAAATATACCATTCTTTACTTGAATGCACTTTTTCTACCAAAAAAACTATTAAATAACTAATTTCTATAAGACATGAATAAAGACAACTATAATGACAAACAAGATTCAAAGGGTACCCTAGAACTTAAAGTATAATAAAAATATATGTATAAAAAAAGATTTAAAGGGTGCATCAGCAGAAGCACACACTATTCTGTCACTGTTTACCCTATTTCAGTGGATTTAAGGATCACTGATTATACGATGTACGCTTATTTTATGTGCCACTATGAGAGAAAAAAAATTATCAAGTAAATTGTAACTCAGTACTTCCTCATCACGTCAACTGCAAGACACATGCTGATCACAGGGATGTTAGAGTAAACACAATGGAATATTACTCATTGCTCACACACCTGTCAAGATGTGTGATCCTTGATGGGTCCTTTAACTCTTCTGGTTATACGATGTTGAACTATATAGCATTTGTAAGATCCTCTTATGCTCTGTGCTTCCAGGTCTGTTGTTTTCTCCCAGAACTAAGATATTTTGGAGCCCTGGGGCCTTCCAGGCCACAAAGAACAGGAGTTGCAGGTGGGATCTGTGGTTTGGAAAGACTAAGAGGCTCCAAGCCTTTGGGGCAGCCCCTTCCTCAGCTCTAACAAGAAGGCACCAGTGAAAAGACAGCTTTCCTCCCTCAGCCACCGCCTCTCTCTCACCAATACCTCCGTTCAGGGCTTTTTCCCACTTATTCCTATTTCTTGGTTCCTCCTTTCCCAGGCCAGAAGAGAAAGCAGCAGAAAGGAAGATCCCAGGCCTTTTTCTTCCATCTAATCAAGACTTCAGGATGGCTTTCTTGCAGTCAGGGAATGGTTGCCTGGGTAACCAAGTATTAACTATAAGGATCTCCCCTTCTCTCTTTTTGCTAGACTAACCATTCTGGTTTCTCCCTCCTGTCTGAGTAGGGAGTTAATAGTAAAAGGATTTATTTAACTAGGCTCTGGATTTTATAACCCCTGCTGGCTTCCAACAGCAAACTCCAAACTGCCTTTTACTGGAGGCTTGTCTTAAATGAACCAGAACTACTTTTTCTCATCTATTATTTTAAACCTAATTGGAACACAGCAAAGCAAAACAAGTTTGAAAGGCAGTCAGAGTAGCTTCCCTATGCCATGATTTATCAATGTCTGAGGCTAGCATATTAAAATATAGCTCTTATTTTGTACCATCAAGATTGGCTGAAAATAAGAATGCCTTTGGAAGGGAAAGGGCTTTCTTAACCAAAATATCTAACTCTACTCCTTATCACTGTTCACAGAGTAGATTATTGTATTTAGTTAAGTGGATGATGGGTGGGGCCCAAAGAAATAGATCCGGAGTCTGGGGTACAGTGTGGTAAATGCAAGCCTGAAAAGATATCTTCAGAAGAAGGTGTGTAACAGAGGGATAGGGGTTGTAGTAGGCTGTTCTTGTATTGCTATAAAGAGATATCTGAGACTGGGTAATTTACAAAGAAAAGAGGTTTAATTGGCTCTCAGTTCTGCAGGCTGTACAGGGAGCATAGACCTGGCATCTGTTTCTGGTGATGCCTCAGGAAGCTTATCAGGCAGGGGCCATAACAGCCTGCCCTTCTCTCTGGCTTCTTGTTGAGTTTAATCAGTGCAAAGGACTTGCCAGGGATGAGAAAGTAGGAGAGACAAATTGAGTTACGTATAACACCTTCTTTCCCTGCTGGGTTGGCAGTGACTGTTTCTCTGCTGAAGGCCACAGTTCCTGCCTGGAAGAACTCTCCTACAAATACAACCTCCATGGGTTTCAGCAGCTTCTTCAAGCCTAGGTGGTAGGCGGTTCCCCCTGTAACTAGGGCATGGGTGCTTCACCATCCCATGTTGAATTCCCTTAATTCCTTTTATAAATAAATCCTTCCATAACCACTTTCTTCAGAATTATTTATCCATGTATAAGAATGATACTGTGATTATTTTTTCAAGTGGGCTTTACCTTTTAGAGATACATCCTGAAGTATTTAGGGACAAAGTGATATTTAAATGAAGCGTGTTTGGTCATGATTTGATAACCGTCAAAGCTAAGAGATCATGATTTGGTAATCATCAAAGTAAAAGGGTTCAGGGTCTTTATAATTTTCTCTCTACTTTTGCACATGTTTAAAATTTTCCATCATAAAGAAATTTTTTAATAAAAAAAATTTTTAAGCACCCCTTTGGGAGATGCTGTTTCCCATAGGGACCTGGACTGACATAGGAGCAGAGGAGGAATGAGCAGAGAATATCAGCAAGATGAACGATATAGTTTGGATAATTGTCCCTACCCAAATCTCATGTTGAATTGTAATCCCCAATGTTGGAAGTGAGGCCTGGCAGGAGGTGATTAGATCTGGAAATGAATTTCTCATGAACAGTTTAGCACCATCCCCTTGGCACTGTCCTCAGGACAGTGAATGAGTTCTTGTGAGATCTGATCATTTAAAGGGGTGTAGTAACTCCCCCCTCACTCTCTTGCTCCTGCTCTGGCCATGCGATGTGCCTGCTCCCCCTTTGCCTTCCACAATGTTTGTAAGTTTCCTGAAGCCTCCCCAGAAGCTGAGCAGATGCCAGCATCATGCTTCTTGTACAGCCTGCAGAACCATGAGCCAATTAAACCTCTTTTCTTTATAAATTACCCAAAGTCAGGTATCTCTTTATAGCAGTGCAAGAACGACTAATACAATAACAATGGCCTACTTCATAATTTTGCCTGGAGCTAGCCCTAAAAGTAAAGGCTGCAAATGATGTGTTTGTGGTCCTTTCTGAACTGGGACTAGACAGTAAAATCTCAATAATTCACTGTAATTAGGAAAACAATTCAATCTGACTCAGCAAAGATCTGTATTATAAACTATTTCTTAAATTCTTTTGAAACTTGAACAATGTATTCATTCAGTTTGGACTGGCCTTCACACACACAGACTTTGGAGAGTTCCAATCTTATTTCTCAGCACACCTTGTTGGAAATCTTTATAAAAACCTCTTTCATAGCCATCGTAGGCAGCTTTTCCTCACACTATCATAGAGTACCTGGCCCTCTCTCCACTTCAAAACACTCGTCTCAAAATTTAGCTTGTTTCACCTCTCCCTTAAAGTCTGTCTTAACCATATTGGCCCAAAAGGAACTCTTCTTAGAAATTATTATCTCACCTCCACCAATCCCTAGGTGACCTTGGGCAAGTTACTTAGCCTCTCAGACCTCAGTTTTATCATCTGCAAAATGGGACTAATAACAGTACTTATTTATTAGAATTTATATCAGTATTGAATGAGTCTGAGATTGGCTAATACTAGGCATTCAGTCAATGTTAGGTACTATTATTACCATTTATTCAGCAAATATTCCACTATATACCTGGTTTTTTCTAAGTCCTGAGGATGTAACGGTGAAAAACATGAAGCCCCCTGCCCTCATGGAGCTTCCTTTCTAGCAGGAGAGGCAGATAATAAACATGTAAACAGATATTTATATATATATATATATATATTCAGGTTTCAACTAGTGCTAAATGCTATGGCAAAACTAAAATGAGTAAAAATGATGGAAAATATGATTTTTGGTAAAGTGGACTGGGATGCCCTTTCTAAAAGGGTGACATTTTGATGATAAAACACATATTGAAATTAGTTTTTAAGCTCATTTTACTGCCTAAAAAACCCTCTTAAATATATATCAAAAGCTTTCAAATATTTGGGAATGATATATTTTCCAACTCAGTAGCCATGATAATCCAGAATCCCAACCTGGGTTGGCAGACTCATCAGTGGACAAGTTCACATCATAAACCTTCAGCATGCGTTCCAAGCCTGCATTTTCCTTTCATTTTAAATGTTATCTTCCTCATGTTGTCTTCCTAATACTGACCTAATTTTTCAAACACAGTGCTTTGTCATCGCAACTTCTTCACACTGTTGACAGAGTCTTCTCTTGCTGCCTTTTCACAAAGGTGGCCTTTTACTTTCTTCACCTTTGTTTCCTAAGAAATTGCCCACAGCCTGCCTTACACCTTTAAACTGGTTTCATGCCACTGTTCAGCTGTTTTCCTTTTATATCAGAGTCACTGTCACTGAATTATTTCACTTCTTTACTCCCTCTTCTTTATTCTCTTTGCTGCCATATACAGCCAAAGTGAAAGGAGATCCCAAAAGAAGCTGCTAACTTCGCGGAGGTGTGTTTTTGGTACTGGTAGGAGTGGGGGAATCAGAGAAATGTGGGCATGGGAGAGTAGAAGTAACATGATCCAAGAGCTCTGACATCAGTTTTCTGACAATTTCAAAATCTGTGAATAAAATAAGGATTTGTGTTAGAAAGTATCAGGAGAATCAGGAAGATAAATAGGATGCTTTTTCCCAAGGGAAAAAAATTTCTACTAATGAAAATCATCACCAATGACTCCTTTGTAATTGGGTTAATGGAATGATTTTAAAACACACACTCACCTCTAGCTATATAAAATAATACAGGATACTTTAATCCTGAGATCCTGGACTTTTCCCACTGTGAAGCAATAAATATAAATAAATATCTTGGCTTAACATTCCTCTTTACCTCCTGCTTCTTCTCTCTGGTGATTTTTTTTCCTTCTTCTTTATGCACAAGGCCCCAGATCACTCAAGATTAGAAAACATAAAAGGCTCAGAAATTAAATTCTTAAGATTAAGGAATTCACTTAAGCCACATAAATTTAGAGCCTTTCTTTGCCAGCCAGGAACTCAGCAACTCAGATTAATAAACCTGGTTTCTGAAGTTGTGATAAATGAGGGCCATACAAAATCAGCCAGGTTTTCAGTTTGTTGCAGGGTCCACATGAGTGCTGGGATGGAGCCATCAACCAAAGATTGGCTCATGCACAAAACATTCCAGGAGCCAGGAAAGGCGGCGATGGGACTGAACACAAAGCTCTTTAGTATGTGCAACAATTAATGTTTTAAATATTAAAACAAATTAATATGAGAGAGAATGTTGCTTTCTTATAACAAAAACTCAATCTCATCTCACAAGTTAAAATATTACAGAGAAGAAAATATACCTGAAAATGCTAGCTTTTTGTACTCTCACATCCTTATGGAGTCCTCTTATGAAAATATCCTGGATTGTTCTAGTTTAAATTTTTTTAAAGGATCTGAATATTTGTTCTTAAATAACCTGTTTAAACTAGTATTGGTTCACCTTCAAGTGCCCTCTGGTGTAACTTATTTTAATCTTCCAGACAATACTTTACCCTGATCAAAGGAAAGGATTCTTTTTTTGCTCCTTTTGTGCTTGGATTAAAAATTATGATCTGCAAGCATGAGTTGAATTAAATTGAAAGTTTCTTCACTAAGAGTAGGAAATCACTTAACTCTAAAACATCCTTTTAAAATCTGCGCATAGAAGGTTTAGAGTCTGGCTTCCCAGTGTGGCTGAAGGTGGAAAGTGAGGGCAATCTGCAGGCAAAAAGGAGGCACCCTGTCTGTAGAGAATTTACAAACATAACAAACACTTTATACAAGTAATAATGTTTTAATAATGAAACTGACCAAAAACCAGTCTGCTTCTAATCATCATGTACATGCCAACAATTCTAACTAATATAAGTGATAAAATGCTGTTCCCTCCCCACCAAAATTGTGTTGTATAAGTTCTAACAATTGTTGTGGTTACCGTTGGGTTTTAATAATATATATGCAAACTTTAAATTAGCACATTTTTACCACTCATCCTTTTATACAGGCATACGTTTTATTGCACTTTACAGATATTCCATTTTTCACAAATTTAAGGTCTGTGGCAACCTTTCATCAAACAAGTCTATCGCTGTCATTTTTCCAGCAGCATGTACTCACTTGTGTCTCTGTGTCGCATTTTGATCATCCTTGCAATGTTTCAAACGTTTTCATTATTATTATATCCTTTATCGGGATCTGTGATCAGTGACCTTTAATGGAATTATTGTAATTGTTTTGGGGTACCACGAACTGTGCCCATATAAAATGGCAAAATTTAATCAATAAGTTTTGTGTGTGTCATCACTGCTCCACTGATCAGCCATTCCTCCATCTCCCTCCTTCTTCTCAGACCTTCCTATTCCCTCAGACACAAGATTAAAATTAGGCCAATTAGTAACCATACAATGGCTTCTAAGTGTTCAGTGAAAGGAAGCCTCTCACTATAAATCAAAACCTAGACTTCATGAAAGACCTAAA
This sequence comes from Pan paniscus, assembly GCF_029289425.2. Taxonomy (NCBI): domain Eukaryota; kingdom Metazoa; phylum Chordata; class Mammalia; order Primates; family Hominidae; genus Pan; species Pan paniscus. The sequence goes on from NC_073255.2 coordinate 164,026,168, forward strand.
ACCATGAAAACCCTAGAAGAAAACCTAGGCAATACCATTTAGGACATAGGCATGGGCAAAGACTTCATGACTAAAACACAAATCAATGGCAACAAAAGCCAAAATTGACAAATGGGATCTAATGAAACTAAAGAGCTTCTGCACAGCAAAAGAAACTATCATCAGAGTGAAAAGGCAACCTACAGAACGGCAGAAAATTTTTGCAATCTATCCATCTGACAAATGGCTAATATCCAGAATCTACAAAGAACTTAAACAAATTTACAAGAAAAAAACAACCCCATCAAAAAGTGGGCAAAGGATATGAACAGACACTTCTCAAAAGAAGACATTTATGCAGAAAACAAACATATTTTAAAAAGCTCTTCATCACTGGTCATTAGAGAAATGCAAATCAAAACCATGCCAGGTAGAATGGTGATCACTAAAAAGTCAGGAAACAGATCCTAGAGAGGATGTGGAGAAATACGAATGCTTTTACACTGTTGGTGGGAGTGTAAATTAGTTCAACATTGTGGAAGTCAGTGTGGTGATTCCTTAAGGATCTAGAAGTAGAAATACCATTTGACCCAGCAATCCCATTACTGGGTATATACCCAAAGGATTATAAATCTTTCTACTATAAAGACACATGCTCATGCACACATATGTTTATTGCAGCACTGTTCGCAATAGCAAAGACTTGGAACCAACCCAAATGCCCATCAATGATAGACTGGATAAAGAAAATGTGACACATATACACCATGGAATACTATAGAGCCATAAAAAAGAGTGAGTTCATGTCTTTTGCAGGGACATGGATAAAGCTGGAAACCATCATTCTCAGCAAACTAACACAAGAACAGAAAACCAAACACTGCATGTTCTCACACATAAGTGGGAGTTGAACCATGAGAACACATGGACACAGGAAGGGGAACATCACACACGGGGACCTGTCGGGTGGGGACTGAGGGGCCAGGGGAGAGATAGCATTAGGAGAAATACCTAATGTAGATGACGGGTTGATGGGTGCAGCAAACCACCATGGCACGTGTATACCTATGTAACAAACCTGCACGTTCTGCACATGTACTGCAGAAACTATAAAAAAAAAAAAAACCTCTAACTTTTAATAAAATGTTTTTTTTATTTCTATGTGGAATAAAAATCAAAAATAAGCCAGGGGAAAAAAAAGCTAGAAATGAGGAAGCTTAATGAGGAAGGCAAATAAAAAGCTGAGACTGGCCGAAAGCTAGGCCTCTTGCATTAAACAGCCAAGTCGTGAATATGAAGAAAAAATTCTTAAGGAAATAAAAGTGTTACCCAGTGAATATATGAATGATAAGAAAGTGAAACAGCATTGTTGCTGATATGGAGAAGGTTAGAGTGGACTGGACAGAAGATCAAACCAGCCAACACATTCCCTTAAGCCAAAGCCTAATTTACAGCAAGATCTTAACTCTCTTCAATTCTATGATGGCTGAGAAAGGTGAGGAGCCAGCAGAACTAAAGTTTGAAACAGAGGCTGGTTGATGAGGTTTAAGGAAAGAAACTATCTCCAAAACATAAAAGTGCAAGGGAAAGCAGCAAGGGCTGATGTAGAAGCTGCAGCAAGTTATCCAGAAGATCCAACTAAGATCACTGATGAAGGCAGCTACGCCAGACAGATTTTCAGTGTAGCTGAAACAGCCTTCTATTGGAAGAAGATTCCATCTAGGATTAACTAGAGAGGAAAGCTCAATGCTTGGCTTCAAAGTTTCAAAAGGCAAGCTGATTCTCTTATTAAGGGCTAATGTGGCTGGTAACTTTAAGTTAAAGCCAATGCTCATTGACCGTTTTGAAAATCCTAGGGCCCTTAAGAATGATGTTAAATCTACATTGCCTGTGCTTTATAAATGGAATAACAAAGTCTGAACAACAGAACATCTGTTTACAGCATGATTTACTGAAAATTTTAAGCCCACTGTTGAGACCTACTGCTCAGGAAAACAAATTCCTTTCAAAATATTATTGTTCGTAGACAATGTAACTGGTCACCCAGGAGCTCTGAAGGAGATATACAAGGAGATAACTGTGATTTTCATGCCTGCTAACACAATATCCATTCTGTAGCCCATGGATCAAGGAATAATTTCAATTTTCAAGTCTTATTGTTAAGAAATATATTTTGTAAGGCTATACCTACCATAGATACTGACTTCTCTAATGAATCTGGGCAAAATATGTAGAAAACCTTCTGTAAAAGATTTACCATTCTAGATGACATTAAAAACATTTGTGATTCATGGAACAGACAGTTCTCAAAAGAAGACATACAAATGGCCAACAAACATGAAAAAATGCCCCACCCACATCACTAATGATCAGGGAAATGCAAATCAAAACCATAATGTGATACCAACTTACTCCTGCAAGAATCACCATACTCAAAAAATGAAAAAATAATAGATGTTGGCATGCATGTGGTGAAAAGGGAACACTTTTACACTGCTGGTGGAAATGTAAACTACTAAAACCACTATGGAAAATAATGTGGAAATTCCTTAAAGAACTAAATGTAGAACTACCATTTGATCCAGCAATCCCACTACTGAGTACCTACTCACAGGAAAAGAAGTCATTACATAAAAAAGATGCTTTCACATGCATGTTTACAGCAGCACAATTTGCAGTTGCAAAAACATGGAACCAGCCCAAATCCCCATCAATCAATGAGTGCATAAATTGTGATACACACACACATACCATGGAATACCACTCAGCCATAAAAATGAAGAATATAATGGCATTTGGACCAACCTGAATGGGACTGGAGATCAGCAGTCTAAGTGAAGTTAAGTCAGGAATGGAAAACCAAACATTGTATGTTCTCACTTATAAGTGGGAGCTAAGCTATGAGAACGCAAAGGCATAAGAATGATACAAGGGACTTTGGGGACTCAGGGGAAAGGGTGGGAGAAGGGTGAGGGATAAAAACCACCCACTGGGTACAGTGTACACTGCTCGGGTGATGGGTGCACCAAAATTTCAGAAATCACCACTAAAGAACTTATTCATGTAACCAAATACCATCTATTCCCCCAAAAACATATTGAAATTTTAAAAATGAATTAAAAAAAAATTCGTGACTCAGGAGATCAAAATATCAACATTAACAGAAGTTTGGAAGAAGTTGATTCCAACCTTCATGGACAACTTGGAGAGGTTCAAAACTTTGGTGGAGTACTGCAGATGTGATGCAAATAGCAAGAGAACTAGAATTAGAGGTAGAACCTTAAGTATGACTGAATTGCTGCAATCTCATGATAAAACTTGAACAGATGAGAAGTTGCTTCTTATGGATAAGCAAAGAAAGTGGTTTCTTGAGATAGAATCTATTCCTGGTGAAAATACTGTGACCACTATTGAAATGACAACAAAGGATTTAGAAAATGACATAAACTTAATTTATAAAGCAGCAGCAGGGTTTGAGAGGATGGACTCTAATTTTTGAAGGAAGTTCTAATGTGGATAAAATGTTGTCAAACAGCAATGCATGCTATAGAGAAATGTTTTATGAAAGAGTTAATTGATGGGGCTAACGTCATTGTTGCCTTATTTTAAGAAATTGCCACAGCCATCCCAACCTTAAGCAACCACGACCCTGATTAGAGTAGCCATCAACATCAAGTCAAGACTCACTGAAGGCTTAGATGATCATTAGTATTTTTTAGCAATAAATTTTTAATTAAGGTATATACATTACTTTTTAGACATAATGCCATTGCACATTTAATAGACTATAATATAGTGTAAACATAACTTATATAAACTGGGAAATAAAAAATTTTGTGTAATTCACTTTATTGCAATATTCACTGCATTGTGATCATCTGGAACCAAACCCACAACATCCCCAAGGTATACCTGTATATATTATAGTCTACAAGTAAGCTAATTCAGAGAAATCCCAGTTATACAGCTGACTCCAGACACATGCAGTCTTGGACACACACATATGTGTTCCATAAGCAAGTTTGTGAAGGTTTGGGAATCATTCCAGCTCACTTCGAAAAAACTTATGATACTCCATATTCTGACATTTAAACAGAAGATTCAAAATAAATAATTATAGGATATTACTTGTAAAAAAGAAAAAGAAACAAGTAAATTCATCACTCCACATGATTAATGGAATTTTTATTTATTTTTAAAAATGTAAAGTGATGAAATGAAGTACAGAATGTGAGATGTAGTATTTTTATTGCTAAGTGTAAACTTTATACATGATTTTGCTAAACGTTAATAATATCTTTAAAATTGATATTTCTTTTGTTATTCTTGTGATTATTTAATAAACTTTAATATTATTTATTACTGTCATAAACCAATAATTGGTTCTTTCCCTTTGTGCAAAAATTTATACTAATGTAATTAAAAATTACCAATCCATTACTTTTTTCTTTTATGTACATAACATTTTTTATGTTTCTTTACTTTTTACTAGCACAATTATATATATGAAGTCCAATAAAAAATTTCCACAATTTGGCTGGGCGTGGTGGCTCACACTTGTAATCCCAGGCCTTTGGGAGGCCGAGGCAGGTGGATCATTTGAGGTCAGGAGTTCAAGACCAGCCTGACCAACATGATGAAACCCCATCTGTACTAAAAGTACAAAAAAAAATTAGCCAGGTGTGGTGGCACATGCCTGTAGTCCCAGCTACTCAGGAGGCTGAGGCAGGAGAATCACCTGAGCCCAGGAGGTGGAGGTTGCAGTGAGCCGAGATCATGCCATTAGCACTCCAGGCTGGGTGACAGTGCGAGACTCTGTCTCAAAAAAAAAAATCCACAATTTGTATTTCCTTTATGGCCATTATTATGCATATTATATATTATTCATATAAAATAATTTTTAAGATAATTTTGTCACCTAAAGGAAGGAGGATTAAAACGTAATGTGCTCTGAGTGCAAACATGCTTTGTACCAACATGCTTTCTGGAGTTTTCTCAGATTCTTTGACTTTCTTACTTTTTGTCTCATACAAGCTTGCATCAAAATTGTGAGCTGGCTTAAGATGGTGGGTTATAGGAAAACTAGAAGAAAACACTTCCTAGAAAGGAATAGAAGACAAGTAACTAACATGCATTTATTCGCCCCTTTATTCATTCAACAAATAACTATTAACCATCTACCACCGTACCAAGCACTGGTCTAGGCACCAGGAATATTATTTCATGCCCTCTGGAAGGTTGCCTTTTAATAGAAAAACACAGACAAATAACAAACATAATGAACAAGTAAATTATGTAATATGTTAGAATGCAGTAAGAGCTATAGAAAAAAAATAATGAATTCAGCATGATAAACGAGTGCCAGGACATTGGAGTTTTAATAGGATAGCTATTGGTTATTGGGAAGGTATCTTTTGATCAAAGACTTGAATAAGTTGAGAATTAGCCATGTGGACATCTAGGGAAAGTGTATTCTGGGCAGAGAAAACCAACCAGTGCAAAGGTCATGGGGAAGGGGCATGCCTGGATCGTTCCAGGAAAAGCAAGAAGGACACGAAGCAGAGAGTGAAAGGGAAAGAAAGGAGTAGTAGAGGAAATTAGAGAGGTCAGGAGGATCAGATTGTACAGAGCTTTCTTAAACCTTTAAAAGGACTTTGTCTTTTACTCTGGGTGAAACAGGGAACCACTGCAGGGCTTTAAGCAGAGGAATGACATGACACAACTCATGATTTTTAAAACAGTGGCCTTAGTATAAGTGGGTTGACTACCTTAAAAGCCCTCCAATCTTCCTGGAGCGATATGGGGTGGCCCACCTAAGACATCTGTCCCCATTCATCACCAAGATTGATCCGTCTGATCTGACTGACCAGGAGTACCATTCTTCCCTGCCTTCTTGCCTTGAATTGTCCTAAAGGCGCACACCTGGTCAACCCTTTCAGATTTAGGAGAGGCATTCTTCAGGTAAGGGTCTAGAGGTGCTACCTGATGCTAAAACTTTGACCATTTGAGATTATTTTTCACCTACTATCTTCAAGACTCTTCTGTAAAACTATAAATTGCTCTTGAATTATTAACCTATGAAAACTGACTTTTTGACATAAATTAAATTAGCCCTTAACTGACAATTAAGCAGATAACTGACAGGTGGGAATGAACACCAGAAACATTCACAGCAACACACATACACACACCCCTAGACCTCAATATTTAGATATTCATCATACATACATTTTCTATCCACAATTGACTACAATGCTAATAGTTCTCAAACATACACAAGATGTACATAATGTCCTGTCCATTTGTTTCCCTCTTTCACTGTCATAACTGAACAGGGATTATTGGAGGATACAGTGAAAAGAAAGGCAAACTCAGATGTTGTGCATGGCAGCCATGCTAGGAAGTAGGAAAAGTAGAGGCAAGAAGACCACTGGAGAAAGATTTGTCTGCCTAAAGTTTGAACCAAAGCCAGCTTCTACCTCAGGCCAACCCATTCTCTGAACAGAAGGAAAGGATGCTTCCTGAGGTACTGACCTGGCCTATGAACTTTACCCTCAGGAGAGCTGACCAAAGGATGTCTCTTGGTAGCCTAATTGGTCCTCTTGGTCCTCAAATTCTCTTTTTTAAAAACTATTACATTCATTCTACCTATGCGTTTTTTCAATAAAATGTATTAATATTTCTTAGTCACAATAGAAGGCTTTTAACTTCTCAATTATTTTTCAGTCTCTTCCAAGGGTAGTACTATCAGAAGCAAGATGAAAAGCATCAAGGTGGGTACCAATTTTTAACCACGCTTACCACCAAAAGTTTAATTTGAAGCTAGGATTGGGCAAATATAAGAATGACTATTTCCTAACCATGTATAAAAAGCTGTTTTAAAAGTTTTCTCTGATGTTCAGAAACATCAAGTATCTTACCAGTAATCACAGTTCTAAGCTGGTAATTTTCCAGCATGTAGGCTTCCATACTTCTGAAGCCTACATGTGAATGCTTATATTACAGATGCCTCTTTCCCTTAAGGTAGTCACTTATGGGAACAGCTTATGGACAAACAGGGAGCTTTTGTGTTGAGTGTAATAGATCAGCCTCTCTTTCATAAATGACAGCTTCTACCCAGATTAGTTTTATAAGGAGATGGCAACTCCCTATTTGATATAATTTTACACGCACTAGAAAGTTTTCCTTGACTCCATCACTCATGAAGCTTACCCACCTAATGAAAAAAATGTCTAATGATAAAATTAGACAACATGGAAGAACAGATGAGTAATGTAACCAAAACTATGAAAAGTCTTAGAATCTAAAGGAGATGCTAGAGATCAAACACTAACAGAACTGAATATGCCTTTTATGGACTCCTCAGTAGACTGAACATGGCTATAAAAAGAATCAGTGAGCTTGAAGATATGTCAATATAAACTTCAAGAACTAAAATGCAAAAAGAAAAAACTATAGTCGAAAAAACAGAAGAATATATTAAAGAACTGTGGGACAATTTCAAAAAGTGTAACATACATAATTTGAATACCAGAAAAAGAAGAAAAAGTGGAGCAGAAGAAATACTTGAAAGTAATGACAAACACAAAACCACAGATCCATGAGGTTCAGAGAAAAGCAGGATAAACACTTAAACTACTTGTAGGCATAGCATATGCAAACTGCAGAAAACCAACTACAAAGAGAAAACCTTAAAAGAAGCCAGAAGGAACAAACACTTTACCTATAGAAAAACAAGTTTAAGAATTACAGCAGACTTCTCATCAGTACCATGCAAGCAAGAAGAGAATGAAATGAAATATTTAAAGTGTTGAAAGTCAAAAATCACCAACCTGGAAATTCTATATCTAGCAAAATTGTTCTTCAAAAGTAAAAGAGAAGGACTTCTTTCATGCAAAAAATAATAATAACTACCCTGAGGGAATTCATTACCAGAAGACCTGTACTGCAGAAATTTTTTTAAAAAACATTATTTAAGGGGAATGAAAATGATATAGGTCAGAAACTCAAATCTATGTAAAGGAAAATCAACACAGAAGGAATAAATGGAGATACAATCATCTGATAACTGTTTACTTAAAATAATAATAGTAACAATGTATTGGTTGATTATAGAATATGAATAAGTGAAATGAATGACAGCAATGTCATAACAGATAGGAGGGAGAAATGAGGGATACTGTTATGAGTAAGAACTTGAAGTGCAGATGCAATGGTAGAGTGTTATTAGAAGCTGGATATAGACAAGTTAAAAATTTATATTGCAAACTCTAGACCACTATTAAAAAATTTTTAAGAAACGTAATTGCTAGGAAAGGAGATAAAATCACATGAAGTGCTCAATTAAAAACAGACAAGGCAGGAAAATACTGGAACAAAAAAAGAAACAAATCCAATTATTATAAAACAGATATGAACATGGCAGATATTTATACAACTACACCAATAATCACTTTAAATGTTAATTGTTTAAAAACACACGGTAAACAAAAAGGTTGTCAGAGTAGATTGAAAAAACAAGGTCCAAATATATGTTGCCTACCAGAAACTAAATATTAAAAACTCAAGTGGGATCATCATGGCAGACAGGAGGCAGGACTAGATTACAGCTCCAGAGACAGCAACGTACAGAAGCTCACACTGTGAATTTTAGCTCCAGAACGACTGCAATTACAAACCAAAAATCCCAAGAGGACCCACAGACCCTCTGAAGGAAGTGGACTGCTCCTGCAGGACCTGGGAGACACCCCAAATACTGTAAGTGCCCTAACTGCAGAAATGGGAAAAGGAGACTCTCCTCTCACACGGCTCTGTGCAGACAACCCCCAGTACCAGTCCAGACCCTCACTGGAGAAGCTGAAGGTCTGTTTGTGGGAGAAGTTTCCAACTTTACCTGGAGCTGAGTCAATTTAGAGAGCCAAGTGAAATACAGGGGAGAGGAAGCAGCAGAAAGGCCTTGGGAGCTTGCTGTGTACCCTAGCAGCCCATTCCTGCCTGGCACCACAGGGATCCATTGGGAGGGTGACCAGAGGAGCAGGGGATAAAACTCCACAGGAGGAAGAAAATCTCTAGCTGAACTTTGTAACAATTTGAAGGGTGGGAAACCTCCTGCTCAGAAGTCAGGGGAGGGTGCAAATCTGGTGTGCAGACTCCACAGGCAGGGGAAAAACCAAGCCCTTTTCTTTCGCAGCTGGGAGGTGGGTAGCCCAGGGCAAGTTTTCTAGCCTGTCACACCCTCCGCCAGGAAACAGACTCGGGGCTATTGGGGGTGGGGGCACAGTGGGAGTGAGACCTTCAGTTTATGTGGGATCTGGATGAGGTCTGTGACTGCTGGCTTTCCCCCATTTCCCTGACAACCTGCATGACTCAGGAGAGGCAGCCATAATCCTCCTAGGTACACAACTCCAGTGACCTGGAAATCTCAACCCCGTCCTCCACATCAGCTGCACCAAGACCTGCCCAAGGTGAGTCTGAGCTCAGACATGCCTAGCCCTGCCTGCACTTGATGGTCCTTCCCTATCCACCCTGGAAACAGAAGACAAAGGACATATAATCTTGGGAGTTCTAGGGCACTGCCCACTGCCAGGCCCTCTCCATACTACTACAGCTGATGCTTTCTGGAAAGTGTCACCTCCTGACAGGAGGCCAACCAGCACAAAAATAGAGCATTAAACCACCAAAGCTAAGAACCCTCACAGAATCCATTGAACACCCCTGCCACCTCCACCTGAACAAGCACTGGTATCCACGGCTGAGAGACCCATAGATGGTTCACATCACAGGGCTCTGTGCAGACAATCCCCAGTACCAGTCCAGAGCTGGGCAGTCTCACGGGGTGGCTAGACTCAGAAGAGAGACAACAATCACTGCAGTTTGGCTCTCAGGAAGCCACATCCATAGGAAAATAGGGAGGGTACTACATCAAGGGAACACCTGTGGGACAAAAGAATCTGAACAACAGCATTCAGCCCTAGATCTTCCCTCTGACAGAGGCCACCCAAATGAGAAGGAACCAGAAAACCAACCCTGGTAATATGACAATACAACGCTCTTCAACACCCACAAAAAAATCACACTAGTTCACCAGCAATGGACCCAAACCAAGAATAAATCCATGATTTACCTGAAAAAGAACTCAGTTTAGTTATTAAGCTAATCAGGGAAGGACCAGAGAAAGGTGAAGCCCAATGCCAGGAAATCCAAAAAATAATGCAAGAACTGAAGGGTAAATTATTCAAGGAAGTAGATAGCTTAAAGAAAAAGCAATCAAAAATTCAGGAAACTTTAGACACACTTTTAGAAATGTGAAATGCTCTGGAAAGTCTCAGCAATATAATTGAGCAAGTAGAAGAAAGAAACTCAGAGCTCAAAGACAAGGTCTTCAAATTAACCGAATCCAAAAAAGACAAAGAAAAAGAATAAGAAAATATGAATAAAGCCTCCAAGAAGTCTGGGATTATGTTAAACAACCAAACCTAAGAATAATTGGTGTTCCTGAGGAAGAATAGAATTCTAAAAGCTTGGAAAACATATTTGGGGGAATAATCGAGGAAAATTTCCTTGGCCTTGCTAGAGACCTACACATCCAAACACAAGAAGTACATAGAACACCTGGAAAATTCATCAAAAAAAGATCTTTGCCTAGGCACATTGTCATGAGGTTATCCAAAGTTAAGAGGAAGGAAAGAAACTTAAGAGCTGTGAGACAGAAGTACCAGGTAACCTGTAAAGAAAAACCTATCAGATTAACAGCAGATTTCTCTGGAGAAACCCTACAGGCTAGAAGGGATTCAGTCTCCTCAAACAAAACAATTATCAGTCAAGAATTTTGTATCCAGCAAAACTAAGCATCATATACAAAGGAAACATACTGTTGTTTTCAGACAAACAAATGCTGAGAGAATTCACCTATTACCAAGCCACCACTACGAGAACTGCTAAAGGGAGCTCTAAATCTTGAAACAAATCCTGGAAACCCATCAAAACAGAAACTCTTTAAAGCATAAATCACACAGGACCTATAAAACAAAAATACATGTTAAGAAGCAAAACAAAAAGCAAAAAAATCAAAGCATACAGGCAATAAAGAGCAAGATGAATGCAACAGTACCTCACATCTCAATACTACATTGAATGTAAATGGCCTAAATGTTCCACTTAAAAGATACAGAACCACAGAATGGATAAGAACTCACCAATCATCTGCTGCCTTCAGGAGACTCACCTACCACATACAGACTCACATAAACTTAAAGGGGTAGAAAAAGGCATTTCATGCAAATGGACACCAAAAGCGAGCAGGATAGCTACTCTTATATCAGACAAAACAAACTTTAAAGCAACAGCAGCTAAAAGAGACAAAGAGGGACATCACATAATGGTAAAAGGCCTTGTCCAACAGAAAAATATCACAATCCTAAACATATATGCACCTAACACTGGAGCTCCCAAATATATAAAACAATTACTAATAGACCTAAGAAATGAGATAGCAACACAATAAAAGTGGAGACTTCAATACTCCACTGACAGCACTAGACAGGTTATCAAGACAGAAAGTCAACAAAGAAACGATGGATTTAAACTATACCTTGGAACAAATAGACCTAACAGATATATAGAGAACGTTTCATCCAACAACTGCAAAATACACGTTCTATTTAATAGCACATGGAACTTTCTCCAAGATAGACCATATGACAGGCCATAAAATGAGCCTCAATAAGTTTAAGAAAGTTGAAATTATATCAAGCACTCTCTCAGACACAGTGGAATAAAACTGGAAATCAACTCCAAAAGGAACCTTCAGAACCATGCAAATGCATGGAAATTAAATAACCTGTTCCTGAATGAGCATTGGGTCAAAAACAAAATCAAGATGGAAATTAAAAAATTATTCAAACTGAATGACAATAATGATACAACCTATCAAAACCTCTGGGATAAAGCAAAGGCGGTGCTAAGAGGAAAGTTCATAACCCTAAGTGCCTATATCAAAAAGATTGAAAGAGCACAAACTGATATTCTAAGGTCACACCTCAAGGAGCAAGAGAAACAAGAGCAAACCAAACCCAAACCCAGCAGAAGAAAGGAAGTTACCATGAAAGATCAGAGCAGAACTAAATGAAATTGAAACAAACAAACAAAAAAGATAAATGAAACAAAAAGCTGGTTATTTAAAAAGATAAATAAAATTGATAGACCATCAGCAAGATTAACCAAGAAAAGAAGAGAGAAAATCCAAATAACCTCACTAAGAAACAAGACAGGAGATATTACAACTGACACCACTGAAATACAAAAGATCATTCAAGGCTACTATGACACATTTACGCACAGAGCTAGAAAACCTAGAAGAGATGGATAAATTATTGTAAAGATACAACCCTTCTAGCTGAAATCAGTAAGAATTAGATACCCTGAACAGACCAATAACAAGCAGTGAGATTGAAATGGTAATTTAAAAATTACCAACAAAAAAATTCCAGGACCAGACGGATTCACAGCAGAATTCTACCAGACATCCAAAAAAGAATGGTTACCAATCCTTTTGACACTATTCCACAAGATAGAGAAAGAAGGACTCCTCCTTAATTCATCTTCTGAAGCCAGCATCACCCTAATACCAAAATCAGAAAAGGACATAACCAAAAAAGGAAACTACAGACCGATATCCTTGAAGAACATTGATGCTAAAATCCTTAACAAAATACTAGCTAACCGAATCCAACAACATACCAAAAAGATAAACCACCATGATCAAGTGAGTTTCATACCAGGGATGCAGGGATGGTTTAACATATGCAAGTCAATAAATATGCCACATAAACAGAATTAAAAACAAAAATCACATGTTCATCTCAATAGATGCAGAAAAAGCATTCGACAAAATCCAGCATTGCTTTATGATTAAAACTCTCAGCAAAATTAGCATACAAGGGACATGCCTTAATGTAATAAAAGCCATCTATGACAAAACCATAGCCAACATAATACTGAATGGGGAAAAGTTGAAAGCATTCACTCTAAGAACTGGAACAAGACAAGGATGCCCACTCTTACCACTCCTCTTCAACATAGTACTGGAAGTCCTAGTCAGAGCAATTAGACAAGAAAAAGAAATAAATGGCATCCAAATCAGTAAAGAGAAAGTCAAACTGTCACTGTTTGCTGATGATATGATCATTTACCTTGAAAACCCTAAGAACTCCTTCAGAAATCTCCTAGAACTGATAAAAGAATTCAGCAAAGTTTCCACATACAAGATTAACGTACGAAAATCAGTAGCTCTTCTATACACCAACAGCAAGCAAGCAGAGAATCAAATCAAGAACTCAACCCCTTTTACAATAGCTGCAAAAAAGAAATAAAATACTTAGGAATACACCTAACCAAGGGGTCAAAAGACCTCTACAAGGAAAACTACAAAACACTGTTGAAAGAAATCATAGATGACACAAACAAATGGAAACACATCCATGCTCATGGGATGGGTAGAATCAATAATGTGAAAATGACCATACTGCCAAAAGCAATCTACACATTCAACACATTCCCCATCAAAATACCACCATCATTCTTCACAGAATTAGAAAAACATTCTAAAATTCATATGGAACCAAAAAAAGAGCCCACATAGCCAAAGCAAGACTAAGCAAAAAGAACACATCTGGAGGCATCACACTACCTGATTTCAAACTATACTATAAGGCCATAGTCACCCAAACAGCATGGTACTGGTATAAAAATAGGCACATAGACCAGTGAAACAGGATAGAGAACCCAGAAAGAAACCCAAATACTTACAGCCAACTGATCTTCAACAAAGTAAACAAAAACATCAAGTGGGAAAGGACAACCTTTTCAACAAATGATGCTGGATAATTGGCTAGCCACATGGAGGAGAATGAAACTGGATCCTCATCTCTCACGTTATACAAAAATCAACTCAAGATGGATTAAGGACTGAAACCTAAAACCTGAAACAAAAAATTCTAGATGATAACATCGGAAAAACCCTTCTAGACATTGGCTTAGGCAAGGATTTCATGACCAAGAACCCAAAAGCAAATGCAATAAAAACAAAGATAAATACCTAGGACCTAATTAAACTAAAGAGCTTTTGCATGGCAAAAGAAACTGTCAGCAGAGTAAACAGACAACCCACAGAGGGGGAGAAAATCTTCACAATCTATGCATCTGACAAAGGACTAATATCCAAAATCTACAATGAACTCAAACAAATCAATAAGAAAAAAACAAACAATCCCATCAAAAAGTGGGCTAAGGACATAAATAGACAATTCTCAAAAGAAGATATACAAATGGCCAACAAACACATTAAAAAATGCTCAACATCACTAATGATCAGGAAAATGCAAACCAAAACCACAATGTGTTATCATCTTACTTCTGCAAGAATGGCCATAATCAAAAAATCAAAAACAGTATATGTTGGCATGGATGCAGTGAACAGGGAACACTTCTACACTGCTAGTGGGAATATAAATTAGTATAGCCGCCATGGAAAATAGTGTGGAGATTCCTTAAAGAATTTAAAGTAGAACTACTATTTGACCCAGCAATCCCACTACTGGGTATCTAGCCAGAAGAAAGGAAGTCATTATTCGAAAAAGATACTTGCACATGCATGTTTATAATGGCACAATCCACAATAGCGAAATTGTGGAACCAACCCAAATACCCACAAATCAATGAGTAGATAAGAAAGTGTGGTGTGTGTGTGTGTGTGTGTGTGTGTGTGTAGACAGATATATGATGGAATACTATGCAGCCATAAAAAGGGATAAATTAACAGCACTTGCAGTCACTTAGATGAGAATGGAGACTATTATTCTAAATGAAGTAACTCAGGAATGGAAAACTAAATACCGTATGTTCTAACTAATATGTCAGAGCTAAGCTATGAGGACAAAAAGGCATAAGAATGATACAGTGGACTTTGGGGACTTGGGGGGAAGAGTGGGAGGGGGACGAGGGATAAAAGTCTACAAATATAGTGCAGTGTATACTTCTCGGGTGATGGATGAACCAAAATCTCACAAATCACCACTAAAGAACTTACTCATGTAACCAAATACCACCTGTACTCCAATAACTTATGGAAAAATTAAAATAAATAAAAGCTCAAATATGTTAAAAGTAAAGGGATTAGAGCACATATCATTCTAATGCTGACCAAAAGGAAGCTGGAATAGCTATATTAATTTTAGACAAATTGAACTTCAGGACAAATACTTAAATAAAGGCATTGCAGAAGGTAGACAAGTATCCACAAAGACATAATAATCCTTAACATGTATGCACATCTTCTAAAGCTCACATGGAATACTAACCAAGATAGAACATTATGGATCAAAAAACACATTAACAAATTTAAAAGAATAGAAATCATACTAAGTATGTTTTCAGATCACAACAGAACTAAACTATAGATCAAAATCAGAAAGACAACTGGAAAATAGAAAAAAATGAAGATTAAACAACACACTTCTAAATAACACATGGAATCAAAGTGGAAGTCTGAAGAGAAATTGAAAATATTCTGAACAAAAATGAAAACATAGCACCAAAATTTGTGGTATTCAGTAAAGTAGATCTAAAGGAAAATTATGGCACTAAATGCATATGTTAGAAAAGAAGAAAGACATAAAATCAATAGTCTAAACTTTCTCTAAAAAAAAAACACAGAGAAAAAGAACAATTTGGAAGCCTGTAATAAAAAGAAACATAATAAAAGTCAGAATATAAATCAATAAAATTTTAAACAGCAAACAATAGAGAAAAATCAATGAAATCAAAAGCAGCTCTTTGAAAAGCTCAATAAAATTTATAAACCTCTAGTTAGGCTAACCAAGAAAAATAGAAGACACAAATTTCTAATATCAGAAATGAAAGAAAGATCATCACTACTGCACATGGACATTAAAAGGATAATAAAGAAATAGTACAAACAACTCTCTGCCCACAAATTAGATAAAGTGAACCAATTCTTCAAAGACACAACTACTAAAAGTCACAAAAGGAAAAGTAGATAATCTGAAGAGGACCATATCTACCAATGAAATTGAATCAATAATTAACAACCATCAAAACAAAAGCACCAGGCTCAAATGCCTTCACTGGTGAATTCTACCAAAAATTTAAGGAAAAAATGATACAATTTCCACTATCTCTTACAGGAAATAGAAACAATTCCTAACTCATTCTATGAGTCCAGAATTACCCTAACACCAGAAGCAAATAAGAATATTACAAGAAAGGAAAACTATAGATCAATATCTCTCATGAAGATAAATGTAAAAATCCTCAACATATTAGCAAATCAAATACAACAATATATAAAAATAATTATACATCATGACCAAGTGAGATTTATTCTAGCTAGGCAAGGCTGTTTTAATATTTAAAAACCAATGAATGTAATTCACCACATTAACAGGCTAAGGGAAAAAAAAGCAATATTACATTACTTGGTACAGAAAAGGCATTTGACAAAATCCTATATCCGTGTATAATAAAAATTATCAGCAAACTAGGAATGCAGGGAAAGTTCTTCAACTTGATAAAGAACAGCTACAAAACACTTCCTTACTTAATAGTGAGAAACCAGTAACTCTCTAAGATCATGAACAAGGCAAGGATGTCCCCTCTCAACAGTCCTAGTTAACATCATACTGGAAGTCCTAATTAAATAAATAAGACAAGAAAAGGAAATAAAAGGTATACAGATTGGGGAGGATAAAATTAAATTGTCTTTATTCACAATTTTCTCTGTGCAAAATCCCAAAGGATAGGGGAAAAAGTTCCTGGAATTAATAAGTGAGTATAGCAAGGTCACTATAGAAGAATAGAAGGTTAATATACAAAAGTCAATTGCTCTTCTATATACCAAAAATGACCAATTTGTATCTGAAATGAGAGAAAATACATTTGCAATGGCACCCCAAAAATGAAATACTTAGGTATAAAGTCTCAGAAAATATGTATAAGATCTATAAGAGGAAAACTACAAAACTGATAAACAAAATCTAAATAAATGGAGGGATATTCCATTTTCAAGGATAGGAAGACTCGATATTGTTAAGATGTCAGTTCTTCCCAACTTGGTCTATAAATTCAAAGCAATCCAAATCAAAATCCCAGCAAGCTATTTTATAAATTACCTGATTCTAAAGTTTATCCATTTAAGTTTTAAACCTAGAATAATCAACAGAATACAGTAAAGTAAGCTTTAACGACACATAATAGGCAATTTCAAAACTTACTATAAAGGCACAATAATCAAGGCAATGTCGTATTAGCAAAAGAATAGACATATATTACTAGATAAATGGAACAGAATACTGAGCTCAGAAATAGACCCAAACAAATATAATCGACTGCTCTTTGACACAGAAGCAATGGCAATTCAATGGAAAAAGAGTATTTTCAACAAATGCCATGGGAATATTTGGATGTTTATATGCAAAAATAAGAAAAATAACTCAGACATAGACCTTATACCTTTAACAAAAATTAACTCCAAACAGACCATAAACTAAAATATAAAATGCAAAAGTATAAAATTTCTAGAAGAAAACGTAGGAGAAAATTTAGGTCACCTTGAGTTTGACAACGAATTTTTAGATACAACACCAAAGCATAATCTATGAAAAAAAATTGGTAAGTTGGATTTTATGAAAAAGTTCATTCCTTACGCAAATGACCACCCATGTACTGGGCTCAGCCAAGTTCATCAGCTCAGGTGTCAATATTGTTTAAGAGAACTTGTTGCATTTGGGAGATTAAGAAGGAAGAGATCCAGGATCCCTGGCAATGTAGCATTCAAGAAATAGGTGATCCCAGCAATAATCTATGTATACAATTTGGTGTGAGTAATCTTTCACTTGGCCACAAAAAATTTTACCCAATTAATCATCTGAATAAATTTCTATCTCTCATCCTCTTTCTCATTAAGTATGCATTACTATCTATTTCACTAGGGTATTTTGTGACTTAATAGTGTGCACTGATTTGAGCCTTAACAGGGGAAAGAGCTAAACAAAATTGTTTATGTATATATTTGTACTATGGCGAATACAGAATCATAATATGCAATAACAGTATAAAAAAAAGAGCTTTAGGACAGACAGATGAAGGAGGTGATGTGGAGAACAGAGACACAGACATTGTATAAACCACGGCTAAAGAGATAACTAGGGCAGATATCTAGGCAAGAAAAACCAGTTAGATCAGTTGTAAATCAAATATATTTAACTATTAATGTCTTGGTGGGGTGAGGGGAAAATGACCTTATATTTTGATTAGACATGGATACATATGAATGTTCAAACCAAGACTTGTAGCAGGTATTGCTAGATATTATCCATTGCCTCTTCAGATAATACTTTCTACCTTGTGTCCAATCTGCCCCAGCAGTCTGGCCTTTATGGTCTACATTAAGGGATCCCTTCACTCTGGCGTCCCAGGAAGGCCAAGTGGCAGGAGAGCAGAAGGCAGGAAGAGAGTGAAGCAAGAGTATTTGTCTTTTAAACTCCCTCCCTTCTGTGCTGTGGTGGATGATGGCTGGGTTCCTTCCCCAAGTTCCTAGCAGATAGCCTCTCCCAGCTGCGTTCTGCTCTTGCACCACCCCTCATTAGCTTTTCTTGACCTTCCCGACATCTTTGAAATTGTTCCTTAGTTTATTTCTCTTCATCTGTTACCTACCTAAACTCTTACTGATAAAAGCATAAAACGTGTACAAAGAGAATATGAAATGTATTAATTTGCTGATAAGAGCTTTTCAGTTGTAATGCAAGAGCTCTTATGGGAAAAATAGTGTAAATAGGATGCACCTGCTCTGTGGAGCCTACTCTGAACCCCAGAAGTTGGTTATGCCTTCTTTGTTCTCCTTGCCCTTTACACATAGCACATCATTATTGTGGGACTGTGGTGGACATGAAAGAACTTAGTCAAAGGGACCTCATGTGGGAAGTGTTTCATGAGGTGAGGGATCTGAGAAATAAACGAATCCCTAAAGTTCTGGCAGTTGGAGTTATATGAACTCAGTCACCTGAGGTTGGCTTCCACAGTTGTGAACAACCAAGAGACGGCAAGTGCTGCACAATTCAGTGAGGCCCCTCTTACCTTCAATGCATCCATCTCCTCAGACAGTGAGAGCAAGATACACATCTGTAGATCTCCTACTCTAGTTGAGAATATACAATAAGAACATAGTGTTTATTAATGAGCCCAGAACTGCCTTCTTCCAAGTGGTATTCCCTGACAAAGACAAGTACAAGCTGTTTAAAAGAACGTCGTTTAATATCAAAACATCTAGGTTATGATAACCCCAACACTACACACCCTGAGACATTATATGTATATGTATATGCTTTTTATCCCCAGTGCCAAAACAAAACTATTTTGAGAGAGGATTTACTTTTTTAAAGAATTCTCATGTCAAAGCAAGCAGGAGTGGTTTTTTAACATCTAAATTGAAATAAGAACTGCATGTCTGTCTGCATAGTTTAAGTGAGTCTCCAATCCCTGAAGTCAGAACATTAAATTCAGGGTTTTTCATACAAATAGCAAACAGGAGTTCACCCAGATAATCTCCGAAGCTACCAGCTAAGAGGCCATAACTGGCACTAACTCCTTTGTCACATACGCGCATTTGGTGTTCTCAGCTCTCCTCTCAATCACTAACTCCTGGCTCTTTCTCTGCATGATTTTTGGGCATGTCCCTCCATCACGGCCTCTGCTATGTCAGGTCTACCATTATAGACCTTGGAGCCCATGGTTCCTGTTCTCACTTCCTTGACTCCTTTCATCTTTCCACCCAAGAATAATTTTTCTCCAATACAATATCTTTATATCATCATCCTGTTCACCAGGTTCAAATGACTGAATGTACTCAGACCTGTTTTCTCATCTGTAAAAATGATACTACAATGGGGCTGAAAAAATCAAAGGTCTCTTTTATCTCTGATCTCATTATTCCTCCACTGAACTCATTTGATCTCATGTAACAATCTTTTTTGTGGTTGGCCCCTTGCTGTCAGCCACTCTTCACACATTCATCTAACAAAATTTACTGAGTGCCTGCAATGGAAGAACACAAGTGCTAGGTTCTAGAAATAAAATTAAAAATTCCTTTCTTTGACATGCAATAGCAGTTATCATTTCTGAGCACTTCTACATGGAGTATTTCAGGAGGGCTCATTGTATCCTCACAATAAACTTATGACAGAAGCATTATTGATAACTCCACTTTATAGATGAGAAAACTGAAACACAGGTTAATACATGGCCCAAGTCATATAACTAGTAAGTGACTGAGCCAAATGTCATTGGTTCTAAATGATTGTGCCTCTGAAATAATTACAGTGAAAAGTTCTTAAAGACATTAATAAAATACTGAACAGGAAGATCTTGGCTTTGCTGCAGTTTCTAGGATGAAGGGCTACTTGAGCTCCAAGAAGCTTTCCACCCCTACCCCATGCCGATGCCATGCCCCATCTGGAGCACTCATCACATAGTCTCAGCCAAGTCATTTCCATCTCAAGCATTGTGCAAAAGACCAACGCTCACCTTGAAAAAAACCATCTTCAATGAATGGACTGCCATCTGTGCTTTATTATTTTGTACATAAGATTGTTACTTTGTACATATACTACATTTGACATAATTTTTTTAAACTTGTTCTCATGCCATGCTTAATCTCCCCAACCAATCTATCAAGAACACCTCCAGCCAAGCCTGGTATAGTGCTTATCAAATAGCAAGCAAAGCTTGTTAATAAATCAAGCAATTCACTTTGTCCAGGGAGTCAAATCCAAACCCTCCAGACAAGTTTGATGACACTCACTCACCTTGACCTGGCAGAGCCTCCCCCATCAATCCACCAGAGCTGAGTTGACAACAATTCTCCTCCAATCAGTTCTCCACACTCCTATCCCTGTGACTTTTATCTTGTATTAAATGATCATATAAACACTGAGCCTCCAAAGCAGTGAAAGGAACTTTTATTTTCTCATGGTTTCCATCTCCCAGCTTCTTCTATTGTATCGTAAATCCAAAACTGTCATAAAAGTTAGAAGCTTCAGAAGTGTCTTTTATAGGAATTTGGATTGTAGTCAAACATCTACCCTCAGTGTTCTCTTTCCAGTGTGGCATTTCCTCCCTACCACCTAATACAAGTATACACAGTATGGTAGGAAGACCTGCAGACCTAAGCAGGTTTGAGCTATTTTTCCATCACTCATCATTACAAATGTGTTTGTGTTTTCACTGTGGGGTATTCTTAAACCCTGCTGCTGGTGATGCTTTCTGTAAACAGTAATTCTCAAGTGCCTTATTGTGAATACAATGAGTCATCTCCAGTGCAGAGAAGTGGCTTTATTTAGGACTGGCCAGAGGGGGATGGGCATCATTATATTCAGTTTGATAGAGGATCTGCAGAATTCTCTCATTGCCCTGTACAGCAGGTCCAGTTTCTTTTTCGTTCTCCTGATAGAAGGACTGTATGCCTAAATATTCAGCACATATCCCCAAATTGATGTTTTACCTAAATTGTTTCTTAATTGGCTCAAATTAAGTGCATTTTGCAAATCCTCCCTCAGTCTAGTCTGTGGTCTAATGACTGTCTGACATAGGAAGCACTAAATGTTTAGTTAATATTTGCTGAACAATTAAAAAAAGGAAAAAATAGAAACAAAGGAAAGGAGGTAAAACTGATAACTGTGGGTGAAAAGAAGTCAAGGTCAAAGCCTGCATCTCTGTCTGGTTCATGAACAATTGAGCCTTACAGGGTTAAAACTATTTTGTGACCCCCAGGAGCCAATCAGTCCCCTCAAATTTATACTATTAGGAGAACCTTTTGAAAGAAAGCAACCAGCTTACAGCAACTCATCCCCACTGCTGGAAAAATACAAGTCAACATATTTTGACCTCTGATGGTAGAGCCGCAAAACTAATGTATCAGATATCTACTTCCATAATAGTACTGCATAACAAAGAGCCACAAAAACCTCAGTAGCATTCAGCAATAAGCATGTATTATTGTTTATGCCTGGGCCAGCTAAGGGCTGGCTAGATGGCTCTGCTAATCTTGGCCAGACTTGTTCATGTCTGCAGTCAGCTGGCAGTTAGCTGATATCAGCTGGCCTTGGCTGGGGCAACAGGGATTCCTCTGCCCTGTTCCACATATCTCTCATCCTCTAGAGAAGGCTATGCAGACATGTTGTCATGGTGATGGAAGAGAAGCTTGCCACTAGAAATACACAAGGGCTCTTGAGGTCTAAGCTCAGAGCTGGTATACCCTCATCTCTACCTCATTCTAGTAGCCAAAGCAAGCCACACAGCAGAGCCCAGGAACAGAGAATTGTTAATATGTCCTGCCTTTGGAGTTCGAGACCAGCCTGACCAACATGGTGAAACCCCGTCTCTACTAAAAATACAAAAGTTAGCCAGGTGTGGTGGCACACACCTGTAGTCCCAGCTACTCAGGATGCTGAGACAGGAGAATTGCTTGAACCCTGGAGGCAGAGGTTGCAGTGAGCCGGGATCGTGCCATTGCACTCCAGCCTGGGCGACAGAGCGAGACTCGGTCTTAAAAAAAAAAAAAAAAAAAAAAATGTCCTGCCCTCAGTGGAAATGAACTGTAAAGTTAAATGGCAAAGGAAGTGGTACAGGGAGAGATGGAGAATTAAGACCAGTGATGCAGTCTACCCCAGGTATATTTACATAAAAATAAAAAGCAGAGTATTATGAATTTATGAATTGCAAAGATGGAACCCATGCATATGTATAGATTCTGAAGTAACCAAACTAAAAGACAGTGCTTATTTTTTCTAATAAATATCTAGCTCAGACATTATTTTTTTAACTCATTCTTATTGTCATTATAATTAGTTAAATATTAGCTTGAGGTAAAAAAAATCATGCTGTGAATGAATTGATTTCTTTCTTTCTTCTATGGGTATTCTTTAGTCAAATGGTCTGGTAAAACAATTTTATGAGCTACTAAAAGCTTTGAACGTTTATGTAAGTCTATGACAACAGTACATTTTTCCAATTTTTACAGAGGAGAATTAAAATATCCTATCTGATATAACAAGGATTATGAACAGATTAAAAAATTATTTCAGTATTTTAAATTTAATACTCTCATTTAACAGGTTTGACAAAATGAAAAGTATTAGATTCTGATTCCTAGATTTGTATTTCTCATCTGATTCAATTATGTAAGTTTATATTTTAGAAATGCCAACTCCTTTACATCAGGGCCAAGACTAAATAACTCTGCAATATCAGAAGAAGCGTCACATTGAAAGAATGCTGAAATGAAATTACATTTCATCTCTACAAAAGTCAGAGTCTCCATTTCTGGGTTCAATGCATTTGACAGTTTAACTACCTACATTGTTTTTATCATATAAAAAAGGAGAGTGTTTTAATTTCAATCCCTTAACCTTCTAGCAATGAAATAGTTCCAGAGAATATAATGAATATAAAAGGGGTCAGTGTTCAAATTATCTTCATTTATAGCTAATTGGAACGTTTCTTTTGTTGCTGAAGACCAGGACCTTTTTCCCGTCTATCTGCTAGTGACTATCACTCTGATGCCTTAATCTTCAAGTGGACATTCTCTTCATTCAGTGCAATTATAGTAACCTGAAAGGTAATGTAGTCTCATAAGAGATATGCCATCATCACACAGATTTATGGGCAGAACCACATCCATAAAATTTAGAAAATTGCTTGTGTACTACCAGCCTATTTTGCCTGTTAATATAAATAATATTTTCAACATTAGCTACCAAGAGGACAAATTTCTCATAACTGACTTTCTGCTTAATTCTGTCAGATAATCTCTGCTGTAATATGATGAAGAATATACTGTGAAGAATTTCTGACAGGCTTTGTTTTTCTAGGGTGTTTTGCTGAAGAGGCCCAATCTGTTGTTTATTTGGGGCTGGTACCGCATTAAATTGATTTAGGGACACCATTTTCCATTCTTCTATCTTCCATGCTCTGTTAACTTATGTCATATTTATTAAAACTCTTGGTTTTGCATGTATGTTTCAATTTGTGGTAGCAAACTGATGAAACACGTTTCTCCCCTTTTTTGTAAAATGGTGTGTAACAACTGCTACTCCCATTAATGTATTGCCACCTTATAAGTAAACTCAACATGAAGAGATCTACACAATATTCTGATTAAGAAATTCTACCTGGGGCACAGAATATATGTGAAATACCTTTTCAAATAAAAACTTGGAGGAAGTAAACAGAGGAAATGCATAAAAGAAGAACATATGTTTTATGCTACCAAATTATGCATCATTATTTTGAATAGCTAACCAAAGTTTGTTACAGATACTAAAGCTTCGTTTAAATTTTAGTCCATTTGCAGTTTGTCGTTGTTTAAAATTCCTCAGGCAGGGGTGTGAGTGGAGGAAGTGACTTCTCTAGGGAGCTGAACTCTAAAATCTTGTTTCTGGGAGATACTGCAATTTGTGCTCTCAGATTCTAGACTATTCCAAAGAAAGCTCTCTGAGCTCCTGTGTGTTAATTTATGACATATCTGCTCTCACCCGATAGGTTTGTGCTTTATCACGAGTCTCAGGGAGCCCATCAGGGCTCACAAAGGAAAGAAGTCTGAGACACATAAAAAATATATGACTCCAAGCCAGGGAGCACTTTACGTTGTACACAGCAAAGGAAACCCTGGTACCACTGAACATGAAGGTCATGTTCTACGCAAGTACAAGGACTGGGCTGCCATCCTTACATTCTTCATGTTATTAAAACAAAATGTCTAATCATGCTTGAAGCTGCCCAAAGCCTTGTTGGAGAAGAGATATCAAGCTGGAACACAGCCAGTCCACACCTTCTGCTTTCACCCACTCCCACTTTCTGTATGTACACTCTGACCCTGCTCTGGCCAGACTGACCTATTTATCCCCTTCCCCTAAAGGTATCTCATGTTTCCCACCTTCAAGCCTCTCCACACCTATATTTTACTCATCTTTTAAGGTCCAATTTCTTAGAGTACTCCAAATCCAAAGTCAGTGCGATCTCCAGAGAGAAACAATACTTTTAATTTCTCTACTGTCCATATAGCTACCATAAGACTTATGTAAGTATTCACTGTTTCCCTAATAGATTACACATTTTCTAAGGCTAAAACCATATTTGAATGTCCAGTTATGCTCCTAAGTGGCTAACATTGAGCCTTACTCAAAGTAAATGCATAACACAAATTTGTTTTTATGCTTTTAATACATGTTGGTATTTTTAATATTTTTCTTCTCGACAAAAGAACACAACATCATCATACATACAACCTTCAAACATAAATGAGAATGTAAAAGCCATAACCTCCATCAATGTCCAATCAAAGTGCTGGTCAATGGAAGAGAGAGTTTACACCATTGACCCAAGCGTATGTTTCAGGCTGTGGTGAAGCTTGAAATTTTCATATCATTTATTTGCTGGATGACCCAATTAGGTCAAAACCTACTTTTCTTTATTGGAATGAATCCCCTAGCAGGTAGGTCAACTCCACAGGACAAAACTTCTAAGCGAATGTGAGGTGGGTTAATTCTCATATCAACTCTAATTTGCAGCAAGACTCCCATGGCATTTCAAGAGGCTTTGAGTCTTTCTGAGGCTTAAAGAGTGAGGTAGTAGCTTCTCTTGAGCAATTGGTAATACTTTGGGTCAAGAACGGTGGCTATGGAACATATCCTAATAATCACCTTCTCAAATGTTACAGAGTCTTGCAAGTGACAGAAAAAGATGGGAAAAAATACTCTCACAGTTTAGGAAACTGCTTTCATAAGCTTTGGCATCTCTAAAAGTTAGATTCCAGCCCATCCAAAGAGCTCTTTCTGCAGTATCTGTTTTCAGGAAACATTTTTATCATTGATCCAAGCATCAGAAAACAAAAACAAACACAAAAATACAACATAAGATCCCAAGAGCATCAGCATTCAATCACTGTCATTACGTGAATTATACTTGAAGCATGAGCAAGACACATGAGGCCCTATCTCAAAGATGAGCCACCCCTACTGGTGATAGAGGGCACCCAGAGAGAAGCAAGACCCTCATTTACCACCAGCTGACCCACAGGCTCTGAGCTCCTCCAATGACTGAGTCCAAAGATGTAGCTTCCCCTCACTCTTTCAAAACTAGTCCTATGTTTTCAATAAGTAGCTTTTCTCTGCCTCAGCATCCTCGAGTATACAACAAAACAGTAGAGGATGATAGAAAAATGTGGGCTTTAGAGTTGGAGTCCAACAAACCAAGGTTATGACCTTGGATAACTTCATCAATCTCTCTTAGCTTTAGTTTCTTCATCTGTAAAATAAGAACAATGTTTGCAGGACTGCGGCGTAAATAAGCTAATACACAGGTGAAAGTAAATGTTAGCTATTATCATTATGAGTACTGTTATTATCAGGGTGTCAGATTAGGTTATCTTCTAAATATCCATTCTACTTCCAAGGCTTATAAAATAGATTTTGAAGAAAGCCCCCATTCAACCTTTAATAACCCTAAAGATTAATTTGCTCCTTCTGCATAATAATGAAAGGACAAGGTACCTTGCGGATCCTAGGGCATATCTGTTGAAGCACCAAATACTTTTTAAAATTAAGAAAATAAATAATACTTGGAAAATGGCCCCATTCCAACAGAACCCTTAATGTTTAATCCGTAAGAAGTCATCTGAACTCTCATTTAACTAGCTTTCCTGATGGACTGATTGTATGGGGGACATGGAAAATGTGAATACCAAGTAATAAGACTGATTTTGGCAAGACATCAGAGAAATCAGCCTAAATTACTCCTTAGTCACACTTACATAGGAAAATCATTTTAAGAGACTTTATATCAAAAGGATTAATAAATACCAGTCAAGTCATGTTTTCCAGGGACTTCCAGGTCACATGGTGATTTACAAACAGGTGTCTAAATCCCCCTTCCCCCACCCCAGATTCCAGGTGAAATATCAAGTAGAATATTAAAACGTTAAAATAAAGTTTCACGTTGACTTCTCTAGTTTTGTCGGGCTATTTATAGGGATCAAATAGCGATCTTATTATAGATCACTCCCACAGCAACTTGGTCCTTGCCCATTTCTCTTTGCCATCCTTCCCACAATGGGTGCTTCAACTTTCATTCCACTCATTGTGTCCGATACATATGTACAAATTCTGTCAGTTAAAAATAAATTTTTAAAAATTTTAGATGTACTATCTATTCTTTAAAATTAGTTTATCCTCTATTACTATTTTAATGTAGATATAGAGAGAAAAACATACCTACACATGCTTACACCATTTAATTTTATATGTAGTTTTCTTTATGGAACATGGGATCAGTCATTCAAAACAAATAATTTTGTCATCTTCAAAAATTCCAGAGTCTAGATATTGTTATGACTACCTGGATGGGGGAAAATCTTAACTAATCAGTAAGTTAAAAATTAGCTAATAATTATTAGAGCTCAGAATGAACAAAACTAGTTAAGCCGCATACCTTACAGAATTCTACCTTGTCAAGTCAGGCCTTTTAGATTCAGCAACCCTAATTATCCATTTCAGACCTGTTGAATTACTTAAAGTACTCAATGTGGCCAGTTCTATCCCCTCCGGACCTATGCACTTTCACCTCCCTCTCCTGTCAACTTAGAAGGGCCTTCCCCACCATTTTCCCAGGAACACTTCCTACTCTTCCTTCCAGACTTAACTCAGGTGATTCCTCTGGGCCTCCTTTATGAGCCTATCCAGAAAAATGAGGTGCTCTTCCCTCTGCTCCCACCAAACCCTGAGCATCTCTCTTCACAGCATTCATGCCACTGTTTTGAGGCTACTTGTGTACTTGCCTATCCACCCCCTCCCGCAAAATGCCTGGTTTTTATCTTTAAAGGTAGGTATTTGTTTTTCCTTATACATCTTTGTCTTCCCCGGCACCCAAATACAGCCTGGTGTAAACTACCAGCATTTAATAAATATTGAATAAATAAATGAATGGATGGAAAATAAACAAAAAGCTTAAGTCTCTCTCTACATTATTATAACCTCTTAGTGAAGGATATATGAAATGACATCACCTACAAGTATTAATGGCAAAATAAAAACATAGATAATGAGCACTTTAATGTGCTTTCATTAATTTATTTATGAAGAAATAATGTGACATTCAAGTTTGGGGGGATTCCTATACCCTAATATCTACCATTATTACATAATAGTTTTCAGTCTCTGTCTACATAGTCATTATATAACAAGAACACATGCCCAGCTGGGCACAGTGGCTCATGCCTATAATCCCAGTACTTGGGGAGGTTGAGGCAGGGCAGATTACTTGAGGTCAGGAGTTCAAGACCAGTCTGGCCAACATGGTGAAACTTCATCTCTACTAAAAATATAAAAATTAGCCAGGTGTGGTTTGCATGCCTGTAGTCCCAGCTACTTGGAGGCTAAGGTGGGAGAATCACTTGAACCCAGGAGGCAGAGGTTGCAGTGAGCCAAGATCACACCACTGCACTCCAGCCTGGGCAACAGAGCAAGACTCCATCTCAAAAACAAACAAACAAACAAACAAAAAAAAACAAGCAAAAAACCACACATGCCCCTACCAGCCAAGTATCCTTTAGATAACATATTATTCTGCACATGCTTCCACATTGTTACACTTCCTTCATAATTATCTCTAGTCTTGCCAAATAACCTGTTAATTTATTCATAATTTAAAGGCAATAAAGCAGAGCCTTGAGCAAGGCTGCCTGAGTTTAAATCTGGACTCTCTCACTTTTCAAGTGTTTGATCTTGGATAAGTCACTTAACTTCTCTGTGCCTCAGTTTCCTCATCCTGTAACATAGAGATGATAATAAGAGTGCTATCATATGGTTTTGGTGAAGACTAAATGAGCTAATACATTTAAAGTGATGATAAGAGGTGGTTTTGTTTTGAGACTGGGTCTCACTATGTTGCCCAGGCTGGTCTCAAACCTGTTGGTCTCAAACTTCTGGGCTCAAGCAATCATCCCATCTCAGCCTCTCAAGCAGCTGGGATTACAGGGAGGCCATCTGGAAGAGTTCTTGATACATGGTACATACGCTCTAACTATTAGCTATATATTTTTATTGTAATTATGAATTCACTAATATTGGTCTAGGTTGTTTCTATATTATTTGCATCACACTAGCACATTTAAGCATATGGATTTGAGGATGGTTTCTTGGGTAGTTGGTTTTGTTTCAAATTCTCAAGATTTCGAACTAATTTCCAAAAGGGCTTCTAATCTAGTTTTTAAATGCTCATGTAAAAATTACTTAATTTTATATGTGTAAACTACTTTTTAAGAAGATACTTCACAAAATCTCGACAACATACACAGATAGACAATTGTCAAAGAAGTTGGAAGGGGCCAATATTTTAGTTTGTACTTGAAGCTTTTCATCTCAGAGGAGTTGCTAAGTTACTATCTCTATGCACATCCTAGCAAGAGGGAGAGGGTTGTGACCAAAGAAACAAATACTTTTTTCCTAATGTGCTTCACAACTCAAAATTCATTGATTCGTATGTATATTTTGTTTTGTTTTGTTGTGACTAAACAATCCTAGTTTCTTTCATCTCTTTCAATGAAAGGAAACATGTCTGTCAAAAAAAAAGGGGGAACAGCAAAGGGAAAACTTCCCTCAGAGAAAGGAGTGAACAATATAAAGGTAAACAAACCAGGGATTTCTTTGATATTGCCCATTTGTTTGTGAGAACAAAGTAACAAACACTGAAGGAGAACCAAGTATAGATTAGGCATAAGGTAAAAGGGAGAACATTATTCTTCATTGTTCTTATCTCAGAGGCATCTACTACTAAATGATGTGGGGCAGAGAAAGTGGGCAAAGGAAACACTTTTACTCTATAAACTTACCTCCTCTGGGTGTACACCCAGTGCCGTTTCTTTAGCAAAACGTATTTGAAATGCAAACCCCAAATCATGTTCATACTCTATGTCTTTTGCTTTCTAGACGTGGAATCAAAAAAAAAAAGGACCTTTTGGTTTATCTAGGCCTAATGAGGTTGTCTTTGATTCTTGATTATCAAATAGTTCATTTGTTTAACCAATATTCATACTTTTGTATTTTTGATATAATTGTACAAATTTGGGGAATACATGTGATATTTTGATACATGTATATAATGTATAATGATCAAATCATGGTAATTGGGATATCCATCACCTCATTTATCTGTGTTGGGAACATTATAAATTTTCTCTTTTAGCTATTTTTAAATTACATTATTGTAAACTAATTTCCTTACTGTTCTATTGACTACTAGGCACAGATCACAATAAGATGCACATAAACTGGACAAAAGTCTTTGTCACCACGAACACAGATATGTACTGAATTTGAGTCCCAAATCTGCTCTGTGGCCTTAGTCAAGTTACTGAACTCACCTGAGCGAGTTTCCTATGAAATGAAAATGACAGTAATTGTGGTGCATCTCCTTGTACAGCTGCTGGGAAGGCCAAATGGGCTAATTCTTATAAAGCACCCTGTGCATAGTAAGCCCTCAATAAATGCTAGCTACTGTTGCTATTGTTTCTTTCATTGAGAGATGTTTTGTGGTGGGTTTTTGTTGTTTTGTTTGTCCATTAGCCAAGTCAGAATATGACCTCTGGCTTGTATTGTCCAGTGCTATTTTTCATAGAAATGAATTTTTTTTTTTTTAAAGAGACAGGGTTTTGCTCTGTCACCCAGGATAGAGTCTGGAGTGCAGTGATATGATCATAGCTCACTGTAACCTCAAACTCCAGGGCTCAGTGACCCTCCTGCCTCAGCTTCCCAAGTAGCTGAGATTACAGGCAAGCACCACCATGCCTAATTTTTTTTTTTTTTTTTTTTTTTTGAGACAGAGTTTTGCCCTTGTTGCCCAGGCTGGAGTGCAATGGCGCAATCTCGGCTCACTGCAACCTTCGCCTCCCAAGTTCAAGCAATTCTCCTGCCTCAGCCTTCCTGAGTAGCTGGGATTACATGCATATGCCACCATGCCTGGCTAATTTTGCATTTTTAGTAGAGATGGGGTTTCTCCATATTGGTCAGGCTGGTCTTGAACTACTGACCTCAGGTGATCCATCTGCCTCAGCCTCCCAAAGTGCTGGGATTACAGGCATGAGCCACCGCACCCGGCTTTTTTTTTTTTTCTTTAAGAGAGAGGGGTTTCACTATGTTGCCCCCAGGCTGACCTCAAGTGATCCTCCTGCCTCAGCCTCCCAAAGTGCAGGTGTTACAGGCATGGGCCACTGGCACCTTTCCTAGAATGGATTTTCAACTCTGTTTAAAGATGATTGCTAATGCACAGCCAATTGAATGCTTATTAAGTAGAAATTAAACTTGCTTTCAAATAATGAGAACGTATGTCACAGATGAAGAGTTGGTCCTATTGCAAGTTTACAAATAAAAGACAACCTTTCAGCTATTGTGACTAGTTAGTCCCTTCTTTTACAGATGTGCCCATCTGTGTGACAAAAGAAGCAAGGCCTTTTCAAATCTTTGCAGAGATGGCACATGATAAAAGTCAGGTTCCACTGGCTTGGATGCTGATTGCCCCTTCAGGATTACAACCACCCCAGTTCCCTGCATTGTTTGTGCTATATCATGAGAGAACAGGGGCACATGAGGACAAGATTTCTTTTCATTTCACCTTTCAGCAGCCTTGTCTGAAACCACACTGACTGTTGTTTAAAATGATGCAAATTGTGCCTCCTTTTAGAAAAGCACAAACCATTCTCCTGTTTTCCCCCAGTCCAAGAACTGTACAGGACCTTCATTAGCTAGAGGAACACGATGATGGCAGTGCCTATTTTAAGCAGAAAGATGCTCTAAAGGGAAAAACCTAAAAGGCTTCAGACAAAATACTATTCAGTTTATTATACTATTGATTTTTAGAATACTCTTCAGCTTTGCTTTTTTTGCGGATATACGTCAAATAACCAGCAGTGCTTTAAGTTACTTGTAGAAGTATTTATCATATATATTTTTTCTTAGAGAAGTAAAGCTTTGGTATGGACTAACCCAAAATTGTTTGGGAGGTAAAACAAAACTTTCAGATCAGTTATGTGGCAATAATCAAGACACCCAACATGATTTTAATTTTAAAAAGGAGAATTCCATTATAAAAATCTACCAAGTTTCCTCAGGCTCATCCCCACACATACCTTTTCTGGTCTATGTAAGTTCACCTGTTTAGCAAAGGGATGGGATTGACTAATTGGACACTCAAAGCTTTCCCCCAGCTCTGAGTTCATCCCAGCTTCTTTAGATTTTTTTTAAGAACAAAGAAAAACCAATATTTTGGGAACTCTTACATGTAGATAATGTCAGAATTAATTTCCACTTGTGGCAGGATTTCAGTAAAGTTATAAGACCTCATATACTTTTTGTCTAAGTTAAAGCAACATCTTTACATCACTTTAAATTATACAAACTTCTAACCAATAAAAACAGGAGAAGTATGGTGTGTATTTGTTTCCATGGGCTTCCATAATGAAGGACCTTCTTGGGTGGCCTAAAGCAACAGCAATTTGTTATCTCACAGTCCTGGAGGCTGGAAGTCTGCCATCAAGGCATCAGCAGGCCCATGTTCTCTGCAGGCTCTAGAGAGGACCCTTCCTTGCCTCCTCCAGTGTCTGGTGGTCACTGGCAATCCTTGCCTCCTGGATGTATCACTCCAATCTCTGCTTCCATCTTCACATGGCTTTCGCCCCTGTGTGTGTGTTTTCTCTTATAAGGACACGAGTCATTGGATTAAGGCCCATCTTAATGTGGTATGATCTCACCTTAACTTAATTAAATATGTAAAGACCCTATTTCAAAATAAAGTCACATTCTCAGATTCCAGGTGGACATAAATTTTGGGGAACATTATTTAACCCTGTACATATGGAGTGCAAAACTACTCACCTTTCCTTTACCAAGGAATTTCTAAGGGAGTCAAATTAATTTAAAATCTTCACCAACTTCTCAACAGATGCAAGTTTATATCCAAGATCATAAAATCTGTCATTTTCCTTGCTTATGTTGATATTGTGCTTTATATTTACAAAGTTTTTTCATATTGCTTCATTTGATACTCACAAGCACAAATACTCATTCTCACACAAGTAGGCAGGGTGACTGGTCTCTTTTTACAGATAAAGTGAGGGAGAAGGGAAGGAAGCTTACCTTTTATCAAATAACTACTCTGTGCTAGATACTGTCACTAGTGCTTCATGAGTTGTCTTATTTGATCTATATAAAAAACTCAAAGGTTACTGTAAGTAGTATTATTCCCATTCTGAAGTAGAGTATAGCATAAAATAGCACTAAATAACTTACCCAAGGTCACACACAGCTAGTAATTAACAGATCTGGGGCTGCCGCTCAAATGCACCTGTGTTCTAAGTCCATCATGTTTCCATTCTTCCTTCTCAAT
The DNA here is from genome assembly GCF_029289425.2 of Pan paniscus. Classification (NCBI taxonomy): domain Eukaryota; kingdom Metazoa; phylum Chordata; class Mammalia; order Primates; family Hominidae; genus Pan; species Pan paniscus. The sequence continues at coordinate 164,059,648 of NC_073255.2, forward strand.
TAAGCCTTCTTCCTAACAAGTCTTTAACTTTGTTCATGGTTAGAATTTGCTAAAATATGTTTGGTGGTTGAAAGTCATGACAAACTCAGTGATCTCATTAAAGGATCAACCGGAGAGATCTAGGCCACTTAACATGACACATACAGGGGACTATGCTTTTTGTAGTTATCCTTCATGTTGCAATAAAATGCAAAATCTTCCTAACTTTGAAAATAGAGGAAGAATTGTGGTGGTAAGAATCGTCAGAAATTTACCCACTTTTGGAATAGCCTCAAATAGAGTAACCCTCTAGGACTTTCATTCATTCTTCTCTGTGAGTACCAATAGGGTGAAGTCAAAAAATGACTCCACCATTCTGTGGATGGCCCAAATCATGAGAACGAAGGAAAAGAAGTTATCATAACCTTAAGAAAGAATAAGTGGGAAAAACCATTGTTCCAAATGTGGGCTTGAATATGCTGTAATGTTTCAAAGCAGCAAGTAAAGTATACTTGTTAAGGATACTCTACCCACCTATGAACCATTGGAGAAAATGAACTATTTTGATGCTGCCTTTAAAGAGTTGTATCTTCAGAGAAGCCAAAATTCACTGCTGAAAGATTCCTTCTTGGATCTGTCTCAGAAACAATCTTGGATTTAGAATGTGTATGTATATACTTGTGTATGTGATTATACTTAACACCATCAGTTCTACCTTATATTATAAATATACCATGATAACAGAACTTTCTTTTCAGATTGTGTCAAAAAAGAAAAAAAAAAAGGGCCTCACTCTGTCACCCAGGCTGCAGTGTAGTGATGCCATCTCTGCTCACTATGACCTCTGCCTCTCAGGCTCAAGCAATTCTCATGCCTCAACCTCCCAAGTAGCTGGGATTACCTGCGTGTGCCACCACACCTGGCTAATTTCTGTATTTTTAGTAGAAACAGGGTTTTGCCATGTTGGCCAGGGTGGTCTCGAACTCCTGGACTCAAGTGATCTGCCTGCCTCGGCCTCCCAAAATGCTGGGATTACAGGCATGAGCCACCTCACCCAGACTATTTTCAGATTCTTAATGCATTCTACGTATTTACAAATAAATATTGCTAATAGCTACCATCTATTGAATACCTACTGGGTGCCAGGCAGCTAAGCACTTACTGTACATATTCCTAGTTGTCACAATAATCCTACATGGTACTTTTTACTGATCCTCATTTTACTGGTAAAGGCTCTGAGACTGAGAAGTTTAATGTCATTCAAAACCTACTAGATGGGTGAGCCAGAATTTGGACTCAAGTTCACATAATTCCAAAGCCTGCCACCACACAAGGAAAATATCCATTTATTCACTTATATAAGATTGTGGACCTCTTTAAATATGCCGGTTTCATCCTAATCCTCTAAAAAAATTAGTCATTCTCATCTTTTGAAGTCCCTCTGACCTAAGGGTGATTCACAGAGGATCAAGTAGGTAGGATCAAGAATCCTCATCTTCCAAATACATTCATCTTTTTAGCTTGATAAAGCCAGAATGTTGGGGCCTAAACTACGTAGACAATTTCCTCATATTTAATTAGAAGACAGACCTAAGACTTGTCTTTGAGGCCAAATGCTACATACCAAGTTTTCACCATGAATTATGTTTCACGAGAACATGGTTGAATCCATATTAATACTGGATATCTAATAGAGATCATGTTATAAATGAAACAATCATTTATGGATAGGTAAATATTATCAAGTACATGTTTACATTTTCATATTACATAGAAAATCATTAGGAAACCAAGTGATTAAATTTGGGGTTTTGATGGGGTACACATGGATGTAAAAATGGAAACAGACACTGGGGGTTATAAGGGGTGCAGGCATAGGGCTGAAAAACTACCTATTGGCTGCTATGCTCACTACCTGGATAACAGATTCAATCACACTCAAAACTTCAGCATCACACAATATACTCTTGTAACAAGCTTGCACATACACCCCCTGAATCTAAAAGTTGAGGCCAGGCGTAGTGGCTCAGGCCTGTAATCCCAGCACCCTGGGAGGCCAAGGCGGGTGAATCACCTGAGGTGAAGAGTTTGAGACTCACCTGGCCAACATGGTGAAACCCTGTCTACACTAAAAATACAAAAATTAGCCAGGGATGGTGGTACAACCCTGTAATCCCAGCTACTTGGGAGGCTGAGCCAGGAGAATCGCTTGAACCAGGGAAGTGGAGGTTGCAGTGATCCAAGATTGTGCCACTGTACTCCAGTCTGGGCGACACAGCAAGACTCCATCTCAAAATAAAATAAAATAAAATAAATTGAAAAAAATAAGAACCAATTGTTGAAACCTCAAAAAAAAGCAGGGGTGAGGCGGTGGGGGGGAGTTTTGAAAGGTTTAACTTTGCATGCATTGGTTTACCAAAGGAAGAAAAAGGGAGTGGGAGAGACAGAAGAAAGAGAAAAAAAAGCTCCATAACTAGAAAATAAACGCCTGCATTGTAGAACTTCTTAAATGTTATTTTCATAAAGTTATATAAACGTATGTCATGCAAATAAGGACAGGTCAAATTGAAATGTTTATAAAATATGCTAAATTTAAGAGTTGTAGTCAAAATGTATTATAGAATCTAACTGTGGAGTTTATTAATTTACATTTTCATGGCATAAAAATAGCAGGACTCAAGCCATGCAGTTAATGTACACAACATTCACTGAATTGTAGACACAAAGAGGCTAAACACTAGAAAGCAGCTTTTAATATTCTGTAATGTTCTTTATCAAGCTGTTTGTACAAGACTTTATGAAACACAGCACACGGCTTAACAATCTCCAGTGCATTATCATACATATCTAACTTTTGCCTTCGGATACTCCCAGCAAAGGACAACAGCTTCTCAACTTTACTGTACCAAAGCAATGTGGTCAGGAAAGCAGCTTCCCCGTTCTGCAGCAGCTAAATGTCAGAGAGCCAAGGGTTCCACCAAGATTTCCCAAAGCACAGCAGTTGCCATTAGAAACTTCCTAGCCCTCCAATGTTCACTTTACAGAGTGTTCGGAGGGTGATAAACAGATCTTTTACTTGATTTGCCATCTGTGAATTTTAAAGCTGTTAAGGCACTTTTCTGTCTTTATTTCCATGATGCTCCTGATCCCATTTGCTAGTTAGATGCACTCACTAATATATTATTCAGTTCTATTGAGAAAACCATACTGAGGCATCTCCGATTTGACATTACTGTCCAGTTGCTTTTTTTTTTTATATATAACATATCAGGTAAAATAAACCAGCTTGAAACCCTGGCCTTTTTTAGTGCTTCAAATAATTCTTTTCATTTCTTTGTTACTGAGAGCTCACATTAGAAAGCTATTAATACATTTGAGTACAATTTATGTTTTCAATGCAACCCAGACAAGAAATGAAAAGGCATGGAGAAGAAACATGGCCTTCCTGGACAGCCTGAATCAATAAGTCGTTACTCTTCACCAAATGTAGCTTATGTACAAATGGCTTCATTTCCATTCCCCTTCGCTGTGGGAGCCTCAAGAACCACAGTTATAGGAGCTAGAGGATGATGCTGACAGCTGTCACACAGGCAGTACCCACTCGTTTCAATAGCCTTCGCCTTTTCCATTTGTTGGTTTGCGGAAAGACAAAACTGCTGATCCTGATTGTATGAGACAAGAAAATCCAGCCAATTCTATTTTACGTGGTGCTCTTGCCTTAGTTTCTTTTTCAGTGAGAACAGACGCGCCACTGCCACAGCTGGCCCTGTATGTTATTTTTTTCTAGCATTAGTAATGGAGTCATTGATTCAATCTATATGAATGGAGTCCCTACTAAGTGCCAAGCATATAACAGTGAACAAAACAACCTCTGGCCTCATAGAACTTTCATTCAAGGCGGTGAGATGGGAGGAGCCACCAACATACGAAAACAAATGTAGTCACATTTACATTAATGCCTGAATTACCAAGACTCGGGCTTTCTTTGAAGCCTTCCCCAGCCAATTTGAGGGCACTATCAGATGTCCTGTAATATGCACAAAACCAACCACTCATTTTCCTCCACTTTGGCCTTCTTGCTAGTTGTCTCCTTGTGGGGCAGGTAAGAGACCTGGCACACTGCCACATCTACAGGGCTACCACCAGGTCACTGACATAAGAGTCAGCATCTCCACCACTGTTCGCCACTCTCTACCGCTCTGCAGAGGCCACTGGAAGGGTCCAGGGTAAGAAACCTCACCTGGGGTCTATGGCAGGATAGAGAGAGAAAGCTGGAGGCTCCCCCACTTGCTAATATTACAGTTGGTTACCTGGGCCCTATGGTTCGTTTGTGCCCAAACTTTCAGATGGTCTTTCACAAACACGACTTTTTCCCCTTCTGACCTTCACCTTTCTCTCCACCCAGGCTCCATGTATTCCCTTGTATTCTCATCTCTTTCCCTCATCTCTCTCCAGGCACCTATCCACAAAATAGGTTCCTCTTTTTTCACCAGAAGCAGAAATGTATATGACCATTATCTCTTACAACCACATCCTCATAGGGATGACTAACCTGATGCTCAAAGAGCCACAGTCCACCTTGGACTCCGTTAGGAAGCCCTGCCAGGTATAGATGGGAGAACCGAGCTACCAGCATCAAGGACACCAGCACCAGAACCAGTCTTTGAACTATTCAATTTTATTTCCTAATGAATGTATTTCTCCACCCAAATGTTGTGCATCCCAGGCTCTTCCTCAACCTCTACCTACAGAGAGGATGATCAGCTCTTGTGGGTGAGGTACAGTCACACCAGTCCAGCAATGTGCTTTGCGATTCCTTGCCAGGCTGGATTCCCTAACCATTCTGGTAAGCCTATCAATAAGCTTGCCCAAATGCGGTGAAGACCTCTCTCAGAACAGCCGGAGTATATTAATCCATTTAACCTGGGTTTTCCTAATCAATATGGAAATGTTTAGCCTCTGAATTCTGAAGGATTGATTCCATACTCCTGTATGGCATTCCCTGGCTATCAACTGCCCTGAGTAGGTTAGCCTCAAGATACGTGTGGGCTTTGCTAAATAAACTTTGAAAAAATAAATAACATTTTTCTTATATATATGAAAATGGTTTTCTCATCTGTGTTGGACTTTTCCACAGCTACATCTCCTGTTCTCATGAGAAGTTGTACTTCCTCAGAATTAGTGTGCCTCCGTAACACAAAACTTCAGAAAACTCCCAGGCACGTGCATGTCAAATGCATGTCCAAAAGGCTTCCACAGCAATCTTCTCATCTGTAATTCACCCAGGGAGGAAGCAAGCACCTCCAGTGTTCTGCAGACTCACAGTAATCCAAGCTGCTTAAATCCTTCATAAATCCTCTGTGCAAACACACTAAAGAGATTGTCAGCAGGAAATTCAACCACTGGTTACCTTGGACATTCCTAGAAGACTTTTCCTTAATTATCAGCCAGAGCACTATGTCATTAATGCAGACAAGAGTTGACAGCAGCTGGTCTAAGGCAGTAATAGCAGAGACAGACACACAAGGCAGGTTCAGAAGCTAATCAGGAGATGAAATGGGACATGGCTTGTATGACCACAAACATGAATGCGTGTGAGGAATGAAGGAAAAATAAGACCCAGCAATGATTCCCCAGGTTTCTGGCTTAGATATTTGAGAGGATGCAGCCACTTTTTATTAAACACAGGAGGAAGAGCAGACTTGGGGAGATATATGGTTAACTGCACACTAATTTATATTTGCAAAATGATGAAGCACATGGAGAGCAATTTTTTATTTTTGTTAAATTGCTGATTATGTTCTTAAGAGAAAATATTTGTATTTACTATCTATGCATTTGAACCATCAGAACCCTTATTTTCAGGACCCTTATTCCCAAGTTTTCTATGTGTCTCGCTAATTCATCAAATAATATTAACCAGCAAGGGAGGGAAGTAATTAAGTGAAGATGAAATTTTTATTAAAACACTAATCATAAATGCTCATTTACTTATTCGACAAATGCTTACTGAATGTTGGCAATGAGCCAAGTACCAATGTGAACGACAGAAACATAGATAACAATGATACTGAACACATAAGGAGTACCAGCCACCACAATAAGCACGTCATCTGCCATTGACAATCCCCATCATAATCCTGCTAGGAAGGTGTTATTACAATGACTATTCCATAGATGATGAGAACTAAAACTAAAATCCTAAACCCCAAACTGGCTGAACAAATCCCCTCTTGGTTAAGGGGACCCCAGAGAAACCTTAGAAACTGAGTTCCTGGCCACGGTGCAATGGGAAGCCAGACCCGTCTCATTACATCCCCTCCTTTTTGTGGTTTAGACACAACAACTGACCAGCATTAATGTTAACATAGAGATCCTAAGACTAACAAAATGGACTCTGTGGCAATAAGATACCAAATTATAAAGATTGCCTAAGGCCATGCCAGGCAAGGGTTAAGTCATGCACCCTCCACACTTAAAGAGTAAATTCTGTTCCAACTGCCACAAGTTTTTCTTTTTCTCTAGCAGTTAAACCAGCACCAGCCTCAAGATAAGCACTACTGAAACAACTGCAGCACTCTCACCACCAGATGCTGACCCCCGGCCGATTCCACAAGCCATACCCACATTTTTTATTGGAAAAGAGACAGCTATGGTTCAGTAACTTTCTCCTAATAAGAGACCATGGACCATGGACTGATCTGGCTGGTTTACAGAGGCTGTAAACTTGAGGGCCTTCGTGTCCCTGCCTTACGTTTTGCCATATAAGGCCTAATTGTAAGACACTTAAATGTTAAGTCTCCACCCCAAAGTGAATATGGGATGCAGGTAATACGCATGTTTGCTTATCACACATGTACCTCTCCCACTTCATGAATATTCATAGCTCCTCCTGTAACCTATTGAATATGTATACTTGGCCAACCTCAGCATAAATCCCTGTTCCACCCCTTCCTCCCTCAAAGTGTCTGTTAATAGCCTCTGCAAGAGGCTACACTTCCCAGCCTTCAAAAATGGCCAGCCTGCAGGCTATAACCCTTTATAAGAAATAAAGTCTCCTTCACAGATTTAAAGATCTTGTGATTTTTCCGTGATGAAACTGACATAGCAACATGTTGAGTAACTTGGCTAATGAGTAGGAAACCAAAGTTTATACCAAACCCTGGGACTCTAGAGCCGGTCTCTGCCATGCCTCTTCCCTCAAGGAAGTCAGGATCCTCTTGGGAGGCAGACCATACATGTCATTAGAAAGCTTTTACAATGATCACCTTGCTTGTTCATCTCAACTCTCGCAGATCTGCCACTTTCTTCAGTGCTCTAACCACTTGATTCGGTACACTTGATGTGATCTAGCATTACCAGTCTCTCCTCCACCTCATGCTGCCTGTAATTGTAGCAGTCACTTGTTTTCAGTCATATCATTACAGAGCAGCATTGAGTTTTCCAGTTTATAAGCAGCCCAAATTTGTTTTCCTGTTGAGCTTTTGCCTTGAACGTCTGGCTTTTCCTTGGGGATACATAGTTCCCAGTTCCATTTCCCACAGGAGCTTTACTCTGGAATGTCTAATAGTGTGTGTTTGTTTCAACATCGGGGATATAAATAGGTAAAATGAAGTTCTGCTTGGTGCTGCTGCACGGCTGCAAGAACCAAGGGCCAGCCAATCATGAGCTGAGGGACTTACTGTGTTTGTTTAAATATAGTTCAGGTTTCTCCCTTCTCTCTACCTCAACAAGATTTAGCACCTAGAACAAGACACTACACCTTTAGTTTGCACTCTGAAATTGCTAGGAAGTAAATCCATCTGGAAACTGCACTGGATAAGGAGCAGGGATACACAGCAGTGGCTGGAAAGAAATTACTCAAGTACGAAATCAGGAAGGAACCTCATTAACACCCCACCACCTTTTGTAAAGTCAAGAATACACTGTCCAGTATGAAACCCAGCCAAGATCTCAGCTGTTGACTGTTCAGTGAAAGAGGAACATGAAAGTGACAGAAGGACATTCATTCCAGAAACCCTGAGAATCCAGCAGCCCCTACCTGGTCTCCAGCTCCACGACTTGCCACCGCCCTCACTGCTCCAGTCTAAATTCCACACCTTCAGAGCTAGAGTCAGAGTTTCCAGGGTGGCAGGAGTGGAGTGAACCAGGGGGATCCCAGCATCCTCCTCAAATGTAGGGACTAAGACTGGCGGGGAAAAGGGGCAGGGTCCTTTGGGGATTGTAATGCATCCAAGGGGAAATCCCAGAGATCCAGGTTCAGTCCTCTGGCCCTCCCCAGCTAGCCTGATGTAGCTCCATCTTCACTGAAGTTCCTCTGGTGATAACACATCATGTTGAAGAGGATATTTAGGGCTTCCTGAGACAAAGCTGTGCTAAACACATGAACTCTCAGCAAATACTAGCGAGTGAATTAAGAATGAATGAATATCCTATAAAACAAAGCAACAAATCAGAGACAACCCCCTACCCCCGACCCCATGGCTCAATGAGAGCTCCTGGACCTGCAGCATCCCCACAACATATAATTCACCCACTACCCCATACTAGAGAAACCTAGGAGGCTCTCGTGTCCTGGGGAGCAAGCTGTTAAGTAGAAGTGGGAGAATTCCTAACCCTGTTAAGAGTTGGAATGTTAAACTCTAAAGATAAGCCTGAAAACCAGCTTTAAAAAATGTGAGCATTCCTAGTTAACCTAGAGAGGCAGAATTCTTTTCCCTCCTATCAAGACAAACCCACAGTAGCTCAATGCCTGGATTATGAGGCCACATCACAAAGATGTTAGTTTTTTCAGTTTGGGTTGTTGCTGAAAAGAAAGTAAGAATTTAGGCATTACAATTCAGACTAGATCCATTCATTAGGTCCACACCACACCAGTAAACAGTGATACAGATTTGCATAGTGTTTTTTTAAATTAACATTTAATAATGTTTTACTTCCCAAGCCCCTTATGAGCTGGGCATTGGCTAAAAAGGTTTTGGCTCAGTACAAAGAAGAATGTTCCACGCCTGTGAAACACCAAACAATGGAGCAGTGGTGTTGTAAGGGAGTAGCCTCTGGCCCATTCAAGTCAAAACTGGATAATTATTTCTTGCAGATGCTTTAAAGAGTTCTAATAATTTAGGTGTGAGGTGAGAATAAATAATCTCTAAGATGTCTTCCAATCCTAGCATACATGATAAATTTTTTCTGTGGAAAAAGCACCCAAACAGAAAGTGACCAGTGACTTTCCCTAGTCACACAACCAGACCCTCCAGCTTCTAGCCTAACACTCTTTCCACTGGATGGTCTTCACCACCACCAGTGCTCAGCCCCAAGACACCAGGGGAACACTGGCACTGTCCCTTTGGTTTCATAGAAAATAAGCACAAATAAAAGATTCAACATCTGACCGACATGCTTTCCCATATTTTATAAGAAGATCAATTTAGTACCATATAGGTACCAAGGTACTATAGGTACCACATAGGTACATTAGACAGACTGTTTTGTAAACTTCTGAAAGCCAATACAAAGAACATCTCAGAGTTAGTATGGTAGAACCTTCTAGAACACTTGTCATGGCCTGAATCTTCACGTCCCTCCAGAATGCATATATTGGAACTTGTATTAGGGTTCTCTGGAGGGACAGGACTAATAGGATAGATGTATATATGAAGGGAGGTTTATTAAGGAGTATTGACTCATTCAACCACAAGGCGAGGTCCTACAACAGGCCATTTGCAAGTTGAGGAGCAAGGAAGCGAGTCTGAGTCCCAAAACCTCAAAAGTAGGGAAGCTGACAGTGCAGCCTTCAGTATGTGGTCAAAAGCCTGAGAGCCCCTGGCAAACCACTAGTGTAAGTCCAAGAGTCCAAAAGCTGAAGAAGTTGGAGTCTGATGTTTGAGGGCAGGAAGCATCCAGCATGGGAGAAAGATGAAGGCGGGAACACTCAGCCAGTCTAGTCATTCCGCATTCTTCTGCCTGCTTTATTCTAGCTGTGCTGGCAGCTGATTAGATTATGCCCACACAGATGGAGGGTGGGTCTGCCTCTCCCAGTCCACTGACTCAAATGTTAATCTCCTTTGGCAACACCCTCACAGATACACCAAGGAACAATACTTTGCATCCTTCAATCAAGTTGACACTCAGTATTAACCATCACAGAACTTAACCCCCAGGGTGATGTTATTAAGAGGTGAGGACTCTGGGAGGCCCCACCTTCATGGCTGGGATTACTGCCCTTTTAAATGGGTTGAGGGAACAAGTTTACCCCCACTTTGGCTCCTTCCACCCTGTGAAGATGCAGCAACCAGACACCATCTGTGGAGCAGAGGGCAAGTCTTTACCAGACACCAAATCTGTTGGCACCTTGATCCTGGACTTACCAATCTCAAAAACTGAGAAATAATTTTCTATCATTTACAAATTACTCGGTCTAAGGTGTTTTGTTATAGCAACGGGAACAGACTAACACAACCCTATACTTCAGTATTTGGGATAATTGGATTAAACTAATAATTTCACTATTACCCCATAATCAAACATAATGGCAGCATTTATTTGGCTGAGTTTCATGCTTAGAGTATGGGAATAAGAATTGTTCCATTATAAAGGTCACAACCTTACATAATGATCTCCCTTACATAATAGTCACACCCCTATTTTTGGACCGGCAGAGCCAGCATAAAAAGTGTTATCATTACACAAATACAGCACTTTAGGTGTTTTTAAGGACAGAAATATATTTTCAATTCTATTACTATTTTTCAAACAGCTGAGGCTAGACAGAGATTCCAAGTGCCCTGATTCGCTGTTTTTGAGCTGTCAAAAAAAATGAATCAACTGACTACAGTCACGTATCTAACACAAACATAGAATTTCGCAGGAAGTCTGAGGTTATTTGGGTCAAGTTCATATGGTATTTGATCTACAGCCTGATAATATAGCTTTTGTGCTATATGAGCACACTAGGACATGGTGTTATTTTTTAACTGAGACATAAAAACCAAAGTAACAATCTACTTGTATTCATTGTTAAGTTTTCATATCCTTATAGCCAAAGAAAGGAAAACCACTTCCAACCAGCCTGCTTCTATTAATACACACAGTGATCTTTGATGTAAATGTCACACATGTTCACTTTAGGCTTCTGGTCAAATTTGCATGAGGCCAATTAAATTCTGAGGTCCTGAATCTCCTCTGTAAATTCAACAGATAGATTTCTCTTCTTGTACTAAGCTATTGTTTGGTATTGTTCTGAACTACTCAACAGCTGTAATTCTGCAACTCACTGGATGTTGAAGGGTATAATAATTGTACCGAGGGATATGAATGTGTGTAAACCCAAAGCCCAGTGCTGTCTCTACGGTGATACACTTATCCACATTCCTCCCACTGTCATGACACAGTCCTCTTACTTCAACTGGCTCACTTCTCCGAATGCCTGGAACTTCACTCAATTTACCTTCCCTTATACACCTTAGATGTCACCTTAGATAGTGCACCTTAAATGTGCACTATTATGGTAGCCACTAGCCATATGTGGCTTCTGAGCACTTGACATGTGGCTAGCCTAAACTACTGAGATGTGCTGTAAGTACAAAATTATATACTAGATTTTGAAGACTTAGTATGACATATGTAAAATACCTCAATAATTTTTATATCAACCTGCTGAAATATTTTGCATGTATCAGGTTAAATAAAAACATACATATTATACACTAGAAAATTTTAAATTATGTGTGTAGCTCACATTATTGGATAATATTGAGTTGGCTAATTTTAGGCTCTCTTTCCCTGACTCCATTCTACTGAGCTCTCTTCAATTACACATAAATTGGGTCTTCTAATTTTATCCTTTATCTCTTAATCTCCTTTTCTATCCTTTTGTTTTTCCTGTGCTGCATTCTGGGTAATATCTCATATTTATCTTCCAAATCACTGATTCTTTCTTCACTAGGTCTAATCTGTTGTTAATCCATCCATCCATTACATTAGGTTTTATGTTTACTTTGTTTTGATGTTTTGAATATGGTTTTGTTTACTGAACTTCCAGACAAGATTTCATCTGGTTTAGAAAAATATTGGAAACCATTAGGCAATTTCTACTAATGCTGAATACATGCATACTCTGTCACCAGCAATTCTACTCCTAGGAATAAACCCAACAGGAAAAAACGATAGCCCAAAACTGAAAATTACCCAAATGCCCAACAGCTGTAGAATGTGGCATATTCACACAATAGAATACTAAATTAAATAAGAAAAGTATAACTATATGGAAAAATATGAAGTTCTTTTATCCTTTTTCATATGTTGAGAGACAAAGGTCATATACAAAAGATTATATAGTATATAAATCCATGAATAAAATCTTTTTAATAGGCAAAATTAAAATGGTATAAGAATTCAGGATACTTGCATAATAGTCACACCCCTATTTTTGGATACTGGTTGACCTTGGAGTAATACTAGTTGACCTTGGAGTAAAAGATTACATGAAGGGAACAGAAAGGGGGTTTATGAGATGCTGGTAATGTTCTGTTCCTTGATCTGAATACTGGTTACATAGTACATTAATTTATGGAAATTCATCATGGTATATCCTTATGATTTTTAAACTTTGCATATAATTTAACAGTATAACAAACTCAAACTCTAATCAGTGATTTTCAGAAAAATATTTGGATGTTGTATTAGTCTGTTTTCACACTGCTATAAAGAACGACCTGAGAGAGGGTAATTTATAAAGAAAAGAGGTTTAATTGACTCACAGTTCCAAGTGGCTGGGGAGGCCTGAGGAAACTTACAATCATGGCAGAAGGCGAAAGAGAAGCAAGTCACGTCTTACATGGCGGCAGGAGAAGGAGAGTGTTGAAGGAAGTGCCGCACTTTTAAACATCAGATCTCATGAGATCTCACTATCACAGAACAGCATAGGGAAAATCTGCCCCCATAATCCAATTACCTCCTACCAGGTCCCTCCCCTGACAGGTGGGGAATTACAATTCGAGATGAGATTTGGGCAGGGACACAGAGTCAAACCACATCAGATGTTAAAACCTTTTTTTTCCTTTTTGAGTTGTCAGTTTTGAATATAATTATTTCAAAAATTTCATTTTGTTTCCTTTTCAAATTCTGCCTAGACATTTTTAATAGCATTTTGCTTATGTTTTCAAATCCATCTTTTATTTCTAGAAACATTTTAGGACATTTCATTTATATTCTGACTGATAATTCTTAAATTCAAGTTCTTGGGAAGTCTAATTCTACTGTTTGTTGTTTCCACTGATGGCTTGTTTACTCTGTGTAACTGGAAACTTTTCATTGTGAAGTCATATGTGGTTGATTTTAATCTGTGAGAATTCTAAAGAGCCCCAGCTGTGGGAACATTCCTACAAAGCTGATTCTCTTCCGATTCTGCTGGAATCCTGAGTCTCTCTCAAACTGGAATTATCTTAACAATTCTTTTGCTTGAGGTTTCCTGGACGGCATATGTGGATAATGTGAGTTTAAGCCCTAAACCTTCATGAGTTCAGAATTCTCAGCAGAGACATTTCCCCACCCCCAGCCAAGGCCAGAACAATTTCTCATAGCAGTTTTTCTTTGCCAAATGGATTTTTCTAGTCCATCTTTTCACTGAGGGTGTAGATCTTCAAGATTCCTGGCTTTTGCAGACTCTTAATCAGTTCAGTTGACCTTGTAACAGCGCCCAAGTCCTCATCTCCCATTCCACAGTGCACCCCTCCCTACTCATCCCTGTTGTATGGCAATTAAAACTGAAGCTTTCAGTTTCTGTTATCTGCACACACTCCCAAGGCAGCCCATATCTTAGATCCTCACTCACCACCCTGGTGTCAGCTCTCTCTCCATTTTTGCCTCTGTAGAGACTTACATTCAATTTTTATGAGCTTAGCTACATATTTAAAAGGTTGTTTTTTATATTACATTCAGCATTTCTCAGTGTCTGTAATTGGGAGAGTTTCTCCAAATATCTATTCTTCATAATACTAGAAGCAGAAGTTCAACAGGCCTTCTCTATCTGATGCTTAAAAGCTAGCGAGGCAGTCATTTCAGGGCTTTGGAGAGGTCCTACTCTGTTACCTCCCAGCTTAGTTACAACTGAATTTTCTAGAACTAAAAAAAATGTTTAACATGAGCAGAGGTGAGGTGAGGTGTCAACCAATCCATTTTCACAATATGCTACCACCTACCATTCAGTGGACTTGCTAAAAAGTCACCTAGCAGAGAGAGCCTTGCCACTTTGTTATGCCAAAGGATCAAATAATGCAGAAACCATTCATTCATACAATAAATATTCACCAAGAATCTGCTCTTTGCAAGGTACAAAGTGCTAGGCAAACAAAAGTGATTAAAACAGGAACTTGGCCCTCAAAGAGTTTAGCTAGAATGCCTAAAAATTTTCTTGCCTTAAGTGCAAATTGATCAATAAGTAGAGATTGCCTGGAGCATTGTATTAAGAATCTGAGGCCAGGCATGGTGGCTCACGCCTGTAATCTCAGCACTTTGGGAGGCCGAGGCGGGAGGATCACGAGGTCAGGAGATTCAGACCATTCCAGCCAGCACAGTGAAACCCTGTCTCTACGAAAAATACAAAAAATTAGCCGGGCATGGTGGCATGCACCTGTAATCCCAGCTACTTGGGAAGCTGAGGCAGGAGAATTTCTTGAACCCAGCAGGCGGAGGCTGCAGTGAGCCAAGATCGCACCACTGCACTCCAGCCTGGGCGACAGAGCGAGACTCCGTCTCAAAAAAAAAAAAAAAGAAGAAGAAGCTGAGGACAAGTCTAAACTAGTGAGTCAACTGTTAAAATACAAACCCCACTATGCCATTTCCCTGTTGAAGCACCTCTAATAGCTTCCCATTACTCCCAGGTTGTAATCCAAACTCTGTGGCCTACAAGGAGGTCTTCCCAGATGTGGCCCTGCCTGTCTCCCAGTCTTCCTCTTGTTCACTCCATTCTATCCATACTAGCTTCCTTCTGCTCTTCAAAGGTGCCTAGTTCATTCTCACTTTAGCTCTTTTGCACATATTCTTCCTCCCACCTAGAATATTCTTAGTTCTTTACATGGGTCCCACTTCTCATCATGAGTCTCAGCTTAAATGAGACACACTTTGAGAGGGCCCTTCCCTAAAGACCCTGTAAAAAGGATCTCTCCCACCATATCATTTATCTGTCACATCACCCTTTTTAAATTTTCTTCATAGTCCATATCAGTATCTTAAATTATCAAGTTATTTGTATATTTTCTCATTTATTCTTTACTTTTCTCTATATTCTCTAAATGTACCTGGCATATGTAATGGGTGCTCTGTGGTATACATATGGATGAATACATAAATGGATAAATGGTCAGTGATGTCTGCAAGCATGCAAAATAGGAGGGTGGCTCTACTTGTACTACCTAAGTGCATCAGAGGAAAGGTGACAGTAACAAAAAACATCAACTAAGTGCAAAAAATGCCATTAGGTTCAGGAGTGATGAAAGGGGACATAATGAACTCTGTTGGGAGCAAGTGAAGGACACAGGCAGGGAAACTGTCCCTGAAAAGGCAGCTTACCAAAGACCCTAAAGAAAAGCTGGAAGTTACTGGCAGGCATGGTGGAAAAAAGCATCCAGACAGAAAAAGCACATGCAGCAACAAGCAGGTGTGAGATTCCTCCTTACTTCATGCTATCACCCTGAATTCAGGGAATCAGAACTTCCCAAAGGATTCCAGTTTTGGCCTCTTGTCCAGAGATGTCCAGGTGGCCAAATATCAAAGTCCTGTTTCAGACTTTCCCATTAACTAATCATATGGTTTCTAAGAGAGTCGTTCTACCCCTGGGGGCCCCCACCTTCAGCAGCTATAAAACCAGGATGTGGCTCATAGGTCTCTCATATCCCTTCCATCTCTGCAGGTCTGTTAGATACTCCCGTGTTTGCTCCAGCACACATTCTGAATTGGCCAGTACTGGAACTGTAAAACATATTGATTCCTTTTGGTGATTTCTTTTGTGCTGGTTTTTGTTAATGATTAAGAGATAGTCTACAGAATATCAGTGTTCCACTCTGTCACTCAGTTATAGCTAAACAAATCAATTATAAAATTAAGCTCTGAATTTTGGTAAATTCCAAAGCCTTGCACGTGCCGCCTCTGGCCAGTCTGAAGTCCACCGCTCCATATCACTGAAAGCCCTTCTTTAGAATGCAGGTGACTGGGTCCAACCATTTACCATCCAACCCCCCAGAGCCACTGAATTAGCATCTCTCATGAGTGGGGCCCAGAAATCCACATTGTCAACATTGGTAATGCCCAGTTAATTCTTTCTTATTCACCCTCAAGGAGAGAACCACTACCTCTTAGCTTCGCTCTGTTCCAGGATAAAAACAAAACAATAACCAAAACACTAACAGTGGCCAGCATGCGTTGAGTGCTTCTTATGTGTCGTGATTTGTCCCAGGCTTCTGACTTCCTTTCTTGCCCCAACAGTGTTGAATCACTTGCCCAGGTTCACATAGCAACCAGCTGGGGAATGAGGATTTGAGTCCACGTTCTTTGGACTCCAGCATCCATGTTTCCAACTGCTAACTACACTACAGCAGGGTACAATGCTTAAGAGCCTCATTCAGCTCTAGCATCGGACTTGATGAGTTCAAATCCCAGCTGTACCATTTACTAGCTGTGTGGCCTTGGGCAAGTTATTTTGCCTCCTTCAGCCTCAGTTTCCTCAATGTAAGGTGAGGATAATAAGCATTGCTACTTCATAGGGTGCTTGGTTGTGAAGGACAACTGAGTAAAATGCTGAGAAGGGAACCTGGTGCATAGTGAGCGTCAGCCATGATGATCCAGCCTCCCTTTCTCCAGGCTTGGGCTCCTTGGGGCCTGGTACTTGTCCCAAAGGAAATCTCTGTCAAGCATGAGTAGACGGAACTGAAAAAAATCCATCCTCTCTGCTGGAAAGCAACCCACAGCCCATGGTCCCATGGTCTACTGACAGTGGGTCAGTAGTGTTGTCTTTGGAGATAAAGTATGGCACATTATTTGAACTTGAATGTTCAAAGGGCATCAACTCCTTTCTAGCACACAACACTTTCAGCCTTGCTGCTTCTTTTTCTTTCATGCCTCCTAATGGTTCTGTCTGTCATTATGAACCTTTCAGCTCTGCTTCCACAAAGCACAAAGGGATCCCATCCTTTAATCCTCAAAATAGTTTGTCTTTATAGTTTGGCAGGTAAGAGTTGGTTGCAGCAGTAACTCCTGAAACCTGCCTCTCATTATGCCAAGAACTGCAATGTGTTTGCCACATCAAAGCATGAGTGATAACAAATGCTTTCCGATGGTGAGAACTGCTCTTTATGGCCTGCTTTCCAAGTGCCCTCTTGACATAGAAGAACTTTTTTTTTTACAACATCAATCATCATTAGTAGCAAATGGTGATATCTGTATCTGTCCAGGTGACATCTCAGCCAAGGAAGGAAGCCACATCCTGAGAATGTCAGCTGTTACCTCAAGACTGAAATACAGCAATAGTTATCTCAAGATAGAAATATAGTAAAGAACTTTTGTCTTTCATGGCAGAAATTATTCCGTAAGTCATATTTTTACTAAATCTTCTAAGGAGGTACTTAAAATTACTTTTTCGTTGTAAATAAAACTAGTTTTAGAGTAATGCATAATATTTTATTCTTTTATTTTTGAGACAGGGTCTCACTCTGTCACCCAGGCTGGAGTACAGTGGCATGATCCTAGCTCACTGTAGATTCGAAATCCTGTTCCAGTGGTCCTCCCACCTCAACCTCCTGATCAACTGAACTATAGGAATGCACCACCAAACCCAGCTAATTATTTTTTTGTAGAGGTGGGGGTCTCACAATGCTGCCCAGACTCTTCTCAAACTCCTGGCCTCAAGTGATGTTCCTGCCCAGGCCTAAAATTTTAAGTAAGTTCCTATTTATGACCACAGATATTTTGAGAGTCCATTGCCACACTAGCCTTATGCAAATTCAGCGATGCACCCATGAACCACTATACCCATCCCAAAAGCTCCACCCAGGGGAGACAAGGCATCTGAGGGGCAAAAGCCCCAGCAGACCACCACGGATCTGCTGACCTGGGAGCAAACAGACTCCTCCTCTTAAAAGATCCACCCACTCAGCAACACCTGAACTTGGCAGGAGCCAGCAAACAAGCACCTCACTCCTTGGTAAGACTTTCCTTTTGCTGCACCAAACTGGAATCTTCCTACCGCCCCAACCTACTGAATGTATACCATTATTTCAGCAAGAGAAACTCAGCAAAACATTGACTACTTGTGTTAGAGAACAATGAAATATTCTCATCAGAAACCCTATCCTAGAGAAGGAAACTGTCTGCAGTAGAGGGAGGAGCTCCACTAACTTCGAACAGCTCCAGGACTGACATTGCTAAGGTCTTCCCAACTTTATCTTTTCTCACTAGCCCCCAGAGCTGTCCAGTTCCAGCACATGGACATATATGAAAATACAATATCATATGCCTCCTCCACTGACCAGGGCAAAAGCTGCAGTAAAAGAACTATCAAGTCAAGGAATTATCTTAAAATATTACTAATAACATTACCAAATTACAAAAAAAGGATCTTTAATAAGCCTTCCATCTAATGAAGAATGGAATGAAAATCAAGAAAAAATGTTGACAGAATACAAAAAGCTGAAGTTCAGATGCTGAACACATTCTTTTAATGTTTTATTTATTTATTTTGAGACAGGGTCTTACTCTGTTGCCCAAGCTGGAGTGCAGTGGCGCAATCATGGCTCACTATAGCCTCTACCTCCCAGGCCCAAATGATCCTCCCATCTCAGTCTCCCAAGTAGCTGGGACTATAGGTGCATGCCACCATGTCCAGCTAATTAAAAAAAAAAAATTGTAGAAACAATGTCTCAATATGTTGCCCAGGCTGGTCTCAAACTCCTGGGCTCAAGTACTCCCCCTATCTTGGCCTCCCAAGTAGCTGGGATTACAGGTGTCAGCCACTGTGCCCAGCCGCTGAACATATTTAGTCAAACTTCTTACCAGAGTAAATCCCATTGTAACCACTTAGGCAAGCTTGGCTCCTCCCAGAATCTGCTTTCTAGGCTCAGTCCTTCACATGGTCTTCCTTCTTGTCCCCTTGGTCACCAAGCCATGCAGCCCTTCCACCCTTGGCCCATGCAGGTATAATTCTTGTCCCTAGCCCCCAAGGTAAGGAAGCCTCTTCACTTCCAAGTCCCCAAAGTCACCTGCCTGGGCCACTAGCCATGCAGCAGTAACTTCATACTTCCCTCTTTTGCTCTTCTTGAAGGTTCCTATTGTCCAACCATAGGCCAGGAAGCCCTGCTCTTACTAAATCAAGTGTTCTCAATCAACTCACCTGAGTCAAACAGGCCTTAAAAGTCTACCTATGCCAATCTTGTCATTTACATGTAAGGCAGAGAGGCTGAAGGACTTGCTCAAGGTCATAAAGAAAATTAAGGAGTACAAGCCAAGCCTCCTGTTACCCAGGCCAGTGGTTTTCACATGGTACCACTGATGAAGCCTGGGGCTGTAGACCCCGTTGAGCCCTGCCCAGTATTCCTTTTCCACCTGTCACCAGTGCTACTGCTAACCTCACACCTCTAATCTTCTCAAGAGAACCACTCTTGGGTGATACAGCCACCTTGCCCAAGTATGCCTGGGAATTATCACTTAGGACCAGGTTGCCTGTAGCTCAAGACTGGTTGATGCAAGGATACAAAATTCCTACTTTCCTGCCTCAAGGAAGAACACACCCTGCTATGATTGATGCTTCAGAGCATCCACAGGATCAGGCTCAGAATGGACCTCACCTGAAAGTGCATCCTTTCTCCTGAGAATGCTCGTTAATAACTCATTTTGCTAAGATTCTCTTCTATTCAGCTCTGCTTCTAGGTAATCTAACCTGACACTGGGGTTCTCTCTGAGCATTCCAAGCAAGTATACTGGTCCAGGCCCCACAGTGCTCAAATGGCCTCCATGACAATCTTTATCCAGAGCCCATCAACATTCAATCCAGTCCCTCAGTCAGGAATATCCCCCTTGTCCCTTCCAGCCTAGAAGTCCACTCTTCCTCCTGAGAGAAGCACCAAGTCCCTGCCTCCTGCCCTCTCAAGCTCTCACCTGACTTGTAGTTAGGATCTGAAAGAAACTCTGAAGTCAGTGAATCATCAAGCTGAGGTTATCAGCAGCATAACACTCCTTAAAACATTTAGTCTTCGGTGCTCCTTAGGGAGCAGAGAAATGCCCCCACAGTGTCCCTTAATTTGCTTCTTACATGGTGAAATCTCTTAAACAGAGAATGAGGGTTTTCATTACAGCATTAACATCACCAACATGCAGTGGCTCATGCCAGTAATCCCAGCACTTTGGGAGGCCAAGGCAGGTGGATCACTTGAGGCCAGGAGTTCAAGACCAGCCTGGCCAATGTGGCAAAATCCCATCTTTGCAAAAAATATATAAAAAGTAGCTGGGCGTGGTGGCACATACCTATGGCCCCAACTATTCAGGAGGCTGAGGCATGAGAATCCCTTGGAACCGGGAGGCGGAGACTGTGGAGAGCTGAGATCACGTTACTGCACTCCAGCCTGGGTGACAGGGTAAGACCCTGTCTCAAAACATAAATCACCAACAAGCCACCCATTGCTTTTGAAAATACTCTACCCTACTTTCTCAGAGGAATCACTGTTCTTGCTACATGTTCTAACTGATGTTCTTATCTGGATACAAAATTAAAAAGGTTTGTCACTCTGGAGGAATTATTTAACTATGACTTGTTTACATAAAACAGCATCCTAGAAAATGAGTTTGCACTGGTTTCTTTCACAGCAGAGATCAGATTATTGACAAAATATCCGGAGAACTTATAACCTGCTTCGTAACAATAATGGCTATTCATGTATAGTGCCCAATATGTTCCAGGCACCAGAAATATGTCCCTTCTAATCCTTGCAACAGGTGGGGACAATACTGGTCAGAGAAGTTAAATAACTTGATCAAGGTTAAGTAACAAATACATGGTAGAAACAGGATTTGAACCCAGGTCTGTCTACCCACAAAGCAAGTGACTGGGCCACTTCACCACCTCTACCTCCTGTTCTCCAGTGCTTGAGACTGGTTCTACCCTGCAGCAGTTCCTGTTCCAAGCTAAGCTTCGTACAAGAATTAATGGATGTTCTCAAAAGTACACCCTGTTCTCTGACCTTGAGAGAGGAACAAGAAGAGCATCTGGTGTAGACAAATGTAAGGATCAAGAAGGGCTTTGACAGGAAGGCAGAGTAAATGTTCTCTTCCCTGTTTCTCCCATAAGTCTAGCTAAAAACTGAGCACTAGATCTAAAACAAGCATAAGAAGACACCGAAAGGTGGGGAGCTGCCAAGTGGGTTAAGGACCTCAGGACCCAGGGAATGACATGGCAACGAGTTCCTGAATTTTCTTTTTCCCTCATGTATTTCCTCATCTATACTTGAAAAGCCAGCAACCTGGAAACACCAATACACATAGACCAAAAACAAATAAGCAAAAAAAGCTCCTCTCTTTGTCCAAAGAACCAGGAAAGGGGCAGCCTAGCTTCTTTTAGATTGAAGAAAAAATGAAAACTTTTAGATAATAACCACTCTACTCGAAACACACCACACACACACACGCGCGCACACGCACACACACGCACATACACACACACACACAAAAAAAAACTGTGGACCCACCCATACAAGCAAAGACCTAGTGGGGAACCTAGACAGTAGTGAGGAGCCCCAACACCTCCACCAGGATAGTTTCTGAGAGGCTGAGTATGGAGGCTGGCCTTTCATCTCTGCTAGGTGGCAATGTGGTTGCAAAGGTGTCAGAAGTGGCTGGTGGAGAATCAGGTCTTACCCGCCACCACTCAGCAGTAATGAAGCCATTCCAACCGTGGGAGTGGAGGTCACATGGAGAACCATAACAGGACCCCTCCTCCTGGCAGCCAGATGGATATGGGTTTCAAAGAGCAACTATAAATGTTCTTGAAACAAAAAACTACAAAGAACTAGCAAAGTAATGAGAAGTATCAGCAAAGAAACAGAAGATAGAAGAACCAAGTAGAAACTTTGGGACTGAAATATATTATAAATGAAATGTAAAAAAAAAAAAAACTCAATGGATGGGTTCAACAGCAGAATAAAGAGAACAGAGGCCAAAAAAATCTGTGAACTTACAGATAAAACAATTACCCATAAACAATCGAAATAAATTAGACTGGGGAAAAAAATGAACTAAGCCTCAGAGACGTGTTGAACTACAAAAAAAAGATGTTAAAGGTAGGTCATCTGACTCCCAGAAGGAGAGGAAAAAGAGGGTAGGGCTAGAAAAGCATTTGAAGAAATAATGGCTAAAAACTTTCCAAAGTTGGCAAAAGACAGAATCAAGAATCTGAGCACCAAATGGGATAAACCCAAAGAAATCCACACCAAGATGCATCACAGTCTCACAAAAAGACAAAGGAAAAAGCCTTGACAGTAGCCAGAGAGAAATGATGCATGAAGCCATAGGGGAAGAACAATTTGAATGACAGAGGATTTCGCAAAATAAACCAAGGAGGCCAGTAGGAAGCAGTGCAACATTTTTTAAGTGCTGAAAGAAAGAACTATCAATCCAAAATTCTATATCCAGAGAAAATATTCTTCAGGGATGACATTCTCAGATGAAGAAAAACTAAGAGGATTTGTCACTAGGAGACCTGCCCTAAAATAATGACTAAAGGAAGTTCTCTAAACAAAAAGGAAAAGATAAAAGAAGGAATGTCTCAGAACATCAGGAAGGAAGAAAAAACCATGGCAAAAATATAGATAAATACAATCGAGTTTGCTTTGCTTCTCCTCTTGAGTTTCCTAGATTCAGTTGATGATTAAAAAATCATAACACTGTCTAATGCAGTTCTCAAGGTATGCAAAAGAAATAAGACAATCATATAATTGGAAGGGTAAAGGGAGGTAATTTTCTTTTTCTTTTACTTTTTTGTAGCAACAAGGTCTTGCCATGTTGCCTAGGCTGGTCTGAATTCCTGAACTCAAGCAATCTGCCCGCCTTGGCCTCCTAAAGTGCTGGGATTGCAGGTGTGAGCCCCTGTGCCTGGCCCATGTCTAGGTTTCTATACTTCGCTGGACCTAATAAAATGACAATAATAGTAGGCAATGATAAATCATGCATGTCTACATGTTTAAAAAGCCATGTCAAAAGATACACTCTAAAGCAATATAGATAAATCAAAATTGGATTCTATAAAATGCTCAAAGAACCCACAGAACAGCAGGAAAAGGTCCAAGGAGTAACTGAAGAGGAGGAATGGAGGCATCTGCCCCTCCTTCTGCCAGGGTCACTTTAAAACTAGACCCTTTTCACAAGGTGGGGAGCACAGTCATTTCTGCTGTTCTGGGGGTACATCTAGGGTGGGACAGGGATGAACCCACCAGGCTTTTCCACAGAGCTTTGCCTTGCATTGGTGAATGTGTGCCCTGGTGCTTATGGAAGGCTCTTCTCAAAGCCCGCAGGCTGACCTGCCAGCACACCCAAAGTGGCTCCTTGTCAAGGCTCAGGGTCTCAGCTCACCTTCAGCATGGTGGAGTTTCCCTCCTGGGGGAGAACAGTACATTTGCACTCTGTTTACAAAAAGCCAAAAGCTATGCTTTGTGTGCAACCTATCTGCTGGAAAAAAAAAAAAATGGAACTAAGGTGTCTTTGAGAATGATCTGATGCAGCTAGGTCAGGGGGAAGAAAGAACCGCAACAATTTGGAGCAGTGCCCCAAACACTTAAATGAGCTGGGTACAAATCAGTCAGCGTTGGTAAACTCTACCTATAGATAGATATAATATCTATTTTATAATAGATTATATATTTATAATATATATACTATATATTATATAGATATTTTATAATAGGCATTTTCTGACTTAGAAATACTAAGACAAAACAGATACTAAGTTCCAGAGAGCCTCCCTTTAATTTTATTAGGGACAGGAGTCCTGAATCCTTCCAGGCAAGAAGATAGCCCCACAGTCTTGTAGTAAACTGTGTGTTGCTCTGTGTTTCTAGACCCTTAACTTTGTACCTCCTAGAAGAATGCTTCTAAAAACTTTCATTACACTTGTTGATAATGTTTACACTTTAAAAAATACATATATCTGGGAAGGTATTTGTACACGTCATTCATTATTCCAAATATAAGGGTATTTGTACATTACATGTCATTCATTATTTCAAATGTAATTTTAATCAGATCAACATAAAAGCATCTTAATATAATCAGTAGTGGCACTGGTAACTTTAAATATTAAAGTCTACAATAGGGAAAAAGGAGCTTTGATTCATTGTCTCTTTTCAAATTAGCACAATCAACTTAGCACACACCTCTAATCTTTCTTTCCAACCTCTCATGTTCTTTCTGCCTTTTCTCTTGCTTCTCACTCCCCCAACCCATGATATAACAAAGAGAAGGCTGTAGAGGGCAGAGTCAGGGCTGACAAAAAACAAATTCCAATTATTCCTTCTCCTTGCACGTATTCAAAAACCTATAGCCTTTTATAAAAATATTTCGATTTTTTCCCAGGAAATCTACTTTTTATGTTTGCCCTGTCTTTAGCCAACTCTAATAGATTTTTCTGTTGAGTTCTGATCTGTACCTGAGATTCTTAAGAGGTATATTTGCAGACAAAACCAGGAAGATTTCCCTGAATTTTTTGGAAACAATCTTCCTTACACCAAAAAGTAAATTGCCCAAGGAAGCCTCTCCCACCTAGGACTTCCTAAGAGCATAACTGGCACTTGTAAAAACTCAGGAAGGTTGCAAAAAAATTGGAAATGGGGTTCCATGGTTTCAATATAACGTTAAATTTGAAAATTAACACCTCAAGTTAATTTGGCTCTTTCTGCCTTGAACTGATTAGTGAACACTAGATTTCATGCTAGAGCTCCCAAAACATTTGCCTGCAATGCAGGGCTCATGTTCCAAATTCTGCTTTTTGCAGTAAAAAATAATATGCTCACATCATTTCATGACCGTGGTGCTACAGTGTTTCTACCGGCTTGCACGCCTCCTACGGGTGGGCTGTTTATTGTATTAGCACATAATGCTGCAACTTTCCACTGGCACACAAAGCTAGTGGTTTTCTAAAGCAGTCCTGGAATTCATTACCATGGAAACAAAAGGTATAAAAAGCTGTTTTTATCTAATAGGAAAACTTACAGGAACTCTAAAAAAGATCAAAAGTGTTTTCAAAGTAAAGGTAGAGTCAAATACATTAAGTTTAGGTTAAAGGAGCCTCGGAAAGGAATCGCAAGGGTTAACAGAGGAAGGAGGCGGACTCTGTAGTGATGGGAGAAAACTCAGCAGCGCCACTGGGAGGCTCTGAAACTGGGACAGGGATGGATAGGTCAGGCTGCCGACCAAGTCTACCCCCAAAAAAGTGGCTGAAAGAACCCAATACTCTTCCTCTGCCAAGGTACAGGAGACATGGTTAGAACTCCAGTCTCTCCCCACAGGTGAAAATGAGTAGTTTGTTCTTCGGACATAAATAATATCATACACACCCTGGTCCTAATACATCCATCCAACCATTCTAGACTCTAGATTCTAGACATGGAAACGAGAAGTAAATGAAAAGCTTAATACAAATATGTTCATTTTATCAACTCATGATTTGATCTAGAGCTTGATCTCATGTGTTCAGGAAATGCTGTCACAGGTCCTATTTTAGTTTGGGAAAGGAGTAAGCGCAAACCACAAGTATTTATTTTGGTGTTTACGGTGTTTTCCTAACATCCAAATAAGTTCACCACATCCTGCCATCAGCTTCAAAATAGAATTTTGGATATATTCTTCCTTCCATGGAAAACTTCCTGATACATAAACTGCTCTGACCATCTGTAATAATACAAACTCTTATCCAGTATCCTCCTCAGAAAACATCTGGAACAATAGGAAGCTCCCATCAATGCTGCTAAAGGAACACGTTTCTGGAAGCCATGTGATCATTCCGGCAGCAGGGAAGATACACGGGGTCACGGGCAGTCAGACTCCATCCTTATACTGAGGCCACTGCCCACCATGGGTGTGCTGGCCAGCCCATCTGCCATTCTAGCCAGCGATATACGGAGAGTATGAGGCTTACAGAGCTGAAGTCTTCTGCATTAAAAGGCTTAATTTTCCTGCTCAAAGGCAGTCTTTTAGAATAGCAAGGAAAATTTTAACTTAGAATGGGGTTAAACTAACAGCAGGACTGTGTTTAGAGAAAGGAAACCATACAGAAATAATTTGAAAACATACCATCTAAAAGGCAGTAAAAAGCAATGGTTGAAAGCATGGACTTTTGAGTCCATCAGACACATAGGTTTGAATATCACATGCCCACTTACTTTCCATGTAACCTTAGATAAGCCTCAGTTCCTCATCTGAAAACCATACCTATCTGACAGAATTGTTGTAAGGATCCAATAAGATCAGGCGTGTTACATGTTTAGCATAGTGCCTGGCATATGGGAAGCTGTCAATAAACATTACCTCTTGCACTGTTTCTGTTACAGGGAGCAGGTGATGTTTAGCCTGGAGAACTGAAGGCTCAGGAAGAACGGGGTCTTCAAACACCTGAAGGACTGTCTCATGAAAAAGAGATGCACAAGACAGGAGAATTGAGCAGAGAGATGTTTAACTCAAATCGAAGAACAAAGACAGCATTGAATCACCACCTATCAAGGGTCTTACTTGAATAGACTTTGGTTTGGATGAGAGACTATAGAAGAAAACCTCAAAAGTCTCTTCCAATTCTAAGGTTTCATGATTCCAGGCATTTGGAGAATTAGGAAAAATAATCACTTAAAAAAAAAACTATTTAGTGCCAAGCTTCCTAAAACATCTTTAAAATGTCCAATATCCATGAATCATAGGGTATTATCCATTTTATTTGAAAACCATGGAACTCTACTACTAGAACTTTATTCTAGGTTGCTTAAAACAAAGTACAATGCAAAACTGTCTTCTTTCATAAGAACCATTTTCTAGATGGGCATAGATTCTTTGAGGGAATTCTTATCATGCAGATATTTTACTTCAAAATCTAAACTTGTACCACTTTACTGGAATGAAATATTAATGCTATTAATTTAAACATCATAACATTTTTAAAAAATAAGGTGTTAAAATAATATTTATTCATCAATCCTATACCACTACAATATTTTAGATCAGTGATTTAATATCTGAAAAAATTTATCACATACTATGCATACCACTGATCAGCAGAGGCTGAAATTTTACTGTAACTTCAGTCCAAAGATACAGGTTTTAATTTGAGTTCTCCATAATTCACAGAAATATTTAAGGGTAAATATGAGTCTTAATTAAAATCCCTATTCTCCCAGCATGTGCTAAACCCACCCTGCTTCACATGCAGACCCTTGGCCCCAAACAATCCCAAGAGGATGTTGGCTCAGAGCAGCAAGGAGCTGACAGATGGGGCATTCGGTAAAGGAGTGGTGCTGGGTTTTTTCATTTTTGTTAGAGACGAAAGCTGTGGGAAAAATATTCTCCACTTAATCTATTTTATTTTCAGCAAGGTTTTACCTGTAAATATTAATTTATACACCAGCAAAACTCACTAGATGCCTGGGCTACATGAATATAAATGAAATAAAGCTATCCAAACTAAAAAATGAAATTTCCTGTATCTTCCTTTCTCAGGCAGAGGAAAAATATCCAAGGATTTAAAATTCTATCCAGTGGTTTCAAAGGCAACAAAAGATCTCACATTGAGCTCTCATTTAAATAGGTGGGGTTACCAGGGTAGAAATTACAAGTTAAAGTGCTGCAGCATAAAGAAGAAAAATAATCATTTATGCCATTTTCAATACAGAACTTATTTCCAAATCAAAACCCTTTACACTTGGAATATTGTCAAATCTCAAATTTTTACCTTGCTGAGATCTACGACCACCTTTTGAAACTGAGACAGTGTAGGTATGATTACTCCCTGTATACTCAAGGGTTAGGAAAATGGAAAAGAACCGTGAGCCCCTCAAGAATGGTGGCTTTTCTTATTGGAATGAAGTAAATAAAATAAATTCATTGGCAATGCATTTAATTTCTCTCTTAGCAATTAATTGTGTATCTACATTGAATGATAACCGTGTAAACAGTCAAGATATGCATGTGGCAAATGAAAAATAAAGCAAAATGTTTTATCCTGAGTTACATGGATTCCCAGAGTGCAAAGGATGGGGAAAGGGTTGGGGGGAGGGATTCTCCTAGGTTTGATAACACTTTCTAAATTCAACAGCAATTCACCCCTGTTTAGCTGTTCTACAATGCTGATTAAGAGGGTACAGCATTGTGCCCTCTGGGTGCTCTGTGCTCACTGGCTTGGGTTTTTACTGGGACCCCCAGTTTTGTGTCCAATGGAAGTTGGGAACACAGCACTCCAACCTTCCCCATTTTTAATCCTCCTAGAGACTCCTAAAATAATCCTTTGAAGTTTTGTCATAGCAGAGAGATGCTGTGAGAGGGAAAGAGGTTTCCACATACTTCCACCCCCACATAGCTGAACATGAGCTGGCATCAGGTAAAAGTTCACAGGATTCCCAGTCTTGGAAGACTCTTCCTCCTCTCCCGGCCTCTCAGTTTGCACACTCCTATCCATTCCTTTAAGCCCAGCCCAGCCCAATCCCATATTACTGCATGAAGCCTTGTGCTATGGAATGAATGTGTATCCCCCACCAGAATTCATGTTGAAATCCTAACCCTCATTGTGATAGTATTTAAAGATGGCATCTTTAAGAGGTAATTAACTCATAAGCGTGGAGCCCTTGTAAGCGCCCTTACAAGGAGAGACAGGAGAGAGCTTTTCTTATCTCTTTCAGCACCATGTGAGGATGCAACAAGGAGACAGCATCTATAAACCAGGGAGAGGGCCTTCACCAAGAACCCACCAAGCTGGTACCCTGATCTCAGAATTCCAGCTTCCAGAAATGTGAGGGAAAAAAAGGCTATTGTTTAAGCCACCCAGTCTAAGGTATTCTGTTGCAGCAGCCTATAACAGAGCTGATTGAGAAACCTTGGCTGATAACTGCAGCTTCCTTGGATGAAGTCAGCCTCTCTTTTAAACCCCAGGACCACACTGTAGCCCTTTTTACACAGTTTTATATTGCTCGTGGTTATTTTACAGGATTTTGGTCATTTCCCCTCAACTAGAGTACAAGTTACATTGATGGCTTAGAGTCTTCTTTTCTTTCATATTATCCACTACAATGTCGAACATGCGGCATATACCTATGGGATGCTGCATAGACCTGTTGGTGGGTTGATTGAATATTACCTGCCTACCTGTATTACTAAGTTACAGAAGGAGAATAGGTGGGTTAAATGCTAGCATCTCTTACACTATTCTACTTCTCTTGATGGGGGAAAAAAAAAAGATTTAGCACTTACTGGGTTTAGAAGCTATACCAGGCACTGTTCAGCACTGTCTCACAATGCTAGGAGAGGACTAGACCACATTAACTCTGCACTGATTTCTTTCCCTGTGAAGTCCTTTTACATTTGAGCAAATTATCCATATTTGATTGAAATGAGAATTTACTAGGGCATAATTGATATGTTTGACTGAATTAGTCACATTTTAAACAGGTGGCACAAGATAGGTCATAGTGTGAATCAGAATACATTTAGTTCCACTGTTTTTCTGATTGTCCTAAAATGAATGTGACTTCTAGAACAAGTACTTCTGAAGCCTTTTAGTGCTTTCATTTCTGACATTTGTATCAGAGATGATAAGAATTAGTGTCATGTCAGCCATCTCTGGCAGAAAAAAAAATTCTTCCCTCAACAAAAGGTAACATTCTTCATCTGGTGCAGGCCTGTGTTTCTGTCCTTACCACACATGGAAAAGAAAGGGAATTCCAACCCAAAGGACAGGCTTGAGGGCTGCCACCCACCCCTGGGGTTATTCAGCTGTTCATGCTCAACCACAACTCCACCATTAAACCTGTGGCCTCTGTAAGCCAGAATTGGTGATTTTTTTCTTTTTCTTTTTCTTTTTAAACAATTGAATCCTAAGGGTATTTTTCTTTTGGCGCTGAAACAATATTAAAATTTACTGCAACTTTATTTAAAAAATAGAAAACTAATGTTTCTCTGGGTTTTCCATTTTTTGAATAAAACTGACTCTTACCACCCAACACATGGATTTGGAAGGATAGCAGTACACCACCTTCTTAGCTCACTTGGCTGGAACATGAGCTGATGAAGTCCTAGTCTCAAGTTTGGCCTTCAAGAAAACTAGATAGGCTTGCCCTATGCCAGAGCCAATCTAGACCTGCCATCAGTTGTTTCTTCTTTGTGTGTGTGTGTGTGTGTGTGTGTGTGTGTGTGTGTGTGTGTGAGAGAGAGAGAGAGAGAGAGAGAGAGAGACAGACAGACAGACAGGGTCTCACTCTGTTTCCCAGGCTGGAGTGCAGTGGCATGATCATGGCTCACTGTAGCCTCAACCACCCAGGCCCAAGTAATCCTCCCACCTCAGCCTCCAGAGTAGCTGGAACTACAAGGGCATGCTACCACACCCAGCTAATTCTTGTATTTTTTATAGATACAGGATCTTGTCATGTTGCTCAGGCTGGTCTCAGATGCCCAAGCTGGTCT
Organism: Pan paniscus; assembly: GCF_029289425.2. NCBI lineage: Eukaryota > Metazoa > Chordata > Mammalia > Primates > Hominidae > Pan > Pan paniscus. The sequence continues at coordinate 164,090,308 of NC_073255.2, forward strand.
TGAACTCCTGGGCTCAAGTAATCCATCCACCTTGGCCTCCCACAGTGCTGAGATTGCAAGTGTGTGCAACCACACCTGGCCCATCAGTTCTGTTTCTTGACCAATGACTATACCTTTAATGCTAATCTGCCTTTGTTCACAAAATAGGGCAAGTCAGTCTGAATGGCTGAGAATCTGGAGGACAGGTACCACTCAAAATGAATATCCTCTTAATAGCAAATGTAAATATCTTCCTCCTCATTATCATCATCACAACAAACATTTATGGTGCCTCCTATGGAGCAGGGATTTTGCTTAGGACTCTGAACTATATCTTACTTGTCTTCATTAAAAACCTTATGAAAAAGGTACTATTATTAACTGGGGTTTTTGTTTTTGTTTTGTTTTTGAGACAGAGTCTTGCTGTTACCCAGGCTGGAGTGCAGTGGCGCGATCTTGGCTCACTGCAACCTCTGTCTCCCAGGTTCAAGTGATTCTCCTGCCTCAGCCTCCTGAGTAGCTGGGATTACAAGCACACGCCACCACACCCAGCTAATTTTGTATTTTTATTAGAGACGGGGTTTCACCATGTTTGTCAGGCTTGTCTTGAACTCCTGACCTTGTGATCCACCTGCCTCGGCCTCCCAAAGTGCTGAGATTACAGGTGTGAGCCACCGCACCCAGCCTGGGTTGTTTAACAGATAAGAAAGCTTAAGAATTAGAGAGATAAATTATCTTGCTTAAGGTAACACAGTTAACAAGCATTAGGTCAAAGTTTGAACTCGGGCAGTCTGACTACAGAGCCCAACCTATTTCATATAATTCATATTAATCTATTTTACTCAAGAGTATCAGCACCACTAGATAAATACGTTAAAATAATCTATAATTTGAACAGACATCTCCTGATAACAAACATAATATCTATAAGTCGCAAATATCTAAGAAATTTACATCAGTATGACATGGTATTTGTTCTAGAAATAATATAAGTTCAAACACTCTGAGATGAGACGATAAATCACTCTGAAAACTAACAAATAGAATTGCCACAAAGTAAAGAAACAGTACAAGCACTAGTCAAAGCTAGAGGTCACTCTCAATCCATGTGAGAGGAAGCAAGAGTAAGACACTAGAGCAAGAATAAGTCACCATCCACATGTCCCAAAGGAGCCTCAGTGGCACTGCAGGAGATACAGAGACAGATCCATGGTGTCCCTGAAGCTGGGACTAAGCCAGGGCTGTATTACACCAAGGAAACCAGCCTCCCTAATCCCAGAGGGAGCCTTGAAGCGTCTTAGAGGGAGACTAATGGCCAACATTGAGAACACATGTCTATTAGCTTGCTGAGCCTAATGAAGTAATACAGCAGAGACTGACCTCATTCTAGAAACAGATAACAGTGGCTGTGCACAATGCTATGCCTAGACCCCTACACCTTGCCAGCCTGGTGTTCCTTATGTATTCAAGATACATAAAGATTAGATGTGTAGACGCAGGTTGTGAGGACAGTGTTTGGGGATAGGAAAAGCCCCCAATTACAGCTAAAAGAGATGTCCTTTTGCCAGAAAGTGTGTTATATCAATTAAATGGGTAAATAAGCCCTTTTCCCACTGTGGGGAAGCAAGGGCCTCTTGTGACCCTCTATTGATTAAGACTGCTGTGGAATGTTATTTGCAATCTCATTGCATAATGGAAATCAGGAGGTAGCTGTCATGGTTTCTGAAGACAAATTGCTGGTAGCTGAGACAAATCATAGCCTCTTTCATCTTTTACTGTTCTCAATTCCCAATTAATGTGTATCTTACAATCTAAGTTTCTTAAATCAGTCTGCTCTACTGTCTCAGGTAGTAAAAATGTGTAAAATGGTAATCTGCCTGACCCTACTTTAAGAAATTGTGTTTAAGTGACCATTGCACTGATCATTATTCATGAGCTATGCATTACTTAATAAGGAACACAACTCAAAAATGAACACAATTAAAAATAAATCCACACAACAGCTGCTGTGATTATGACCAATATGAACAGAAATCCAACCAGGTGTGTGTCAAAAGAAAAAAGCTGCTGCCAGACAGAACACTGTTAAATCTCATTTTTGTTTTGCACACTTTGACTTGCTAAGTCAGCCAGCAAGCAATTTGTATGGAGCAGTGCTTCCAAAGTGTGATGTGCAAAAGAGCAGCATCAGCATCACCTGGGAACCATTAGAAATGGCAGTTCTCAGACCCCACCCCGGGCCTCCCCGGACCCACTGAATCAGAAACTCTGCAGGTGGGCTCAGGAACGCGTGTTTCAACAAGCACTCTGGGTGATTTCTCGCATGCCACAGTGTGATAACCATTGGACTGAGCACAGGACAGCCTTCAGATTTTAAGTCTTCCTAGGAAGGCATTACCTTTGGTTGCAAAAAGCTATGAGAAGAGCCCAGGAAGACACCTGTGTTAAAACCACTGCAGTCTTCAATTGTGCTGTGAACCTAAAACTGCTCTGAAGTGAAGTCCATAAAATTTAAAAACCTGCAGTCTCTAGGGTGAATGGGTAGAAAGAGCACAGTACTTTCCTTAGGCAGATTTATTTACATAGACCCTGACTTATTCTAGAAAGGTTTTCAGACAATTTTGTAAACCAAAATATATAACATCCAGTCACAAACCATTCTTATGTAAAGACTTCTCACTACTTTTCAAACAACCTCATTATTTAAAACACCCCAAACATAGGCATTTATCACTAAAAGCACGCTCTTAAGATGTCTTCGATATTCACTTCAGGATTTCAGGCCATTTAAGGCTAGGGGAAAGAAAAGAAATTTAAATTCACCAAGTTTAAAATGTGCTCCGCCCAAGAGTCATGGTGCTCCCTGAACTGTCTGAGCATATGACCACCATGCTGATTCTAAGTTATTGCATGTTTCGAAGAGACATGACTTGGAATGTTGTGTCCTGTGACCCTGTCTTACAGCAAGATGCTTTCAGCAATTCACTCATCTGGCCCCTTTGTTGGTCCAAGAAAGGGCCCTACACCACCAAAATTCATTCTAGAGCTAATAGTATTCGGATGAGGCTCTAGCATTGTTTCAACTGTTTTTCAAAAAACAAATTTGAAGAGCAAAGGGAAGTAACTTGTTTATCAGAGATTTGTAAAATAAAGTATGGTCCATCCATATGATTAAAAACCAAGCAACTATTAAAAAAATAAAGTCCTGCAGTTCTCATTCTTGACCAAACATCAGAATCACCTGGTGATCTTTTAAAACATACCAATGCAGGGCTCTACACCAACCAATTTAACTGGTCCTGGCTAGGGTTTGGGCATCCATAATTTTTAAAAGCTATGCTGGCAATGCTAACATGCAGCCAGGATCAAGAATTACTGCAGTACATCTGTATTAACCAACATGGAAAATTTTCCCAAACATATTAACTGTAAAAGAAAGTCATAAATCACATATCTGTTAATAAAATCATGTATGCACGTGTTATTAACGGATTTATGCATTTGGAAGTGGACTTTCCTTTCATACTATGTATTGCTTAAACCTTCCAAAATGAGAATGTGTTCATATATTTTGCTTAATTATTTTACTTTATTTTTGATTGACAATTTATATGTATTTATGGGGTACAATGTGATGGTTTATGTTTACAATATGGGGTGATTAAATTGGCTGATTAACAAATCCATCATCTCACATTTTTTTTTGGTGTATGGTAAAAACATTTAAGAACATTTAAATTCAACAATTTTGAAATATACAATGCAATTTCTTAATGTTAAAAATACATTTAAATGGAAATTTGTAGGAAAAAGAGAAAGCACATGAAAATAGCAACTCTCAAAATATAATCATGTTTCCTTCTTTCTCCGCTTCTCCCTATTAGTCTGCTTTCACACTGCTATAAGGAACTGCCAGATACTGGGTAATTTATAAACGAAAGAGGTTTAACTGACTCACAGTTCAGCATGGCTGGGGAGGCCTCAGGAAACTCATAATTATGGCAGAAGGCAAAGGAGAAGCAAGAAACCTTCTTCACAAGGTGGCAGGAAGGAGTGTGCCAAACAAAGTGGGAAGAGCCCCTTATAAAACCATCAGATCTCGTGAGAACTCACTCACTATCACGAGAACAGCATGGAGAAAACCACCCCCATGATTCAATTACCTCCACCTGGTCTCTCCTTTGACCTTTGGGGATTATAGGGATTACATTTCAAGATGAGATGTGGGTGGGGACACAAAGCCTAAACATATTGCCCTCCTTTTTCTAAAGGAGTATACAAGAAAAATAAACAAAATTATACTTCTTTCCTGTCTATTCAACACATATTTCCAACATTGAGATTGGGATGAGGGAGAGAGTAGAGAGATATGATTTATTCATTCATTCATTATTTCTCTGACAGGCCCATGCTAGGTGCTAGGAATACAGCAACAAACTAGATAGACATGCCCCTGCCCACATGGTGCTTACAGTCTAGTGGGGGATGCAGACAAGTAGGTAAACAACTACAACCCAGTGAGAGAGACATTAAGGAGAGGAAGCACAAGCTGCTTGTTACTTGTAACAAAGAGACAATCTAGTCAAGGAAAGTGAGAAAAGGATCCCCAAAGTGGAAGTGGACCTTCATCCTGGGTAAAACCCTAGCCATTAAAGAGTTTTAAGAAGGGGAAAGAGATTACCAAGTCTCCATTTTGAAAGATCTCTGTAGCTGGGAGTTTAAGTGCTACTTACCAGTCCTCTCTCACCTAAGGAGAGTGAGCTCTTTTCAAAGTTAAATGAAACCCTGCTACAGTACCAAAGAGTTGACTGAAGAAGTCCATCTCCCAATATTCCATTATCTATTGCCATCAAATGAGATTGAACATGAAATTTACCTCCTACTGAGTTTACTGACTGCACTCATTTATGAGTTCATCTCTAGATGAGCCCGGATATGGCAGATTTACCTATTCAAAGTTTTGAAGCTAATAAAACCCATTGGATGCAATAAATAACTCAAAAAAATGCTTGGCTTTATAGAAGTGGTTGCTACAATTGGTGGAGTCTCTTGGAAGAAAATATATCTTCATAAACATAGCAAGGTAGGCGAAGACTGCCAGGGAAACAAGCTGCTTCTCAGTATTTCATTGACTTCACATGAAGATCAATTTTAGCCATTTATAATCAGCACACTTCCACATAGGGTGAAATTATCTAGCCCACCCACAAATGGATTTCTATTTAAAAGTCTCATTTGATTGCTTTGGGAAGGATACACTACAGACTATCTAACCCCTATCCTTCAAGGGTAGAAAATTAACAATCCAGGTAAAGTTAACTAGAAAAACAAAAGAGAGAGGAATTATATTTGACAGTGTCCTCTTACAACCCAGTGCATCTTTGTGGACATTAATGTGAGTTACCTCCAGCATCAATGTGCTATTTTTAACTTAGAATATTCAATCTTTGCTCAAAGTAAGACATATGATTAGTGTTTGGAGTAATCAATTTGCTTTAATTTAAAGGAGAGCAGAGGAAATGTTCTAGAAAGGAGAAAAAATTTGAGCTCTTTATAAAACACAAATTTATGGGCTTCTCAAACATTTCCAAAGACCCTCTCCTTTTAAAATTCTTTCCAAACTACACAATCTCTTATGGGGAGCTGGACCCCTCTTTTCACTGGGTTGTCTGCAGTACAAAAGCCCCTGAGGTGTCGTTTATACCTCTGTATAGGATGGAGCTGTTCTGGGTCTGCTATTCTACCGTTACATGTCACATTATCCTAATTGATACTTCTGTTATCTAAAGCCATTAGCATGTTATATGAGTGAAGCAATCACCTAGGTCTGCTCTGCCCCATGTTAGCTGATATACGATGTGTGTGTGCATGTGTGTGTGTGTGTGTGTGTGTGTTAGGGTACACTAGTGCATCTAAAAAGTTCAGATCATTAAATTCTTGTTCTGTAACTCTCAAATTTGTTTCCACTCCCAACACACCTGAGGGATATGAGACACTCATCTCAATAAAAATAGTTCCCAGAGAGGGGCTTGGGAGGCACACATCATTCACTGGATCCTGCCATTCGAAAAGCCTCCCAGGTAGTTTTAATAATGCAGCCCACACCCCTTGTGGGTGAGGCAACAGCAGTATGAACCCCACCGTACACTCGAGGTTGAGTATCACTAATATAGTAAAGCATTCAGTATCCTATGGATCTACGCCACATGGCATCTTCTGTTCCCAGGTTGTGTCCAGCTCCAGGCCCTTATTCGACCCTCTTCTAAAGTTAAAGAGGCCCATTTTTTTCATTTGCTTCTGAGCTTGGATAAGAAGAGAAACAAAGATAGGATGACACCACTTCCCTCTAGGTCAGATGAGCAGGGCCACCTGTATTCCAGCAGAGGAGGTGGCTATCCACTAAGTGCAGTCTCTGTTGGGGCTAAATGAACCTCCCCAACTGATGCCAGCATCTCCTTTGCAAAGACAAATCCCATTTAATTCCACAATTAGTGATCCTGAAGGAAATAAAATGCTCCTCTGACTTAAACACAGACATACTAACATAGAGATAGCTGACAACACCTAGATCCCTTGCATCAGGTTTTGATTAGGAGAACACTTAGGAATACAAGGACTGGAGAGGCTGACACAGGAGGAGCAAGACTGAAGAAAGTGGTAAATGGGGCTGCATGGAAGATGTTGTCTCCTTCACATTTTAGTTCAGGAAGATGCTGCAGGTAAAATACATGGCCTTCCTAAAGTTGTCCAAAAAAAGGAAACTGAGACATTTAGGGATCACTTCCAAATTTGGCCCAAATATTTTCCATAAAATTTTAAACACATCGCAATCACATTCTTAAAACCCCAATTTATGTTTATTGTTGAGTAGGACAGTGAGTAAGTTCATGAATTAAGACCCTGTTTGTATTCCTTATGATCAAGGTTCATTGCATGTCTTCAGTGGAGATGCTCTACCTTCTTTAACTCCATTATCTGGGAATAACTAGCAATACATTAATTTCTGGGCATATTTTTAGATTCTGTGGGTCTTTTGCTACCCTGAAAGGGCCTAAGCTTGAGAAAACTGCCCTAAAACTTACTTTTACTCAAGTCATAACCTTTGGAAAATTAGTATTTAAGAAAAGTATTATTTTTCAAAAAGGAGCTATATGCCAATCTCCAATGCATTAACTGCTAATCATTCCTCTGATAACTATTCTAATATTTCATGTCCATCCTAGCATATATGTATAAACAGAAGTCATCCATACATAGAGTAGACAATTTTCTATCCCAATTGCTTTATAATTAATACTACAAATGGAGTGCTTCCTGAAAGTCACATAAAAATCAAACTAAAGTAGCATAAGTTGCTATTATCTAATTCACATTCTTATGGTTCCAGAATCACCTGTAAGATGGACTAGGCACTGACATCTCACTGATGGACTTTTGAATTACAGACGATTTTCAAGTCCAGTAACTTGGTTAATAACTAGATTTGCTTCTGTAGGTTAAACGCGCACTCTGGACCAGTGAACCGATCGTGTTAGTCATGACATCTACCATAACAGCACCCCCTCCTGGCGATAAGTGACCCACCCACTCCCTGCACTTCAGTTAAGGGTAGCAAGAGCTGCCCTTTCATGTGTTGGTGGGTGTCTCAAGAGATGGCCTGGGGCATTGGACTCTGCCCAGAGAGTCAGTAGTAACCCCCTCACCCAGTCAGATGGGGTCCCTCCAGAATTACCCAAGAAATTAAAAGAACTAACCAGTCAGTGAGGGAAGAATAGAGAAGAGAGAAGCCAGATCCCCACTGCATAAAAACAAAACACCCTCTTGCCTTCAGGTGGCCTGGAGTTTCCTTCAATAGCCCAAAAAACCAAAGGACATGACCAGGTCCTGATGGAAGCCTTCCTGCATTTTCTCATTAAATATACCCAACAATCTAACACAATCTTATTATTCCCATTTTGCAGATTAGCTGATTCTATGGCAAAAAAAAAAAAAATGCAAACAAGCTTGGAAAACCTCATATGAATACCTTATCTCCTCCACCACACTCCTCAAATCCTTGCCCACTTTTGGCTGGGCACCAGGCTACAGGAAACAGCCAGGGTTCACAGGAATTACAATGGTATTGGCAGGAACCCGAATTGGTTTATAAGGGGAGGGAAACCAAAAGGAGAAGATTCTTAGGAAACTTTTCCTCTCCTCTAAAAGTGATGTTTTTGAACCACAGTTGCTAAGTTAAAAATAGAAAAGAGATGCCTTGGAGCAGGTGAGGAGGGAGTTCAAATCAGAGAGAAGAGTTACAGAAATGTCTGAGCTGGACACCAACCCAGAGCAGAAAATGCCATATGGCACAGAACCGGGGTAGCTGGGAGGAATCCTAGATCCCAAGATGTGGGAGGAAGCCTGGAGAATTCTGGTTCCACATCTTCCCTCTAAGCAAGGAGTCCCTCTTACTAAGAGAAATGGTTAACAACTGCCTAGTTTCCCTTGAAGGTTTCCAGAAATGGAGAACTAGAGCAACTCTGGCTACATGTTTTAATTGTGTCCTTCTCACTGTCAAGAGGCGCTTCTTAATGTCCTGCTCAAATGTCTCCAGCACACCCTGAAGCCTGTTTGTGCCTCTTCAGTACTCCTTAGACGCAGAGAGCTTCTGCTTAGCATCCTCCTTATTTGAGAAAATTTCATCTATCTGAAAATAGCCATTAAGTTGCCTCATAGCATTTTCTCTTCTAAACTAGGGAAATCCATACAGAGGCTGCACAGCCACTCAAGGGGATGTTACAAAGAGGATTCCAGTGCCATGAGTGGGCCAGACTAGATGTGCCTCTGAGATATCTACCAAGCCAGAAATCCTTTGATTCAATTCCTTTCATCTTTTGTGTGACATTTCCCATCACTTTGTTCACATTTGTCACAATACCTGTCATCTGTCCAACTTCTCCATATTCTTTTAATATTTCTAAATCTAATGTGCATAGGACCTTTTTTTTTCTTTTTTTTTTTTTTTGAGACAGAGTCTTGCTCTGTTGTCCAGGCTGGAGTGCAGTGGCATGATCTCAGCTCATTGCAACCTCCACCTCCCAGGTTCAAGCGATTCTCCTCCCTCAGCCTCCCAAGTAGCTGGGACTACAAGCGTGTGCCACTATGCCGGGCTAATTTTTTGTATCTTTTTAGTAGAGACGGGGTTTCACCGTGTTAGCCAGGATGGTCTCAATCTCCTGACCTCATGATCCGCCCGCCTTGGCCTCCCAAAGTGCTGGGATTACAGGCGTGAGCCATTGCACCCAGCCAGGAACCATTTTTCACAATATAAAACAAAGGCTCATTAATTCAGATTAAGTTGAAAAATTCATGTCCCCCTGAGTAAGAAACCAGAGTGAAAGTATTTTCAATTAAACAAATTATGTCTATTACAAAAGACTACATATTGGTTATTAATAAATAAAATGAGAAAGTTAATGAAAATGGTGAGTTAATAACTTTATTTTTACTGCACTTTATACTTTTCAAAGTATTTTTACATATATTATTCCATATTTCCAATTTTATTCAGTATGTAAATGCAACATATGGATAATAGATCACAAAACCTAAATCAAAAAGTCTAATTTATCCTGCTAAATTTGAACTTTTAATGCAATAAGAATTATATATAATTATTCCAAGTCTGTATCAGAGCAGTCTGAATTAATAAGGTTCTGCTCTATTGTAGTTATAATAAGCCTGACAATTTTATGGCCATCTCATCTCCCAGAGTGTCACTCCCATCTACACATTAGTAATAAATACTGTTTCTTCATGAACAAACTTTTGTCATAACAGAGCATCCCACCTTAAAGAAGTTTCACTCAGTAAATTAAATAGCTCAAATACCATAGAAATGTTTTCCATGATAAATGCGCTGAGTTCATTATTCTCTTCAAAAATGCTTGTTTAATTTAAAATGAGCCTAATAAAGAGGTCATCCCAAGATGACAAGGACCCAATATATCACAGAACTTTTCAACTTTCTCTTCGTTCAGGAAAAAAAAAAAAGAGTCAAAATTAATCCAGTTAATTGTAAGTAATGGAACTAAACCAATACATGTAGAATGCCCCATATAGAATGCCCCATTTGAGGAACCTGGTAACACCAAAAGGGTCTATGAGCACCTTCACCATCTTCACTTTCTTCTTAAACCTGCAGTAGGAGTCATAGCATTTCATTGTTCTTTCACAATGGTCAGAAAGACAATGCCTTTACCTACCTTAAAAAGTCTTAAAATGTTAGCAACCATGATGGACACGGAGCTTGCTGCAGCACCTATGACGCCAGAAATCTTGTCGGGCTTGGTGAAAATGGGTGGATCTCCATTAGCACACTTCACATCCGAAGCATCTTTCTCTATTAATGCCTGCACGAATGTTAGAGACTGCTCCAAAGCATAGGTGTCCCTAGAGCACGTGTCGAGGATGCGGACACCCAGAGTGATGTTGGAAAGGAGATCAGGGTCCTTGTTAATCTGGTCAATTGCATAAAGCATGGCCTCCAGTCTGTGAATCCCCTTTTCCTTCTTCAGCTCCCCACAAGGCACCCCTCTCTCTCCCTTTGCGTGGACAGGGAAGAGACCCCCCAAAATAATGTCCCCATCCACCCGTATGGAATGGGCATACTCCTGGCTGTGAGTTCTTTGCATCATTGTGAGGATCCAGTAGAACTTGGCGGTCAAGAGGAAGAAACAAGGGCAAGAGGCTGATCGCTTTCCCTCGCATACCATTTTCTCCACAGGTGGTATTGCAATCCAAGACCCAAAGTTTATTCTTGCCACAGAAGAAAGGGCACCATCTGAGGCTGCACCTTCTGGAGGCTACCATCAGGGCCCATGGGGAAAAGGCTCTGTGGGCATTAGCAAGTTTTCTTGATTTGAATGTCACAGTGAATTTCCATCAGACCCCTAAGGTTCAATTTTATTTCCTTATAAGATCAACTTGCCTGGAATGGTGCAAAAATTAGAACATCTGAGGTTCTGATGTTGGGATGAGGTCAACAATTCATGTCCTTGAAATCAGCCTTGTAGCAGAATTATTCCTGGGAAGAGGGGAAAAAAAGGGGTTCAGTTCAGTGGGTCTACATGCTTCACATTTTGCAGCCCTGTTTACGCCAGCCTCTTAAAAAAAATCCCCTATTCAGTAAGAAACTAATTCTTTTTGTCCCCCTGTGATTCTGAACACCTGGCTGCACTGCATCTAAACAGGGAGATTGACGACATTTTTGGAGCAAGAGAAACAGAACAGTATCAGGAAGTAGGTTGATTCTCCCAAACCAGAAAGCACTTTTATTTATCATCTTATTTCAATAAACCTTATTTCCATGAAGGTAAAAATCCTGCAACTGATGGCACCATTTCTTTTCAAATCTGTTTTTTTTTTTTTGCAGCTATCTGAATTTAGCATTCTAATTTTGTCAACAAAATCATAATAAATATTATTTTCTGTGATGTATTCAACAAGCCAGTCATCTGTTAATGACTTTTTTTTTAGTGCCTCAAATTACCCAGTAGGAAAAAGTGATTATTCAATTACAAAGTGAAAGAGAGAAAGAAATCCACCCAAAGAGCTAAAAAATGTGTAAGTTTTGTAGCTTGTGAAAAAAATTAACATAGAAAGTCAGCTATTTCGTATAAATTGTCTTATTCTCTGGTAAGAAAACAAAGACTTGAAAATGAAACACGCAGGGAAGGTGACATGTGAAGATATTCCTATTACCATTGTCAGGGTTTCCAATTAATTTGTCGGTGTGGGAGCAATGGGTATATTAACAGTTCTGAGGGAAACATGCCTTGATCCCAGAATCACTAGGAGCAAATCAGAGTTGGTGATCAATTGAAGAGCTGCTTAATTTTGTCTGACTCAGTGGGGAAAAGTTCATCAAGACTAGAAATAACTTGAAGTGAAAAAGGCTACACGCAAATCTACAGACAAAGCTTTTTTCCTACGGCCTTCACCCTTAATTCCGTAAGATTTTTTTCAAACGACTTTTGAAGAGATGTGACTGAAAATGAGAACTGACTTAACACAGGGAATCTGAGATTTGTAATGTACCGCTAATTAAGAGAATAAACAGCACCAATTTACTTTGGCAGGACGGTTAATCTAATGCTCATTTCTAACCTATTTATATATGGGTTTGAAACCTGAAATTTGGACAGTTCTCCTGTACCCTAGCCAACCAACATCTGCTTGTATTTTCCATTCACTTGTTCAAGTTCCAGTTCATAAAATTTTCTTTTTATCCTTCTTGCCCCGAAAGGAAAGATGGTGCTTCCCTGGGGGATAACTGAAAATATGCCCAAACACCTTCAAAGAAAGCTGCATTTTTTGCACTTGCAGATTAGAAAAGAGGGCTCATAGCAGCCCACTGCCCCGTATTTCTGAGCAAACACCTGGCAGCCTAGCCAGCCAATGGCCCACTCGGCTGAGATAGTTCTGTGCAGCCTAAGACAAGTATTCCCTGCCTCCGGGCACACATTAAGCCTTAGATTTCCTCTGTGCTGCCCCCAAAATACTTCGTCCTTTCTGATTTTTCTTACCACTTCACTGTTTAGTCCCTCACACTGGATTCTCCTAGCAGCTGCTTTTCCCTCAGAAAATCTGTGATTCAATAACAGCCTGACCTCAGGCATTCCACAAAAGGAAACACTCAGAAAGTCAACCTGATTTTCTGGATGAAACCATTTAAGTGATAGGCCATAAATTACACCGGCCACCCATTAAGAGAAGTAAGATTGTGTTTAACAGTTTCACAAGGAAAACCAGTCACATGATAGTAAAACCTCATTAACTCCGATCACTAGTTGAGAATTTGAGACCAATTCCACGTGGCTGGGCTGACCCTTGTTCTGACAGAGTACAGACTAAATGAATAAATAAGGTGAAGGAGAAATGTCTAGGGGGAGTGGATGGGTCTTGGGCCCACCTTTCCTCTTTACACCAAGCCATCCCCCAAGTACTTAAAACACTTAAGAGAATAAATGGTTTTCAATTATAGACGAACATACAAACAGCCCATCTGTTCATCACAATGCATCCTTACCTATCCATGTGGCATTAACCTAGTTCCACTTGCTGTACAGTCCAGAAAGTAATAAAATTGAGTCGCTTTTAAAATTATTGGTGATTGCAATATTGTTTACTCTCTTTGGCATCTCATAGCTTTGTTTGGAGCTTTAATTTTTAAAAAAAGATTGGGGGATGAATAGCAGTGAGGCAGGAATCAGTTTTGTTTAGTGGTTGAATGCACTGAAATGGAAAACGAGAGGTTCAGTTTTGGTTTCATTTCAGTTTCATTTATTGGACAGCTCACTTGAATTTTTGCTGGAGTTTCCGTCTCTGGAACATAGAATTAATTGCATGTAACCTCTCTGAAGCTTGCTTTTCTTGTCTGTAAAGGGGTGATAGAACCTGCCACACAGCACACATGGAAAGCATAGTATCTGGCTCATTAAACAGGAGTTATTGTTGCTAACTTAGTCTGTAATTCATTTTCTACTGGAGCAGAGCAACTCTTTCTGTATTTGCCCAGTTGGTGAGCTTTTACTGAATTTCGTTTGTCACTTTAAAAAATAAAATCAGAGCTACTTATAAAATATTTAAATCTTCCATTTATTTCAAAATCTGATACATTGTCATAAAAATCAGACTCCACTGCCAGAAGGTTTAGTTTCCCCTTTTAAAAAACCTAAGGAAAAATATATTTGAAAGTTTGTGAGAAACTACATCAGTTAGGTTTCATTGTATAATCTTAAATTACTTATCTTGCTCTTGTACAATTCTTGTGAGCTTTAATCCAAACTCATCCTAGTGGAGTCTGTGAGTTTTAAACAAATCACAATCTTTCAGAGCTATAGATCCAAATACCTCTATTGTATGTTTTGTGTTTGATTTAAAGTATAAACAGCTCCTCTCTCAAACTGACCTGCCTCTGACATGTGGCAGAAGCGGGGACTGTGCTGGACTGTTTCAAGGACGCGTGAGGTCTGGACTCCTGAAACCAATCTCAGAGGGGGACAAATCCTCTCAGCACTATGTCTGGGCCCACAGGGAGAGGCCGTGGAACCCTTTGGGGAGGCTTAACCATGAACCCTCATAGCCCTTCCTGTGCACTCCCCCGCCAGCCCACCCTTACTTACAGGGCACATCATACATCATTCGGCCCTCCATGGGCAGTCCCCTGGCCTAAGACTCCTGGAAGCAGGCACCCTGGCTGGACCCCGAGCCTGTGTCCCCCTAAATGTGCTCTGTTTCCTAAAAGGCCAGAAGGATACCTCCTCACTGGCCAGAGCCCAGAATTCTGCTTTATTTTCTACGCACCTTCTCTGTACCAGTGTCAAGTATCTAACATGGTATCTCCATAAATTTTCATACACCAGGCATTAGCTCTTGTATAAATGAGAAAAGAAGGCTCAGAGGGATTGAATATGGCCCCAACCCCTGAGAGCCTGAGCTGATAAGTGGCAGTGCCACCAAAGTCATCTGTCCCAGAAGGTGGGTCCTGTCCTTGGAGAAAGGCCCCAGTGCTGCAGGGACTCACTGTGGCAGCACAAGGAAAGGGAATGGCCCTGCCCCTCCACTGCAATCTTTCAGAAAGGTGCACATCTTCGATGCTTAGCTCTGGAAGAACAATAACATATTAATTAGGAAGGGACAATCTGGGGGCATTTCCAGGGAAGTGATTTCTGAATCTCTCAAAGGGCTGAGAAGATCCAATGTGGTTTGTCCAAACACTTCTGCTCCAAATGAGGTCTCCTGGCCAGGTTGATGTCGAGGTGATGTCAGGTGGAACACACCCACCAACGCATGCAGGGTCTCTGTGGGTCTGCCATCACAACTTCCTTGGGCATTTAGCAGGTATGATTAAAATATGATAGGGTAAAATCCTCACTGAGGAATAACATTATCCAAGAACTGTAATTTTTTTCTCATAAAAAGGCCAAAGCAGCATTCCTATGCTGCATTCCATTCAGCTCTTTAACAAAAAGGTTAAGCTGAATATTCTCATCAATTCATATGACTGCTCACACTTGGAGCTCTTTTGGTTGTTTTGAAAATGCATCGTATTTCTGTATCATCTCCCATGCTGCAATATGTGTGCATGTCTATGGATTCTTGGTGGGGCAGAGTGAGGATGGGGAAGACAGAGCTCTCCCCTGGCAACAGACGCTTGGAATCGGATCTTTGTCTGTCAGTCACTGGCTGGTAACACTGAACATGTCCCCTCACCCCTATGTGCTTCCATTTCCTCCTCTGTGAAACGAGTGAGATGGACCACGTGATCTCTAAGGTGTCTTCCAGCTTCCTATTCTGAGATTCTATTACTTAATAATAAGGGAATATGAGATTATGCTCAAACATCAGAGCAAGGCTTTGCCAACTGAACACAATAACTGATTTTGTTTGCAAGTTGAGTGACTTTTTTTCATCAGTGAGAGGATTGTGAAAGCTCCTCTACACAAGCCAGCCTCATATTTTAAAAAATCTGATACAGGAGAAGCTCGACTTACTAAACAGATAAATTGGAAAGTAATTATTTGCATTACAAAAGAATTCACCACAGGTTTCCTTTAAATAGCTAAATCCCAGGCATTTAAAAAAACAATCTGATTTAGGAGAATTCAATTTGTGCCCTTATTTTTCCAATAACACAGCTATTGCACAAAAAGACCATATTTAAAGTAATGAGAAGCTACTTTTTATAATACGTATCAGATAAGAAGAGAGAAAGTGGGTGACATCAACACTTACTGATTGCCTGCAGTGTGCCTGGAGCTGCAGACACTATTTCATTTCCCTCTAAAATACAACTATGAGGATGGTATCACAGCCTCCATTCAGGATCTAAGGAACCTGAAAACAGAAAGATTATATGACTGTGTCTAAAGTCTCAGGCGAGAATTCAAATGCAGGACTGCCATTATGTTCCTTCCCTTACTCCATGCCCCATGGGGGCAGGAGGCCATGCTGGATCTCAAACTAACCCTGATTTGATAATGAGGACTGGGAGTGAGATGTTCTAGAGTCCTAGGAGACACTGATTCTAGTCTTACTTCCCCCAGTACTCACTGTATAGCACTGGGCAAGTCACTTAACCAGATCTCAGTTTCTTGGTTTCTAAAATGGGGAATGATTTTCCCCCATCTCCCAGTTTGTGAAATCCAACAATATAATGTGTGTCAAAGTACTTTATAAACTGCCAAGTGCTATAAGAATGCACAGGGATACTATTAGTTTAACAATCTGTCCTAGAACTCAAATATGTTACTGGTGTATTGTACTTAGAAGATCTAAGAAAACCACTTTCTCATCACGCTTGGGTCTAGTCAGACCTTAACAAGGGTCACAGGTCCAAAAAAAGTCAACCCTGGCAAGCCTATATGGAGAGCACAGAGCTTGAAGGAAAACTGGAAAGGACGCAAGAAGAAGTCAATGGAACTACCATGCCTGACCTGGAAAACTAAAGGTCATGGACACTGAGCATCTAAATCGCTATTCTGAAGAAAGTGGTGACAAGATAATCTCCTGTTGTGAAAACAAGACAACCGGAAACCTTCCTAAGTTGTAGGTACAATATAATGCTTCTACTGCTGGGTCATGACCACTGGAAAAGTCAGCCAATAAATAGCCAGCAGCTTTCTAGCTTTAGGCATAACCCTGCCTGGAAAAGTATGAAATTGGCAACACATGTGTCCAACAATCTATACTCCTCTGAGGCCTCTCCTAGACATTCCCACTTCTGTTCACCTCCTGCCCTGCCCTGCCCTGCCCTGACCTCCCCAGAACTAGGTCTCTTCCTTCCCTCAGTGCCTTTGTTCTTTCATTACCTTGGCCCTCCCCAGGGAGTGAGTGGATTCATTAGCAGGTATCAAAGCCTGAAGATGCATTACTGTCATCCCCAAATGGAACATCTGCATTCTCAAAATGATTCCTAGGAGAGCCATAATTTATTTACCAAAGAAATATCACCATTAATAATGGTTAAGGCTAGCAATGCAACAAGCCAGAGCAGGGAGCTAGGAGTCAGGAGCGTCTCAATAGTACCTCTCAAATCATTCCAACAGCAATGCCCACCACTGAGAAAGGGTGTCCTGGGATGAGACAATATTATGCTCAGCGTCCCTCCCAGTGAGTGGGTGAGTTTGTCGCAATTTGTCAAATTACCAAGTAGAAATGAAAATCAAAGAAAAAAAAAGAAGAGAGAAAGCCCAAATCTAAATTCCAATTCCTAGCAGAAAGAAAACCCTCTCTTGAAATGGAAACAATAAGCCAGCCAACTCTCAGCTCATAGCCTCTCCTGGGAACAACATGAAGTGGCTGTCCCTACTGAATGAACCACATTTGTGAGTCTGGGGATGCCCAGTCAGAGTCTATCAAGAAAACAGCAAGTTTCCTGAACCTCCGCAAGCCAGCCAACTTGACAGACACGGAGATGTGGCCAGGTCTTGGCTGTGGGTCCAGGAAGAGAGAAATTCAAGCAGCATCTTCTTTTAAGACACTGGGACAGAGCAACTCCACTCCCCCCAACTAAAGCAAGGTCATCTTTATGATGGGCATTCTAACTACCTGAGGAAGGTGGTAGGAAGGAAACTTGGAAGGAAAAAAACATGTGTGTAGTGTGCTGTACATCGTGCCCTGAAGATAATGGAACATTCATACACAAAGATTGGCACGCAATTGCCAATGTGAATGTCAGACGGGTTATTTGCTGCATAAATACCAATTAAACAAGCCCCGCAGCAGCTTCAACCTGCTCAGCCAACTTTGAAAAGAGCACATCTCTCCAGACCTCTAACTTTCTCCTGCACTCACTGGAGCTCAGCTCTTCCTTTTCTCTATTCCTTTTGGATGTAGATGTTTTTAGAATTATTCAAGCAGCCATAACTTTCGAAGGGTGCATAACAGGGCAGAACTAGCTAGCACAATCCAAACAGAACAAATTGAGCCTAAGGAACAGTATAGAGCTGTGTTCTCAGTATCTTCTTCTTTATTCCGGGTCAATTGTCTCCTACAAAGCCTCCCGTCATCTATTTCTCCCCATATCCCTTATTCAAAAGCAAGAATTCTCTATCTTAGACATGGTACAACCTGTAGTTGACTCTAAAATGGAAAAATTGCATTTTAAAAAACCTTGGTTCATTTTCCCTGACGGAGGAAGCTTTTCTTTTCAAAATTATCAAGCCACACATTTTCAAGAACCAGAGAATGAATTGCACACAGCTGATTCTGCCTCCTACCGAGATCTTTCACGGTATTATTCACAAGCAAGTGACCAAGGTAAACTAAAGTGGTTTCTGTAGCCATTTGCAATTATTGACAAACAATTTCATAACGGAAAGTGGAAATTACAGGCAAGTGCAATAAGCTGTTTATCCACGATCTACCTGCTGGTGGCTCTTTTTCTCTATTTTTCTTTCAAGCAAAATACAAGCTACCATAGGAATGCTTTTCTCCCGTTCATGATTTTTCTTGTATCTCCACCACCAACCCTGTTTTCCAGTTCTGTCAGTTGGCAGGATTTGTATTCAATCGCGGTAGTAGCCCAGACTCTAGTGTATTCTTGGGTGTTCCAGAGACTCCCGCACCTTCAGGTTTGTGGGAAAGGATCCCCCAAATGGCAAATAAGGCATTCCCTCCCGGGGTGGGACTTGCTTAGGGGACTTAAGGGTTTCTGCAACCGGCGAGGGGGTCTGTTTTCACCCCCGCTATCTTGGGTGCGCAGACACCCTCTGACACCAGGCTTCACAGTTTGGGCCACGGGGGAAGTAATTCCCCAGGGAACCGCGGGGGTGCGGTTTTGCGCAACTGGGTGACTCGCGTGTCCCTCCGCATTTCATTTGCACCAAGGGAGCGCGTGTCAGACGAAGGGAATTTTTTTTTCTTTTTTGGTGATTCTGTTATTTTTTCACCAACTGTACGAAGCTCAAGGGATCTCCGAGCTTTCTGGCTGGGCGGATGGGCTTCGCGCTTGGCATGGCTGAGCGGTCCATCTCTACCTCTCCGTTTCTATCTCTACCATAACAGCGACCACTCAGCACGCCAGGAGCCCCTGTTTCCCAGCGCAGGTTCCTTTTTCTTCTCAGTTCCTTGGGCTGTTGAAGCCGGGTTCTGGGTAGATAGAGACTGGGGCCGTGGGGGGAGCGCCAGGCTGCTTTTGCCTTTCCCGCGCCCCGGGTCATTCCGGCGCCGCCCGGGTGCCCCCGCGCGCTGGGGATGCAGCCTCCGCCCCCGCCGCACCTGGCCGCCCGAGCGCCCGCGCCCACGCCCCGCGCGGGGCCGCCCGAAACTGGGGCCACGCCAGCCGCGGGAGCTGCCGAGGAGCTGTCGGGGTGCGTTTGCCTTTGCTTTTTAAACAAGATCCCCGAGACCTTTTCTCCATCCCCCAACCCCCAACAGGACACGGAACTCCGGCGTTTCTCGAAAGCCACAAAAGAGGGGCACGGAAATCCCAAGCTCGCCGTCCTAACTCGGAGAACGCAAACTCGAGGCAGAGCGTGCGCCGTGCGGGGATGTGGGTGTCGAGGACCCCGAAGCGCCCGGCTTCCCCCGCGACCCCCATCCTCCCTAGATCCTGGTTAGACATCCATCCAGCCCACGCTCAGAGGGCGGGGGTTACCCCGACTCATCCCGGAAGCCGCTAACTTCGGAAATCCCTCCTGTTAGGTTCGCGAAACGAAGGTACCTCGTCATCTCGGCGGGGCAAGTCCGGATTCCACCAGGGCAGGTCCAGGAGGTCACCCGGGGCAGACGATCCGAGGCAGAGCGCTTTAAAATCCTGCCGCCGCACGCCCCGTCAGAGCGCCGAGCGCGCCTGCCCCCTTCCCGTCACCCTTCAGTCTCCCATTCGCCGACTAAACTTTTGGGGGATCACATCTCCAAGCCTTGGGAGTTCCGGGTAAAGTCTCCCTCTTTTCTGAACCTCTTTACTGTAATGTAATCATGGGCAGACAAGAGGGGTGGCTGCCTTGTTCTTTGCAACGTAAAATCAACAGACACCCAATCAAGCTCCAATGCCCGGCCAGCCCCTCGCCCCCTGGTGCCCACTCTCCTTCTCCCCCCATTCCCGTCACCTCCGCCCGCTATTTCTCTCACAGACTACGGACATGCAGGGCCATCTACTTGTGCTCAGGAAAAACAAATCACTAGAGTGATATGAGAAGGAATGGTGCACCTGGCTGTCCGCTGAAAGGTTTTAGAGAAGAAAACGGAAAGGGGAATAAAACGGGGGGATTCTCCTTTTCCAACAAGCAGGGCGTTTGGGGGAAGTTTGGGGGCCGGGGGCTTTTTGTCCCGTGGTTCGGCACTTGCTTTCCTCGGAGCCGCTTTCTGCTGCCGGGCGGCGAGTCTTACCCTGCTCCCCGCAGAGGGCGCGGTGAGGAAGCCCGCCGGGGGCCCGCAGCTCCATGTCAGCGCCGCCGCCGCCGCCGCCGCGTGAGGCGAGCACAGCGGCCGCACTTGTGGCTGATCTCTGGGCTGAGGGGGCTGAGCTGGCCTAGCAGGCGCCAAGTCTCTTCCATGTGAATAACAAATACTCCCACCGGCGGCCGCGATTGGTCTGCGCCCGGCGCCTCCCGATCCTCCGCCCGCGGCCATTCACCCGGCGCGGCGCGGGGAGCCGCGGCCGGGATCGCGCCCGGGATCGCCAATCGCTTCGCGCCAACCAGTCACCTCGGGAAGCGGGAGGAGGAACCCCCGAGGGGCGGGAGCCTCTGGATTTCGGTGTCACCCAGCGGCCCTGGCGCGGGCAGGGAGGGGGACCCTCGGCCCGCGGATCCCCCTCCGCGCTTCAGCCTGAAGCGACGAGGAGACCAGAAATGTCAATAGTTCTGATTTTTAAAAATCATCCCCCCTTCCCCGCCCCCAAGAAAAAGGGGAGGACCCAACTACAGAGTGAGAGGGTGGGAAGAAGCGGGAGCGGTAGAAGGAGGAATATGGCTGTGGAGGAGCCCAGCGGCTCCGGCTGCCTGGCGAGCCCGGGACCGGCGCGGAGAGGCGCGACGCCCGCCCGAGCACAGCGGGCAGCACCCGCGAGCCCGGGTCCCCGGCGAACACAGCTCCAGAAAGCGTCACCGAGAATAACACATGGTAGATGACAAGTGTCCCGCCACATGCTTTCTTTTCGGGAATGCTTAAAGTAGAGCCGGCAAGCCGCGCGGTTCCCCTGCAAAGTTTGCCTGGCGCCGCGCGGTGGTTCCGCCATTTGTCCCGCCCCGCGGCTCTGGCGATTGTCTCCCCACTCCCCGCCCCCGAGGGTCTGAGGGACGCGTGCTACAGAGTCCCCAGGGCTCGAGGTACCACACAGCGCGGTCCGCTGCGGGCACTGCGCAGGAAGGGGCGTGGGTGGCTACCGGGACGGTCATTTTATTGAGATGATTCAAGGAGCCGCAGACGCGGGGCAGGAAACTCCGGGGGAGCCGTGCTCGGGTTCTGCAGGGAAACCTCGGGATTCCCTTCGCATGCCGCATGCGGAAACCTGCCGGGCTCGACGTGCACAGTCCAGCGCTCCTCCCCACTAGTTACTGCCCAGGCCCCCCGATCCTGCACCCGCCGGAATGAGAGAAAGTAGCCCCTCGCCGCCCAGCTCCCGGGTAGCTGCTCCGGCCGGGCCTTGCGTTGGTGAGAAAGTTCCATCTAGAGGCGGCCGCGCGCAACTGCAGGCGGCGCCCTAGGCCCGGGCGAGCCAGGGAGGGCGGGGCGCGGGGGAAGAGGGGGCAGCCCAGGAGATAAGGAGGTTGGAGAAGGACGGGAGAGACCCCGAAAAGGCAAGCTCTAGACCCCCGTTCGGCATCTCTACAATGAATTTTAGCTTCCTAAGCATCATGAACTTATAAGCATTATGTCAGGAATCTTTCATTAATTCCTGTATATATCGCCTGTTCTGTTCGGGTTATTTTAATTTTCACATCAACTCTGTGAGATGGTCAAAATTATTAAGCCCACTCTACAGATGGAGGCAGAAGCCGAGGCTTAGAGACACGGCTGGAAAGTATTACAGCCAGAAATCAGTGTCTGGCTTCAAAACCCCATAGCACTGCCTCCCTGGTGGTGTTGGCTTTTCCCAAGGCTGGTTGTAATGTGCAAAGTTTCGATTGAGGAAACAGCTGTCTCTCTCCAAATTTCAAAAAAGGACCCTTGCCCTTTGTCAGTTAGAAAAAATCTACAGGTTTTCAGCCCAGGGCACCTCTTCCCCTTTCGTTCCCTTCCTTCTCCCATCTCATGAGAGGCTCTTTGATTGTTGAATCATTATTTTATAGCCGCAACCACAAAAGAGGGAGGGAGGAGGATTTGGAGAGAGAAAATGGGCTGGGTCCTCTGTCTGAAAACCTTTCTGCATAGGGAACCTCAATTCCCTGTGAATGTCTGGTGCAGCTCTGAAGAGGGTGATCAGTGTCCGGTGCCACTTGGGACAAGGAAGGTGGGAAGAAGGAAGAGCTCCTAATTTATGCGGAGATGGGGCTGGGTGGACTTCCTGGTTGCACGCCTGCGTGTAAGACGCTTTAAAGATTTTCTTTTCTTAGGGACTGGAAGAGATCCCTCCTCCCCCAGAAGTGTAAAGTAAGTGCAACGGCCTGATTTCTATAGCAGGAAGCCCACTCCACCCCAAACTCCAGACCCATGATCCCGGTCTGAGCAATGATATCACAGATAACGTAGAGGTATGAATAAGTCCGTTTTAGACCATTTACTACGTGTGCATTAATAAATTTGAGGGGAAAAGAGACACGACGGAGGGGAAAGGCAGAGGAGGCCCGCAAATACGTTGGGCATCGACAACTGCTGACCACACATCGTCTTCAGGGTAGGCTAGAGGCCAGCTGCAGGGCCAGTTGGGTCGTTGCCTGGCATGAGCCAAGAGGGCAGCAGCCTGGTGCTCTAGTGGGCCCATTTTAATAATAAGGGCAATAAGGCTGGCTGTGGCTTTGGAAGCCTAAGGAGGCTGAGTGAGCCTCTTGGGGAAGAAATGCCTAATGAGCTGCCTTTCTCCTTTCCCTATTGATCATTACCTGCAGAGAACTGATGTCTTACAGGCACATCGCTGCCCTTTTTGGTGCAGCCTTCTGCGAGAAAACTAGACTTGATCTCTCCTAAGGAAAGTGCAAGTCCGATGCTTCGTTTTGCATCATCTTTAACTCTTGATACTCAAAATAGAACCATCACTCAAATCCTACATGGAATCTGGTCAATAAGAAATAGAGCCCTTCTATATATTCTTCAGTGTTTCCAATGGCTTTATCTAGTAGCCCCTGAGCAAGTGACATAGCCTTCTGTACAGGTTATAATTTGCCCATGTACAGGTTATAATTCGCCCAGACTGATAGCAACACTGGGACACAGGAAGAAAGATTGTCTCCAGGAGGGACTGGTCCCTATCAGTAACATTCACAGGAAAAAGTTATTGGCTGTACAACCTCTATTCGTCAGGGCCAAACACCATGATGCTGCTTGCTCATTGCTGCAATCTGAGTCAGGGGAGAGTGTCTGAAGACCAGGCCGTCCAGACATGCAGCTTATTCTAGAGTCATCCACCTTGCCTCCCCTTGGGCTCCCACCCTCTGCAATACACACTGTGTCTTTGGAAAGTGTCTGACCTCATCCTCCATCCCACCCCAAATGTTTATTCAAACCAAGTATATTTCCTAGTAGTTAATCCTCCAAGAAGATTTGCCTATAATCTTCTCATTTTCAGTTGATTTAAAGTGTGAGAAACTGCCCATGTGTTAGAAAATGCAAAAAACAATGCCATATGTTTGGGGTCCATTTAACTCAAGCTGTGATACATATTCCACACATGGAGATTTATGCCACAATTCCTGCTTTGGGGTAACCATTAAGGCTGAGAACCTTTGCAGGCTACTCACCC
Organism: Pan paniscus; assembly: GCF_029289425.2. Classification (NCBI taxonomy): domain Eukaryota; kingdom Metazoa; phylum Chordata; class Mammalia; order Primates; family Hominidae; genus Pan; species Pan paniscus. The sequence continues at coordinate 164,114,174 of NC_073255.2, forward strand.
AAGAGAAATATCAACAGCATGATGCTCCCACATGGAGCAAAGCTGACAGGGGAAAGTGGGAATGGGATTTGTTTCTTTTGGAAACGAAGACAATATTTTTCTTGCTAGACCATCTGCACATGGCAGTGAGTGTACCATGTGGGTTTTGCTCAGTTTATTAGACACTGGCTGCTAGAAGCAAGATCAGACATGTTAGACTGACAGATAGAGCCAATGAGGTTCATGACACCAATGTCATGAATGAGTGTGTTCTGCACTTCCACAGTCAACTCATACCTGCATACAGGAGTCATGGGAAAGATTCTTTAAGAATTTCTGACATATGGTATATGGGCATCTCTACTGGCTTCATTTGGGTTCCCCTAGAAGCACAACCTGAAACAAGGATTCAAGAGCAGGTAGTTTAAGAGGTGAAGGGAATCCCAGTACTCAGGTGGGGAAGTGAGCCAATAAAGGGTGCATTATCAAGCTAGGTACCACTGTAGGCACCTGGTACCTAATCCCAGTGGGGAACTCTGGAAGTCAGTGTAAAACACACAGCAGAGAGTGGGTCCAACTGAGGGATGAGGGAGCTGGGGTATCTATACACCAACACTTATAAGATGTTAGTTAAGAACTGCTACCAGATGATGTTTATTCTCTGGCAATTCTAGCCTATCACATGGATGGCAAAGCAGCCTCCAGAGATCATGTAAAGACCTCTGGGAAAAAAAATGCAGGGGCTGTCAGTTAGTAGGCAGGTGATATGTAATCAGGGGTCAAGGACAAGACAATAAGGGCAGGTCACAGTTAGCCTCTGCAACACCTGTTTAGGCAAACCTCATAAAACTCGTACTAATCAAGGCAATGCCTCTCTGTGTGTGTTGCAAGGACCACCTGCCTCAAAATCACAGGGGTGCTGATTGTAAGCACAGATTTCTGGGCCCTATCCCAGAGCTGTTTGAATCAGACTTGCTGGGATGGGGCCTGGGAAGCTGCCTGTTTTGCAAACATTCCAGGAAATGACGTTCACTAAAATTTAAAATGTACTACATTCAGGAAATCATTCTCCTCACAGGCAGCCACCAGGCAGCACATTTAAATATATGAATACTTGCTTGCAATGCCTAAGGAGGCAGACCTGAGAAATGAGGAGCCCAGGGAAGGGGTGCCTATCTGCTCATATCTGTCCATGGCCACAGAAGCTCTCTTTTCTCTCTTTTACTCCACTCTCCCTTTAGATGGGGTTTAACACTGAGAAGGTTCCATCGAGTATTTTCTGGGGGGAAAAAGAGGCTGAGTTCCACCCCTAACTTTGCCATTAATAAGTCATATTATCTTGACCCTTTCACATTTCTATACTGCAATTCCTGACCTATAACATGTGGTTGGCAAAAAGACACCTGTCCAGCCAAGGTTCATGTTCCCCTTTCAATAATGTAGAGTTTTTACTGGAAAGAGGCTGTCCCCTCTGCCACACACACTCAGGAACTACATATCCCTTCCCTCCCTTGCATCCAGATGGAGTCAAGTATCTAGCTCTTACTTACAGTATGAACAGAAGTGATGCAGGTCGCTTCTGGGCCAAGGAAGTCAAGAAGCAGACACCTCCTCACCCTTTCTTTCTCCTTCTGCCAATGGAGATAGAGATTAGCAGCTCAAGATGCAAGGGCCTGGGTCCTCAAATTTCCAAGCTGAGGAATGCTGCATTCCTACTAGAAACATCCACATTGAATTTTTGGGTGAAAGAGAAACTTTCACTGTGTCGAGTCACTGAAATTTGGGAATTCAATTGTTATAGCACCTAGTGTTATTAATAACATGGACATGGTAACATCCGTCTCCGCTAACGTAGGAAACACAGGGGGAAGATGTTCCTGCTTCTCGAAGAACCAATTGAGGTCAAGCTGTAATCATGGTCGTGTGCCCTTCCTTGATAACATTTATGACTCAGAGGATCAGGGCCACATTTGTCTCCTTCCTGAGCCCAGTCCTCCCTATCACTGGCATAGCCTAAGATAAGGCAGCTCCTCTGCCTCACTGTAGTGTTTGCCTCTTCACTGAATAGCCACTCACTGAGACCAGGGACATCTTCAGGCCAAGGCAGAGAATTGCTTTTCATCTCTTCTTTTATCACCTCTCTCAAGTATCAAAAAAAAAAAAAAGATTCTTTTGAACTACCTGAGAAAAGGAAGTTGTGTTTCCCCAAGCTCTGAAACACACTTACTTTCTTCCGTACCCATCCTTCTCAGATCAGTTTAGTCCTATCTTCTCCTCAGAAACCTTCCCAAACTTCTAGAGCATCCTAATCATACCCACACAGTTCAGCTGTTGGTTGTTTATTTTCCTACATTTCTCTATATTGCTGCACATCTGTCAAGCTGAACTAGACTGTCTTATGGTGTACTGGCTGTGACTTCATTTGGGTCCCTGAGCACATAGTAGCTAATCATGAGTTATCTGATGATTAACCTGGAAAGAGTCAAATAGCCACCCCACCACCACTGCTATCACCACAACTTCTGCCATCACCACCACCAATGATATGGTTTGACTGTGTTCCCACCCAAATCTCATCTTGAATTCTAGTTCCCAAAATCCCCATGTATTGTGGGAGGGACCCAGTGGGAGATAATTGAATCATGGGGACAGTTACCTCCATGCTGTTCTTGTGGTAGTGAGTGAGTTCTCATGAGATCTGATGGTTTTATAAGGGGCTTCTCCCCCATTTCACTCTGCACTTCTCCTTCCTTCCGCCATGTGAAGGACATGTTTGCTTCCCCTTCCACCGTGATTGTAAGTTTCCTGAGGCCTCCCCAGCCATGAGGAACTGTGAGTCAATTAAACCTCTTTCCGTTATAAATTAGCCAGTCTCAGGTATGTCCTTACAGCAGCTTGAGAACGGGCTAATACAACCACCGTCACCTTCACAACTACTACAATCACCAAAACCACCACCACCATCACCATGACCATCACAGTGACCACCAGCACCACTTTCACCACAACTGTCACAACCACCACCATCATCACCACCACTGCCACCATCACCACCACAATCACTACTACCATCACTACCACTACCACAACCATCACCACCACTACCACCATTACCACCGCCATCACCACAACCACCTTCACCACAACAACCACAATCACTACCACCATCACCACCACCACTGCCACCACCACCATCACTACCATTATCACCACCACCATCACCACCACCACTACCCCCACCACCATCACTACCATTATCACCATCACCACCACCACCAGCTTCACCACAATCATCACCATCACTACCACCATCACCACCACCACCACCACCTTCACCACAATCATCACCATCACTACCACCATCACCACCACCACCACCACCTTCACCACAATCATCACCATCACTACCACCATCACCACCACCACCACCTTCACCACAATCATCACCATCACTACCACCATCACCACCACCACCACCATCACCACCACTACCACCATCATCACCACCACCATCACCACAACAACCATGACCACCATCACCACCATTCCTTCTACCACCACAATCACCATCATCGCTACCATTGTCACCATCAACACCACCATCACCACTACCACCCCTCACAAACACAGCGTAGCTCCCTTTGAGGCCAAAAGGTGACACTAAAGAAAGCTTACTATACATCATATTTGGAAATCACTTGGTAAAAATTGCTGGATGTCACTTAATCCTTAATGTGACTTTGATTCATACATTTATCTCATCTCTTTAGGTTTAAAAATTATTTAAACCTTACATTATTTTATATTTCATTAGATTTTTAATCTGAATCTCAGAAACCTGAGTAAGAAAAGCAATTAGAACAATGTTCAGCAAATAGAACGTAAACGTTAGCTGCTAGCTGATATTGTCCAGAAAACAATCTATATTACATTTCATATGAGTTTAAGTTCATAACAAAAACTTCTTGTGATAATCTTAATGTCAGAAATGAGCAATAATTTCATGAGACTTCTAGTGACAGAATTCTCTGGCTTGTTTTGCTACTGCCTTTCATCTGACCAGGTAGTAATAGCCAAACAAAAGGATATAAATGAGCATGAACTCAATAATGAGTCCAGCCAAGCTATTTGATTCTTTCGCTCTTGAGCACCCGTTTGGCTCAGGGACCCAAATGAGGTCATAGCCACTACATTATAAGACGGTCCAATTTAGCCTGACAGATGTACAATCATATAGAGAAACTATAGGAAAATATACAACCAACAGCTAAATTATATAAGCCAGATCAGGGTGCTCTACGAGTTTGGGAAAGTTTTGAGAAGATAGGATCAAGCTGTTCTAGGAAGAATTGGTAGAGAAGAAACAATGAGTGTGTTCCGGTGCTTATGAGAAACAGTTTCCCCCTTCCCAGGTAGTTCAAAAAAATCTTACTAAAATATCTTCTAGATGCAAAATGTGACTTAAGGTAAGCAAATCATGAATTCCACCTAAGGGTATTGAGATACCAAAAAGGACTCTGCTAAAGGAATAGTTCACCTAAAAGGCAACATAATAATTATCTACTGCTACATAACAAAGTACACCCATAACTAACAGTTTTACACTGTACATATTTATGATCTTGTAGTTTCTATTGGTCAGGAATCCAGGCATGGCTTACCTAGGTTTTCAGCTCAGGTTTTCTCATAAGGCTGCAATCAAGATGTTACCTGAGGCCTCAGTCATTTCAAGATGAGTCTTGAAAATGGGCTGGGGTAGAATCTGATCTGCTTCCAAGCTCACTCAGTGGTTGTTGGCAGGATTTAGTTCTTTGCTGGCTGTTGGGTGGAGGTCATCCTAGTTCCTTGCCACATGGGCCTCTCTCTAAGGCAGCTCATAACATGGTAACTGCCTTCATTAGAGTGAGCAAGTGAGAAGGAGAGCAAAAGAATATCAGCAAGATGAAAGTCACCACCTTTTATAATCTAATCTTGGAAGATTTGCCACATTCCCATCACATTTGCCCATATCCTATTCATTAGAAATAGGTATCTAGTTCCAGCTCACACTCTATGGAAAGCAAGTGATTACACTACACAAGGACATGAATGCCAGGAAGCAGGGCTTATTGGGCCCCGCCTTAGAAGTCTGCCTACCACAGGTGGGTCTACAGTTGGTACTGTAGACTCTGTTACAAGGGGACTTGTAAAGCTTTTAACATGACCACCTACAGTTAGATCTCTTGAGCAAGGAACAGCATATACCATTTATAAAGAACTCTAGTTAATGGAGAGTTAATACGTTATTGCATTTTTTCAAACAGGGAAAAATAAGTGTGTGAGGTGAAGAAGTAACAGTGGGCAGGGATCCCACTGGTTTTTAACAGCTTTAATTTTATTCTTTTATTTCTGGGTGGTCACAAAGCACTCTAAAGGATTTCTCCTGCAGTACCTGACATCAATCTTATTTTTCCCTTTCTTCTCTTCCTACTTCTTTCTCACTTCTTCCACATTCATACTTAGCGGTGACTTCATTGAAGGGAAGAAGAGTGAAAGAGGATAATTTGCAGGAGTTATTGCACTTGCTAATTTTCCACCCATTTCAAGCTGAGAGGAGAAAGAAAGAGAAGAAGCAAAGAAATCAAATAAGGAGGAAGGAAAGGAGAAAGAGGAGAGAAAATGAAGGCTACAGAGAAGACTCTAGCCATCTGTGTCTTTGTTGCCTTAAATTAGAAGTGAGGGAGAAATCCCCAGCTCCCTTCTCTGAGCTAGAAAAGCGGAATCCAGGAGGATTGCCAGGAGCAAGTTCTGGGTGCAGTTTTTGGAGTGGGGAAGTGGTGGTAGAGCTGAGGCAGGTGCAGGCTGGTGGGAACGCTAGGGGCTGCAGGCAGGAAAACCTGCCCAACAGCATGGGGAGCAGTGAGATCACAGGGCAGTGGACACATAAGGGAGGAAAGGGAGCTGTGCCCAGAACAGCAGCTGGAGGGCAGATCTGGGTCCAGATTATGAGTTATGAAATATGAAGACTTGAATGAAAGGTGGAAACTAATCTTTCCCCAAAGACATGGTACTGGATGATCAAAATTGGGAGGGGTCTTTAGGCTGGCCTACAGAAAGACCCCATTTCTGTATTCTGTGCCTGCTTACTTCTCTCTCCCTTCTTCTTCAGGTTCTTCTCCCCTTGTCTCCTAACTCTACCCTTTCCCTTTCCATTTTCCTTTCTTCCATCTTCCTTTTTCCATGTCTTTCAGTTCTCACTCCTTACGTGAACTAATTATAGGATAGAAAGATATTATATGTTTTACTTCCAGAATAGAATTTCCTGTTCCCTTTTCTAAATTTAAAACCTTGACAGATGTTTATTTGTTATAAATCCTTATGTTTTAACTCCATTAAGTTATTTTTCATTTGTGTGACCCTCAATAGATTTTTCTCTCCTGTGACCCTTGATGAAAAAGAATTTTCATGTCCCTGCTCAAACTATAATTGTCAGATTCAGTGTCTGTATCATGTGCTTGGCTGTTAGGATAAAAGAGCACCTTTTTAGCAAATCCTTCCTTGATGAAAGAGATATTTTCAAAAATAAAAGTTCAAGGTTTCCAATTGGAAACTTTCAAATCTGAACTAAATTTAAAATCTCTGCAGATGACCTGTGGATTGAAGATTTCTTACAATAGATAGTCAGTAAAAAACAGAGGCTTTCACTGTTAAACTGGTTTAAATAGTCTGTATTGCAAATCTGTTGCCGCATCCATTCTTGACGAATGATGGTCAAGAACTTTATTGCCAGCAGGGAAAATAAAGATGTTAAGCAACAATTTGATCTCAGGCTTTGTGGAGAAAAAAGGCCTAGCTCTTAAAAGCCTAAAATTAAACATTTCACCTCAATTATGATACTGTTTTAGCAGCATGTGGAGGGCCTCCAGCTGCTGCACTCTGAGGTGTGATCCTGTCACTGTCACAGCTTACGGACTATGTCACAGCAGTGCCTTGACTAGGAAAACTCCCAGAGACACCTGCATGTCCCTGGATGGTGCTCCAGCCACCACAAGGCAGGGCTGCACTCTTCCCCACTGCCAGGCAAGGCCAAAACATCCCCTCACATTGGTGAATATTTCAGGCAAACCCAGTGTCCTACCATAAAGACGTTTAGATAATACAGTGTGTGCAAGGCTAAATCAGGTGAAAATTTTGTAAACTCCTGAGTAAACAGATCGGCAATACTATCGTGTCTTCAGAGACTGCACTGTGCACAATCAGCAGAGTTCATACGCTGTCATCTAACCATCTGACAAGACCAGCCATTTTGCCAGCATTGTTCTCTCAGAAGAATTGTTTTCAGATAAATGCATTCAAGCACATACATTTGTGAAGCTAAAATTAACCACATAAGGTCTGGGATTCTTTTTTATAAAGGTTCAAAACTGTGAGAGGAGGAAGTTTGAATCTTCCCTCTATCAATGAGGACTACAACTTCCAACTAGGCTTGAAAGAAGATGAAAGAGAAGAAAACAGAAAGGGAAGAAGAAAGGGTAGGGCAGCTAAGGCAGGAAGGGAGGCCAGAAGATTGCTTTGGAATGAAGGAAAAGAATGAAAGTCACCCCCAAAACAGAAGAATTGTTTCTAGAGAACTTAAATTTTGGTCACACCTAGAATCCATAAGCTAGAAAAAACTATTGAGTGATCCTGTCCTAACCCGTCATGTCATGATGAGAAAACCGATGATGCCCAGAGCAAGGAAGCAATTTGCTCAAAGTCCCCTGGTGAGTTATAGAAAAAGATGGGAATAGAAGACTGACTTCTTGATGTTGGACACATCCTTTGCACACACAAGGACTCTTAAAAGAGCCCATGGTTATTGGACTTGGCATTAGCCATGACTGTAGTTGGACTCTTTTGTGGCAGTTACAGCAATGGTTTGAGTCTTATGCATATACAGAAAAAAAAAATATATATATATATGTATGTATATGATGCAAATTTTAACTATAGTTAAGCATGTATACATAATATATATGTTTACAGTATTACACATTTCTTTGATTATTCTATGTAATGTATACTTTACATAGAAGCAATAATATGTTTTCTACTAAACCATGCTCTAACGTTCACTGAGTTTTTTAATTCACCTGACCAAAAGTCTTCACCGCAAGTACATTCGAATGGAGGAGACAGATAAAGAAAGCAAATATGGCAATTTATTTACATTTTCCAAAAGCACGTGTTAAACATTACCTCCACTTTAGCACAGCATTATCCTAGCAACAGCTTTTATTTCGATCTTATTTTCAAGACATGTGAATAAAAGGGATGGATCCTATAACAACTTTGACTCCTCCCTGAGAACAGGATTAATTCTAGGCAATGCCAACAAACTGACAAAGATTGCTAAAGCTCCTCTTCCTCAGCTAATGTGACCTTAGTCCTTAGTCTTCCTCTTGCCAATCCCTCATACCCTGTCCCCCAGGAGTGAAATTACGAACATTTTAACACAGTGGCATCATGGAAACTCTTAATGCTTAACATACGCAGACTATTTCTTCTGCGTATTAAAGAGGACTGTTCAGATCACTAAACTGTGTCAAACCAAATAACTAAATGCTGAAAGCAGCCATATACATATTAATTAGACAGACAAGGAAGTATGATTTTCTAGATTTTGAATTCAACTAGGGTTAAGCTACTTGGCTTCTCAAGAATGGCTTCTAAGTGTCTTACCATGCAACCCTGGCGGCATGTTTAGTGCCTATATGTACTAAGATGATGAAGCCCTCTGCATTTCTAGAACTTGTTTTTTCCACCTGCCTTACTCTCACTCCCCCAATCAGGGCCCAGGTGGTATTTCTGTGATGTCCTTCTCTCCCTTCAATTCTCTTCTGTCTCTCCTTAACCAACAAATCAACCAACCAGCAAATAACCAACCAATCTTCTTCTGTCCAAAACAAACAAACAAACAAACAAAATAGAAAACTAAACAACTTCACAACTAACTCTCGCAACTCTCTCATATATTCCTAAAATGACTGAAACTCCATCGTCGTTTTTCTTCCTTCCTTCATTCAAGAGGGTTCCTCTTCTTACCCCTTGAGTGTTCAAATGCCTTCACAGTCTCTATCCCAAAGAAAAAGCTACTCTTGAAAAATCCTACATTAATATTTAAGTGACTACCAGCACTGTAGAAAGATAACATCTCCCAGGGAAGATCTTGCCTTTTAGCAAAGTTCTGTGAGGTTGTATTCCCAGTGCCCATCCAGTTCCCAGGGCAAAACAGACTCTAAATTTTTGTTGAATTGGCATATGGTTCTGTGGGCAAAATTAAAAATTTCCCAATCAAACTCTGCTTTTTGGAGGGATAACTCTATTATAAATACTAATTCACTTTGGATAGGGCCAATCTTGGTTGACCAGATAGGTATTCAAAAAAACTATTGGATTGTGACAATGATAAATTTTATTATTTTAGTCTTGGTGAAAAAAAAACTCATAATTTTCATGGATGGTTTGTCATACCAACTAGTTTATAAACTTGAATTCAGAGAAGGTATGAATATGATGTGTTAAGGATTTATTTTCCACACCACCTAACACATGCTTTACCTGTAGTCAGGGTTCAGTAGATACTTGCTGAATAAATGTGAAAACAAATGAATAAAAATTGATGGAAAAATGAATGGATGGAAAGATGGATGCATGGATGGATGATGGAAGGACAGACGGATGGATGAAACAAAAGAGGAGAGTATTAGTTGACTGAAAGGGAAGTCACAGATTAAATGCCACAATTCACTTTCACCCAAGACAAGAATTACGTGTAGTTTCAACTAGAAGGGAAAATACATATTAAAGACAGAAAAAGGTAATAAAAGGATGAAGAAAGGGATCAGTGCAAGAAGTAGACCTGGAAGTAAGAGATTCATGATGATAAGAAAACTTTAGCACACCACGGTGTCAGAAAATTATCTGAAACTTGGAAATAGGCAAAAGGGGATTACTGGGAACCTTTTCAGTCAAGTGCTGAGCTTGGTTGGCATTTTATTGCCAAGGCCAGTTTACAACTCTGCAGAGACAGTGGTTAACCTGTAGATTTTTGCTTGCTACAATGGATAACCAGAGAAGTTATGGTTTATGGTTCTATTGAATATTAACCACTTTTGTATCTAATCCCTCCATCTTATTTTAGCATTGCCTATAAATTCCTAGCAACTCAAAATGCTCTTGGAACCACTTTTAAATGTCTTTCAAGTTTCCTCATTAATTAGTGAGTTGAATAAAATCTTTGACAATTGCTCATTCTATATTTGCATGAGAGTCATGATTTTCTCTTTACAAAATGTATCAAGGGTCTTCACAACACATCCTTAGAGAAACATTAGGTTATTTAGCAAATAGAACTTTCAACTGCGGTTCTACCTGGTTCTCTGACCCCAAAACACACGAAGACATTTGGCTAGTCCCTTGCAGTTTGGCTTCTCTCTGTGAAAGTCTTGATGACTAAAGCAAATAGTTGTGCATCCTTTTCACAATATGTATTCAGTACCCATATTACACATTTCTGTACTAGGAAATATGGGGAAAATGTACTTTTTGAAAAATTCAATGTACTTTTGGATAAAATTGGGACATGAAAAGCCATTGCAGTTTTTCACCAAATGAAAAGAATAAATAGTGATTTCCTTTCTGTTTGAAAGTAACTAAAGTTTGAAATTTTTTTATTTATTCTTTTAACTTTTATTTTAGGTTCAGGGTACATATTCACATTTGCTACATAGGTAAACTGTGTCATGGGGGTTCGGTGTACAGATAATTTCATCACCCAGGTAATAAGCATAGTACCAAATAGGTATTTTTTCTGATCCTCTTCCTCCTCCATTCTCAACCCCCAACTAGGCCCAGTGTCTGTTGTTTCCCTCCTAGTATCCATATGTTTTCGCTATTTACTTCCCACATATCAGAGAGAACATGTGGTATTTGGTTTTCTCTTCCTGTGTTAGTTTGCTTAGGATAATGGCCTCTAATTCTATCCATTTTGCTGCAAAGAATTTGATTTGTTCTTTTTATGGCTACAAAGTATTCCATGACATATATATATACACACACGCCATGACATATTCATATATATATATACATTTTCTTTGTTCAGTCTACTGTTGATGGGCATTTAGGTAGATTTCATGTCTTGCTATTGTGAATAGTGCTGCAACGAACATACGCATGCATGTGTCTTTATAGTAGAATGATTTAGATTCCTTTGGGTATATACCTAGTAATGGGATTGCTGGGTCAAATGGTGATTCTACTTTAAGTTCTTTGAGGAATAGCCACACTGCTTTTCGCAATGGTTGAACTAATTTACGCTCCCACCAGCAATGTATAAGTATTCTCTTTTCTCTGCAACCTCGCCAGCATGTGTTATTTTTTTACTTTTAATAATAGTCATTCTGACTGGTATGAGATGGTATTTCATTGTGGTTTTGATTTGCATTTCTGTAGTGATTAGTGGTGTTGAGCATTTTTTCACAGATTTGTTGGATGCATGTATGTCTTCTTTTGAGAAGTGTCTGTTCATGTCCTTTGCCCATTTTTTAAAGGGGTTGTTTGTTTGCATGTAAACTTGTTTAAGTTCCTTAAAGATTTTAGATACTAGACCTTTGTCAGATGCATAGTTTGTAAATATCTTCTCCCATTCTGTAGGTTGTCTATCTGTTGATAGTTTCTTTTGCTGGGCAGAAATTCTTTAGTTGAATTAGATCCCATATGTCAATTTTTATTTTTGTTGCAGTTGCTTTTGGCATCTTCATCCTGAAATCTTGGCCAAGTCCTATATCCAGAATGATATTTCTCAGGTTTTTTTCCAGAGTTTTTATAGATTTTGGTTGTACATTTAAAAGTCTTTAATCCATCTTGAGTAGATTTTTATATGTGGTATGAGGTAGCAGTCCAGTTTCAGTCTTCTGCAGATGGCTATCCAGTTACCTTGGAACTAGGGAGTCCTTTCTCTATTGCTTGTTTTTGTCAGCTTTGTTGAAGGTCAAATCATTGTAGGTGTGTGGCCTTACTTCTGGACTCTATTCTGTTCCATTGGTCTATGTGTCTGTTTTTGTGGCAGTATCATACTTTTTTGGCTATGGTAACCCCCTAGTATAGTTTAAAATTGGCTAATATGATGCCTCCAGCTTTGTTCTTTTTGCTTAGGATTGCCTTGGCCATCCAAACGCTTTTTTCAGTTCCACAGGAATTTTAAAATAGTTTTTTTCTACTTCTATGAAGAATATCATTGGTAGTTTGATAGAAATAGCATTGAACCTATAAATTGCTTAGGACACTATGGCCATTTTAATATTGATTATTTCTATCCATGAGTTGGAATGATTTTCTGTTTGCGTCATCTCTGATTTCTTTGAGGAGTGTTTTATAATTCCTGTTGTAGAGATCTTTTACTCCCTAGTTAGCTGTATTCCTAGGTATTTTACTCTTTTTGTTGTCATTGTGAATGGGATTGCATGCCTTATTTAACTCTCAGCCTGTTTGTTATTGCCGTATAGGAATCCTCGTGATTTTTGATTGTTTATTTTACATCCTAAAAGTTTGCTGAAGTTGCTTATCAGCTGAAGAAACTTTTGGGCCAAGTCTATAGGGTTTTCTAGTTATAGAATCATGTCAACTGCAAACAGTGATAGCTTGACTTCCTCTCTTCATATTTGGATGCCTTTTATTTATTTCTGTTGCCCGATTGCTCTGGCCAGAACTTCCAATGCTATGTTGAATCGGAGATGAGAGACAGCAACCTTGTCTTGTGCTGGTTTTCAAAGAGAATGCTTTCAGCTTTCACCCATTGATTCTGATGTTGGCTGTGGGTTTGTCATAGATGGCTCTTATCATTTTGAGGTATGTTCCTTCAATATCTAGTTTATTGAGGGTTTCTTAACATGAAGTGATGCTGAACTTCATTGAAAGCCTTTTCTGCATCTATTGAAATAATCATGTGGTTTTTGTTTTTAGTTCTGTTTCTGTGATGAATCACATTTATTGATTTGCTTATGTTGAACCAACCTTGCATCCCAGCAATAAAGTCTACTTGATTATGGTGAATTAGCTTTTTTCCGTGCTGCTGGACTCAATTTGCTAGTATTTTATTGAGGATTCTTGCATCTATGTTCATCAAGGATATTGGCCTGAAGTTTTATTTTTCAGTTGTGTCTCTGCCAGGTTTTGGTATTAGGATGATGCAGCCTCATAGAATTAGGAAGGAGTCCCTCCTCCTCAAATTTTTGGAATAGTTTCAATAGGAATGGTACCAATTCTTCTTTATATATCCTGGTAGAATTTGGCTGTGAATCCATCTGGTCCTAGGCTTTTTTTTTCTTTTTGTGGTTTGTATGCTTTTGATTACTAATTCAATTTTGAAACTCATTATTGCTCTATTCAAGGATTCAGTTTCTTTCTGGTTCAGTTTTGGGAGGTTATATGTGTCCAGGAATTCACTCATTTCTTCTAGAGTTTCTAATTTGTGTGCATAGAGGTGTTTATAGTAGTCTCCGATTTGTTTTTTAAAAAAATCTCTGTGGTATCAGTGGTAACATCCCCTTTGTCGTTTCTAACTGTGTGTATTTGGTTCTCTGTCTTTTTTCTTTATTAGTCTAGCTAGGGGGGTATCTTATTAATTTTTTCAAAGAACCAAATTCCAGACTCATGTTCTTTTGTATGGATTTTCATGTCTCAATTTTCTTCAGTTCAGCTCTGATTTTATTTCTTGTCTTCTGCTAGCTTTGGAGTTGGTTTGCTCTTGCTTCTCTAGTTCTTTTAGTTGTGGTGTTAGGTTGTTAATTTGTGATATTTCTCACTTTTCAATGTGGGCGTTTAGTGCTATAAACTTCCTTCCTAACACTGTCTTAGCCGTATCCCAGAGATTCTGGTGTGTTGTATCTTTGTTCTCATTAGCTTCAAATAATTTCCTGATTTCTGCCTTAATATCATTGTTTACCCAAAAGTCATTCAGGTGCAGGTTGTTTAATTGCAATGTAATTATACAATTTTGAGTGATTTTCTTAGTATTGATTTCTATTTGTATTGTGCTGTGGTCCAAGAGTGTGGTTGATATGATTTCAGTTCTTTGAATTTGCTGAGTATTGTTTTATCCGATTGTGTAGTCAGTTTTGGAGTATGTGCCATGTAACAATGAGAAGGATGTATATTCTGTTTAAACTGTGAAATTTCATACCTACAGTAAAAGTATGGCTTCAGAGGGGCTAATGCTTTTCTAAGAGAGGAAATAATTTCAAAACCCTGTCACCAATATTTGAACATTTCAATAAAATAGAGGTAATGAAAACTTTTGGTAATTCTTAGACAAATTTCACTAGCTGGAGTAATTAGATTGAGATCTACACAAAGCAAGCATTGCTTCATTATCCCTCTAGTAATGATGATGAATGGGACCGATCATCTGGGATAACCCCCACAGACTGGTTCTCTTGGTTAGAATGCTGTGTTAAAGAGACCAGGATAATAGATTGTCCTCCCGGGTAAGCTAGTTAGTTGTCAATTCTACAGTTCCCATATCTCCTGTTAGCCATAGGAATGTGAGGCCGTGTCCATAGCTAGAAGGCCAAAGGACTGGGATTTTTAGTCAAGATTTTACCACTCGTGGGCTAGATGACCTTCGGTAAGTCACTCTGATCCTCAGGATCATCCTCAAGATGAAGTCCCTAATGGAGCACATGTTGTCATTATTACTATATTTAATTTAGGCAGTTTGAAGATAAAATTAGGAATCGGAAAGTAACTTGATAAAATGTAGCAATAAGATGAATTATTAAATGTTGTTTAAGTAATGTTATAATAAAACTTTGAGGTAATTGATAAAGGGGTCAAAAGTAACAGGATTACCAAAATAAATACAGTCACATGCCACCTAATGATAGGGATACATTCTGAGAAATGTGTCATTAGGTGATTTCATTGTTGTGTTAACATCAAAGTGTGTACTTACACAAACCTAGAGGGTATAGTCCACTGCACACCTAGACTATATGGTATAGCCTATTGCTTCTAAGCTACAAACCTGTACCGAATGTTACTGTACTGAATACTGTAGGCAATTGTACCACAATGTTAAGTATTTATTTATCTAAACATAGAAAAGGTACAGTAAAAACACAGTATAAAAAATTTAAAACTGCTACACCTGTCTAGGTCACTTACCATGAATAGAGCTGGTTCCATGAATGGAGCAACAAGAAAAGTTACTTTGGGTGAATCACTGAGTAAGTGGTGCGTAAATGTGAAGGCCTAGGACATTATGCAACTGTAGACTTTATAAACACTCTACACTTAGGCTACGCTAAATTTATTTTAAATTTTTTCTTTCTCCAACCATAACATTTTTATTTTATAAACTTTTTAATTTAAAAAAAACTTTTTTACTCCTTTGTAATAATACATTTCTTGAAACACATTATATAGCTGTACAAAAATTTTCTTTCTTTAATCTTTATTGTATTTTTTTCTGTTTTTAATTGTTTTCTATTTTTTAAACTTTTCATTTTAAACTAACACAAAAACACAGACAGTAGCCTAAGCCTACACAGGGTCAGCATCATCAACATCACCGGAAGGTATTCAGGGGCCATAACACCCATGGAGCTGCTGCCATCTCCTAGGATAACAATGCCTTCTCGAATCCCTCCTGAAGACCTGCCTGAGGCTGCTTTACAGTTCACTTTTTTTAAAAGGGCAAAAGGAGTACCCTGTAAGATAACACTTAAAAATATAGTAAATACATAAACTGGTAACACAGTCATTTACTATAATAATAATAATAAATGTATTAATATTATATACTATACATAATTGTATGTGCCATACTTTTATATAACTGTCAACACAGTAGGCTTGTTTACACCAGCATCACCACAAACAGGTGAGTAATACATTGCACTATGAAATTAAGATGTTACTGAGCCATAGTGTCACTAAGCCTTTCACTGTATAGAACATTCCTAAACAATAGGAAATTTGCAGCTCCATTACAATCTTATGGGACCACTTATGTCGTCTGTTGTTGACCAAAATGTTGGGCAGCTCCTGACTATACATGTAACTTCAGTTCAGAAGAAAGAAAAGAGGACCCTAAATATAGTTAACCAGAACTTATTTAGACAAAAATAGTCCTAAGCTGTAGAAAGCTAACATGGCAATATATAAGGCTAAACCAAATATTATTTTAGCAACACCGTATTTCCTCACTCTTACTCGGTGGTCCCCAGGCAGCATTCTCAGCAACAGCTGCCAAACCATCCAAGAATGGACTGCTTATTCAACCAGCTGGGGGAGGTGGTCCTTCCATTGCAATTGGGTACACTGGGATTCCTGTTTAAGAAAGCATTCTATGAATGAGTGTTGATTTAATTAACCCTAAGAAAAGTTAAGCTTCACGAAGTGACAAATTTAATTTCATGACTTTAACAAATGAAGCTCTCACCTTGAGATAGATATCTTTCCAAAACTGTAACCACTAAGGTTCTACTTGAAACAAGCAGCCAGCTATACCCTTACCTCCAATGAGAGTACATGTGTAGGGCTTTAATCAGAAATTAGTTGTAAACAGGGAAAATGCTATTAGCAAACTCATTGTGTAGGCTTCCCTTTAAACATGTCTTTGTGGAGGCACATCTCCCAACTACATGGTGACAACAAAGAGATATCAAGAAAAAGGAAGAATTTTCTATACCACGAAAGGCATTGATTCAATACTTCCACTTCTCCAGCTACCTCATAAATTGTGGAACTTGGGAGAACAGCTTAGGGACATAAGTACTTAGGATGTTAACAACTAAACTTAACTATAGTCATAAGAATAATTGCTGTATTCCATTTATTGAGCTCTTCAGGAGAAGTTGCAAACCACTTGGATTTTAAGTCAACAAATATTTCCAGAAAACATCTTGCACGCAGGGACTGTGCATTCCAATGGCCACCCCTTCAGTAGGTTCCAATCACTAACCAGCCAAATGGCAAAGGTTCCTTAGAGGGAGCAGTTAAGCCAATTTCAATGTCTTAATATGACGCAATCCTCCATTATTAAGGAAAAAGATAAAAACTGAAATATTGAACATCTTAAGGACTTGACAAGTCCCTCAAGTCACTTACGTTGTTTTCACTTATGAATCTTAGGGCCAGATTTCTGGTGTGATCTCTGGGCCACCTGCTTTGAAACTGCTGAAGATCTTCTTGAGAATGCAGACTTCTGCTCCACAGGCGTACTAAACCAGCACTTCTGGAGTGGAGCCTAGGAATCTATATTTTTAATATCCTACCCAGGAAATTTCTTTTCTTTCTTTTTTTTTTTTTGAGACAGAGTCTTACTCTGTTGCCCAGTCTGGAGTGCAGTGGCACAATTTTGGCTCACTACGACCTCTGTCTCCCAGGTTCAAGCAATTCTGCCTCAGCATCCCCAGTAGCTGGGACTACAGGTGCAAGCAACCATGCCCGGCTAATTTTTGTATTTTTAGTACAGACACGGTTTCACTATGTTTGCCAGGCTGGTCTCGAACTCCTGACCTCAAATGATCCACCCGCCTTGGCCTCCCAATGTGCTGGGATTACAGGCGTGAGCCACTGTACTTGGCTATGCCCAGGAAATTTCTAAACACAGTCCAGTTTGAGAGACACTATCTTAAGAGATGTTTACTGAATAGGGACCTAAAAATCAAAACCAAAGAGAATGCGATATTGCTTACTGCAGATCCTTTTGGACCCAGGTCTAGTCTCTCCCTTTTTCTCTAGATTAGCGTATTTTACGTGCAAATTCAAGAATGTGTAATTCAGCCTTCTGGAATCATCTCCTTCTTCTTAGTCCCTTCAGGTTGCTATAACAAAATATCCTAAACCGAGTGGCTTCTAAACAATAGAAATTTATTTCTCACAGTTCTGGAGGCTGGGAAGTTCAAGATCAAGGTGCTGGAAGATTCATTACAGTATCCAGTGAGGGCTTTCTGGTTCATAGATGGCTCCTTCTAGCTGTGTCTTCATGTGGTGAAAGAGTGAACAAATTCCGTAATTTTTTTTTTTTTTTTTTTTTTTTTTTTTAGACAGAGTCTTACTCTGTTGCCCAGGCTGGAGTGCAGTGGTGCAATCTTGGCTCATTGCAACCTCTGCCTTCTGGGCTCAAGTGATTCCCTCTGCCTCAGCCTCCCGGGTAGCTGGCATTACAGGCACCCACCAACAAGCCTGGCTAATTTTTGTATTTTTAGTAGAGACGAGGTTTCACCATGTCGGTCAGGCTGGTCTTGAACTCCTGACCTCAAGTGATCCACCCGCCTTGGCCTCCCAAAGTGCTGGGAGTGCAGGTGTGAACCACCACATCCATGGGTCTCTTTTAAGGGAAGAACACCAATCCCATCCCTTAGGGCTGCACCCTCATGATCTAATCATCTCCCAAAGACCCACCTTTTAATACTTTGGATGTTAGAATTTCAACAAATGAATTTTCGGGGAGACGTAAGCCTTCAGACCATAGCACCCTCTCTCTGATCCTCAATCCCCTACCCTAAAACCTCAAAACTACAGGAAGGGTCATGTTCAAGCCCAGAATCACAAAAAACACAGGCTTCCCTTGGTTTGTATGGGGTCGCCTCTGTCATGTTATGACAAAACATAACTCAGTCTGTTTTTATCTATGATAATCCTACTTGAGAGGATGTGAGACCAGCACTGAAGAAAGCACACTGGCTTTGGTGAAAAGCAGACCTGGGTATAAATCCTGTCATTAGCTCTTGGTAATCCCTTTCGCTTTGGACAAGATAATCTAGCTGAGCTCCAGTTTTCTCACCTAGTAAATGGGAATCGTAGTGCTCAGGATTGTTAAAGATAATATCTGTAAGTGGTTGTTCAATTAATTCAATCATGCATTCAGCAAATACTTACTGAATGCCACTGTTCACTTAGGACTTTTTTCTGGTCCCTTGGGACCCATAAGTGAGTGAAACAAAGATTCCTGTCCCCATGGAGCTTAAAATTTTAGAAAGAGGAGCTAAATGGTAAACAATAAATAAGATCAATAAGTAAATTATACCATAGGTTAGAAGTGTTAAATACAATGAAAAAAGGGGGGAACCGGGTAAATGAGATCAGGATAGCAGGGTGGGAAAGCAGAACTAAGTGGGCCTCTTTGAGACAGTGAGATTGAAGTTAACTTGAGTGGGGAGAGAATGAGCCAGAGGACAAGCGTTCCAGGCAAGGGAAGAGCTGAAGTGAAGGCCTCAAGGTGGAGGGAGGGAAGAGGAAGCCTTGAAAGGCACTGTGAGGACTTTAGCTTCTACATTGGGTGAAATGGGAAGTAGAGTTGACCCTTGAAAAAAATGTGTCTGAACTGTGCAGATCCAATTATACGCGGGATTTTTTCAATAAACATTGAAACAAATTTTGGATATTTGAGACAAATTGAAAAAACTTGCAGACAAACCACACTGCCTAGAAATATCAAAAAAAAAAAATTGAAAATCAGCCTGGACCATATAGTGAGACCCTGTCCCTACAAAAAATGTAAAAATTATCCAGGTGTGGTGGTGCACCCCTGTAGTCCCAGCTGCTTGGGAGGCTGAGGCAGGAGGATCACTTGAGCCCAGGAGGTCAAGGCTGCAGTGAGCCATGATCACACCACTACACTCCAGCTTAGGTGACAGAATGAGACACTGTCAAAAAAAACAAAAAGTTAACAAAATGTTAGTCATTAATGTGTAAAATATATGTAGATACTAGCTTATGTTATCATTTACTATCATAAAATTTACACAAATTTATTATAGGAAGTTAAAATTTATCAGAATGTATGCACACAACACAAAGACCCTACGTGGTACCATTCACAGTTGAGATCAATGTAAACCAACATAAAAATGCAGTATTAAATCATAACTGCATGAAATTAATTATAGTATAGACTGTAATAATTTCATAGCCACCTTCTATTGCTACTGGTGAGCTCAAGTATGTGCTTAAAATGTGACACTAATCATCTCCACATAAGCAGTTCATATCTCTAGAAAATTGCATATTTCAGTAAAAAGTTATCTCATGCAGTTCTTGTATATTTTTTATTGTGTTTAGTGCAATACCATAAACCTTGAATAACATCATGAGACCCATACAAAGTGCCACTAGTGATGCTGGAAGTGCTCCCAAGAAAAGCCATGAGAGAAAAGCCATGCCATTACATCTGCTTGATATGTACCCTACACTGAGTTCTGCAGCTGCAGGTGCCCAACATTTCAAGATAAATGATCCAGCATAAGTACCATGGTAAAAAAAAAAAAAAAAAGAAAAAAGAAAGAAAATCTGTGAACACATTGCTGCAGCTATGCAAGCATGCACAGAAACTTTGCACATTTTGAAAAATACCTTTTTATCTCATATTGAAAATGCAGCTTTTATGTGGGTGCAGGATTTCTATAATAAAGGCATACCTATAGACTCCAGTATGATTCAAGAAAAAGCAAAGTCATTATATGAGAACTTAAAGCTAAAAGAAAGTGAAGAATCCAAAGCTAGAGAATTTAATGCCAGCAAAAGATGAATTGATAATTTTAGAAAGAGATTTTTGGCTTTAAAAATGTCAAGATAACAGGAGAAGCAGCTTCTGCCAACCAAGAGGTAACAGACATCATTAAGAAAATCATGATGAGAAAGGATATCTGCCTGAACAGGTTTTTCATGCAGATGAAAGTGCCATGTTCTGGTGAGGAGAAATGCCACAAAAGACATTTATTAGTAAGGAAGAGATGTAAGCACCAGGATTTAAGGCAGAAAGGGATAGTCTAATTCTACTGTATTATGCAAATGCATTTGGGTTTATGCTCAGGACTGCCCATATCTATAAAGCTGCTAACCCCTGAGCCTTGAAGGAAAAAGGTAAACACCGACAGCCAGTCTTTTGGTTGTACAAGTAAGCCTGGACAGGGAGAACCCCTTTTTTCTGAATTGATTCCATCAATGCTTTCTCCCTGAAATCAGGAAGTACCTTACTAATAAAGAAATGCCTTTTACAATACCATTCAGGACATAGGCATGGGCAAGGACTTCATGTCTAAAACACCAAAAGCAATGGCAACAAAAGCCAAAATTGACAAATGGAAACTAATTAAAGAGCTTCTGCACAGCAAAAGACACTACCATCAGAGTGAACAGGCAACCTACAGAATGGGAGAAAATTTTTGCAATCTACTCATCTGACAAAGGGCTAATATCCAGAATCTACAATGAACTCCAACAAATTTACAAGAAAAAAACAAACCACCCCATCGAAAAGTGGATGAAGGATATGAACAGACACTTCTCAAAAGAAGACATTTATGCAGCCAAAAGACACATGAAAAAATGCTCATCATCACTGGCCATCAGAGAAATGCAAATCAAAACCACAATGAGATACCATCTCACACCAGTTAGAATGGCGATCATTAAAAAATCAGGAAATAACAGGTGCTGGAGAGGATGTGGAGAAATAGGAACACTTTTACACTGTTGGTGGAACTGTAAACTAGTTCAACCATTGTGGAAGTCAGTGTGGTGATTCCTCGGGGATCTAGAACTAGAAATACCATTTGACCCAGCAATCCCATTACTGGGTATATACCCAAAGGATTATAAATCATGCTGCTATAAAGACACATGCACACGTATGTTTATTGCGGCACTATTCACAAGAGCAAAGACTTGGAACCAACCCAAATGTCCAACAATGATAGACTGGATTAAGAAAATGTGGCACATATACACCATGGAATACTATGCAGCCATAAAAAAGGATGAATTCATGTCCTTTGTAGGGACATGGATGAAGCTGGAAACCATCATTCTCAGCAAACTATCGCGAGGACAAAAAACCGAACACCGCATGTTCTCACTCATAGGTAGGAATTGAACAATGAGAACACATGGACACAGGAAGGGGAACATCACACACTGGGGCCTGTTGTGGGGTGGGGGGAGGGGAGAGGGATAGCATTAGGAGATATACTTGATGTTAAATGACCAGTTAATGGGTGCAGCACACCAACATGGCACATGTATACATATGTAACTAACCTGCACGTTGTGCACATGTACCCTAAAACTTAAAGTATAATAAAAATAAATAATAAATAAATAAATAAGAAATGCCTTTTAAGCTTCTTTTGATATTGGACAATGTCCCTGGCCACCCAGAACCCCATGAGGTCAATGCCAAAAACGTCAAAGTGGTCTACTTGTCCCCAAACACAATGTCTCTAATTCAACTTCTAAATCAAGGGATCATAAGGACCTTTAAGGCTCATTACACATGGTACTCTATGGAAAGGAGTGTCAATGCTATGGAAGAGAACCCGGTAGGGAGAACATCATGAAAGTCTGGAAGGTTTACACCATTGAAGATGCCGCTGTTTTTACAGAAAAGCTCATGCAAGCCATCAAGTCTGAAACAATAAATTCTTGCTAGAGAAAACTGTATCCAGACGTTGTTCATAACTTCCCAGAATTTACAAAAGAGCCAATCAAGGAAATTATGAAAGAGATTGGGGATATGGCAAAAAAGTTGGGGAGTGAAGGGTTTCAAGATACGAATCTTGGAAATATTCAAGCGCTAATAGATACCATGCCAGAGGAATTAACAGAAGAGGACTTGATGGAGGTGAGTTCTTCTGAACCAGTGCTAGACAATGAGGAAGAAGATGTGGAAGAAGCAGTGCCAGAAAACAAATTGACATTAGACAATCTGGGAGAAGGGCTCAGATTATCCAAGATTGCTTTTGATTTCTTTTATGACATGGGCTTTCTATATATGGGCACTGAAACTAAAACAAATGGTGGAAGAATTGGTACTAAATAGAAACATTTTGAGAGACATGAAAAAGCAAAAAAGTCAGATAAATTACCACATATTTTCCTAAAGTTACACCAACTGTGCCTGCCTCTGCTGCCCCCTCTTCCACCTCCTTCACTTCCACCTCTGCCATCCCTCAGATAGCAAGACCAACCCCCGTCTTCCTCCTCTTCCTCAGTCTGCTCAATATGAAGACAAGAAAGATAAAAGTCTTTATGATGATTCACTTCTACTTACTGAACAGTAAATACATTTTCTCTTCCTTAGGATTTTTTAATAATATTTTCTTTTATCTAGCTTACTTTGTTATAGGAATATAGTATATAATACATGTAGCATACAAAATATGCATTAATTGCTTATGCTGTCAGTGAAGCTTCCACCCAACAGTAGGCTATTAGTAGTTAGGTTTGGGGGAAGTCAAAGGTTATACATGAATTTTTCACTGCCTGGTGCATCCATGCCCTTAATCCTCCCATCGTTCAAGGGTCAACTTTGGTTTTGACCCTTGAGCAGTGATGAGGATTAGGGACACAATGCAGGATTTTGAACAGAGGCATGACATGAGCATTATGACTACTTACTTATCATTAGAGATGATGTGCTTCAATTATACATTCTGGGATCTTACCTTAAGTCCGAAAAACTTTTTAGTAGATTAGTCCTTTTTCAAATATTCTGCTCGGGTTTACAGGGATTATTTTTTACAACAGGACTTTAAAATAGGACTAAATTTGCCAAGGGCCTCTTCCATGTTCACAAAACCACCTTTAAATATGACATCTCTGGAGAAGAGTGTGTGCGTGTGTTTGTGTGAATGTGTCTAAGTGTGTATGTGTGTGAATGCATGGGTGTGGTGGTGAGGGTATGCATACATGTATGTGGAGGGCTTGGTGTGTACATGTATGTGCAGGCACACACTCACACGCTCCCAAGCTAATACCTGAATGCTGCTGCCATCCTACTGGACTCATGCCAAGTCCCTTCCCACTCTGATATTTTAGGTGCAAACCTGTGTTTCTGGGTGTGGAGCAGAGTCTGAGAAAAAGTAATATCCCTAGGCCTGTAGTCATGGGCCAGTATGCCTCTGCAATAAATGAAACTTCAGCTCTAGATACACACAGCTCGGGCAACTTGACATCTGCGTGAAAGATTTTGTAAATTATGCATTTTCTTCATGCTGCATAGTTAAATGAGAGATGATAGATACAATGTTAGATCTTGTGCAGGCATTTAGAAGGAACCACATCATCTTCAGTTGGCTGGGAAACAGCTAGCAAGGACAAAAGAGTATTCTTTCACATTGTATTTTTCCACAAAAGCCCTGTCACCAGGCACCACGTATTTCAAAGAAATTTTACTGCTAGAACTTGGTGGTACATTTTAGGGTTTCTAGCAGCAAGGGCATTAACTTCTCATATTTTGCTTCATTCCTGATATCTTTATTGAAAGTTAATTTTTCTTTACAGGTCGTTGTACTTGCTAATATTGCCTGAATAAAATGTAATGGTGCAATAACGTAGAATTTGTCCCATGGAACAGATAAACGTGAGGCTATTGAATAGGGACCTTCAGCTTACCACCCTTTGTTTGCTGTTCCAAGTGCCTCTATGATAAGCTTAACAGATCCTTTAACTATTAAACTTTCATATCCAAAAGGCACTCTATTAACATATTTATCTAATAAGAGAGGAGTGCAATATTACCCCATATTAATTTCTTTTTTAAAATTCATCTAGAAAATTGAATTACACCAATTCAAATCTTCTGATAGAACATGCAAGCCAATAAACTTTCTTCTCTGTCTCCCTTCTAACTGTCATGTAATCTAAATGCTGGCACTCAGTAGTTTTGTTAAATTATTATTTGTCTAAGGGTGTTTACATCAATATTCAAACCGAATGGTAATCTTCTGAGATGGAAAATATGGCAGTTTAGATGTATTCTTTTGCTGATACAGTCAAGGAGAGCATGGACCCTGGAAGTAGCCTGCCTAGGTTTGAAGCCCAGGCCTGAGCCCACTAATTTTGTAAATAAGGTCAAGTTATCTAACCTCTCTGGAATTCCATTTCATTATCAGTGAAATGGAAATAGCAATAAGGATGTCAAGAGGATAAAATGAATTCATATATGAAAGCACTTAGAACAGTATTTGATACGTGATAAGTTGCTATCGATAAATGGAAAAATATTTATGACCTACTCTAAAGAAAAAAACTTGTGAGGTGGGGGACATGTAAATTACTGCCTCTACCTCTAGCATTATTTTGCTATAGACCAGCTGGTCCCATTAAATCTCTAAATCCTCAAAGATATGGGGCCCATGCTCTCTCCTCCTTGCAAAGATAGTATTCACACAGGTGATTCTGAACATGAGGCCAAATTGCCATTCTCATTTCTTCTCTTCTTTTTTGAATGTTCTCGTTGATTATTGGGGAAGAATATCTTGAGCTTATCTCTGTGAGGGAAGACCTAATATGCTCCTTCCCAGGATTATTGGTGTTTATGGGGGCAATACGGAGTGGCAAGGCCTAAGAGTATGAATAATATAACCCAGAAATGGTTTTAGGGATTCACGCTCCCTGGCATTCTGGTGAAATGCTGATGCTGCCATCCTTCAGGGATGCAGATCAGTGTCGAAGTGAACCAGAGAGAGTGTTGTGCATTATTTCCTATACATGCCCCCCCACACACACACTAACATGGCCCCGGCCCACACAGTGATCATTCACTCAAAAATGGCTTGTCCTTCCACCCATCTCCCTCCTGAAGGTTCTGCGTTTGTTCCCTCCACCCAGAATGCTCTGGTCCAGCCCATGTGTTACTTCCTCAGAAAGGTTTTCTGTGATCAATCAAGGGGCTGGAACAGTAGCTGGCACATGATAGACACTCAATAAATAGTTATAGATATATGAAGGAATGATCTGTGTTTTCACAAAGTCAAACAGTATCTAGCCAAAAAGCTACAAAGTCAAAAGACAGCCTTTGTCACTTTCTTTTGAGGGGATAGAAGAGTTAACATATACACATGGTTCAAAAGTCATGTAGTGCAAAATAATGTACAGTGAAAAGTCATCTATTTTCCTGTCCTTCATCCATCCTGTTCTCCTCCTAGATACAACTGATGTTGTGAATTTTTTGTGTGTCCATACATATTTTCCTTTTGTCAACCACTATGTGTGTATGTGTATAGACATACCTATACAGCTATACATATGTATGTATAATCTGCCCTCCCCTCCCAATTTATAACGATTATAAACAATCTTTGTTGTCTGTTTCTTCCCAGAACTCTTCTGTCTTTGCTTTGTGTTTTGTCTGTTTTGAACACCTAATATAGTTG
Organism: Pan paniscus; assembly: GCF_029289425.2. Classification (NCBI taxonomy): domain Eukaryota; kingdom Metazoa; phylum Chordata; class Mammalia; order Primates; family Hominidae; genus Pan; species Pan paniscus. The sequence continues at coordinate 164,140,336 of NC_073255.2, forward strand.
AGCTTAGAGAATTACCAAATCAAATAATAATTATTCAAGTTCTTTAAAATGAGAGCTATTTCACTGAGAATAATGGCCTCAAGTCAAACACCACATGTCCTCTCTTATAAATGGGAGCTAAACAATGGGTACACATGAACATACAGGTGGAATAATGGACACTGGAGACTCCAAAACATGGGAGGATAGGAGAGATGGGGGCTGAAAAATTTCCTAGTGAGTACAATGTTCACTATTTGGATGAGGGGTACACTAGAAGGCCAGACTTCACCCGTGTACAATATATTCATGTAACAAAAATGCACTTATATTCCCAGATATATAAATGTTTTAATTTAAAATAAATAAGTAAAATAAAATGAGAGCTCCTCTAATGTTTAAAAGTCATCTTGTTTATAAAAATTTATTTTGGGCCAGGTGTGGTGGCTCACGTCTGTAATCCCAGCACTTTGGGAGGCCAAGGCGAGCAGAACACTTGAGGTCAGGAGTTCAAGACCAGCCTGGCCAACATGGTGAAACCCCGTCTCTACTAAAAATATAAAAATTAGTGGGGCGTGGTGGTGCATACCTGTAATCCCAGCTACTTGGGAGACTGAAGCAGGAGACTCGCTTGAACCCGGGAGGCAGAGGTTGTGGTGAGCCGAGATCGTGCCACTGCACTCCAGCCTGGGCAACAAGAGCAAGACTGTCTCAAAAAAAAATAAAATAAAAAAAAAAATATATATATATATATATAGCAACTCATTTTTTAGAATACTATGTGTTATATAAAACAAAATGTAAAATCTACAGATAAGTTCATGAGGAGATAACCTTTCTATGGCATGGGATATATTAGGAGAAGGCTCAGGAACATATCCTATCAACATAGGATATGTAGTATTTTTATATTTAACATTAGTGTGAATGTGATTTTTAAACACAGAGGGATTCTGGTAACAAATTAAGCATTTTTATCCTTTAACAGTTTTTTGGAACGACTTACATACATAGGTTAAAAATCTCCATGTCCTATGTGATCCATGTCTAGTTATGTTGTTTGGGCCTCTAATGCTAACATTCCTTTATTTTCTACCCACTCAACTGCATGAAGCCATGACTTCTGCCTTTCCTCCTTTCTAGAACATTTTATTTTACTTGTCATCTTACATCCCAGGGGTAATGTACAAATTTCTGCCCAACACAAATATCTACTTACTTCTTTTTACCCCCATTTTCAAATTTTCAGCTCTTACAAAATCTCTTTGAGGCTCACCCATAGCTAAAAGTGATGAACTATAGAATAGGTTATGACCAGTGCTGTGTCTTAGAAATAGGAATCGTTTCTAAATTCATTGGCTTAAAAGCCAATACTTTCCCACTATGAAGCCTATTATGGAAATGAATAAAACTGTAAAGTAATGAATTAAAGGTAATTTCGCATTGTAAACCATTTGCCACATTTGACTTACAAATTTCACATTTAAATAAAAGAAGTTGGGGTTGAAATAAAAAGCTGTTACACAAGGAAAAAAGAAAAATACTTAATAGAAATTCATGATCAATATTTCTCTTGAAAGAAAAATAGATTAGTTTTGATAAGAGTTCAAACAAGTGACTCATGACAATATTAGTTATACATTTAAATATAAATGCATGTGTGTGTGTGTGTGTGTGTATGCACAGACAACAGTAAATTTCTCTGGCAAGCTTGGGTTCTTCTCCAACCTGTGGCCAACTGAACTGAATAGCATCCTTGGAACTTTATCTTCTACCACTAATAGGCTATATTTCAGACAGACAAATTGAACAGAAGAATGAGAAAATGTAGCTGTAGAAGTTTTTTTAGAAAAATTTATTCAATATTATGTTTTCAAATACAGAAACTATATACATACAAAAATATAAATATGTGTGTGTGCATTTTTCATAATAAAAACTACAGAAAGCAAATCAATACTTGGCAACATTTTCTTGGCTGGAAGAAATATGCAGAATGTATAGTGATTCTCAAATGGAGGTTTACATCTGGGGAGGTACTGAAATCTCAAAAAAAGGGAAAGATGCAAAATTTTTTTATTCCACTACAAGCAAAGAATCTGAAGCGTTACAAAACATGGGTATGTGGGAGATAGAAAGAGGGTAAGTGACTATAGTACTGCTTGGACTAAAGAAAGAACTATTCTCTGTTTGGACTCTGGCCCCAAGTTCATAATCATGATTCTAACAGCCAGCATTTTCTGGCCATCACTCTGAGCGCCAGGCACCGGACTAAGCACTACCTCATTTTATCCTTCCCTGACCTTCATATACACACTGTTAATACCTCTATTTTATGGATGAAGAAACAGATGTCTGGAGAGCTCAAGTAACTTACCAAGATCACACAAATAGTAAAGTCAAAGTCAAGATTTGAAACAGGACATCAATGCTTTACTTTTCTTTTCTTTCTTTTTTTTTTTTTTTTTTTTTTTGAGATGGAGTCTCTCGCTCTGCAGCCCAGGCTAGAGTGCAGTGGCGCCATCTCGCCTCACTGCAAGCTCCGCCTCCCGGGTTCGCGCCATTCTCCTTCCTCAGCCTCCTGAGTAGCTGAGACTACAGGCACTCGTCACCAGGCCCGGCTAATTTTTTTTTGTATTTTTAGTAGAGACGGGGTTTCACCACGTTAGCCAGGATGGTCTGGATCTCCTGACCTCGTGATCTGCCCGCCTCAGCCTCCCAACGTGCTAGGATTACAGGCGTGAGCCACCGGGCCTGGCCAGGACATCAATGCTTTTAACCACTGTATACTATGCTACTCTATTCTATTCTACTCTACTGGAAAGAAATGATTTTTGCTTTTCACTAAAACATTCTCATTAATGTCTTTGCTGTAGTTGACTATGATTACACCATATAGTCTGTTCTCTTAAACCATATCATTTCCTAAGAGCTATATTCCAAAATTATTTGGATATTTAGCATAAATAGATGGATTGTACTGGGATTCAATGGTTGAATTGCTGGCTTCCTACAAATTTGTTCTGTGGTGAGGTGCATAATAAAAGCTCTTTTGTCTAACAGGAATAATAATAGCTAATGATTTTTGAGTACCATGTGCTAGCTGCTATTCTGAGAGCTTTAAGTTTATTAACTGAAAGAGATTTAATCTTCATAACAACCTTATGAAGTAGGTGCTATTATTATATCCAATTTATAGATGGGAAAACTGAAAATGTGCTTTTTGAAGACCTGTGAACAGATATAATCCCTAAAAAGATATGAAAAGCAAGCTGCAAAATTAAAACAAATGCTTAATAAAATGTCTACCATACATAACATTATATAGGTTCTATTAGTTATTGAATGTAATATATGTAAAGTCTTTATTACATCTGAAAACAACTTGTAGAATAGATTTTTCTCACTCGCAAGAATTCCTGAGTATTCACTGTGCTTGCTAAGAAAGACGTCTCAGCCAACCTTTAAATAAAATGAGTATTCATAGCCAAAGAACTCAAAAGGAAAATCATAAAAATCTCTCAAACATTTTCACTGAAAAAACAGAGAGAGAGAGAGAGAAAGAAAGTTGAGGGGTTTCCCAAAGAAAGGGAAAGACTTTTGAAGGGGCTAAAATGGCCTTGGAAATGCTAAGGACTTTACATTCATCTTGTTCAAGTTCACTCTAAGTTTAAGATGCACTAAAGAACCATGAAATAAGATTTGAAAGCTGATGATCCTGCTCTGCTCCCCGCTGGCCGTATGACCCTGGGCAAAGCCCTTAGTGGCCCTGTTTCTCATCATCAAACAGTACAGTTGTAAAGATTAAACAAGGTTGTGTATTGGAAAGTGCTTTGCCAACCATATATTTCTACAGAAGTAAGATAGAGCTGTTAATTCCAGCCATTCAGTTTTTCTCCTATTGAGAGAAGAGCAATTAAAATTCTAAGGTATTTTTAAAAGAAATTTTGTTTTCTTTATTATTAAGTAAATGTAATAATGCAACAAAATGTTGTCAAGTCACTCTCTGTCCTTGGGAGACTTCTTTCTATAAATAGCTAAGGTTAATTAGCCTATTGACTTTCTGTAAATGAGCATTGCTTAGATGCTGGAGAAGTTTATTTATTTAAGTAGTCTCAACATACTCTCTGAAATATTATTTATGCCTGCCAGTGCTCATCAAGGTGCCCTGAGCACTTTTGCAGCCACCAGCCTCTGGGTAAGGTGCTGCTGAGACCCACAAGGCAAATGTCCACTCTGTTTTCTCAAAAACCCAAGTCCCTGCAGCTGCCTGTGGGGCTGCCCTAAACTGCGTGAGGGCTGCAAGGCACCCTTTCTCTCACTCAAGGCCTGGGCTTGAGCAGAAGAGATAAAGAACTTCTTTTCTCATGTTCAGTGAGGAGATGGCTCAATCTGCCAGCCAGACTTTTCCCTCCACTTCAGAAATTTAAGGAACCCTATGCAAGGGGACCTTGCAAGCCCGTCTTGGCACAGAGGTCACTAGAGACGAAATAAAGAGAAGCAGAGAGAGAAAGAGGGGAATGATGGAATCCCACAACTCTCTCCAGCTACCCAACTATGTGCCAATTAATTTTCACAATATTTTCACCTGGCTGAGTGGAGCCTCAAATACTGAGGACAGCCAAACCTTCCTTCCCCCTTCTCTTAAGCTGTGTCCCCACCCCAGCACCTGCGTCCCTGCACTCACAGGCATATGCATAGCATTATGTCTTCTACCTGGGAGAGACTGGGGTGGGTGTAATGAAAGGGGAGGAGGATTAAGAAGACAAATGTAGAGGAAGGGGCAAAGGGTAAGGTAACTACTCCATCTCTGTCCCTCACTCCGAAACTGAAGCGTTTGAGAGATTTAGTGCAGCTCCAGAGGAGCAGAGCCACCTCTTGGCTGGGGGAACAAAGGGCAGGGCAGCAGGGCCATTCTCCCAGCCCCTTAAAGAAGGCGGGAACACCTGAACTCCGGAAGCACTGGAAACGTGGAATCAGCCCAGACTTGTCGCAGGAATTCTTGTGCTGGGCGCGGCAGCAGTGAGAAATCACCAAGTGACATTCCCACATCAGAGTTAGAATCTGAATCAAGGGTGCACTAATCACTGCTGCCAGCCTGGTGCATAGATGTGCATAAAGCACCCTAAAAACAACACCCGGAAATAGTGCAAGTGACCTTGAGAGGCCACCAGAGTCAGACAGGTGGGGGTTCATGCTATCATGGCTTACTACCTAATGACAAATGTGGCCTGGGACACCTTGGTTACATTCCCTGCGTTACTCCTCTCACTAATCCATCCATGTGTCTTACTGTCCTGACCCACATCACAAAGCTCCCCTGTAGATGGAGTGGGAAGCCTTCAGCTCCCAATGGAGAACCACTTGTGGACTCGACAAAACTCCTTCTCATATAAAAGTTCAACTAGGTTTTTGACTCTTTATCAAAAATTCAAACATGGGACAAATTAATAAAGTTTACACCTGTCAGTGAGACAAAGATGATAACAATTAGGCACAAAAACTGACTCATCCCATGCAACTCTTGCACCCAAGAGGGCTGTGTAACAGGTAGTCTGAACTTGCTGCATATCATGCCTTAAATCTTTGTCCAAAGAAAGACAGCACTGAGACAGGCTTACACTGAACCTAATGAGTTGCTCTGGTGGTCTTCTCAAGCTTGAAGCAACTATTTCCGTCTTCCCGGGACTGAAGTGGTTATGAATCACTGTTTCTGTGTTTAAATTTTGATTTCTTATGATTTTCAAACATAAATGTTGCTACTTTTAGCTGCTCACAGATCTAGAAAGACATGGATACATACCTAAAATTTGTGGCTGTATTAGATACAATCTCCTTTCACAAAATCTTGCGTATCACACTACTTGCAAAAGGGTGCCTTTTCCCAGCTGTATGGCAGGGAGTGGGAGGAAATTTCACTTTATGTTAAAATGTCAACTTTTGATGGAATAAAACCTGAAAATGGAGAGACTATCACATGAATAAGAGAAGATAATATTGTCCATTTACTACCTAGGTAGATTTCACTGTTTCTTTTTTAAAAAAAATGTTTGAAATGGAAAGGAACTTTTAAAAGCCAAATTAGGCACCAAAAAAAAAGTTCTTATCTAACTCTGATTCCCCCTAGTCCCATTCACCTCTGTCTATGACCCAAAGCATTCTAGGGAGAATAATAGGAAGAGGTAAAAGGAAAAGAAGGTAGAGGATGAATAAAATTGTCCTCCAAGAAAGTGGGAGACACTAAAAATTAGGGAAAAGGATTCAGAACTTCAAATGAAATTGCAGAATAAAATCTTACATTTTTGCTCCAACATAAGCATGATTTCTATGCTCACGAGTTACATTAATATAAGATGTAATTTAATGGGTCTTCATTTGCCATTTGAAATCCGTTTGAGTTGCTCTATCTGGTTTTATCTACTTTAATTAATGTTTACACTTCTACTCCTAAATCTAAGGCATCTTCAAAAAGGGTATTGCCTAAAATTTTAAAATAATACAACTGTTACTCTAAATAGTCATTTAGTCTCAATCCTACTTGGGTCTATTTGCTTCTGGCTGGAGTACAGTGGCTCCTTCATAGCTCACTGCAGCCTCAATCTGCCAGGCTCAAGTGATCCTCCAGCCTCAGCCTCCCGAGTAGCTGGCATGTGCCAGCATGCCTGGCTGATTTTTTATTTTTATTTTTAGTAGTGATGAGGTCTTCCAATGTTCCCCAGGCCGATCTTGAACTCCTGGCCTCAAGCAATCCTCCCGCCTCAGCCTCCCAAAGTACTGGGGCTACTGCACCCAGCAAGTTTAAAATCTTTAATGGAACAAAGGAGAGTCACTATTTCAGGGGAACACTCCTTGCTACATGGACAAAGGATGCAGGAGCTGGAATCTAGCTTTTGTTTTTGTCCTCCTTCGCTGAGCAGCAGGAGCAGAGGACTGAGCTAATTGACTTCCATAACTCATGGCGCATTGCTTTACTTGGTCCTAGGAAAGTCTCTCTTTTATTTTACTTTCGAATTTTGTACTACTGCCTATTCCTTTTCCATCTCCCCCTCCCCAAACTGGCTTCGTTTCTCATGTGTTTGATATATTTTTCTTTTATCGGACCACCCTTATTCTATACTCAAGCCTCCCCCTAATCTTGGCACCCACTCTCCAGAGTCTTCTCCCCATCTATGGTCATGCCCTGATGTCAGCTTTAGCACCCTGGGTTATCTGTCCCTCTGCCTCCTCACTCACCATTTCCTTCCCTGCTGGCTTGATGTTGCCATGACTGTCCAATCAGTAACCACCCTGCTAGGCTCAGGGCTGCAGTTCTCAAACAAGGGCAATCTGCAGGAATAGCCTGGATCTTCCAGGAGGCCTTTGGCTTGCCAGAATCTGCTGTCAGGGAACCTCCATCTAATACATAACCAAAAAAAAAAATAACTCTCTTGGAACTCTAAGGAGTATGTGTCATACATACTCCTAATTCAGAATTGGAGAACAAAAAGTATCTTCATAATGGCATTGAACTCTACTTCAGGGGAATTTGGAAAATATGAAAGGGACAAAATACTTGTTTGTGTCTGCTCTTCATCAGTGGTGGCCTACTATTCAGGATTTACTAGGCAACCATAATGTTCGAGCATTGACTAGCTACCCAGAATGCAGACAATGTGTGTCCCCAATTCAAAAGAAGCATAAAGGAGAAAATATTATTGTGTTTATAACACAATAAAGTGATTGAAAATGAGCCATGGTCCACCAAACTAACAATGTTCAGATTTGTGCTACTGTTCGAGGCCTGTTGCCGATCTTGGACTCCAGTAGACCCTGCTGTAGGCTGAAAGAGTTCTTAAATGTCCAAGAAAACTCTGGTCACCCACTGGACACACCATTCTCTTCGTGGGATTTACCACAGAAGGCCCATCAGAGAGGTGGCTTAGTATGGAAGACTGTTATTAATTGTGTTCTTTATGAAAAAGCTTTCAAAATATGCAATGCAATGGAAATTCTTTGAAACTCATTTTAAATCTTCAATCTGGCAATGTCAAGCAGACAAAACATGGAGCAGCATATGTTTCTAAGTATCTCACAGCTGTCGTCTTAAAAGCTGTAGACAGCTTTAGTTCAGCCAACATACTCATTTCCTGCAAATAAAAAGTTGAACAGATAAATACCCATATCTCTGCACTCAAAATGCATGTGCTTGAATATTATTCCTCATTATATATAGCACTTTTTATTTGTAAAGCACTTTCTAATTACTCTGGTGACTTACTCTCTAAGACAATCCTGCGAATGGCATTTTCAGAGTTGATAGACAAGAGAACTAAAATGCTGAGACTGTGGCACAGGCTGAGGGCCTGTGCCTCTTAGGTTCTGCAGCTCCATGTGTTGGGATGAGGAGATGCTGAAAAATGTGAGGTGCATTTAGAGACTTCTGAATCACTACTTTCTGCCCTAAGTGGATGTTCTTGGGGCAACCTGTTATGTGGTGAGATCTGTCCTTGGCAATATGAAAGTAATGCTGGTTTATACTTTATGATTCTTTTCTCCTAAGTTACTTAAAGTGCTTTTCAGGTAATAACTCACAAATTACCCTAGCATCTCTATGATACATGTCTGCGGCAGATATTATCTTCATTTTAGCAATAAGAAAGAAATGGAAGCATAGAGTCATAGAACAACTTAGAGCCTCCCCTGGCTCCCAGCCAGCAGGCTGATTTAGCAAAGAAGCATGCAAGTAAATTCAATGAAGATCATTTTTCTTTGAGACAGGGTCTTGCTCTGTTGCCAGGCTGAAGTGCAATGGTGCAGTCATAATTCATTATAACCTCAAACTCCTGGGCTCAAGCTGTCCTCCCTCCTCAGCCTCCCAAGTAGCTGAGACTACAGGTGTGCACCACCATGCCCAACTAAAATTTTTTAAGAAATAGGGTCTTTCTATGTTGGGCAGGCTGCTCTTGAACTCCTGGCCTTAAGTGATCCTCCTGCCTCAGCCTCCCCAAGTGCTGGTAATACAGGCACGAGCCACCATGCCTGGACTCAATGAAGAACATTCTGATGGAAAAGACTTCAAACATACTTATCTATTAGCAACAAAACTAAGAAATAATTATGTGGTGAGTCTGAAATAGGGCTCTTTGCATTGATGATTCACAAGAAATATTACATGACTGCAGCAACAATAAGAATCTGCTTGTTCTTTGTTTAGGAGCTGATTGCAGACCCACTTTGGCCATTTAAACTTCTTTTCAAGGCCAATAAATTCTTATCGAGGGATTTTTTTGTTCCCCTCTATTCAGAAAATAGAAGCCCCTTTTGCAACAGAAAATGTTTCTCTGACAAAAAATGTTTTTAAAACTTTGTGAAATAAACAGAAAAAAGAAATGGAACAAGTATAGTTCCTGCCATGCATAATTAACCGGGTAGCTCTTAGCATGTGTGTGTGTTTATTCATCTGATTTTCCAGCTCTTTCAAGGATCCAAATGTAAAACGGAGCACTTGGGAAAAACTCACAGATTTATAAGGCACTCTGGGGAATGCAAGGTCTATAAACCCACACATTAGCCTCATCCATAGCTAGGGTATGAAGTTCTTTTACTGCCACAATATGGACCGCGATGTTTCTAATCCAGAGATAATTTGGTATCAGTAACCAATATAACATTGGCACTGAAATGTCCTTCATTTGCCTTTACTGCTTCCAACCTACACAACGTGAATGTAATTGAGTGGAAATTGCTTTTCAAGGAGATGTGTCTGCACTAGAACATGAAACAAAGGATTGAGAGTCCATCTCATCTCCTCAGGCCAGCTACCAAGCACTTTTATATTTGAAAACTTAACAGAAAGTTCATATGGTGGCTTCTCATGCTGAATTTATATTGTTTAAGTAGAATTATGTACTGAATACAGTTTTCACAAGCCAATAAACAGGAGTGCAAAAATAGAACCTTTACTTTTCTCTGTAATCAAGCTAAACTTCTATCTCAACCTCTGAGTCTTCTCTGTAGCAGGAAAGTTAATCTTCCCGATTTAAATTAATTCAAATTAGTGGTTCTTCAGTCACTTCGAGAATAAAATTAGACAAATTCAGGGTTTCATGCTTTCCCTTTCATTGTTTTGGGATGTCAGTGCAGTTCTGTGGGAACTGCATGCATCATGCTGCTGAGAAGTGAGGCAGCTTCTTCACTGGCATCTGATGACAGCACTTTCACCTGCTGGTCTTTGGTCAATAGTCTCTATCTCCATAGCATCCTCTGTTGGTGTGCTTGGGTCCACCATGGCCTCTGGCTTTTCCATGCTGCTCCTGACTGGAAACCCTTGTCACAACCTCTCTCAGCCATGTCCACAAACCACTAGGGACATTGAAAATTCTTGTGGGCTCTTCTCTAAGCTGCAGGAGTCTCAGAATTGCCAGAGCCCTTCTCACCTAGATTTGCCTCATTGTCCTCTCTGCTTTGCTACTGCTTCAATGTGCCCATGAGGTTCACTGGGCCTTCAGGCCTCACCCACAAAGCAAGCACAATTCTTCTCTGCTCTTGGAACCCTCCAAGTCAATCTGAGCCTTCTCTCAACCTCACCCAGGGATTGGTCACTGCTAAACAAGGACTCTAGAGTCAAACTTGCAGAGTGCAAACACTGGCTCTGCCACTTACTAGCTATGAGACTTTGGGCCAGTCTCTTGACTCCTTTGTGCCTCAGCTTTCTCATCTACAAAATGGGATCTACATCGTAAGGTTGTTGAGAAGAGTAAATGGATTAAAATATGTACACTTGGAATACTGGTTGGCACATAGTAAGTACTACATGAGTTGGATATGATTATTGCTGCTGGTCCATGGTGGAGGCTGAGGATGGGGCACTTCTCTCAGAGCCATATCAGCATCTCCCTCCAAGCCCGTTGAGGGGAAGAATTAGCTGTCACATTGCACTGTCTTCTCATTCTAATGTCTATTGTGTAAACATTGTGCTCTGAATCCTTCAGTCTCTTAGGCTTTGGGAAATCAAAACACCTTTTCTCTTTCAAAAACCTGAACTTATCCAATTTCAGTCTTTGACTCTGCTATAGACATCAAGAAACTATTAAACTGTTGGAAATTAAAAGTCAAGAATTTGTCTTCTTCACTTGTCTCTCCCCTAAGGTAATAGCCCTGATCTCCCTGATCAGGGGGAAAGACTATAAGTTACAAAGTTAGCATTTCCCTCGTTTTTTGTTTTTTTTTTTTTGGATGAGGAAATTAAGTTTCCATCCTATTATTTTTTTCTTTTTATTCCTTTTACGGCCATCGGAAAACTTCAGAAGAAAGAGAGATAGAAAATAGGATATTATGGGGATAAAAAGGGAGAAGGACAAGATGGCTGGCTGAATCCAGCCAGGAAGAGCTTCTCCCACTAAGAGAGGCCAGAGTAGCATGGCATATTCCAAACAGATCTTATGAGAGAATGCACTGAAAGTGGATGCAGAAATGATGCAGATACTGGGGCTGAAGTGGGAGGAAGCTGGGAACCCTGCACAAGGTTGCCAAGTGCTGGGTCTCATTCCTGCCCCTGAAAGCTCCCAAGCAAGAGTGAGTGAGGGAATTGCAGAGTGGCTAACTCTTACCATGGACTGCTGGGATCCTAGCTGCAGGAGATCGCATGGCCCCCATGAGCATTTAAGTTGGCAGGGAAAACTACCTGGAGAGTCAATAGAGACAGAGATCCAGTCTGCAAGGAACCTGGGGAATTTGGTGTACAAAGGGGTGCAAAGGAATACGGACATACCACAAGGCTTGCCATACTTCTCTAGGTGGCTCTGACCTTTGTTAACTGCTTGACCTGGCAAGCAGGGCTGTCTTTTCCATGGGACCAAGTAAAGTGTGATCTACACACACACACACCCATCCACTGGTCCCTCCCCGGGTCCCTGCCTGGCCACTTCCATGAAATCAGGCACACAGTGAAGCCTCCCCTGCTCTGCCAGAGCACTTTTGCCAATCACCAACACCATAGTGCTATTACTGGTGGCCCCTGCCACCCCACCATAGCACTTTCACTGGTGGCCCCCACTGCTCTACTGGAGCACTTTCACCAATGGCCCCCCAACTGTCTTGCTGGAGTGCTTTTGCTGGTAATCCCTGATGCAACACTTTAGCCAGCAGCCACCAACAGAGCACTTTTGCCAGTGGCCTAGAAGCACCTCAACCCTCCAACCTCAGTATGGCCAGTGCTCAACCTAGAGGGGCCAGAGGGCAAAGGCATGGGGATGGTCCCAGCCCCCTAGGGCTAGAGGACACAGCTCAGGAGTGCTATACTAAGGCTTGTCCATCTGAAAACATCCATAACTCCAACTTATAGTTGAAGTCAATCAACTATATTCAACTTAAATGATCCAAGAGTTGAAAGATGATATAACCATTTTAAGAAAGATTTAAACTGAACTTCTAGAATTGAAGAATTCACTACAGCAATTTTGGAATACAATGGAAGTATTAACAACAGAATAGTCCAAGCTGAGGAAAAAATCTCAGAGCTTGAAGATTGCTCCTTCGAATCAATGCAGACAAAAATATAGAAAAAAGAATTTTAAAAAATGAACAAAACCTCCAAGAAATATGGGATTATGTAAGACCAAACCTATGACTCATTGACATTCCTGAAAGAAAAGGAAAGAAAGTAAGCAACTTGGAAAACATATTTCAGTATATAATTTTCAAAAATTTTCCCAATCATGCTAGAGAGGTTGACATGCAAATTCAAAAAATTCAGAAAACCCCTGCAAGATACTATACAGGATGACCATTTGCAAGACACAGTCATCAGATTGTCCAAGACCAACAGGAAAGAAAAAAATCTTAAAGGTAGAGGAAAGGAGCCAGTCACTTAAAAAGAAAACTCCATCAGGTTAACAGTGGACCTTTCAGCAGAAACCTTACAAGCCAGAAGAGACTGCGGGCCTATTTTCAGCGTCCTTAAAGAGAAGAACTTCCAACCAAGAATTTCATATCCCCCCAAACTAAGCTTTATAAACAAGGGAGAAATAAAATCCTTTTCAAACAAGCAAATGGTAAGGAAATGTTTTACCACTAGGCCTGCCTTACATAAGGTCCTTAAGGAAGTGCTAAATATGGCAACAAAAGAAAGATTTCTGCCATCAAAAAAACACACACACACATACACACTTGCAGATGTGGGGGGCGGGGGCCGTGTAGCCTCTGTGCCTCGTTCTCCCTAGCACCACCCGGACATCGCTCAGGCTGACGGCACCATGAAGATCTGGACTTCGGAGCATGTCTTTGACCACTCATGGGAAACTGTTACAACAGCTGCAATGCAGAAATACCCAAACCCTATGAACCAACTGTGGTTGGAGTTGATGTGTTGGACAGACATATAGATCCCTCTGGAAAGTTGCACAGCCACAGACTTCTCAGCACAGAGTGGGGACTACCTTCCATTGTGAAGTCTCTTATTGGTGCAGCAAGAATGAAAACATATGTGCAAGAACATTCTGTAGTTGATCCTGTAGAGAAAACAATTAAACTTAAATCTACTAATATTTCATTTACAGATATGGTTTCAGCAGATGAGAGACTTATATACAAACCACGTCCTCGGGACCCAGAAAAATCTATTTTGACTCAAGAAGCCATAATCACCATGAAAGGAGTTAGCCTCAGCAATACTTTGAAGAACTGATGGCAAGTATGATATCCTCAAACACTAGTAAAGGCTGAGAAGCAATAGAATGGGTAATACATAAATTAAATGCTGAGATTGAAGAACTGACAGCCTCAGCAAGAGGAAGCATAAGGACACCAATGGCAGCAGCAGCATTTGCAGACAAGTGATCATAAAAGTTGGTAGACAACGTTGGGTAGCCCAGGTCTCTCCAAGCTGACTACATATTTATTTGTTATTTAAAAAATACAACTATATTTTAGGTCGTTTTTTAAATAAACTGGCATAAGGCTATGTGATTTTTTATCAAAGTGGATGCAGGGCCTCTAAATAAAAGGGATCATCTGAAATTAATGTTGTTTGAAATTACTATCTGATGTTGAGGGTTCCAGTCTTTCTGTGAAAATTCAACAAGAACTCCTTGGAAATTGGTATTAATATTGAATCTCCTTAAGGTAGAATTTTCAAGCTTTTCATATGTGGGAACTCCACCTCACTTTGGACCAACCCCAGAACAGAGCAGAGCCACCTCCTATAGATGCCCATTGCCCTGCTGCTGTACACTTCAACAGCTTGCACAAGGGAACTCACTTAAAAGGAGAAATTGTGTAGTTTTAAAATATATTTTGTGTAAAATAACTTGCCGTGCTATAAACCACCGTTCAAAACCAGTGTTTTGATTTGGTACTTAAATATTTTTGGAGTGAAAATTATCACTAAAGTAACATGACTCCAACAAAAGTATGGTTTCATTAAAGAATACTGTATTGATTTGCCAAAGTTTTGTATCTTAGTAAAGGTATTAACTTCCTTGGATTTGTACTTTGTGATTTTGTATGCTGTACCATGGGCTGGTTATGTTTACTGAAAAAAATAAAGTCATTACCTGGGTTTTGCAGCGCCCTAACTTAAACAGAAGAACAGCCGTTCACATCTTTTAGCATTTCACATTTGCCTAACTTAAACATTTTCATGTGTCAAAATCACGGTTTTGTAATTGCTAAGGTATGATATGTCAGATTATTTTAATATAATTACTTTTTGAAGTAATTGTGATCACAAAACATCTTTTTTACATGAAGGAGCTGTATATCATTTGAAATTACTCAGCTGATGTCTTGCTCTGAAGCATAAACCCCAGGTACTTGATGTTTTTAATAATACAGGGCCACTGCAGGATTTGGGGGCAGTGGGGAAGAACGAGGATAATGGTGGCGGGGAGGCTTGGCCTGAAACTAACTACTAAGTGAATTGCACTGCAGCTTTATTTATGGGGATTCCTTATTTGAGATGTCAGAGGGCAACTTCAAATTGAAAAACAATTCAGTAAATGTACTTTGTTTTACATTTTGTAGCAGGAAATTAACAACCACTAAATAATAGCTTTGACATTTGTAATTGTTGCATAGAGAGTATTTTCGCTAGAAGATGATTAGCTCTTGCCTTTATTTTACTGTGCCTAATGTGATAAACTTCTAGTCATGTTTCCTATCAAAGAGACCAGTTAATATATGTATGTACACCACAGAAATAGTATAACAAACTATTTTTAAATTATCATTTTTCTACATAAAAATTGTTTAGCTTAAGAATTCTTAGAACATTTGTAAAAGCAGGTTAAATTTAATAAGTTTTCTGATTCTTCTTTGTAATCAGAGATAGTTTTTACACGTGAAATAACATTTCAGCTAAATAAAACATCACTAAATAATTGATATTTGATGAAAATCTGCCTTGTATAATTTCTGCAAATTACAGTTGTTCTGAAAAAGGTGTAAGGCCCTAATGATAAGAGATTTTTAAACAAATCCATATCCTTTGATTTGTTTAAACTCTGATCTAATGATAAAATTCTATACATTTTCATTTTCCAGTGTAGTTAGTTACCTTTTTTGAAATAGCTGGTAATTGATAGCTTTTACCTGTTAAACATAAATACACAGCCAGCAAATGTATTTAAGAGGACTAAACTGGAATAACTGTTCATAAATGAAACCCTTGGACTATTTAATACTAAAGTTGAAATGTAGACTCTGAAAAACTTTTGTTAATAAAAACTGTCTTTTAAGTGAAAAAGAAAAACACACTTAAGTACATAGCCCACTGACACTAGCAAGCAACTACACAATCAAGTTTACGTAACCATCAGCCAACAACATAATGATAGGATGAAATCCTCATATATCAGTAGTAACCTTGAATGTAAACAGGCTAAATGCCCCATTTAAAAGATGTAGAGTAGCAAGTTGGATAAAGAAGGAAGGCCCAACTGTCTGCTGTCTTCAAGAGACCCATCTCACACAAAACACCCATAGGCTCAAAGCAAAGGGATGGAGAAAGATCTATTATGCAAATAGAAAACAAAAAAAGAGCAGGGGTTGCTATTCTTCTATCAGATCAAAAAGACCTTAAACCAGCAATGATCAAAAAGGACAAAGAAGGGCATTACATAATGATAAAGGGTCCTACACGAAGACTCAACTATCCTAAATATACATGCACCCAACACTGGAGCACCCAGATTCATAAGACAAGTTCTTAGAGACTTAAAAAAAGACTTAGCCACACGATAATAGTGGGAGACTTCAACAGCCCCACTGACAGCATTAGACACATCATCAAGGCAGAAAACTAACAAAGATATTCTGGACTTAAACTCAACACTTGACTAATTGGACTTAATAGACATCTACCGAATACTCCATCGAACAACAACAGAATTACATTTTTCTTATCTGCCCATGGCACATACTCAAGATCAACCACATGCTCGGCTGTAAAGCAAGTCTCAATAAATTTAAAAAAACTGAAATTATACTAACCACCCTCTTAAACCACAGTGCAAAAAAAATAGAAATCAATATCAACATCTCTCAAAACAATACAATTACATAGAAATTAAACAATTTGATCCTGAATAGCTTTTGGGTAATAAACAAAATTAAGACAGGAATCAAAAACTTTTTGAAATTAATGAAAACAGTGATACAATACACTAAAGTCTTTGGAAAACCATTAAAGCAGTGTTAAAAGGAAAGTTTATAGTACTAAATGCCTACATCAAGTAGTTAGAAAGATCTCAAATTAACAACCTAACATCATATCTAGAGGAACCAGAAAAACAAGAGCAAACGAAACCCAAAGCTAGCAGAAGAAAAGAAATAACCAAAATCAGAGTAGAATTGAATGAAATTGAGATTCAAAAATCTATTAAAAAGATCAATGAAACCAAAAGTTTGGTTTTCTCAAAGAATAAATAAGAATGATATACCACTAGCTAGGTTAACAAAGAAAGAATGAGAGAAAATCCATATAAGCACAATCAGAAATGACAAAGATGACATTACAACTGACCCCACCAAAAAAAAAATCCTCAGAGACCATTACTAACATCTCTGTGCACATAAACTAGAAAACCTAGAAGAAATGGATAAATTCCTGGAAACACACAACCTCCCAAGAATAAACCAGGAAGAAACTGAAACCCTGAACAGACCAATAACAAGTTCCAAATTGGAATCAGTAATTTAAAAAACCTAAGAGCTAAAAAAGTCCTGGACCAAACAGATTCACAGCTGAATTCTACCAGACATACAACAAAGAGCTAGTACAAATCCTATTAAAATTATTCCAAGAAATCAGGGAAGGGGGGACTTCTCCCTAACTCATTCTACAAGGCCAGCATCATTCTGATACCAAAACCTGGCCCAACAAAATGCTAGCAAACTGAATCCAGCAGCATATCAACAAGTTAATTCATCATGATCAAGTACGCTTTATCCCTAGGATGTAAGGTTAGATCAACATACACAAATCAATCAATGTGATTCACCATGTGAAGAAAATTAAAAACAAAAATCATATGCTCATATCAATACACACAGAAAAAACTTTCAATAAAATTCAACACCCCTTCATGTAAAAACCCTCAACAAACTAGGCATCAAAGAAACACACTTCAAAATAATAAGAGCCATCTATGATAAACCCACAGCCAACATCATACTGAATGGGCAAAAACTGGAAGCACTCCCCTTGAGAACTGGAACAAGACATGGATGCCTATTCTCACTACTCCTATTCAAGATAGTACTGAAAGTTCTAGCCAGAGCAATTAGGCAAAACAAAGAAATAAAAAGCACCCAGATAGGAAAAGAAGAAATCAAATTATGTCTCTTTGCTGACAATATAATACTCTATCTAGAAAACCTCAAAATCTACCAAAAGGCTCCTAGAACTGATAAATGACTTCAGTAAAGGTTCAGGTTACAAAATCAATGTACAAAACTCAGTAACATTTCTATACACCAATAACATTTAAGCTGAGAGCCAAATCTAGAACATAATCCCATATATAATAACCAGAAAAACAATTTTTTAAAAAAACTTAGGAATACAGCTATCCAAGGAGGTAAAATTTCTCTACAATGAGAATTACAAAATGCTGTTGAAATAAATCAGAGATAACACAAACAAATGAGAAAACATTACATGCTCATGGATTGGAGGAATCGATATTGTTAAAATGGCCATAAGCCCGAGGCAACTTACAAATTCAATGTTATTCCTATTTACCCCAATGTCATTTTTCACAGAATTAGAAATAAATGATGCTAAAATTCATATGGAACCATAAAAGAGTCCAAATAGCCAAAGCAATTATAAGCAAAAAGAACAAAGCTGGCAGCATCTTACTACATGATTTCAAACTATACTACAAGGCTACAGTAACCGAAACAGCATGGTACTGTACAAAGACAGACACATAGACCAATGGAACAGAATAGAAAACCCAGATATAAAGCCACACCTATAACCACCTGATCTTCAACAAAATTGACAATAAAAAGCAATGGTAAATTGACTTATGTTATTTATTCAACAAATTGTTCAGGGATAACTTGGTAGGCATATGCAGAAGATTGAATCTGGACCCCCACCTCTCACCATATACAAAAATTAACTCAAGATGGATTAAAAACTTAAATGTAAAATGTAAAACTATTAAAATCCTAGAAGAAAAACTAGAAAATATCATTCCAGACATGGGCCTTGGGAAATAATTTATGTCTAAGTCCACAAAAGCATTTGCAACAAAACCAAAAATTGACAAGTAAAAACTAATTAAAGAGCTTCTGCACAGCCAAAGAAATTATCAATAGAGTAAACAGACAATGTGCAGAATGGGAGAAAATATTCACAAACTATGCATCTGACAAAGGTCTAATATCCAAAATCTATAAGGAACTTAAAAATTCAAAGATCAAAAAACAAATAATCTCATTTAAAAAGGACATGAACAGACACTTCTCAAAAGAAGACATTCATGTGGCCAACAAATACATGAAAAAACACTCAACATCAGCAATCATTAGAAAAATGCAAATCAAAATCACAATGAAATACTGTCTTATGCCAGTTAGAATGGCTATTATTAAAAAGTCTAAAAATAACACACACTGGTGAGGTTGTAGAGAAAAGGGAACACTTATACACTATTGGTTGTTATGTAAATTAGTTCAGCCTCTGTGGAAAGCAGTTTGGAGATTTCTCAAAGAACTTAGAACTAGCATTTGACCCTGCAATCTTACCCAAAGGAAAATAAATCATTCTACCAAAAAGACACACACACAAGAATTTTCATTACAGCACTATTCACAATAGCAAAGACATAGAATCAACCTAGATGCTCATCAATGGTGGACTGGATAAAGAAAATGTGGTACATACCCACTATGGAATACTATGCAGCCATAAAAAAGAATGAAATTGTGTCCTTTGCAATAACATAGATGAAGGTGGAGGCCAGTATCATAAGCGAACTAAGGCAGGAACAGAAAATTAAATATCACATGTTCTCACTCATAAGTAGGAGCTAATATTGAGTACACTAGGACATAAACATGAGAACAATGGAAACCTGAGACTACTAGAGCGGGGAGGATGAGAGAGTGAGAGGGGGTAAAGGTTGAAAAATTATCCAGTACTATGCTCCCTACCTGGCTGATGGGATCATTTGTACACCAAACTCCAGTAACATGCAATTTACCCTTGTAACAAACCTGCACACGTACCTACTGAACCTAAAATAAAAGTTGAAAGAAAAAACAAGAAAACAGAATGAGAAGGAAGAATTGGTGCAATCCACTGAAAATTCTTGTTAGCAAAGTGATGGTCCTTGGGTCAGAAGTTAGAGAATACGGCTTGCTCATTGGTGTGTTTTTGACATCTTTCTGCTTTTGCCCTCTTCTCTCTACTTTCCAATGATGAGAAGTGGAGATTTTATTTAATAGTAGGCAGGTGAATTCAACTAAAATACTGCAAGGGCTGGCCTTGTTTTCCATGCCACAGTACCTCATTCAGCAAACAAGCTGGTGGTTTGCTAGGAAGCATTTTCTCTTAATTGAACTGCTAGTCTGATCATTTGTGGGGATACGAATAAGAAGGTGGCTAGGCTGGCCACACCTGTCCCATGCTTCAAATATTTCCAGAAGTCTTGAGAGCAGTTAAACACTATCCAAGGCAATAACCCACTAAATGAATGACTTCAGGCAACTCATGGAAAAATGTGAAAAATACACTAAAACAAGTGTGACAGTGTCATCTGCAACAGCACAAAATCAACCCGTATCACCAGGACTCAGCTGCTCTATGATTGGAGCAAAGATGCTAATGGTTATACTAAAAAATTAAAATTAGTAATAATTCTGTTCCCACAAGAGCTTTGTTCTGTTCTGAGCACAAATGGCATCAACATCTTGGAAGCTGACGGTTAGCTAACTTGAAGCAGATCCTCTAGAAATTTATTTGTTTATGTATTTATTTTAGAGACAGGGTCTTGCTTTGTCACCCAGGCTGGAGTGCAGTTGTGCAATCATAGCTCACTGGAGCCTCAACCTCCTGGGCTCAAGTGATCCTCCCGCCTCAGCCTCCCAAGTAGCTGGGTCTACAGGCATGCACCACATGCCCAGATAATTTCTCATTTTTGTAGATATAGGGTCTTTCTGTGTTGCCCAGGCAGGTCTTGAACTCCTGGCCTCAAGCAATCTTCTCACCTCAGCTTCCCAAAGCCTAAGATTACAGGCATGAGCCACTGCGCCCAGCCTAAACATTTATTAAAATCATGGGGTTTCCCACTGGAATTTTCATTTTTAGCCCTAAATATGTTTTTGGTTACTGAACCAGATCTTCCAGCATTAGAATACATCCCCTGTGCATACTCAAGAGATATATTGCCTCTTCCAGGCCACTACCGGAATATTTGATGAATTATGACCCAGGCTATAATAGGAGAACATTACTCACACCGAGTCCCTGAAAGCATCTGTTTAGTTCCACAGGCTCAAATGTTACAGCTTAGTCTTCAAAAACCTTTTTAAGAAACAGCTAAATGACACCACCAGGCATTTTCAATCAACCCACATTCATTTGAACTTCAAGTGGTCAAACTTTGTGTGAGAAAAGGTAACACCTTTTTCTCAATAGTCATGTGCTACCTCAATACAATGTTCTTCCACCCTCAGATTAGCTCCATCCATGGTTTTTAAATGTCAGCTTTCAGGCGCTAATGAATCCACAGCTTCAGCTCAGTGGTTACAATGGAGTTAATTATGATATATGAGATGCAGGAGCCTTGAGAATGCCCCAGGTGGGGAGCTTTTAAAATCTCAGATTCATTTATGTACGTAATGGAGGCTGTTCCATGTTTCTGTAAAACCACAAAATTATTGATCATTTTCATTGGCATCACTTTCATCCTAATAGTCTCAGACTGATATTAAATATATAATTAAATGACTGCCCCATTGTTTGGTCTCAGATAATAGTAATAGCTCACACTTAACAGAGGGTTTATTATGGTCTACTCACTGTGCTAAGTTCTTTACTACAAACATTGTCATTTTATATAAGCCTCAGGAAGGTTCAGGAGCTTGTCTAATGTCACACAGCTCATGAGTGGTGGCACTGGAACTAAACCCAGGTTGGTCTGATTTCAGAGCATGAACTCTTTACTCCACCAGCCCCTCCCACTGCATATACTACATAATTTAATCAAAAATAGAGCTTCTCTATTTTCAGCCGCCAAATCAGAGCCAAATATGATTTTGACTCTGAATAGATATTAAATTTTCCTCCTTGAACTGTCTTTCCTTTTTTCCTTCTTTCCTTTTTAGCGTATCTCTTTGCGTCCTTTCACCTTAAATCCCTGCCCCCTTTTAAATGCCAAGAGTCTCAAGCTCCACCCTCACAGAACGCCCCTGCAATAACACAGCATATCCATTAGGGTCTAGAAGTCACTTGGAAAATTAAAGCAAAACCTCACAAAATATGATCATTCTTAATTCTTAAAAAATTAAAAACAATTAAACTGAACAAAATATTTTGTCATAAAAACTTGTACATTTGTACTGATATCTGCTTCTTTATAGCCCATATCTGAAATTACAGTCATGCACCACACGATGATGTTTCAGTCAGCAATGGGCCACACTGCCAGTCTATAAAAGTATAGCACATGCAATTGTGCATAGTATATAACACTTGATAACGATAATAAATGACTATGTTACTGGGTTATGTATTTATTAGACAACACTTATCATCATTTTAGAGTGTAATATGTCTACTTGTTTTTTAAAAAGTTAACTGTAAAACAGCCTCAGGCAGATCCTTCAGGTGTATTCCAGAAGAAGGCATTGCTATCATAGGAGATGGTAGCTCCATGTGTATTATTGCCCCTGAAGACCTTCTAGTGGGGCAAGGTGTGAAGGTGGAAGACAGTCATCCTGACAATCCTGATCCTGTGTAGGCCTAGGCTAGAGTATGTTTTTGTCCAGGTTGGAGTGCAATGGTGCAAGCATAGCTCACTGAGCCTCAAACTCCCAGGCTCAAGCAATCCTCCCACCTTGGTCTCCCAAAGTACTGGGATTACAATGCAAACTGCCACACTGGACCCCTAAAATTTTTAAAAATAGAAAAAAGTTTACAGAATAAGGCTATAAAGAAAATACTTCTGTACAGCTATATAATGTGTTTGTGTTTTAACCTAAGTGTTATTACAAAAGTCAAAAAGTTAGAAAAAATTTTAAATGTATGAAGTAAAAAACATTACAACAACTTAAGGCTAACTTATTATTGAATAAAGAAAAATAATTTTTATAAATTTAGTGTAGCCTAAGCATACAGTGTTTATAAAGTCCACAGCAGTGTACAGCAATGTCCTAGGCCTTCACATTCACTCACCACTCACTCACTGACACCCAGAGTAACTTTGAGTTCTGTAAGTTCTGTTCATGGCAAGCGCCTTAGGCAGGTGTACCATTTCTTTATCTTTTATACTGTATTTTTACTATGTCTTTTCTATGTTTAGATATGGATGAATACATAAATACTTACATTGTGTTCCAGTGTCCTACAGTACTCGATACACTAATACGCTGTACAGGTTTGTAGCCTAGGAACAATAAGCTATATAGCCTGGGTGTGTAGTAGGCTATACCACCTAGGTTTGTGTATGTACACACTACGATGTTTGCACTATGACAAAATCTTCTAGTGATGCATTTCTCAGAAGAGGATATCTCTGTCATTAAGCAATGCATAACTAATCTAATTTAAAATACCCCAAAAACTTAATTTAGACTTCTTAATTTTTCATTGTACATTATACTTAGATTAATTGTTAACTTACTGTCACTTTCATCCATTTTCTAATCATTCATAATATCATGTTTAAGTAGTTTATTTTTACACCATTAAAATATAGAAATACTGTAAATCAGTATAAAATGACACATAATTTTGTTAAAACTTACATAGAGTAAGTATGTATTAGTCTATGTGGTACTCACAATAATTAATTTCATCATGGGGAAAATTATAATCTTTAAAATTATTACATGAGTATAATCTAAATGATAGGGTTGCATTCTGTGATCTGTTGTGCAAACACGACATGGACACCACACGATACAAATATAAGATAAGATTTTTAGGAAAAAGCAGTCAAAGAAACATCAGAGGTTATGAGCTCCATCCTCTTGCTATCCTGCAGTGAGGCAATCTCAAGTCAAGAATATCCAGGCATACCATGGAAAGCACATTGGAGGAAGGACCCCACACCTGTGCCACTTTACATAGTTATCAAAGCATGGAAAGGGGCCAGGAAAGCTCTAGATACCTGTAAAACCGTGGGAACTTCATGGAAAGGAGATGACCTTAGAAAGGGGAACTGTCCTGAGGTCAGCCTCTGGATAGCCTACTCTTCTGAAGAATCAGCTTCTTTCCAAGCTTGTGAAAAAGCAGAAGGGATGAGCCTCCAGAAAAGTCTCTGGATTTGTATCTTCTCAGCATCTAAGCCAATATTTTTAGCGTGTCTTTATTTCAAATGGGAACAACTTAAAATATGTCAAAAGGACACAGCAACCAACTTAGAGGGGCTCTCAATGGTCAGATTTGAGGAAATTTAAGTAACAATAAGAAAAAATTATAGTAATGGAATACGACCCACAGACTAAAATAAGAAACCAAGGGCCCACAATGATATAAATAAACAAATAAAATCTTCTCACAGTAGGCTTCCAACTTATAGATGTTGGATAAAGGAATGATGAAAATGGAAAATCAATTTGGCAAATATCACAGTAATCATTTTTCTTCAGACAAGGATAATTGATAAGTTCTTAAATTTCTGAGTGAAAGTTTGATGAGATACAGAATAGTTTACTGAGTCACAAAGTATCTTTCCATAAGATGCATATTAATCACCATGGAAAAAGAATAACTTTTTGGAAAAGCCTGGTAGACACCTTCTTAAGTGGTTAAAAGTTATCACCAGTAATGGAATAAGTTAATACCATGTGCTTCTCCATATAATGCACTGAATACCAATTTTATGATCTTCTTGCCAAAAGGGTGCATAACCTAATTTGAATCATGAAGAAACATCAGAAAAATTCAAACTGAGTGACATCCTTCGAAATAACTGGTCAGTCAATACTTTTCAAAAAGTGTCAAAGTTGATGGAAGATAAAAAAGACCAAGGAACTAGCACAGATTAAAAGACCCAAGGATACATGATAACTAAATCCATCATGAAATCCTGGGTTAGGTCTTGGACCAGAAAGGAAATTCATGGAACGGTTGCTGAAGTTTGATATGCATTATTAATAGTACTGTATCAATGTTAATTTCTTGATTCTAATAATTTTACTATCATTAGGTAAGGTATAAGCTTTTGGGAATCTGGGCAAAGGGCTTGCAGATATCCTTTGTACTGTTTTTACAACTTTTTGTAAGTGTGAAATTATTTTTCAGTGAAAAGTTAAAAAAATGAGCAATGATTGTTAAAACCCTAGTAAACTCTGAAGTAAGTACTTTTAGTATTTAAATATTTCTTTGTTTTACTAATTGTATATTTCACTCTGTAGTAATGTATAATTTGATCCTACTATTAAAATAATTCTAAATTTGTTTTGTGTACATTTGTGAAATAAAGAAGAAAGACAGTGCACATTATTTTTTTCTATTGTCAGCAGTTCTATGTCCTTTGCTCTTCAACTTCCTAATTTCTCACTCCTTCAAGACTTGAAATATAGCTTACACTTCCATTCTCTTGACTCTTCACAAATCTACAAAACTTCTCTCTTAAGGGTCACTAGTGACTTCCTAGCAACTCAATCCAAGGGTATTTCTTAGTCTTCACAGTCATTATGCTTCCGCAATGTGACAACATGGGTGACTGCTTTTAAAAAAATAAAAGGTGTGTCAACAGTTATTAACTCATGGACCATCTTGTTTTACCTAGTCCCATTCCCACTAGATTTTTGTTTTTGTAGAGATGGGGGTCTCATGATGTTGCCCAGGCTGGTTTCAAACTCCTGGGTTCAAGTGATCCCCCCACCTCAGCCTCACAATGTGCTGATATTATAGACATGAGCCACCATGCGTGGCCACCCACTAGATTATTCCAAAGACAATCCCAGACATGCTACCATTTCATTCATAACTATTTCCTTATACATCTCTAAAGATAGTATCTCTTTTTAACATAACCACAATACCACTATCAATTTGAAAAAAGGTCAATATTTGAATTTCCCCCCTTGGTTTATATCTTATACTGTTGATTGGTTTGACCCAAATAAATTTATAGGTTATGGTTGGTTGATATTAGACCTTAGCAGTCACCTAACAAAATCCCAGTCAAGTTAAACCAACCTGTGCACTTGCTCAACGCACCCAAGCGACCCATGGAACAGAGCTGTAGAAAACGATACATAAAACTGCCCTCATTTTAAATGTGTGACAGTTGCAGAGGAAACCTCTTCTCTGCAGATTCATGTTTCCATGCAGAGGAAGCACTGCAGAGTAACGCTATTGGCCTTTTTTGCCCCCTACCCTCCATTACTCATTCGTCTGCTGTTCCATGAGGTGGCCCCACTGCAGACTGGGTGGAGGGCAGTGGTGGTATGGTGCTCAGTGCAGCTTGTGTCTAGATGGTACATCTGCCTAATTTTGAGGCAAGACATTAACAAGACCTAGAGCTTCATTCTCCACCAGCTGTATCAGTTATGAAGCTAACATTTTGTTTTCTATCAGTTGGGTTCCTGGGCTATTTCTCAATAAGTCTGAATCCGGACAGAAAGGAGATAGCATTATTTATTAGGAGGGTGGCTATACTATACACTTCATTGCCCAAACAGAGACACTTTTAAGAAAGAAAGGGAACACTCCAGGAAAATCAGGACTTGTCCCCTAGCAAACCAGGTTGTATTAGGCCTGGCTTGTGCCTGAGCTGAGATCTTGAAAAATAAACAAAGAATGGAATCTGAGGAAAAAGTAACACTTTGAGATTGAGATGAGGTAAGAGACAGGACTAGACTCTGAAGGTGGGGCTCAGACACTGGACCAAGCTGAGGATTAGCTAAAACAGACCCAGGGTGGAAGCACCTCCCCGTAAGATACATCTATCAGTATGCCATGTCAGTTTCCCATTGCCATGGCAACACCCAGAAGTTACTGCCCCTTTCCATGGTAAGGGCCCAGCAACCTGGAAGTTACCACCCTCATCCTAGAAATTGCATAAAATGTCTCTTAATTTGCATATAATTAAAAGGGGGTATAAATATGAGTGCAGAACTGCCTCTGAGCTGCTACTCTGGGCATCTACTGCCTATGAGGTAGCTCTGCTCCATAAGGAGCAGTACCTCTGTTGCTGCTATACACTGCCACTTCAAAAAAAGTTGCTGTTTACCACCACTGCTTAACCCTCAAATTCTTTCCGAGGCAAAGCCAAGAAACCTCACTTGCTAAGCCTCAAATTTGGGGCTTGCCTGTCCTTCATCAGAGGCTCCTGGTGAAGTTTGATAGGATGGCTTAGATTTTAGAAAGCATAGCCACATGGAATTTCCTTTACCATTATATTATAAAATAAAACGGACACAGAAAATAGCACATAACAAATATATAGCTTAGTGAATATTATAAAGCAAACACTCTTACAACCAACCATGACACAGCTCAATAACTTGCCACATGAGAAGAATTTTGGAAATTATACAAACACGCAGAAATTAAACAATATACTCCTGAATGAACAGTGGGTCAGTGAAGAAATTAAGAAGAAAATTTAAAACTTCCTTGAAACAAATGACAATGGAGACACAAAATACCAAAGCCTATGGGATACAGCAAAAGCAATATTAAGAGAGAAATTTACATCTGTAAGTGCCTACATCAAAAAAGAAGAAAAACTTCAAATAAACAACCTAATGACGCACTTTAAGGAATTAGAAAAGCAAGTGCAAACCAAACCCACAGTTAATAGAAGAAAAGAAATAATAAAGATCAGAGCAGAAATACATGAAAATGAAATGAAAAAACAATGTAGAAGATATTGACCGAAACCAATGAAAAGTTGGCTTTTTGAAAAAAAAAGAAAATTACAAACCTTTAGGCATACTAAGAAAAATAGAGAAGACTCGGCCAGGCATGGTGGCTCATGCCTATAATCCCAGCACTTTGGAACGCTGAGGCGGGCAGATCACGAGGTCAGGAGATCAAGACCATATTGGCTAACATGGTGAAAACCGGTCTCTACTAAAAATACAAAAATTAGCCGGGCGTGGTGGCGGGCACCTGTAGTCCCAGCTACTTGGGAGGCTGAGGCAGGAGAATGGCATGAACCCAGGAGGCAGAGCTTGCAGTGGGCTGAGATCACACCACTGCACTCTAGCCTGGGTGACAGAGTGAAACTCTGTCTCAAAAAAAAAAAGAAGAAGACTCAAATAAATTTTTAAAAAGAGGTAAAAAAGGAGAAATTATAATTGATACCGCAAAAAATCAAAGGATTATTCGTGGCTACTATGAGCAACTATATGACAGTAAATTGGAAAATCTAGAGTAAATGGATAAATTCATAGAGACATACAACCTACCAAGATTGAACCATAAAGAAATCCAAAACCTGAACAGACCAATAGCCAAGTAACAAGATCAAAGCCATAATAAAAAGTCTCCCAGTTAAAAAAAGAAAAAAAAACCCCAACCCAACCCTGGACCTAACAACTTCACTGCTGAATTCTGCCAAAAATTTAAAGAGGTAATATCAACCCTACTCAAATTATTTCAAAAAATAGAGGAGGGAATACTTCCAAACTCCTTCTGTGAGGCCAGTATTACCCTGATAACAAAACCAGGCAAAGACAACATCAAAGAAAGAAAACCACCAGCCAGTATATCTGATGAATATTGATGTAAAAATCCTCAACAAAATACTAGCAAACTTAATTCAACATTGCATTAAATAGAGCATTCATCATGACCAAGTGGGATTTCTCCCCAGGAATGCAGTAATTGTTCAACATATACAAACCAATCAATATGGTACATCATATCAACAGAATGAAGAATGACAACTTTATAATCATTTCAATTGATGCTGAAAAGGCATATAATAAAATCTAACATCCCTTTAAGATTAAAAAAAACCTGCAAAAAAACTGTGTATAGATGGAACATATCTCAAAATAATAAAAGCGATGTATGACAGACCCACAGCTAGTATCATACTGAATGGGGAAAAAACTGAAAGCCTTTCCTCCAAGATCTGGAACACAAGGATGCCCACTGTAACCACTGTTATTCAACATAGTACTGGAAGTCCTAGCTAGAGCAATAAGACAAGAAAAAGAAATAGCAGGCATCCAAATTGGAAAGGAAGAAGTCAAATTATCCTTGTTTGCAGATGATATGATCTTATATTTGAAAAAACCTAAAGACTCAACCAAAAAAAATGGTTAGAACTGATCAATAAAATCAGTAAATGTGCAGGATACAAAATCAACATACAAACATCAGTTGCATTTCTATAGGCCAACAGTGAACAACATGAAAAAGAAATCAAAAACAATAGCCACAAATAAAAATGCAATACCTAGGAATTAAACAAAGGAGTGAAAGATCTCTATAATGAAAACTATAAAATACTGATGAAAGAAATTGAAGAGGACACCAAAAAAAGAAAGCTATTCCATGTTCATAGGTTGGAAGAATCAATATTGTTAAAATGTCCTTATTGCCCAAAGCAATCTACAGATTCAATAAAATCCCTATTTAAATGCCAAGGACATTCTTCACAGAAATAGAAAAAAACAATTGTAAAATTTACATGGAACCAAAAAGACCCAGAATAGCCAAAGCCATCCTGAGAAAAAAAAAAAAAAAACTGGAGAAATCACACTATTGGATTCAAGTTATACTACAGAGATATAGGAAGCAAAACAGGTATAGGAAGCATGGTGCTGGCATAAAAACAGACACATAGACCAATGGAATAGAATAGATAACCCAAAAACAAATGCATATGTCTATGATGAACTCATTTTTAACAAAGGAGCCAAGAACATAACTGGGGGAAAAGACAATCTCTTCAATAAATCATGCTGGGAAAACTGGATATCCATATTGAGAAGAATGAAAGTAGACCCCTGTCTCTCACCATATACAAAAATCAAACAAAAGGGATTAAAGACTTACATCTAAGTCCTCAACCTATGAAACTACTACAATAAAACATTGGAGAAAATCTCAAGGACATTGGAATGGGCAAAGATTTCTTGAGTAATACCCCACAAGCACAGACAACCAAAGCAAAAATGGACAAATGGGATCACATCAAGTTAAAAATCTCCTGCACTGCAAAGAAAACAATCAACAAAGTGAAGAGACAACCCACAGAATGGGAGAAAATATTTGCAAACTACCCATCTGACAAGGGATTAATAACAAGAATATATAAGGAGCTCAAACAACTCTGCAGGGAAAAAAGTCTGATAATCCAATTTAAAAATACACAAAAGATTTAAATAGATATTCCTCAAAAGAAGACATACAAATGGCAAACAGGCATATGAAAAGGTGCTCAACATTATCAATCATCGGAGAAATGCAAATCAAAACTACATATCATCTCACCCCAGTTAAAACGGCTTTTATCCAAAATACAGACAATAAAAATACTAGAGAAGATGTAGAGAAAGGGAACCCTCATACACTGTTGGTAGGAATGTAAATTAGCATAACCACTATGGAAAACAGTTATTTTTTTAGCTTTTTGTTCCTCAAAAAACTAAAAATAGAGCTACCATGTGATCCAGCAATCCCATAGCTGGGTAGATAATCAAAAGAAAGGCAATCAGTATATTGAAGGGATATCTGCAACCCCATGTTTGTTGCAGCACTGTTCACAATAGCAAAGATTTGGATGCAACCTAAGTGTCCATCAACAGATGAATGGATAAAGAAAATGTGGTACATAAACACAATGGAGTACAATTCAGCCATAAGAAAAAATGAGATCCTGTCATTTGCAACAACATGGATGGAGCTAGAGGCCATTAAGGTAAGTGAAATAAGCCAGCCCCAGAAAGACAAACATTGCATGTTCTCACTTATTTGTTGGATCTAAAAATCAAAACAATTGAATTCATGGAGATAGAGAGTGGAAGGATGGTAACCAGAAGCTGAGGAGGGTAGTAGTGGAGTGGGGTAGAAATATGGGAATGGCTAATGGGTACCAAAAAAAAAAAAAGAAGAATGAAAGAGACCCAGTATTTGATAGCATAACAGGGGGGTTATATTCAATAATAATTAAATTGTACATTTTAAAATAATAAAAAGGGTATAATTGGATGGTTTGTAACACAAAGGATAAGTGCTAGAAGGAATGGATACCTCGTTTTCCATGATGTGATTATTATACATTGCATACCTGTGTCAAAATGTCTCATGTACTCTACAAATGTATACACCTACTATGTACCCACAAAAATTAAACGTAAAATATTTTAAAAAGAAATTGCCCTTTGCCAACCATTCCAGAAGCCTTCACATGTTCTAATCCCAATCACAGCTTCCTCCCTCCCTCCAGAAGTAACCTCCATGTTATAATAATCACTGTCTTTTGTTTCTTTTTGTTTGTTTTATTGCCCATGCATGCATGTATCTTTGGACTCAATAGTTTAGTCTTGCCCATTTTGAATATTTTATTTGTTCTTTTAAGTCTCTTTTAATCTACAGATTTTCCCTTCCATCTTTTTCTTTTTCTTACATTTTATCTATTTGAGGTCATATATTATTTGACTTGGTTTCCCACAGTCTGGATATCACTGTCTCTATCACAAGAATAGAATGCAGGAAATCATACCCATGATTCAATTATCTCCACCTGGTCCCTCCCATGACATGTGGGGATTATAGGAACTACAATTCAAGATGAGATTTGGATGGGGACACAGCCAAACCATGCCAATGCCCCATGTAAAAGGCACAGAGTGGCAAGCTGGATAAAAAAACAAGACCCGATGGTATACTTTTCAAGAGACCCATCTCACAGGCAGTGACATCCATAGGTTGAAAATGAAGGGATGGAAGAAAATCTACCAAGCAAATGGAAATCAGAATAAAGAAGGGGTTACAATCCTGATTTCAGACAAAACAGACTTTTAACTGACAAAAATCAAAAAAAGACAAAGAAAGGCATTCATTACATAATGGTAAAGGTTTCAATTCCAAAAGAAGACCTAACTATCTTAAATATATACACACCCAACACAAGAGCTGACCCAGATTCCTAAAGCAAGTTCTTAGAGACCTAGAAAAAGACATACTCTCCCACACAATAATAATGGGAGACTTTAACACTCCACTGACATATTAGATCATTGAGGCAGAAAATTAACGAAGATATCCAGGACCTGAACTCTGTGAACCAAGTGGATCTGATAGACCTCTACAGACCTGTCCACCCACCAAAAACAGCCAAGCCGAGAGCCAAATCAGGAATTTGGACCCATTCATAAGTACCACAAAAAAGAATAAAATGCCTAGGAAGACAACTGACCAGGGAGCAGAAAGATCTCTGCAATGAGAATTACAAAACACTACTCAAAGAAATCAAAGATGACACAAACAAGTAGAAAAACATTTCATGCTCATGGAGAGGAAGAATCAATATTAAAATGGCCATACTGCTCAAAGCAATTTACAGGTTTCTATCAAACTACCAATGATATTCTTCACAGAACTAGAAAAAAACTATTTTAAAATTCATATAGAACCAAAAAATAAATAAATAAAAGACCTTGAAGAGCCAAGGCAATTTTAAGCAAACAGAACAAAGCTGGAGACATCACACTACCAAACTTCAAATTATACTACAGGGCTACAGTAACCAAAAAAGCATGGTACTGCTATAAAAACATACACATAGACCAATGGAACAGAATACAGAGCCCAGAAATAAGGCCGCACACCTACGATCATGTGACGGTCAACAAAGCTGACAAAAACAAGCAATGAGGAAAGGAATCCCTAGTCGATAAATGGTACTGGGATAACTGGCTAGCCTTATGCAGAAGATTGAAACTGGACCC
Source organism: Pan paniscus (assembly GCF_029289425.2). Lineage (NCBI taxonomy): Eukaryota > Metazoa > Chordata > Mammalia > Primates > Hominidae > Pan > Pan paniscus. Next base: position 164,172,895 of record NC_073255.2, read on the forward strand.
CTTCCTTATATCACATACAAAAATCAACTCAAGATGCATTAAAGATTTACATGTAAAACCCTAAACTGTAAAAACCCTGGAAGATAAGCTAGGTATAATACCATTCTGGACATAGGAACTGGCAAAGATTTTATGCCAAAGACAGTAAAAGCAATTGCAGCAAAAGCAAAAATTGACAAATGAGATCTAACTAAACTAAAGAGTTTCTGCACAGCAAAGGAAACTATCAGAGTAAACAGACAGCCTACAGAATGGGAGAAAATATTTGCAAACTATGCATCTGACATAGGTCTAATATCCAGAATCTATAAGGAACTTAAATTTACAAAAAAAAATTATTAAAAAGTGGGCAAAGGATATGAACAGATGCTTTTCTAAAGAAGACATACATGTGGCCAAAAAGCATATGAATAAAAGCTCATAATACTGACCATTAGAGAAATGTAAATCAAAACCACAGTGAGATACAATCTCATACCAGTCAGAATAGCTATTATTAAAAAGTCAAAAGATAGATGCTGGTGAGGTTATGGAGAAAAGAGAATGCTTATATATTGTTGGTGGGAGTGTAAATTAGTTCACCCATTGCCGAAGGCAGTGTGGTGATTCCTCAAAGAGTTAAAAACAGAACTTCCATTCAACCCAGCAATCTCATTATTGGATATAAACCCAAAGGAATATAAATCATTCTACCATAAAGATACATGCACACATATGTTCATTGCAGCACTATTCACAATAGCAAAGATATGATATCAACCTAAATGCCCATCAATGGTAGGCTGCATAAAGAAAATGTGGCACATATACACCATGGAATACTATGCAGCCATGAAAAAGAACAAGATCATATCCTTTGCAGGGACATGAATGGAGCTGGAGGCCATCATCCTTAGCAAACTAACACAGGAACAGAAAACCAAATATCTCAAGTTCTCACTTATAAGTGGGGGCTAAACAATGAGAAAACATGGATACTAGGAAGGGAACAACATACACTGGGGCCTACTTGAGGGTTGATAGTGGGAAGAGGGAGAGGATCAGAAAAAATAACTAATAAGTACTAGGATTAGTACCTGGGTGATGAAATGATCTGCACAACAAACCCTTGTGACATGAGTTTTCTATATAACAAACTTGTATATGTACCCCTGAACCTAAAATAAAATTTTAAAATAAATTAAAAATTTAAAAATAACAATGATTTTTAAATTTTTAATTTATTTTAAAATTTTATTTTAGGTAAATGACTATAAATCATGCTGCTATAAAGACACATGCACACGTATGTTTATTGCGGCATTATTCACAATAGCAAAGACTTGGAACCAACCTAAATGTCCAACAATGATAGACTGGATTAAGAAAATGTGGCACATATACACCATGGAATACTATGCAGCCATAAAAAATGATGAGTTCATGTCCTTTGTAGGGACATGGATGAAATTGGAAACCATCATTCTCAGTAAACTATCGCAAGAACAAAAAACCAAACACCGCATATTCTCACTCATAGGTGGGAATTGAACAATGAGATCACATGGACACAGGAAGGGGAATATCACACTCTGGGGACTGTGGTGGGGAGGGGGGAGGGGGGAGGGATAGCATTGGGAGAGATACCTAATGGTAGATGACGAGTTAGTGGGTGCAGCGCACCAGCATGGCACATGTATACATATGTAACTAACCTGCACAATGTGCACATGTACCCTAAAACTTAAAGTATAATTAAAAGAAAAAAAAGAAAGAAAAATTGAGTTTTACACAAACTTTCTGAAAATGTAAAAAAAATGTGTTAATATGATATTTTATTAAATTTTTATTTTTATTGTATGAAAAAAATAACAATGAGATATCACCTTATACCTACTAGGATGGCTACAATAATAATAAAAAGAAAATGACAAGTGTTGACAATATTGTGTAGAAATTGGAATGCTCATGCTTATGCATTGCTGGCGGGACTATAAAACAGGGCAGTGTTGTGGAAAACAGTATGGCAGTTTCTCAAAAGGTTAAATACAGAATTGCTATATGATTCAGCAATTCCACTTATGGGTGTATACACAGAAGAACTGAAAGCAGAGTCTCAAGGAAATGGTTGCACACAATGTTCATAGCAGCACGATTCACAAGAGCTAAAATGTGGAAACAACCCAAGAGTCTATCAACAGATAAATAGAAAAACAAAATATGTCCATACGTATGATGCAATATTATTCAGACATAAAAAAATAAAATTCTGACACATGCTACAACAAAGATGGACCTTGAACACATTACAGATTGTGAAGTGAGCCAGACACAGAAGGGCAAATATTGTGTGGTTCTACTTTTATGAAGTCCCTAGAATAGGCAAATTCAGAGACAGAAAGTAGAATGGTGGTTGTCAGAGGCTAGAGGAGGAGGGGAGAAAGGGAGTTATTGTTTAATGGATACAGAATTTTCTTTGGGAATGATGAAAGTTTTAAGCATGGAAAGTGGTGATGACTACACTGTGAATGTATTTCATGTCATTGAATTGCATACTTACCAATGGTTAAAATCAATATTATGTTTTGTTTTGTATATTTTATCACAATTTTGAAAAGCACATTAGAAAAAATAATAACAGGTTCCTTACAAGCTCTCAACTCTATCCTGTATTCTGAGAGGCTTTTAGAAAAATTCAACGATACCCTCTAACTTTTACTTTTTTAGGAGAAGAGAATAGTAGGAGGACAGAAGGAGAAGTTTCTTTCCAGAACATTGCAAATTCAGGACCTATTGATTCCATAATTCTATGGCCATGTAGATGGACAGGAAGACCAAGAATAATGGATTCTTTTTAAGCTTTTGCTTCCTCTTGTGGGGGAAGCTAAAGAGGCAACCCTCCATGTGATGGGGCTTTTATAGAGTAGGAGTAGGATACTCTTTGATAGAGTCAGAGTATGGAGTATGAGTGGAGAGGATGCAGACAAAGTGGGGACTTTACCCTACTCTAGGGCTTCACATTTATGGGAACTGAAGAGCAGAAGCTCTTTCCTCCTGTTACTAGAAAAAAGATAAATAATAATGTCAAAAGTAGATGCCATCAGTGTTTTCAAGATGGACTATAGCCATATGTCAATTACTTAAATAAAGCAAGAGACCAGGTGTATCTAGAGAAACAGAACTAATAGGATAGATATTTATATAAAGGGGAGTTTATTAAGTGGTATTAACTCACACGATCATATAGTCCCTCAATAGGCTGTCTGCAAGCTGAGGAGCAAGGAAGCCAGTCCAAGTCCCAAAGCCAAAGAACTTGGAGTCTGGTGCTTGAGGGCAGGAAGTATCCGGCACGGGAAAAAATGTAGGCTGGGAGGCTAAGCCAGTCTAGTCTTTTCATGTTTTTCTGCCTGCTTTATATTCTGTGCATGCTGGCAGCTAACTAGATGGTGCCCACCCAGATTAAGGGTGAGTCTGCCTTTCCCAGCCCACTGACTCAAACGTTAATCTCTTTCGGCAACACCTTCACAGACACCCCCAGGATCAATACTTTGCATCCTTCAATCCAATGAAGTTGATAGTATTAACCATCATACCATGTAAGCATTTAGCATTTTTTTAATGAAGTGCCTTGTTATGGATATTTTACTGCTCTGTGAAAAGCTGTGTGATTATTGGCCTTCTTGTCAGAAAACAGTACTTTTCACTCCCTAGTATATGGTAGTCATTCAGTGCATTAAACATAATAATTTTCTGTGTTAAAGATAGTTTTTAGGAAACTTCTGCTTCTGGGAATATATAGTAGACATACTTTTCCCCGTTTCTCCAATGAGTACTATGAAATGCCGAGACTTTACTTATAAAACAAACACAAGAAGACTCTGAAAAGTGAAGAGACAAAATGTGCTTCTTCAGATCATGTTTAACTGACACTCTGTTTCAAGATTCTCTTTGCAGTACCTTGTTCTGTATGTATTCATTTAATGTTTCACTTTGCCCAAATAATGCATTTGGGAAATGTCTCTGTCAGATAGCTCAGTGAAGAGCATTTCACCACAGGACAACCTCACCGCTTTTTACTTCTCTCCCTGATGGACTTGAACTAAGGAAAAACAAAACTTTAGAAGCACTCAAATGGTTGTAGAGTCACAGCTGTGTATAGGTATGAATCTCATTATGTGGCCTGATCTCTGGTTCATTCTAGGCCGATAAGTCCCAGAGTAGAAGTCCAAAGAAGTTTCAAAGAAGTCTCAATGAATTCTCCTTTCAGTTCTTAACAATAACTAACTTTTATTGAGCATCAACTGTGTGCCAAGCATTCTTCTAAGTGCTTTAAATGGATTAACACATTTAATTCTCACTCCATGAATTAGATTCACTCCTTTCTATTTGGGAAACTGAGGCACAGAATGGTTGTATAACTTGCTCAAAGTCATACAGAAAGTAGAAGAAGCAGGATCTAGACCTCAGGAAACCAACCTCTGGACTTCTCCAGCTTTGGAGGCTAAATGCTTAAAACAGTTTTTCAAGTTTGGTCCAAAGCATTTGCTTCAAGATCGTGCAGATCAAGTGCCTGTAATCCCAGCACTTTGGCAGGCTGAGGTGGGCGGATCACGAGGTCAGGAGATGGAGACCATAGTGGCTAACATGGTGAAACCCCGTCTCTACTAGAAATACAAAAAATTAGCTGGGCGTGGTGGCACGTGCCTGTAATCCCAGCTACTTGGGAGGCTGAGGCAGGAGAATCGCTTGAACCTGGGAGGGGGAGGAGGTTGCAGTGAACCAAGATTGTGCCACTGCACTCCAGCCTGGGCGACAGAGCAAGACTCCATCTCAAAAAAAAAAAAAAAAAATTATGCAGAGGGAGTGCTTGTTATAAAGCTGATTCCTGGGTCCCACCACAGCATTACTACATCTAAATTCTGCGGGTGTGGTCTAGGAATCCAGATTTTCAACAAGCACCCTAGTTGATTTTTATGTGAATCAAAGCTGGAAACTCACTGGCCTAAACAGAGCATGCCTCAGCTCCTACAGGAAAAACTCACAGATTTCTGAGAGAACCAGATCAAGCATAGGTCCCTCTTGACGGCCCAGTGGGTCCCTCACTATCCCAATATGTGAAAATGGAAACCAGAGTGAGCAGATGCATCTAGCAGCTCCCGAATGAGGATCCTGGAGACTGGCGCTGTGTGGAGGTTGTACACAACAGTGTTTCTTTTTTATTCTCTTTCTTTAGAGCTTTAGTCCAAAGCTTAGTGGCAGCATTGTCTTCCCACTCAATGAACCATCCATTTAACAGTCAATGCACTTCATTAGAAAAGTCCTGATATTTTGCCTGCTTGTTTAACTGAAGTTTCTACTATACTTCTGCCCAAAATTCCAGACCACAATTGTCATTTGAAAACAAAATAACCAATTAACTGAATGAATAAAAGAATGAATGGACAAATAAATAAACTTGAAATGTACAGATCATGCATCGAAATTGCTCACAATTTCCCATTCACTTTAACAAATATCTCAAGGTACTTTCATTTACAAGCAGCATTACTCATGTTAAGATACAAGCTATCACGGTTTATTTACCTAGGTAGCATTTGTCCCTTGAGCAATGTAACTGTGGGTGCCCTTTATGATGTAATGATTCAAAGCTGACCATTCTTCATGATAAAAACTGACAAGATTCAGAAGTGAGTAGTGGGGGAAGCATTATAAATGTTGGACTAAAGAAATTAAATGTGTGTCTACTGTGTAACGAGTATTACTGAAGTAAATCTAGCCATTAATATCGAAACATCAGTGACCCAATTAAAAAAAAAAACCTAAAAAGAAGTGTGACTAGCTTTCTTTGGGTGATGTTTATAGATAATTACATAAACCTGTTTGATGGGAACATGTGTTTGCCATAAACAGAGGCTTAAATTAGCATTTAAAGAATTAAGAGTTGGTCAGAGGGTCTAAGAGGATGGATAGGTAATAGCATTTAATAGAATGGGGCTAGCATGAATTTTGTGAACCAAGTAGAACAGGGGGGACTAGTTTTTTCCCAAAGAAATGGTAAAATACTTCTATGCACTGGAATCCAGTACCAGATTAGGCCATTTGGACCATCCAAGGTCAGAGACATAATAAAAATATCATGGACTTTGGAGTCAGAAGGTCCTAGATCAGAAGGTCCTAGATTCAGATCCTACTTACCAGCTATGTTCACTTAATCCAATTACATAGTTTCTCAGAGTCTCCTTCTACTCACCTAAAAAATGGGGATACTAACACATATTCTACAAAACTATTGGGGGTAATAAATGAGATAACAAATACTAAGCACCTAGCACAGAGCTCAACTCATATTAGGCACTCGATACATGAGAGTTCTCTTCTCTCTCCACCGTGCAAGTAGCTACATTACCAGAATAAAAATAAAGCCTAAATGATGGCATCTCTCACTCTCACATAAAGGACTCCATTGACATAAACTCAGATGCTAGCAATATGTGGAAGCTGGACTTGCAAGGATTCATTATATATTTGTCATTCTTTTTTTTTTTTAAGTAGAATAGAAGGTTAATGTTAACCTCCTAGCTAGTCTTTTAAAAAACATACCTTTAAAGTCATATGATTAGTGCTCTGTTTCCCTAGATTAATAGAAATCAAAATTGTAGAAAGAATAGTTAAAATATTACAGGCTTTCTTCTGTTCCTTTCTTGTTTTTAAATTTGTATCTTCTTAAAAAACTGTTATGTACATACAGCAATCCTTAGTTGCAACACAGCAGGGCTTTTGTAGTTCTCTGAATTATAGGTAATAATGAAACTCTGAAACTTCACTTTCCTCCCAGGCTGGTGTGGAGCTGACATGGCCAGGGGAGGTAGCTTAGCTGTGTGAGTCGGTGGTAAGGTAGGAGGTGATGAATAAAGCAGAAAAAACAAACATGAAGAGAGCAGGGCTGGGCTTTTCACAAACCCAGGCTGCAGGCTGAGCAGTGCTGAGCTTGGGTGCTTTTGCAGAGGTTTTGTAGAAAGGTGATTGTATCGCATCATCCTCCCCTTTGAAAAAGAAACATCTGACAATGTGGTTTCTAATAGGTAAGAAGGAGATCAAAGGTTGCAAGTAGGCTGCTGTCTGCCCTATCCTGTTTGCACTTTTAATGCGTCCCTTAGTGAGCTTCCGAGGCTGTAACAAGCCCCGTCTGTCTCTGTTGATGGCTGTTCCTCCATGAATCTCACACAGCTCATACCTGTGTCCAGAAAAAGCCTGCATCCTACGGCATGTTTCTCCTACAGGGCTGCTTCCCAGAAGCCAATGGTCACGTCCCAAGGCTTGATAGGCTTATACAGAACTTCAGCTGAGACAGGACCACTGTGGTGGTTCTTCACTCTTGGTCCAAATCTGTCCACTCTGAACATATTTGTGAGACTTAGCACAACGGACGCCCCTCCTGCCATCCCACCGGCCAATGGCACTTTACCTTTATCCCTAGATGGCGTCTCTCTCAGTGCCTCTCTCCCTGCTCTGCTAGTTCAGCAAGTGTGGAGAATCATGCTGGTTTCTTTATCTATCTCCCCCGAGCCAAGAGCTGTGGTTCCTCATCTTTTCATCACCAAGATCTCTTTTGCCTGTGCTGAAACATCATGCCCAGCATGAATGGAGTCAAATTCCCAGCTTTGAGTTCCCAATTAGAGCCTCGATAGCTCTGACTTTTCATTTTAAGAGCCAGGTATTTGTAAAAGGAAATACTTAAGGGAAGTGGTCAGACAGGATGGATTTCCAGATCTTAGCTTGAACACCAAGAACTAGGCCGAGAGAACTGCAAGCACAGCAATTCAACAACAATCCAGAGAGTGGGAAATGGTGTGTGCTGATGTAAGTGACAAGTTTCCAACACATGAAGAGCAGATTCTGGGCTGGGGAGAGGAGCCTGGAGAGGAGAAGAAGGGTTTCCATACTGGCTAGGGCACCTGGGCTACCATTTGTCTATGTGGTATCTTTGTGTGAATTAGAAAAAAAAAAAAAGCACTCCTTCCTCAAGATACGTGACTTCTATTTTCCAGAAAATCATCAGAATAAATGTACAAATCATCAACGGCGTCTATGATGTGAATAGGGTTCCCTCAGGTGTGCCGCTGTCTTGCAGTGGATAATAATTTCATGAAGGCCCTAGGGGCACACACTGTTCCTTGCCTGCTCCCTCTCAGCTGTAGAGGGGAGGGAGTTGAAAATTTTTAGTAGATTGGGGATTTGAGACCAGAGGGGAACTGTGCCCTGCTTGCCATCAGAGATCTCGGGAAGGAGGCAGCCTCCGTGCACTCCTCACCAGCATGCAGCTGCAGTAGCATGGACCCTGGCAGCTGGCCCTGTAAGGAGAGCTAAGTCAGAGATGAACATCCCTCTCCCACCTCGATTCTTGAGGCCTCCAAGAAATCCAGAGAGGCATTGAAGGCAGCTGATGATTGAAAGCCAGCAAAGCTACTAAGGAGTGAATGGTTCCAGGTGAGCAGACTGATAGCTGAGGCTGCGGATGGACCAGTAGGGCCTGGGAGGATGTTGCTGACCCCCAGAACAGCAAGTGCCAACCAGAGCCATGGTTAGGACCAAATCTGGAGAGGAAAATGCTGAGCTTCTGAGCAACACTCGCCATGTGTGGTCTGTGCTTAAGAGAACAGATGCCACAGGGAAGCAAGACAGCTCTGGTGTCCAGGGAGGGAATCTGGGCTGTCTTGCTCCCCTGTGGTATCTGTTCTCTTAGGCACAGACCTAAGAGATCTAAGTCCCTGGGGGTGATGGGTAAGACCCCCTCACTATCAAACAGAGTCCTCCTTCCTCTTCTCCTCCCCTGCTCCCTGGCTGTGATCTGAGTCCCTAGGGCTGGTGGGTAAGACCCCATCCTTGTCAAGCAGAGTCCTCCTTCCTCTTCTCCTCCCCTGCTCCCTGGCTGTGATCTAAGTCCCTAGGGGTGATGGGTAAGACCTCCCATGGACTTAGATCACAGCCAGGGAGCAGGCGAGGAGAGGAGGAAGGAGGACCCTGTTTGACAGTGATTGCACTACTTTGAATTGGCAAGAATATATTTTTTTTCTAATTACTTTGTTCTAGATTAAAGAAAATTATTTTGGGTTGACCACTTGAATTCTGTGACTATGTGAACATCATGCCTGCCACAAACAAAACACTCATTCGGTATTTATCAGGTGTCTCCTTCTCTTCACTTTTCACCTCTCCTGCTGCTGCAGGCTCAGAATTCGAATTTCACAGTTAGCCCCAAGAGGAACAGTTAACTTTGTAAAACTTCAGACATTTGGGTTTTAACTGTGGGCTTCTCCCATTTATTTTATCCTGTTTGTTCTCATAGAATAACTAATGGTAAAAATTTTTAGATACAACACGGTTATTTAGGAAATTGGAATAAAAGGGATTAGTAATCAAGTTACGTTCCTGATCTATAGTGGACAACAGAGAATCTTTTCCCAGCCACATGCCCAATGTGGCAGTGAGGAAGAGTCAGGCATGCAAGGGAGGGCACCTTTATCACAACAGTTCTGGGGCTCAGAACCCTGGAGATCTTAATGGTGGAAGGATGAACTTCTCCATTGAATATACTTTTCCAAAGGTAATGGTGATCTGGATAAAGTATGGAATTTATAGTGTGTACTGTTTAACTTAAGGAATAAAAGATGAAACGTTTTCTTTCACAGGCAACATTTAATATCAACAACTATATTTAATTTTAACAACTGCAAATTTTAGATTCTTTCTGAAATGAGTTTAACTCCTTTTTCTACCCAAGCAGTGGCTTTGACACAATTCGGCACCTTTCATGTCACCTTTATTCTTTCATATAATCTAACGCTGACATCATGCTCTGTGGGATTGTGCATGATAATAATTGTTAACATTTATTGAAGATATAATTATGTCAGGAGATAGTAATAACTATATAAATTAGCTCATTTAATTCTTGCAACCCTATGCAAAAATTACTATTCTCATTGCACAGATGGAGCAACTGAGGAATATAACTTACACCTGTTCAGTCTCCTCAGAAAAGATGCCGCAACCATTCTGTATCCACTGGTGCATAGAACTAAGGATTTGCAGCCTGGAGGCAGCTGCTAGGCTCTTGGGTGCCATCTTCACCTTCCCCTCCTCCCCATGCTTTCTTTCTACCCAACTGGATCTCCTGTGCTCAGAGAGCCTCAGGGTCTGAGTATCTCCCAAGTTGAAACACAAGCTCTCTCCCAGCCAAGGAACTTCTGTGCCAGCCTGAGAAGACCTAGGTAGGGGGCCAGGAGCTGGCTTGCTTTAAACTGGCCTTTCCTTGCCATTAGTGGTGAGACCTGAGATTTTAAAATGAGCTTAAAAGAAAGAGCGGTCTTTCTGCCTGCCTTAGTACACACTTCACAGATGCTTCTTGTAGAAGCAAAGGAATCCTCTACTCTAAGGTTTTACATTAGGATTTGGAGTCACAGTGCTAACAAGTGTACATTTGCAGGTTCTGTCCTCTGCGCCCATATTTCCCACAAGACCCTCAAAGGGATGGCAAGATGCTTCAAGACAAATGTTATATATATCAGGGACTTCTGATCAAATACTCTTGTCTTGTGTGTAATCATGATTCTAGATTCCTAGCATTCTGAAATAATGTATTATTGTTTATGTTATAAATATAACTCAACTTTGGGGTTAAAAGTTGTACTCTCTGGCTTCTAAAAGTTCTAATTAAATGCTTTGAATTAGTAGAGGATATTAGATTGCTAAAAGCATCCTATGTCTTATGCTAAAATTATTTTTTAAATATTGCATTTATCTAATGGAGTTAATGTTCTGAGTTTTTGTGACTTTTGTTTTTGTTTTTGTTTTTAAGAGTGAAAAGAAAAAGGCAGAGATCCTGAGAGCTGAAGCTGATGGGTATTTGCCTGTATGTCCATGGATTGATTCCAATGGGATTAGACGTTCACCATCAACAGCCCGAGGTGATGGTTTAGTTCTTAGGAACTAACGACATCTCTGATGGTTCCATTGATCTTCTGCTCACACCATCCTCAGACTATTCTTTACTTCTTAATAACAGTTATTTTCTCTTTCTTAGGAAGAATTGATTTTTCAGTTTAGTCCTTATGATTTGCAGAACAAAGAATATGAAGATTGTTGCCTTTAGAAGGTGAAAGATCATGAAAAGCATGTGGAATTAAAACGGATCCTTATTTTTAATATGATATCCTTCCTGAAAAATCAATATGGTTTTTTAAAAAGCACACTCCCTAAAGTTACTGAAAATACATCTAAGCAATTCTAAATCAGAGAGAAAATATTTAAGTTCACTTTATTTAAATGGAAAAAGAATAACAATAAAGGTCTCTCCAAGAGAGAGAAAGAAACAGGAAGCCCTTGGAGGACTTCTACAGCTAAATATATTCACAATAGCCTTTCCAGGTTATTCTCATGGTAGGAGTAGCCGTAGCAGAAGCAGCAGCAATAGTATTAACAGTGGTAGCAGGTAGCATTGGGAGCACACTCACTGTGTACCAGAGCCTGTGCTGAAGTTTTTACATGCTTTGTAAATAAGCACAAATACTACATTGTTAGTATTATTCCTATTTTGCAGATAAAAACTAGATTTTCAAAAAATATGAATAACTTTGCTAAGACCAATAATTAAAAAGCAATAAAACAGGATTTGAACCCAGAACTGATCTAAACACCTGGCCTCAGATTTTTAAACTAAAACAGTCCTTACACAGTCTCTACTCCAATCTCTCGTTTTCCAGATTTAGGGGCTAATGCCTAGAGTGCAAATGATTCACCCAGGGTTGTATGACTAGAGTTAGTAGAAGAGCAGGGCAAGAAAACAGTCTCCTGGCTTCTGAGTCAGTGTCCTTGACACTATAGAAGGTTAATATGACAGCCCTTATCTCTTGTGGGATAAATATTCCAATTCCTAGAATTAAAAAAAAAAAGCACCCAGCACCATCAAGCACACACATATACATCCATGAAGAAGCGGCATTGGATAGACCAAGCCACCAGGTGAGTACCTTGTTCTTCCCTCCATGCGCCATCTTAGGTGGTGTCTATGGATTGTGGAGGCAGGACCATCCCAGGCAGGCTGGGAGAATTCAGAAGACTTGAGGAAACACAGGTGAGATTAGGTGAGGACAGGAATTTGAGTAGCCTAAGAAACTGTCATCAATAACAGCTGAGAAGCAGAGAGGCCAAGACAGAACATTCGAATTCTGCCTAATGTGTAGGAAGTAACTAGAAATCAAACCCCCAAAACAAATGGAAATAGAATAGAACTGTCTGGGAAGAAGGAAAACTGAGGAGGAGCAGGCCTAACTGGGAGTTGCATGCCCTGACCTCTCAACTTTAGGAAGAGGAACACACCACTAGACAAGTGCGAATATGCCATATTTCCCCATCTTTCTACTACAGAAGTTTTCAAATATACAGAAAAATGGGAAGAATTGTACTATGCACACCTGAATTCTCCCACCTAAATCTGACAGTTAATATTTTACTACATTTGCTTTATAATATATTTATCCATCTATCTATCCCTCTAATCATCTTTTTTTGATCTTTTACATTTTACTACATTTACACCTTACACTTTACTATAATTTCTTTATAACATATTTACCATCCATCTATTCATCCTTCTATTCAACTTATTTTTGATGCATTGCAAAGTAGGTTGCAGACATTAGTACCTGTCACTCCTGAACATATCAGCATGCATATCACCAGCTAGAATTCAATATTTGTCTGTAATTCTTTCCTCTTTTTGAGATTAAATTTACATACAGTGAAATGCACACATTTTAAGTCATTCATTATGTTTTGACAAATGCACTCACCTGTCTAATCCAAACTTCTATCAAAGTTTAGAACATTATAATAATTCTAGAAAGTTCCCTCAGGTCCCTCTTCAGTCAATCCCTATCTCCCACACCAGATATAACCACTGTTCTCATTTTTTTTTTTACCATAGATCAGTTTTGCCCATTCTAAAACTGTTGAAATAAAATCACACATTATATACTTTTTGTGTAAAGCTTCCTTTACTCAGCATGGTGTTTTGAGATTGATCCATGTTTTTAGGAATGCCAGAGGTCCATTCTTTTTATTGCTGAGTAGTATTCCATTGTATGGATACACCACAGTTGGTCCATTCTCCTCTTGAAGAACACCTCAGATGTTGCCAGTATCCAGCCAGCTATTAGAAATAAAGCTGTTATGAATATACTTGTACAAGTCTTTGAGTGGACATATGCATTTATTTCCCTCCGATAAATACTTAGTGATACAATTTTTTTCTTTTCTTTTTCTTTTTTTTTTTTTTGAGGCAGAGTCTCGCTCTGTCACCCAGGGTGGAGTACAGTGGCATGATCTCGGCTCACTGCAACCTCCACCTCCAGGATTCAAGCAATTCTCCTGCCTCAGCCTCCCAAATAGCTGGGACTACAGGCATGCACCACCAAGCCTAGCTAATTTTTGTATTTTTAGTACAGATGGGGTTTTGCCATGTTGGCCAGGCTGGTCTTGAACTTCTGACCTCCCAAAGTGCTGGGATTACAGTTGTGAGCCTGGCCACAATTTCTGAGTCATCAGATAGATGCATATTTAATTTTATAAGAACCTTCCAGAATTTTTTCCAAAGTAATTTTGCCACTTTTCACTCCCAGCAACAATGAATATAGGAGAATCTAGTTGCTCCATATGCTCGCCAACATTTGGTGTTGCCAGTTTTTATAATTTTAGCCAGTCTGGTGGCTAAAATTCATTCATATAACTTTTCGTCTATTTTCATCTCCCATAATTTAGAGAGGGAAAACTGATTCCTTCTATATTTAACAATCATTACAACATTCATTGGACACTTATAATGTGCCAGATACTGTGCTAAGCACACACCTCCATTATGTGGGAGCTACTTTATTATTATCCTTTCACAGAGGAAGCTACTGAGACTTAAATAATAACTTCAGGAAAGCCACTTGTGAAGTCAGTGGTACCACCTGTCCCTGCCTGACTCCTCCAAAGCCCGTAGTCTTAGTCTCTCTGCTATACTCCATTCTAAAGCTGGTGCTAAGACAGAAAATAATTCACATCTAGAGCTACTGCCTCTCCTTTCTTCTACATAACTAAAGTCTCTTCCAATGTGACACACATGTCCTCTTTGGTTAGTATGTGAAATAATGGGAGCATTCCAAGCATAATAGGAATCCATACAGCCAGTGATAACCCACCTGAGTTGAGGGAAAAAAATTAAACTATGAGTTTAGTCAAAGTGGCAATGCTAATAAAACCTAGGTGTTCTTTGCAAACTTCCTGAGTGCCCATGTAAAAAGCATCCCATTGCAGGGTGCGCTGTGCCATTCATTCTGCCAGCAAGTTAATAACCTCTTACTGAGCTCCCCCAGGATGATGGTGCTGTGCTAGACATAGGATTCCAGAACAAGTCATGGTATCTAAGGTGCCACTCATTTATGTACTACTAAGAAGTAAATAACACTGCTTTCTTGTCTTTTGGAATTTTTATTTTATACTTACTAAAACAATTGCTTTTATACTTAGAGACAGGCTTACAGTAATCTGTGCTAACCTGATCTTGATCCTGTCTAGCACCTTTGCATTGACATTATAATTTCAAGACACATCAAAGAACACCTAGGTTTTACAAGAATTGCCACCTTGACTAAACTCATGGTTTAATTTTCTTCCTCAATGAAATCACATGTCACTTGAAGTTAAGGAGTGTCTAGTCAAAGATAAGCAGGAAGTCTGCAATAAATTCATGTTTGATGCCTTAACGATAGAGTTACACCAGGCATGGATTGATCCCACCTGCTTCTCTCTTTGCTTTGAAATTCTATTACCTATTCTGAGAGATGTGGCAAGTTCTTCTGTTTTCAGAGGTTTTAGTTGGGCTGCAACAGGCTGTCCTTTTGCCTATATCTCAGGAATGAAACATACCACACCTTCCTTTGCTTGTAGAGACTTCCTTTCTTAGGTACCTTAAAACACTTAGTTTTGAAATGAAGTACGGAATTGAAGTTGTTCTTCCAACAATGAATATCCGATTCACCAGTATCAAATGTATGTCCTATTGCTCTGTTTCTGTGCCTTTCCTTGTACATAGTAACTTTTCAATGCTGAACCACAGTGTATCATTTCTGAAGACTTTTTTCTCAGTCAGTGAATTTGTTGTCTTTTCCAAAAAAAAAATCTTCATGGAGACTTGGGATTGTATTGGCCAGTTTAGGCCTGTACCTGAACTCTGAGGAAACTGGCTACCTTCTGAACAACCTGATCTTTCTTCCAGACAAGGCAGAATTTAGGACAATCTACCTCCTTTTTAAGCTTTAAGTATCTTGTTAGAGACTGGATTCTCTCTTGCAGTAGCACTGAGACAAAAGAATCACCACTGTCACCAGTGTCAGGAATCTTAAATGTAAAAATAAAAAATGACCCATCTAAAAATGGAAAACTATGGTAAGGTACAGCCCTGATTTCAGAAGCATTAATACCAGGGCTTATCTCCTCTGAGTACTCTGAAAGGATTCAGCTGTCATTTCAGGAATCATTTTTACACATAAGTGAAAATTATCTTTAAAATTTTCTCTTTCTGTTATACAACTAAAATGAGAATACATTTAATACAGGTAGAGCTTAAAGATGAATACCAATGTGCATTGCTAGAAAAAACAGCAGGCCATCATTAGGGTTGTTCTTCTAACAAGAAAGAGGACTTTTTTTAACTTAAAGGACTACGTAAAATGTGGTTTCCAGTGGTAGCCTAGAAAAGTACTGATGACTTGCATTTCCACAATACAAAAATGTGAAACTCAAATCTATGGGTAGACATTTAAATACATCATAAATTACTTCAAGTTTCTAAGTAATTAAGGGGGAAAAAGCCTTACCTAAAACAAATTTAAAAATTAGTGTTGAAATCACTGATCATTAGAGAAATGCAAATCAAAACCATAATGAGATACCATCTCACACTAGTCAGAATGGCTATTATTAAAAATTCAAAAAAATAGCAGACGCTGGCAAGGTTGAGGAGAAAAAGGAACACTTACATATTGTTGGTGGGAGTGCATATGAGTTCAACCATTGTGGAAGACAGTGGGGCAATTCCTCAAGGACCTAAAGACAGAAATACCATTCGACCAGCAATCCAATTACTGGGTATATACCCAAAGGAATATAAATTGTTATATTATAAAGACACATGCATGTGTATGTTCATTGCAGCACTACTCACAACAGCGAAGACATGGAGTCAACCTAAATGCCCATCAATAATGGACTGGATAAAGAAAATGTGGTATATATACACCATGGAATACTATGCAGCCTTAAAAAAGAACAAGATCATGTCCTTTGCAAGGGAATGGATGGAACTTGAGGCCACTATTTTTAGCAAACTAACTGAGGAACAGAAAACCAAATACTGCATGTTCTCACTTATAAGTGGGAGCTAAATGATGAAAACACAGACACATAGAAGGGAAAAACACACAGTGGGGCCTATCAGAGGGTGGAGGGTGGGAAGAAGGAGAGGATCAGGAAAAATACCTAATGGGTACTAGGCTTAGTACCTGGGTGATGAAATAAGCTGTACAATAAACTCCCGTGATACAAGTTTACCTATGTAACAAACCTGCACATGTAGCTTTGAACTTAAAATAAAAGCTTTTTAAAAAAAGATTAGTGTTGAAAACAAAGTATAAACAGTACCTTAACTCCTAGATTCTAGGTTTCCTTTTCCTTTTCCCAGCTGTGAAGGCTAAAGCCTTCTTTCAGGCTTTGACCATATACATAAAATAGTTAAACTTTCTATACCTCATTGTGTTTTAGGAGTGTTTCACTTGTATTAACTTATGTTTTCCAGGAGCACTGAGTTAAATGAGTTCCATGTATTCCACTTTATTCAAAACCTAGAAGTCAGCATCAAAAGATAGAATAGTGTCTGTGACCAAAAACGATTAGATGTCAGATCCATGTTCCAAAGCCCTGCTTATCCCATCAAGTCACACTCTCTTTCAATTTGTACTTCAATTCTCTGTATTCATTTCTATTAACTCATTCAATCAAAATGATCTGAGTTCTTTGGATGGGGACTCCAGAACAATGACAGCTCAAAAGCAAATCATTTCTCTTCTTTTTTGTTCCTTTGTCATCTTTTTCAACTTACATGAGAATGCAGAGGTCTAAAAGAAAAAATAAATAAATAAAGCGTAACTTTTTTAAAAATATGATTATCCTAAAGCATTTGCTTCAGCCAGAAAATCAGTCCTTTCAAAATGGATTTTCTCAAGTAACATATCTCTAGTTCCTCATTTAGTTCCTTTGATTTTCTGTATATGACATGGTGCTGATGTGGGCAACTACTAGAAACGGTTATATGCAAGAGGATGATCGTTCTATTATGTGGAGATATTTCCTGGGCAATTAACCTAGAGAAATAACTTCTGACATTCTATTGAATTTAATATGCTATTTTACATTTTAACAAGTCAGCAAATAGCTACATTATGAACTATGAATAGGAACATTTCTGAGATCTGTGAACTTTAAGTCTTGCCCTCATTGTTCTTTCTTTCTGAACCTCAGCCTACCCTTATTAAATACAGAACTTCTACTGACTTTAAAGAAATGGAATCTCCACTATAATAGCTGAAGTGCTTTCAGGAGATTAGCATTAGGCCATTGTATTTGATGTATTATGCACAATGATAAAGCATCATATATTATGGAGTAGTGAGAGTCAGTTGAGTAAAACAATAGCAAACCGTATTTTCCTTTAAGTGTTGCTTTATCCTAAAAAAACTTGGGTTTGCATATATTATTTTCAGATTTCTGCTAACAAAAACCTACAAAGAGGGATAAATGACATTATTTGAATGAAATCTAATTTCTACAAAGCACTTTACAATATTTGGATTTTAAAAGTGTCAGAGAAAATAATTAAAACCATCAAAGAAGTGGAATTGCTAACTGCATATCCCTTTTACTTAGAAACAATTAATGATGTTAAAGAATGACATAGAATATCCCATGCTCATAGATTAGAAGAATTAACATTGTTAAAATATCCATACTACCCAAAGTGATCTACAGATTCAATGCAATCCCTATCAAAATACCAATGACATCCTTCACAGAAATAGACAAAAACAGTCCTAAAACTCATATGAAACTACAAAAGACCCTGAATAGCCAAAGCAATCCTAAGCAACAAGAATAAAGCTGAAGGTATCACACTACCTGACTTCAAAATATACTATAAAGCCATAGTAAACAAAAAAGCATGATACTGGCATAAAAACAGACACATAGACCAATGGAACAGAAAGACAACCCAAAAATAAATCCACACATTTACAGCCAACTCATTTTCCACAAAAGTGGCAAGAACATGTGCTGAAGAAAGGATAGTCTCTTTAATAAATGGTGTTGGGAAAACATAATAACCGTACGCAGAAGAATGAAGCTAGGCCCTTATCTCTCACTGCACAAAAACAAATCAAATCAAAATGGATTAAAGACTTAAATCTAAAATCTGTAACTAAGAAACTACTGGAAAGCAATATAAGGGAAATGTTTCAGGAAACTGATCAGGACAAAGACTTTTTGGATAATATCTTAAAGGCATAGGCAACAAAAGCTAAAATAGACAAATGGGATTGTGTCAATCTAAAAAACTTCTACACAGCAGAGGAAACAATCAACAAAATGAAGACACAATCTACAGAGAGAAAATATTTCATCAGAAAAGAGACTAATAGCCAGAATATATAACAAACAATAACAACTCACTAAAAAACAAATAATCTGATTTAAAAATGGGCAAAAGGCAGAAGTTCCAGACCAGCCTGGCCAACATGGCAAAACTCCATCTCTACTAAAAATATGAAAAAGTTAGCCAGGCGTGGTGGTGCATGCCTGTAATCCCAGCTACTCAAGAGGCTGAGGCATGAGAATTCCTTGAACTCGGGAGGTGGAGGTTGCAGTGAGCCAAGATCATGCCACTGCACTACAGCCTGGTGATAGAACGAGACCCTGTCTCAAAAAAATTAATTAATTTAATTTAAATGGGCAAAAGGTCTGAATAAACATTTCTTAAAAGAAGACATACAAATAGCCAACAGATATATGAAAAAGTGCTCAACACCACTAATCACCAGAGAAATGCAAATTAAAACCACAATGAAATATCATCTCACTCAAGTTAAAATGGCTTATCAAAAAGACAAAAAATAACAGATGCTTGTGAAGATGCAGAGAAAGAGGAAGGCTCACACACTGTTGGTGGGAATGTAAATTAGTACAGCCACTATAGAAAAGAGTATGGAAGTTTCTCAAAATACTAAAAATAGAACCGCCATATCATCCATCAGTCTCACTGCTGAGTATATAGCCAAAAGAAAGGAAGTCAAAATATTGAAGAGATATCTGCAGTCTCATGTTTATCACAGCGCTATTCGCAATAGCCAGGATAATCAACCTAAGCGTCCAACAACAGATGAATGGATAAAGAAAACGTGCTATATACACACAATGGAATATTATTTGGCCATAAAAAGAATGAAATCCTGTCATTTGCAGCAATATGGATGGAACTGGAGGTTATTATGTTAAGTTAAATAATCCAGGGACAGAAAGACAAATATTGCATGTTCTCACGCATAAGTGGGAGCTAAAAAAGTAGATCTCATGGAGAGAGAGAGTTGACTGGTGGTTACCAGAGGCTGGGGAAGGAATAGGGGGTGGGGGAATGAAGTGAGGTTGGTTAACGGGTACAAAATACAATTAGAAGGAGTAATGTCTAGTATTTGATAATACAGTAAGGTGACCATAGTTAATAATAACATATTGCATAGTTCAAACTAGCTAGAAGAGAAGAACTAAAATCCTCCCCACAAAAAGAAAAGATAAATGCTTGAGGTGATCGATATTCCAATTACCCTGATTTGATCATCACTTTTATGCATGTATGCAAATATCACGTGTCCCCAAAATATGCACAGGTATTCTGTATCATTAAAAAAGTAAAACTGCAGATTTAAGTCTTGTAATTTTGGAAAGCTTTTTCATTCAGTTCAACATTGGTAAACTGCACATTAAGGACTGGCAGTTAAGCTTGAGGCTTTATTTCTTTTTCCACAAAGAGCTATGAAGCTGCTTAAGAGAGAGTTATGCCAAGGTTCTAAGCACCAAGCAGTTTAAAAATGAAACTGAAATCTGACCTATGACAAGTCAAAGTAGAGGGACTTTAAAGGACCACTCAGATTAGTTATTATGCGTTCCTTCAAATTTGAGGCTATAGTGAACTTCGGTCATAGTCTTGCTTCTATTAGTTTCCCACTACTGCTATAACAAATTACCACAGTTTTAGTGGGTTTATTATCTATATTTTTTTGAGAGCAGGTCTTGCTCTGTCACCCAGGCTGGAGTCACCTTTTTGTCACCTTAAAGTTCTGGAGGTCAAAGCACTTTGGGAGGCCAAGGCAGGTGGATCAACTGAGGTCAGGAGTTCAAGACCAGCCTGGCCAAACATGATGAAACCCTGTCTCTACTAAAAATATAAAAATTAGCCAGGTGTGGTGGCACACACCTATAATCCCAACTACTTGGGAGGCTGAGGCAGGAGAATTGCTTGAACCTGGGAGGCAGAGGTTGCAGTGAGCCAATATCACACCACTGCACTCCGGCGTGGGCGACAGAGCAAGACAGTCTCAAAAAAAACAGTTGTGGAGATAAGAAGTCTCCGTTCATCCATAGATAAGATCAAGGCGTCAGCAGGGCTGTGTTCCTTCTGGGAGCTCTAGAGGAGAATCACCTCCCTTCCCTTGCCCAGCTTCCGAGGCTGCTGGCATTCCTTGGTTTCTCCCTCCAGCCTCTGCTTCTGCTATCCACATCTTCTTCTCTGATTCTCCTGGATCCCCTTTTACTTAGAGGAACCTTTATAATTACATTTGGGACCACCTGGATAATCTGAGATCATCTCCCTGTTTTAAGATCCTTAATCACGTCCCTATCGCAGAGTCTTTTTTGCGATGTAAAGCAACATGTGTTCATTGGTTCTGGGGATTAGACATGGACATCTTTGCAGGGAACAATTGTTCTGTCCAACCACTCCTGAGGAGCACCCACTGGCTAGCAGCTGGGCAGTGAGCCATGGGAGGATGTCTCATTGGGCAACCTGTGCTCCAGGGCCACATCAGGGCAAAAGATGCCTTAGTGTTTTCCATGGATCAGAAGTGGACAATGAGAGAGAGAGAGAGAGAGAGAGAGAGATTCCGTCACTGTGAGAGCAGGCAAGCCTCAGAGGAGAAAAGCCAAATATCACCGTCTCCCAGGCATTAGGAAACAAGGGAAGGAGCAATGAGTTAGATCTGTGCTCTTCATGTAGGGCACGAGGATCAGGGCTGGTCCACTGACTGTTACTTGGTCTATGGTGGGAATAGTACAGAAATTGAAAGTAAGCTTTGCTTTGTTGTTGTTGTTGAGACAGGGTCTCACTCTGTCGTCCAGGCTGTAGTGCAGTGGTGTGATCTCAGCCCACTGCAACCTCCACCTCCGGGGATCAAGTGATCCTCCTGCCTCAGCCTCCTGAGTAGCTGGGACCACAGTCACAGGCCACCACAGCTGGCTAATTTTTGTAT
This sequence comes from Pan paniscus, assembly GCF_029289425.2. Classification (NCBI taxonomy): domain Eukaryota; kingdom Metazoa; phylum Chordata; class Mammalia; order Primates; family Hominidae; genus Pan; species Pan paniscus. Next base: position 164,194,548 of record NC_073255.2, read on the forward strand.
TTTTAGTAAAGACAGTGTTTTGCCATGTTGGCCAGGCTAGTCTCAAATTTCTGAGCTCAAGTGATCTGTCCACCTCGGCCTCCCAAAGTGCTGGACTTACAGGCATGAGCCAGTGCGCCCATCCCTCGAAAGTAAGCTTTTAGAAAATTTTATAGCAGCTTCACAGTAACTTTATGTCTATTCAATGTGATGATTTAAAATGTGGGCTTCTATTTTGTACGACTTTTTTTCATTTTATCTTCGCAGTAACTCATTTTTACTATATGTTTTCAAAAGTATCAATCCATGGCAAAATGGAAATTAGAACAAAACAAAAACAAAATCCCTTGGTTCTTTACCACAGATGGTTTTTCAAGAAGTCCCAAGCTAGGAGAGAGTGTATTATTCACAAAAGGGAACTCTAGGTAATAAAGTTCCCCAAAATATCCAAGAGGATAGAATCAGCTTTAAATACCTGCCAGGCACAGAGTTCCGTGCCAACTCACTACACTATCAGTCTATGAAGAACTTTCCTGGCGCCCTTTCCCCTACTCCCGCCCCATGCTCCAACCCCAGAGGCTTGGCAAGCTGGGGAGGAGTTGGGGCACTGGGCATAGAAAGGGAGAAAAAGCCTGCCACTCCCGCTTCCTCCAGCGCAGCCTTCCCCATGCCAGGGGAAGGGAGAGGCTCCACTTTAAATCAAGTTTATTATTATTATAGGAGGCTAGACATGCTAATTACTGAATTGAGAATGTACTCTGCAGTTTCAAGACTTTTTTCATTGTGTAATAGTGACCAGAAAATTCATGAGGCCTGTCCAAGTTTTCAGCCAATAACAGGTCAAGAACAAACCCCACAGAATCATTTTAAAGGAACAGTTGAAGACTGGAATGGAAGTTACTTTCTGGTTTTGTCCCACAAGTTATGATTGTTTAACCTAATAATTACATTACTCAGATATAGGGCAAGTCTTCATGTAGAGCCACTCAAAGTATGATTTAGGGCAGGGTTTTTCAACCTCAGCACTATTGCCATATTGGGCTAGACAATTCTTTGCTGTGAGGGAGCTGTCCCATGCATTACAAGGACAATGACCTCTAGAAAATCCACTCCAAGTTTATGACAGCCAGAAGTGCCTCCAGACTGCCAAATGTCCACTGGCGGACTAAACTGCCCCTAGTCAAGAAGCACTGATTTAAGGGAAGCAGTGTCTCTTCTTCCTGCCCTTCCTGCACCCAGTAATTACCTCCCTATCAAGCCCCAAGGCATCTGAAATTCCAACATTCAACACACTCTTTGCCCATTCCAGAAATACTGTTTTTAATTCAACATCCTCTGAGAAATGACATTGAGCTGTTATCATTGATAGGTTAGTGTGAATGGGATCATCAGATTTCTCTCTTACTGATTGGCCCATTATTAACTTACCAGTTGTATGAAGCCAAGCTGAGTGAGGCACAAAGATCTGGGGAAGCCTGTTGGTTTCTTCCATTGGTGAAACATCTCTTGAGACCATCTTCTCCCCAACGGCGCCCCCGTACCAGTTCTCTCATTCAGGGACTCCACCTCTCACCTATATAATGGCAATTTTTACTATGTCCCGCTGCACCAGTTTCAGATCCCTCAAACTCATCCTCCACATTTTTCTAGGAATGATCTTTCTCATAGTCTTTAAAGACTTGCCATCACCCATACAAAAACATCCAAGCTTTTTAGCAAGACCTTCACCCCAGCCTCCGTCCATACTGCATTTTTCTATCCCCTAAGTTTTTGTTGTTGCTCTTCCCTTTCCCTTTCTCTTTCCTTCAACACCCATTTTTGTCCTAGAAAGCTCCCACTCAACTTCCAGGCTCAACTTAAGCACTCAAGTTCTTGAAAATCCTTCTCTGATTCACTCAGCAATATTTAAGTGCTCCTTTTTCCATGCTCTCAGATAACAGTGAGTAGATCTTTAGTGCAGCACTTACCTCTTTGAATTATTTTCTCATTAGAATTTTGTCTCCCACTAAACCATGAGCTCATTCATTGAAGGTAAAAATCGTGGTCTGATTATTTTCCTAGAGAAGTTCATGATGCGGTTTATAGAGCACCATGATGTGATAGAGCATCATTGTGTCATTCCTCTTCGTCTCATCCATCCACTCTCAGTCTTGCTTTCAACTCTCAAAACTTGCAGGCCTCCATTTAGTTCTAATTCATCCTGCTCTCTCCAACCTCCAACCTCCCCACATGATCTTCTCTCCTATTTGCTATGCTCTTCTTCTTTTCTTACTGTTAACACTGTCTCTGAAAACTCTGCTCATTTTCTACCTCTTAGCTAAATGTCGCCCTTTCTAGGAACTTTCCTTCAACTTCCAGACCCTCTGTTTCACTCTTCCAAGGCATCCTGTGCTTTGTTTTGTACTATTCTGTACTTATTACAATTTGGCTACTGTGACTCTCATACCATTACACTTGGGTTTAACAGATGTGCTATTACTTTAATTTTCTAAATAAAATTCAATCTGATTTCTGAGCTTCTCACTCACCAGTGTAGGAAAAAAATTCAAAATCAGTCATGTTTTGGCAGGCCTTCAAGAGCACAGAATTCTGGAGGCTTCTGTAGTGCCTAGGACTTGTGGTAAGAGTCTCTAGTCTCCAGTCCACTGTGGTCAGAGGTCCCTGCTAAAGTACTCATTATTCATTGTATGGTCTATTCAAAGACTGAAGGCTTTGGTGCTTCATGCCAAGCTTTAGGGCTCCATCAGGCTGAGTGTTGTGACTGACACCCAGGGTTCTCCCTCAAGTTGCACCCTGCAGCCACTTTCCCTTGAGGCCCCAAGACTTCCCAGTGCCATTGTGATTGCAACTTTTGCTTGTAGCCTCCAAGCACCAATCTCACCCCTAATATTTGCAGAGTGAAATGGAAGCTTATATACCATATGGCAAAATATTTTCTCCTTTTTCTTTTCTTCCCCTCCCTCCCTCCCTTCCTTCCTTCCTTTTTCTTTCTGGCAGGGTCTGCATCACGGCTCACTGCAGCTTCCACCTCCTGGGTACAAGAGATCCTCCTGCCTCAGCCACTTCAGTAGCTGGGACTACAGGCATGAGCCACTGCACTCAGCCCCAAATATTTTCAAAGTTGCAAACCAAGACAATGAATTGTTAAATAAAATGTGTTCTATTGCTGTATGCTGACAAATATACCTACATAATTTCCTAAAAGGCTAAATTCAAATTAAGAATTTTTACATTCCTTGGAGTCCCATGCTAGAACATGGTGGCCTGGTAAGTATAGATCCCTATCCCACACCCCCACTGCATCTCGCCAAAGGGCCTCGCATGCCTGTGTGTGGTTCTTCAGCCTGCAGAACCAGGCTGTGTCCACACCCCTGCAAATGGCTATCCTTTGGCCTCCCTTTGGTCCTGGGGTGCTCAACTGGTGGCACAATTGGATGGACCTGAAGGTAGAGCTGTTAGGATTGAGAGTTCTGGGCCCCAGGAGCCCAAAATGTAGCCTAAAGAAGAAGGCTTAGGTTCCAGGTGGACATATTCCCTTGGCTGCATAGATGCTTTACCCTGGCAAAGCAGGAGTACCCAAAGGAGGGCCAGGGCAGAGCCCTGTAAAGTATGAGTCCAAAGCAGGGCCTGTCTTGCCTGAGTCTGACTGCAATCCTGAGATCACATCCTACAGCACTGCTGGAACCAACAAATCAGTAAGCAACAAGAAGCATCAGAAAGTAAACTTTCTCTGGCCGGGCACAGTGGCTCACACCTGTAATCCCAGCAATTTGGGAGGTCAAGGCAGGTGGATCATCTGAGGTCAGGAGTTAGACACCAGCCTGGCCAACATGGTGAAACTCTGTCTCTACTAAAAATACAAAATTTAGGTGGTGCGTGACTGTAATCCCAGCTACTCGGGAGGCTGAGGTGGGAGAATCGCTTGAATCTGAGAGGCAGAAGTTGCAGTGAGCTGAGACCGCGCCATTGCACTTCAGCCTGGGTGACAAGAGCGAAACTCCATCTCAACAAAAAAAGAAAGTAAACTTTCTCCATACGATAAATCAGTTGAGAGTTGATATTAATGCTAATTTAATTGACACTGATATGTGGAAACAAAGCTAAAGGCCCATGAGTATGTGGCTAAGCCAATAAACAAACTCACTGTTTCCAAAGTTGTATAAAAATTATTAACAGGTCTTATTAGAAGAAAGTATTCAAAAACAAAATGTTTGAATGAAATACATATTTTGAAGCAAACATTTTTTCTTTAATGCAGAACTTTTAGGAGCGTTTTTTTTTTTTTTTGGTAGCGTCTCACTCTGTCGCCCAGGCTGGAGTACGGAGTGCAATGGCGCAATCTCAGCTCACTTCAACCTCCGTCTCCCAGATTCAAGCGATTCTCCCACCTCAGCCTCCCAAGTAGCTGGGACTACAGGTGTGTGCCACCATGCCCGGCTTTTTTTTTTTTTTTTTTTTTTTTTTTGTATTTTTAGTAGAGACAAGGTTTCACCATGTTGGCCAGGCTGGTCTCAAACTCCCGACCCAAGTGATCCGCCTGCCTCAGCCTCCCAAAGTGCTGGGATTACAGATGTGAGCTACTGCACCTGTCCAGGAGCCTTTAATATAAGAATGTGGCCTGTGAATCCCCAAATAGACAAATAAAGTAAGTTATATTTCCCAGACTTGTATGATGTGTGTGTATGTGTGTGCATGCATGTGTGTATGTCTGTGTGTGTGCGTGTGTATACACATATGCCTGCACATGTATGCATAATATATCTCTTGGCAGTAGAATTCTGAAAATGCTATCAATCCAAAACAAAAATCACTGTATCAGAGTTCTTGAGTACACAGGATAGAAACTAGTTATAGCCAGTTAAAAAAAAAAAGGAATTAAGTGGAAGGATATTATGGAGCCTTCAAGGCTCCAGTTTGAAAAGCAAGCGGCTTGGACAGTAGAAACCACAGCAAGAAAAGCCCTGCCCTAGAGCTACAGTTACTGAGATCAATGAGTTCCCAATCGTCTTCATTTCCAACATCATAGGGAGATGCTCACAAATAATAAGTGAAAAAAATAAGCAAAAAGAATATCAGCCCAATTCAACAGAAAGAAAAATAGAAAGATTTACAGGAACAATCTTAGTAGGAAATACAACAGAATGTTAGCTGTGCTTTTCTCTGGGTAATGAAGTTACAGGGTATTTTTATTTTATTTATGTACATAAATTACATCTGTAGTTATAAAAAACAAATATTTTTCAAACTACTTTTGCCGAGTCTAAAAGAAAAATTGTTCTAATGCCAACATTTTGAGACACAGTCCATTTTCACAATATTCAAATCCTTCCTGATTTCATAAACTTTGATGAGTTGCTCTAGTTAGCAGATGACCTTTTAAGTTTTATCATACTTGAGGATTTCTGGTCCAATAAACATTTTTAAAGTTCTTTCTTAACTTTTATATGGAAAAATAGGACTTTATAAAATCAGAATTCCTGTAAATTATTGGCATTAGTGGTATACCAAGTCCCTGCTGTCAATAATTAGCATAGCTGCCACTAGCTGATGCTATTGGTAGAATCGTGTGACAAGGAACTCTCCATGGTGCTTGTATACAACTTCAGATGAGACCACTTCACATATAATTTCACTTTTTCCAAACAAAATCAGCTCTTTATTAAAGTAGCAACATAAATATTAATAAGTTTATTCTTTATTAAAAAGAAAGTAGGATTAACAATAACAAAAACCTCACAATACTATCCTAAATAATACATCAAAAATAAAATAAAAACAGTAATATAATCCATTATTTTTAAATAGCAACAATTAAGAGACTACATACCAAAACTTTTGAGATGCAGTCAAAGCTGTTCCCAAAGGCAAAGTTATAGTCTTATGTGTCCTATTATTAAATTAAAAAAATGAAAATAAATGAACTAAGCCATCAATTAGTACAAAACATTCATAAAGCAACAAAATAAACATTAAAAATAAGGAAGGAATTAAAGATGAAAAGTTATATTAATATTATAACAAATAGAAAAAATAGAACTGATGAAATACTCAAGTGTTGGTTCCTTAAAAAGACTGGCAAGTCTAATAAAAGAAAGGAAAAAAGTAACTAAAAAGACCAGAAATGAGAAAGAAGCGATAACCAGAGATACAGAGAAAAATATATTTAATTATAATTATATATAGACAACAAATTTTAAAATTCTCTGAAAATGCATGTTTTTCTTTAAAAATATGATTTTTTAAATTGATACTCAAGAAGTGACAGTAAAACCATAGAAAAAGTTTTTTTAAGGTTTCAGAGAATTGTCTTCTACTCATCCTCCCTTAAAGAGATTGAGGCCTAAACAATGTTATGGGTGAGTTTCTCCAGACCCCAAAGAATAGGCAATTCATATGCCATGTACCAATCTAGGTTTTTAAGCTGATAAAGGTAGAATTCAAAAATGTAAAACTACAACCCAATCTTATTCATAAATATAAATGCAATAATCCAAATAAAATGTAAGAAATTGAGTTCAACATTGTTACAAGAAAAAAAGGGAAAAACCACCATTATTTAACAGGATACATCTCATGCAGAAATAATCCAGTATTGAGAAACTATTAACATAATTTATTGTGATAATAGGCCAGAGAAGTAAAATCACATGATCATTTCTAGTTGCCTAGAGTATGCTTAATATAATTGAACAACTTCTAATAAAATGCTTAGTATATTTGAACCATCAAACCACATCTTTAACATGATAAAGACCTGTATTTCAGTCTAAGAGCTAACATTTAAAAGCTGGTAAAATTTAATGGCATACCTAACAAGTCAGGAATAAGGGCAAAGTTATTACCATCATTTATTTAACACATGAGGTATAAATATTATAAAGGAAGAGAGAAAAATCACCATTAATTATACTTAAGAATGATTGGCTACTTAGAAGAGAATCAACTAGGGAGTATTAATGAAAGAGTTCAAAAAAGTTATCAAACACAAAAATAAATAGCTTGACCCCAGAAGGAGTAGCCACTAATAAAAAATGAGGGAAAAATGATCCCATTCAAATGCAACAAAGAAATGAAATATCTAACAATACAATTAATAAAAATATGTAAAACATACAAAATTACTAAAGAACATTTGGAGATTGTCTTCAGTAACCTTAACACATGACAAGTTCCTGAATAAGAAATTTAATATTACAAAGTTGGTAATTCTCCCCAAATTAGTCTATATTGTTAAAGCAATTCCAAATAAAATGGCAATAGAATTTCTTTTGGAACATGACCAAAACATAACTGAAGCTTATCTGCGAGAATACATGAAAAAATATAGCCAAAAATATTTAAAAAAGAAGAGTAACATTTACCCCCATTGAAACTTAACACACAGTAAAGCAAATGATAAAATGGCAATAATTAAAACAGCATGGTTAAGGAATAGAGGATATAAAAAAATTAAACAAACAACAAATTCAGAAACCGCTCCAAGTGTGTGTAGGAATTTAGTATTTGATAAATGTGGAATTTTTAAAACAGTAGAAAAGTGAGTTTTCAATAAATGATGATACAACAACTAAATAAATATTTAGACCCTTAATCACACCTATATCAAAAATAAATTCCATTTGGAGTAAAAATTCAAATCTGAAAAAATGAAATAAAAAATAGACAGATATTTATATAACACTGGGAAAGAGAAGACCTTTTTAAACATAACACCAAAAGCAGAAATCATGAAAGACTGATTTATCTAAATAAAAAATGCAATATTTCTGTTTATCAAAGACATCATGGATTAAATTGATAGATATCTGACAAAGAGCAAAATGTCTGCAGCATGCAGAACAAACAAATGGTTAGTGGTTTCAATATATAAAAAGTTCTTACAAATCATGAAAAGTGAACCCTCAACAGAAAAAATATCAAATATGTTCATTCCTTCAACAGATATTTCTTGTGCACCTAATATGTGTCAAATATTGTGCTACAGGCAGAGAATACAATGTTGAAGAATCTAGACATCCAAACATGGTCTCTTCCCTTATACATTCTAGTATGGGAAATAGACCCCCCCCAAAGGTAAATAAACAAATAAATAACACTACAAGTTGAGATACAGGATTAGAGTGACGAAGGAAACAAAGGACTGATACAGCAAATGGGAGGACAGAAAGGGAGGGTCTACTTTCAATAGAGTGCTGCTCTGTGCAGAAATATAACAACTTTCTCAAGATGTTATATTTAATCAGTTATCTAAAGGATACGGTTGTGGTGGGAGAGAGGGTGGCTGTGAAAAAGCAGCTTAAACAGAGACAACAGCATTTCCTAGGCCCCTGAGGTGCAGAAAATATCTTGGCATATTGGAAAAAGCAGTGTGGCTGCATTCAAGTGGGCAATAAAGAGAGGAGCATAGACGGGGGTGGAAGGATAGGTAAGGGTCAGACTGTGCAAGGCTATGTGAGCCATGGTAAAGGGGTTTAGATTTTATCCTAAAAGCAACAATTTGCTTAATTCAATTTGTGAGAAAGGTTGTTGCTACCACTCTATCAAAAACGTATTGGAGTGGTTAAGAGTGGTAGCAGAGAGACCAGGTGAGACTGGTGTCACAATATCCCGGTAGGAAAGAATAGACAACTCCATTAAAAAGTTTGGTTCTAAAGGAGAGCTGAGAAATGGTTCACAGATGGAGAAGATGTGCACGAGGGAAGGTGTGGTTAAGATGAAAGACACTGGAGCATGTGTGCAGGGAATAATCTATTGAGAGGAGGCAGGATTGATGATGCAAAAGAGAGAAAGGGGAAAACCTAAGGAGGAAGTCCTTGAAAAGGCAAGGGGGCTGGGATTCGGGGCATGAGAGGAGGAGCTAATCTGTGAATCTCCCTCTATTATCACAAAAAGGAAGGTTACCAAGGTAACTGGGTTGGAGGATCTTGTGGTGACAAGATGAGAAAGTCTGTATGTAGTAAATTCTGTTTTCTCGGGCAAATGTGAAGTAAACAGGGAGGAAAAGATCAGAACATTTTGAGGAGATGAAAAGGTATGAAGAGTAGTCTCAGATGTGGAGAACTGAGACTACAGTAGGAACAACAGCACCAACTTGAGGTTTGAGTTAATGGATTGGAAGTAAAAATGAATTGGCTGAACTGTGTGCTTTTCTCAAAGAAAATGTTCAGTTGTCCCAGTAAGGCCCATGGAAGGCAGATAGGTAAGATTTATCCAGAGTTGGGATTTTGTCAGGAAAATTAAGAAATTGCGGTTCAAGAGTGCTGAAAGCAATGCATTTCAAGGAGAATGATCATGATAATGGATCACAGAATCTAGACTAAGCAAGGACGAGAAGGGGCTGATAAACAGTGGGAAAGAAATGAAGCAACGAATTAGCTGTCAGTGAGCAAGGAATCTAGGATAGGAAGATGGTGATCAGAGCATGGAATGTCTGATGATGTGCTAGTTCAGGTCCTCTTAGAAGCAGACACCAAGACAGGGTTCAATGTGCAAGAGTTTTATTAAGGGAACTCCTGTGAAGGATAAACAGAAGGAAGCAGGAGAGGGGAAGGGAGACTTCATATCATAATACAGGTCTGACACCTGTGAAAGGAGAGGGGAACTGGGCCCAAGAGCCTCAGGCTGCACGCAGCATAGTTCTCAGAAAGTTTCAACCAGCCGGCTCAGGTGTTTCCAAGCCAAACTTGCTCATCAGAGGAGTCCTACATCTTCCATGAACGTGCCACCACCAACACCCCGTGCTGTGCCCGCTCACTGACTGGGAGTAGTGCCAGAGAAGCATGGCTTCAGTGCAAACCCAGCAGTGGATGCCTTGGGAAGGCAGGGGGACCTGTCAGTCACTTCCGCTCCGTGGAGCAGGAGATCTGAGAGGCCATGGTCACCACAGACAAGACTGTAGAGAGGATGCGGATTCTAATGATGACATGGTCTAGAACTGTGGTAGCAAGGACTGATTCTGAAGGGGAGAAATAATTACTGGAGATGAAGTTACAGGAAGGAGGGGACTGGATGTTGGAGTTCAAGTTCAACCACAGTTGTGCATAACACAACTCCAAGTTGTGTCAAGCAACCCACAGTCACTGAGGATTTGGACAGTTATTAAAACAATCTTCTGGCAGATGGCAATATTTGGGGTTGTGGTGGGGGGGTGGGGAGGTGGGCGGGGGGAAACTAGTTTGTCGATGCCAGGATTTGAGGTGAAGGTTCAAGTAGGAGCTAGTCTTTGAAGAACTAATCATGACAAAACTCACTAGGAATAGGAAATCTATAAATTACAGGCTGAAAGGAAAAGGATGGTATTGTCCAGTGACAAGATTCTCAAAGAAGCCGGGATTTTGGCAGGCAGAGGACGTGCTGCTCTGCGAACAACCACGACTCGCACGGAGGCCGCCCCCAGCCTGTCCCTAAGGCACGTGGTCCTCTAGAGGGCTTCGCGGGAGAGTTCTGGCTCAAACCAGGGACGGCGAGGGCAAGGGGTGAAAGGGGGTTTGAGGCGAGGCAGAGGACTCAGGGGTCTGCGGACGACTGGTCGGCCCGTGGAGACGGCCGCGGCGAGGCGCCTGAGGCACGGCGGTGCGGAGCGAGGGCGAGGTCCCGCCGGCGGCCAGGCGGCGGCGCTCACGGAGCCGCGGGCTTCCCCAGGCCCCGGGCAGCGTGCTGGCGCTCTCGGGCGGCGCCGCCGCGGAGCTTGGCGCGGCAGCTGGCAGCGGCCTGACGCGTGGTGACGGCGCCCGCGGGCAGGCAGCGGCTCCCGGGGGCGGCCGGGCGCAGGGCGGCGGCGCTGCGGGACGACGGCTTCGCGAGGCTTCGGCCCGCACGGGTGGCAGCGGTCCCCAGGGAGGAAAGACAAAGATATGCGGGTTAGAAACCAAGGAAAGAGCGCCGACGCCTCTCAGCCCCGCAAGAGCTGCAGACCCACGGGCAGTGCGGTGCCACTTTCGCCCAACAGGGTGCCACGAGAGAAAACTGCGGTGGTCATAGGAAAACAGATCCAATTCAGGTCTCATGCAACAACTTGGTGGCAATTTAGGAAAATGTATCAAAACCCTTAAATGTCTGAATACTCTTTGACCCAGAAAGTCTAGCTTGAGAATTTTCCCTTAAGGAATAATTATGAATACCTACAAACTTTTCATACAGGGTGTTCAGTGCAGTATCTATAATAGAAAAAAAAATGCCAGAAAAAAATGGCAAAAAAAAAAAAAAAAAAAAAGGGAATGTCCTATACCCAACAATAAGGTATTGGTTATAGTCTTTTTCTTACAGCGAATACTAAACTGCTATTGAAATAATGCCGTGAAATAATACGTAATGATATGGAAAAGAATTGATACTATATGCAATGAAAAAAATCAGTTTCATCCCCATTTGTACCATGTGAGTGTATACTTATGTGTACATGTGTGTACACACGACACATCACATATGTAATAATGGACAGAAACACATCAAAATGTTAAGCAGTTATCTCCAGGAGATAAAGCTGCAGGTAACCCTTTTTTAACTTATGTTTCCCAAATTTCATACAAGTTTGTTTTATAGTAAAAAATATAATACAAGGAATTTTACTCCATTCTTATGTACCCATTCTATATTTATCTCAATTCAAATTTATGAAAATCTTTCTTTTCTATTGTGTAGCAAAGTGGTGGACATCAAAAGATTTTTAAAAATGAATAGAGTCCACAAAAGTAGTTTATCTTCCTCAAAAGTTCTGCGTAAATTACAGTATTACAGAAGAGTTTATTGCTTAAACACTTTGCAGTTAATCAAAGCCACTGTCTTTTGTGACATTATATCTTATTTAACTCTAGTAATAATTTCCACTTTAGAAAAAAAAATTTGGGCTTTTGAGAAACGAGAAATGTAATTTGATTTGTAATTTCCAGACTTGGGAACACACAGTTTGCTAAAAACAGAAAAATGTGGGACAAATGTTTTAGATCATACCAATGTTTTAGAGTAATTCAATGAATCTCTCTTTAGTTTGAAATAATTGAATGGGATCAAAACTAAAATATGGCAATGAACTAGAATCTAAGCTTAACATCCTGGTCTCCCAATCATAAATTAATTTAAAATTTTAAGTTAATACCTAGGGAGTCTGTTTTGCTAAGCCTTGTTCCAGGAACATGCATAAAAGTGATAATAAAATTATAATAATATAACACAGGAGAGGGGTTCCAGGGCTTTGTTATTAGATTGATAGAAGATCCACTGTAAGTTTCAGATATATTTTAAGCTGAAGTGAGCTCAGAGTTGTCAGGCTGATTTTATCTAATGATGAGCAAATCCAAGATTAGATGTTTATTGGAATGTTGCTTTGTTGCTTAAACAGATGACATAAGTAATCACACCATCCTGTAAGTTTCCTTCACCCTGAAGGTACTGGATACAATTATTGTGTCTGGAAGCATACTTTTGGTAAAAATTATCAGAAATAAATAAAATGTCCAAAGAGAACAAATCCTCTTAAGGCCAAAAGTTTGTGTTAACCACCTGCTCCTGAATAAAATGAAGGTTATAGGAGCTTTTAATAAAACATTTTCTCTCAAAAACCTTAGTATTCCCCAAATGATGTAACCAAACAATGTTAAATACAAATAAGACAGAAGAGCATTTGTTATTGGTGCTACAGTCCAGCTTTCACTATCCATACAGTGATTTCAATTTAACTCAACATTTTTGGAGTCCCTATTATGTCTCCTGCACTGTGCTCAGACAGTATGAACAAAAAAGATAACACAAGGTTCCTACCTTTGAGAAGCTCTAGCTAGAAAATTACCTTCAGATTACTCAGATGCGGGGGATAACCTGAATCCCTAAATTACTCGCCATTGTCGTGTCAAAGCTTCGCATCCCATATTCTTCAAATGAGCTGATTTCCTCTCATTCCTTTGCTCAGATTTATCCAGAGCAACCTACTGCCTCCACAATAGCTAAATCGATAGAGATTGTGACTAAAGATATGGACTTCCTCCTCCAGAAACATGCGCAGAAGTGCATACACCATTTACTTCGTTTCACTGCACTGGAAGCTGATTTACTGAACATAAGCAATATTTGTAAAGGATTATGCCTCCGTTCTCTTTTGAAAGAAAAATGACTGTTTCCTGGAAAAAAAATTTAGAAAATTCTGACTGTTCAGTAGTACATCTCAATGAGATCTAGTTTAAATGAGTTGAAACTGTGCTTTGGCTTTTGACATAGCAACATATACTTCATCTTTGATAACCCATTACAACTTTTTCCCTATGGCAACAAGTGCTGAAATCCTTGACTCACAAAGGTACGTATTTAATAGAACGAAAGCAGAATTGCATAGAATGGAATTTGCCAGGTTAAGGTGGCCTGCACACTGTAACACCAAATTCCTCCAAGACTTTCAAGTTAGATTCAAGTCACATTATTTCCTCTGCCTTCAAGTTCAATTAGACTTCTGGAAAATCAGCAGATTTCTGTCTGGTTAGAGAAAAACATCTTACCCTGCTCCTGTTTCTTGGCAACACCTTTTGGAAAAGTGGTAACAGCTGCTGATATGGAAAGCACCGAGGCACAATGACGTGCAGCAATCCTTTCCTCATCAAGCAGGAAAACCATGCTGTGTTCCTGACATCACAGGTGCACCAGCTGCCCCCAGAGTGCAATTTTTCTTCTTCCATTTGAATATTTATTGAGAACGAATATTTTGAAGATGTTGACAGTCTTTCCAGTTTCCAAAAGGTGTTCTTAAATGGAGTTCTCCTTTGATGACATCAGCAAGCACATGAAAATGTGAAGCTGGATGCACTGAGAGGCATCAACAGTTTCATTCATTTGCATGCTGAAGAGAAATATGCAGAGCTGCCCATTTCTTCCAAGTCTGAAGTGAGTGATGTCATTTGACAGAAGTAGGGCCTTAATTTTCTTTCATGGACCACATTTAAGAACCTTTGAGTCAAACTATTTGATTCTGCACTCCCCTTACACTATTGTTTCCCACCTCTGTACTTTTGTTCTTGGCATTTCACCCATCAAAAAATGTTTTCTCCCTGCTCTCATCTATTCAAATCCTGTCCATCTCTCAAGACCTAGACCAAAGCCAGACTCTTTCATTAAGCTTTCCCTGACTACTGCAGCCTGAAATGATCTCTCTTCTGAACTCTGACAATGGTTCCTATCTTTGACAGTTCTCAAAATGTGGTTCTGAGACCACCACCTTTAAAAATGCACCATATTATGTATTTTTACAAGCACCAGAAAGAGCTGTGGTAATTTTTCCTGTTTTCCTGAATCTTCTTTGCAACTCTTAAAAGAATAACTCACTTCCCAGATGGATGGAGAGAAGACTGACAATGATTATTTTTGCTGGGGTGATCAACTGACTCATCTGAATCATTCATTTCTGTACTCATTTTCACACAAATGTTTTGATTTGTCAGTTGTGTATCTGTCAGGTCTGTAGTGTCACTGCTGACTGCTGAAATCCTACATTTACCCATGGACTTTTCAATCACAACCTCCCAGTACCATGGCCATCCTTCTAAGGATTCAGATGTTGCTACCATTTTCAAAATAACTTCACACTCTATGAGAAAGAATTTAAGCAGAGCTTAAAATGAAGGCAAGCACAGTTAGATGGAAATGGCTACAACTGACATCATATACTCAAATAAGATGTAAAATCAAATGTATTCTGGAACTGAGCAGCAACTTCAAGATCATCTCTTCCAACAGATTCACATGACAGGTGGGGGAAATGTGGAGAATGGGGTATTTCAGAGCAAGAAACTGAAATTTAAAAGAATAAAAATCTTAAAGTTAAAACAATAGCAAGATCACATACAGTCAAAGGCATTGTCCTAATTAGCTCATGGATTCAACATTAAGGATAAATAAAATTGAAGAATTAAATGAAAAGAATTAAAGGATGAAAATAACTCAAAATGTAAAAGATGGATCACACTCATCTATAAACATGGCCCAAAAGACTGTCTTTGATATTACAAGTAACAAGATGACTTGGACTCAAAACCAGTTATGCTTATTCATAATAATAGTTATCATGTACTTACTGTATACCAGGAATTGGGCTAAGTGTTTTACATACATTAATCAGCTCAACTGCATTAAATTCTAATAGAAAAAAAGTATCAAAAGAGAAAGTCTATAATACCTCTGTAAGAAAAGAAATGAAGAAAGCAAAAGCTGGCCATGCATCTGCAGCCTGGTCTAGTAGAAAGGATGCTCTGCATATTGAACAATATCTGGTCTGAGTGGCAGTTGCATTCCTATGGGGAAGATGAGTGTGTTGCACTACCAGAGCTTACTGACACTGGTTGCTGAGAGCTGATTCAATGCTCACCAAACAACCTTCTGATTATAATTTATTTTCCATGTAGATTTGCCTATTGGGAGAAAATGCACTGAACCATAAACATGAGAAATGATTGTGCCTGACACTTCCCATCACAAATTAAAGAACTGAATTGTGGTATTTATACACTACTATGAAGCCGGTTAAAGGGATGCAGTCTTCTAATACCTAGTTACCTCTCTGGATGAACCAATAATCAGGGTCAGCCTTAGAAAGCAGTGGCCACATCAAAGTTCCTGTGAGGCCTGGCAGGGAGGCCAGCCTGCCCTCTGTCCTGCTGTCCACCTTCTTTAAACAGCAAAATCCCACGATTACACACACACACACACACACACACACACACACACACACTAACCATTTTAATTAGAAATGGAAATGATGAGAAAAGGAGGAACAAAATATAGTGTTTTTCTATGCTCTAGAGCACTAACTTGTGAGCTTAGTTTTTACAGCAGATAAGGCCAAAGTGGTTTTTTTTCCCAATGGCACCGATAAGTACTTATTTTGCTTATTAAAAGAATCAGTCACCTAAGCAAAAAGAAAAAGTCCAAGTAGAACTTGGACATATAAACTTTTACCAAAGAATAAATATAAAAATATTTCAGATGTCCACAAACATATGCAATACATCATTACTTAGGGGTGTTGTTTCCTTTTGGGATGTTTTGTTGGTCAGTTTTTGTTTTCTGACATCATCTCCATAGGAGAGAAACTTATAAATATGGCAGGATCCTAACATGACTTAATCACACTTCTTGACAAGACTTTTTGTTCATTATCTTACATCAAGAATTCCAAAGTCAGAATGCAGTAAGAACCCTTAGGACCCTGTGTTCAGGGTTGAGGATAACACATGTAAAAGCTGTGCTAAAGCTATGAACATCAAGAATATGATCTTACTTGTTCAACTACTGAATTTTAACTATGATGATGGTGTTATGAAAATATATTTTTAGTCTGATTAACTTTTTTTCCAATCAACAATGGTTGGAGTCTAATAGTATTTTCAGACAGAATTACCAAGTAAATAATACATTGAGAAGGCCTGCCATCTTTAGGAAGAAAGCAGAATTACTGACTAATTATCTAACATGAAGTTCAAATATAAGTACTCAACCTCTATGAATATTATCATGGACATTTGGCATGGGACACATTTTTTAATGGATTTGTCTTTTGTGACACAATTTGGTCCATAAGATCTAAAATCAAACGGTTCTGACAGGCTCTATTTTTCTCTGAAAATTAAAGCAATAATTGCACTGATAGATAAGCTGGCCAAAAAAATAACCCAGAATGATCAAAATTAATGGTGTATTTTTATATAGATGATCATGAATCATATCAAGATAAAAATATATAGTTACAAGCTGTTTTGAGAAACAAATGAAAGACTATTTCTGTGATATGCATTTGAGGTTGGAGATTTTAAAATTTAGAAAATGAAACAAACATTTGTGGTTTGACATTTTAACATCATTGCTTCTCACTGGCCTTGAGATAAACTGTTTGTACACACAGTACAAATTTTTACACAAGTCTGAAGGTAAATGATTTCCCTGAAAACTTCATCTGCCAATTCTTTCTCAAATGGAAAAGTAAATATACAATTAGCTATTTTTGGTAACCAGCAATAACAGCTATTTATAAATTTCCCTTATTATTTTTTAACTTTCAACATTATTTATCATAAATCAGTGACCCTCTCTTCCTGAAAGAAATGTGAAATACTACATCATGTTGCACGTGAGGTACTCAATATGCTAGAAATAAATAATAATTTAATACTCTGTCCATTCATATTAACAAAAAACAGTTGTTTAATAATAATAGGCAGTATAGCAAAATGGAAAGTTCATGGACCAAGGAACAAAAAAATCCCGGGCTCTACAATTTTCAGACATTGTTAAGTAAAAAAAGGCAAGGTGCAGAAAGGTATGCATACTATGCTACCATCTGTGTGAAGGACAATGTATACATCTCCTTGATTGCACATACATGAAATAGCTCTTGGAAGTCCAAGAAATTGGTAACTTCTTGCCTCTGGGGAAGGTAATGGAAGAACTGAGAGATGGGGTAGGGAAAAAACTTACCTTTCACAGTATACCTTTTTGTACTTTTTAAAAACATGTTATTACATATTAAAATAATCTTTAAGAGATAGCTGGCTTCTATTCCTGACTTCTTCATCAGCTACACATTTGACCTTGTGCAATCACTTACCTCAGTTTTCTCCATTTTAAAATACTAAATCTCTAGATTCTCCATGTACAACTCAACAGAATTATGGCTCAATCGAAGGTATATACAAAATATCAGGTGGTGAAATAAAATAACTATTAGCCTTAATTTGCAATGACTTACTCTTCTTTTTATTCTGTATTGAAAGTAAAAGTGTGATTAACCCACCTTTTTGACATATCCAAACTATTGCTTCTGAGATACACACTCTCAAAACATTTCAATTATTGAGTAAATATTAAATGTAAGTATAAAGAGGTAGAATTTTGTGGTGGAGTTTCAAAATTGAAACTGAGATAGGAAAAAGCTGAAAATCACCCATATATCTCCAAAAAATTATCCCAAGAATCTTCTAAAAATCATCCATAATCTTTATAAACAGAAGATACTAAAAGAACCAGAGAAGGCCAAGAGTAGAGCAATAGAAAGCTTAGACCAGGAAAAATAGGACATGAAGAAGACACTACAAAAAAGAAATCAAAACTTATTGATAGCTTACAGGACAGGGAGAATGGGGACAGGCCTGGTGATCCATTCTTTCATAATTCTACATGCTGCAGGGTAAAACTGCTAGCCTTGGGTCTCAAAGGGCTTAGTCTAATCATGGGGGGCAATGTAATTAATAACGCAATAATAACACAAAGGATAGAAGTGAAAAATAAATGGTAAGGTAAATGTGAGTTTATCAGAAGAGGTCTCCATGAGTTGGAACTGTCAAGAACAGATTCATAGAAGAAATAAGACTTTGAAGTCTACGTAATAAGCAAAGTGGTGGTGGTAGCATGGATAAAATGAAGAATTCAAGCAAGGAGAGTCAGTTCTAGTCGGATGGGAGCAGTAATCGTAGATAACAGGCTGATGAATTTAGTTTTAGACATAGTTTTATTCTAAATAGTAACTTGGCTAAAAATATTAAAAATTATTTTTCAAATGTTGGGTTGCCAAATTTTCTTTATAGATTACTACATAGGAATGATGACATGCTAGTAATATATCAAAACTGGCTGACTAGGCAAGATCAACACACATCTAGATCCAACTTTTTAATAGGCAGGGCCCTGAGGTATGAGAAAATCACACTTACACAGGATGTTTGGTAACCATCTTCCAGTATTTTCTTGCAGGTACCTAATATTATTTCCTAACACAATTTTCATACTCAGGAATCAGCTCCACCCAAAAAACATAAACCAGGAAATCAAGAGGTGCCAGTTTTACTTTGCCATTGATTAAGTTTGTGAATTGGGCCTTGGTGATGAAATTGAGTGCTGTGGGTTTTAACTATATGAAAAAATGTCAAAACAAAATAAACCAAAAGAACAATCTGTCAGTGATCTAGTGATTTTGTAAAGCTAAAGCAATGATGTATAACCACTTAACTTCTGGCAAAATACACATTATAAATTCAAGATATTTGTTATTACATGGATAAAAAGTTGTGTCTGTGTGTGTGTGTGTATGTGTGTGAGAGAGAGAGAGTGTGTGTGTTGTTATTGGTAGCATACTGATAAATCTTGTAAGAAATTTCTAAAAATGTATTTCTAAAATGTTGGCACAGGGCAAGAAAGAATATCAACAAATATAAAGAAGGCTTTAAAGCAAATGAAGTCCTCAATGCAGAAAGCATATATTCTAAAATTCTATTCTACTTTTGATTTTTGTTACAATCCTTCAAACACCCAAATACACATATCTTCATCAATAATCTCTTAGTGATTTACTGGGGTGTGAATGAGAATATAGAGGCTTGCCAGGAAAAAAAAAATGATGTTTAAACAAAAAAAGAGAGACTGGAAACAGGTAAAAGTTTATGGTTAATATAATTGTGTGTTACAGCAGTGTGCCTTGTATTATTTGATGTGGATATTAGGCTTTAATGCTAATACCCATCATTGATTAAAGTATAAATAACAAGAAAGAGAAACCATTTTCAAAGCATTAAAACAAAAAACTTAAAAATGTGTGTGTGTGTGTGTGTTTTACTCTAGATCATAAGGGAATAAAAAAATTGTTTTATTATAGCTATCCTCTTCTAATTCAGGTCTGTCGTTTCTACTATTGACTTCAGTTTTTAGGAGTTATAACTCAGCCATAAAATTTACTATATTGAAACTTGACAAAGTCTCCTGGGAATTCTTTCCTTTAAAGGCATATTTTAAAAGTTAATGCCAAAAAAGTTGGATACAGACCAATGGCATCTTGAGTGGTATACAGACCTATGCTTTCTTTATTAAATCAATGGTTTCTATCCCAAGCAGGGCTGATTTCTGAAAAGTCATCTTGCATACCTTCATAAGTACCCACTGGCCTGGAGGTACGTGGTGGTAAATAGGCTGCTTCATTTCACTTTTAAGGAGACACAAATTTCCACTTCATACTAGTGTTTTCTAGATGGCAAGATCAGAAACAGTTTTATCATTAGGTTCTTTCTCCAGAAAGGAGGTGGAAAAGGGAAAAACCAATGAGGGCCACAGGATGACAACGCAGGATCTACATTTCATTAAATATTCACCAGTCCAAAAAGTGCAGCTTTACAAAGTATAATTAATATATTTAAGTCATCTGTTCAACCTTTAATAGTACCTTTATTCCCTTAGACTCTGGCTATGGATACTAAATTACTTAAGTTTCTCATAGGGATTATGTCAAATTCTATCAGGATCTTATCAGCCAGATGGCTTTCTCCTAGTTTCCTTGACTAGATTAGGCACACAGACATAGTACCTGCCTAGATCAGAGGCATGGGGAGTAAATCATGAAAATTCCTGGACAGATCAAAGCTATGGGACTCAACAAATAAATCTTATTTGGTCCAAGAACACTAATCAATTGCTTTATTTTTTAAAATAAGATTTTTCCTTTTTCAAGAAATAATCTTTTAAAATAGGTCTTACAGATTTTATCTTAAAACCTCTCTGAATACAACACATAAATTAATTCATATTGCCTAATACTATTACAATTTAATTATTCAGTACTTCTCAGAGTAAAATCAAATACATGTTATATTACATATTTTATATGGGGGTGGGGGTAACAGAGAGAGAGAGAGAGACAGAATCAGAGCTAGCCAAATACCTGCTCCCAAATGAAAAACTGAAATAGGTAGGTATTATCATAAATTACATAATAAATGAAAAGAATCCATGTAGTAGTATAATACATTGATTCTATTTATTCTTCCTGGTAATCCCTTCAAAGTCTATGGCTTCAACTACATGAACACTAATGACTTCTAAATCTCTAGCCCCTGGGCAATTTCTCTCCTGACCTCTAACCTGTATATTCTACTCCTATTAAGCATCTCCAATTAGATATCCCTCTACCACCTCAAACTCAACATATCTAAAACTTAATTCAGCATTTCCCCCTGGAAAAGTGTTCTTCTTCCTCCCGTATTCTTTGCCTTGAATGGTGCCACCCACCTGCTCAACTAGAATGCCTGAAACTGAATCATACTAGATTCTTTCTTCATCTCCACTGCCTGGAAAATTTCATTTCTGAAATAATTATTTCACCTGTATCCTTTTCTGTAGTCTCATTGCCAAAACCTGAATTTACGTCCTATCACTCTTAGACTTCTGAAATAGTCTCTTAATTGATTTCCCTCACACAATCCCACATCCCCACCTCCACTCCAATTCAGTCCCCTTGGTGCTATTATATGTCCCTGTTTATAATCTTTCAACGGTACTCCTAATTTTGAAATATAGTTCAAACTATTTACTTGGTACATAAAAGCCTTCTTGATTTGGCCATTTCCCTGTCTCATACTCCTTCCCTTAATCTACATGTGATTTCATGTCTCTGTACCTACATGGAAACTTTTTCTGCCTATCTCTTTCAAAACTCAAGAATAAATTTAGGAATTATAAGTCTTTCCTAACTCCTCAGTGTGCCTTAATATTCCACTTCTGTGTCCTTATAATGTATTCCTCTTCCATCATACTTGAAGAGGAACTGCATTGCTTATCTCTGTACCTGACTCAGTGCCTCGCACGAAGCAGGAGCTTACTTGTTTACTGACTGAATGAAATAAGTCAATGTAAGACAGTGAAATCTGAAGAATACTCATGGAATGCTTTAACTTTTGATACTGAACAAGCTCTGCCAAAAAAATTGTTTAATTTAATTTGCTTATTATTACTAATCTGTCCCCAATCGTATTTTTAAATAATTTCTTTCATCTTCTATTTAATAAAGTGTGCTAAGTTGAAATCTTCAACCTTTAAAAGGCAAACACCTCATTTCAAACACAACTAGTCTTACAAGTAATAAACTCTTTAATTAACATGTAATACAAAGGCTTGCATTACTCAAGAGACTAAAAGGAATTTGGGTTAATTCAACCTAGCAAATACCTGTTTGCCTGCATACCTAGGACACCATCTACACATCAGTAGCATGTAAACAAATCTAGCTGTCACCACCCCACAGCCCCCAAATCAACTACAGTCACGTCAGTAAATCTCCTGTCACGTATCATAGCCCCAGCATCCCTTCAGCTTCCTATGATCAACCCAGTAAGGTTTAGGTTATTTTTAATTCTTACCAACAAAGTTAATTTGGTTATTTAAAAGCTATAACACTATTTCCACCTCTGTATGCAACATACCAAATTAAAATTCTAGCAAAGAGGACCTGAAAGCAAAATATTTTTAAGTAAAGAAATTAAAGTTATTTTTAAAATAGAACTTATTCAAAAACAAAATTGTCAGTCAATGCCTTAAAAACAATAAACACACCTAGTCCTAACAATATCATAATGAAAATTAAGCATGTGTAATCTTCAGAGTTGAGTGTTATTTTTAAGAGGCAATAGAGTCTCTGAACAGATGACTTACTTCCTCTACTTGTCTTTTATTTGACCTCAGAGGACCATAGCTGACAGGAGGATCGGAAATGAGAAATTACTTTTAGATTCATGTTTATCATTTATCTGATGGTCATTGGAAAAAACGAAGGACAAAGTTTCATCCTCTGCGTACTGAAACTTTAATGGAAGACAATATCCAAAACAAAACTATTTTAGACTGGATCTAAAGCCCATTACACTTCTCTTATAGAATAAGCAAGAGTAGGAAACAGATACACCACACTTAAATGAAAAAAAAAAAAAAAAGGAAATCTTTTAAAATGTAGATGGTTATTATTTATAGCCTTATTGTTCAAAGTGTGGATCACACACCATCAGCACGGACATCACATGGAGCTCGCTGGAACTGGAAAATCTCAGGTCACACCCAGAGCTCCTGACTCAGAATCTGCATTTTAACAAGGTCCCACATGATCATATATAAGTTAAGGTTTGAGGTTCTTTGGTTTATATAGTTGAGTAGTTCTGAAAACCCATCAAATTACCCAGGTAGTTGGTACAAAATATATAGGAGCTTGGACACTACCACTAGAAATTGCAATCTGATAGATGTGGAGTCAGCCAGACATCTGCATTTTTTCAAAATTTTGTAGGCAATTTGAATTCACATCCTGATTAAATAACCAACCACTAGTGTAATCAAAGGAATTTTGGCTTTACCAAAGTACAGAACTCCTTTAAATACCAAACTCCTCTACTCTAGTACATTGAAAATAACATTTTATGTATTCTTGTTTCAGACACTCTATTTTGTAAAACAGACAAATGTTAATTTATATATTTACATATAATCCTTTATAGGAGATTCAATAATCTCTCCTACAGAAAAGTTGAGGTCAACTCAGATGTATGCCCATTCTCCAAAGAGACCCAAACTGGTTCTTTGCTGGAACAAAATACGTTTGAAATCACAAGGTATCACTAGCACATAATACTGCTTGTGATTTTTTTTTTTTGTTAACATGGTAAGTCATCCAAGATGGAAACTTTATTTATACTAACAGCAACTCAAATACTCAATTCAATCAACAACAAAGTTAAAATAAAGAGTCAAAAACATGAGAACTAAAATATGAAAAAATACTCTATCAGTGTCACTGATATCACTACAGGCATGTAATGAAGCATGCAAATGTGTACTTGGAGTATAATTAAGTTAGGAATAAAGACATAAGTTAGTGTTGCTTCTCATCAATAATGAGCAAAGAAGACTGATCCTGGCATGATACTGGAGCAGTTTTGCAGGTCACTTAACCAACAGCCTCCATCCAAAATGCATTCCCTCCACAAATTCTATAGGTCACAAACTGTACTCAGTACTGTGCTCAGCACTGAGGACACAAGGACACAGCCCTGCCTTCAAGCGCCTTTTTCAGTCTAGTTGGGGAGACCCAAATAAACAGGTAGTTACAAAACATGGTACTAACTGCCACAACAGGAGAGGGAGAGGGTAGGATGAGTATACTGAAGGGTACTCAGCTGCCTTGGAGAGACAGGGAAGGTTCCTAAGAGATGAGTCCTGAAAGAAGAGAGGTGGGTAATACAAGAGGACATTCCAAGCTGAGGCCTTAGGAAAAAGAGCATGAATTTGCACTTAAGAAAAATCACTCTAAGGCCAGGTGTGGTGGTGCATGCCTGTAATCCCATCGCTTTGTGAAGCCAAGTCAGGAGGATTGCTTGAGGCCAGGATTCGACACCAGCCTGAGCAACATAGAGAGACCTCATCTCTACAGAAAATAAATAATAAAAATTAGCAAGGTGTGGTGGTACAGGCTTGTATCCCAGCTACTCAGGAAGCTGAGGAAGGAGAATCACCTGAGCCCAGGAGTTCGAGGCTGCAGTCAACTAGGATTACACCACTATGTACTTCATCCTGAGTGAAAAAAAGGAAAAGAAAAATCAATCTGGCCTCAGACATGAAAAAAGCCTAGACTTATAAAATTCTTGAGAGTAATCAAGTCATATTTTTCTTCAGATCCTAAATGTTTAGTACAGTCCTTGGCATAAAGTAGTTGCTCAAGTGTAGATGGCTGAATAAATGGGTGAATGGAATTATATGTAAAGAAATTTAAAAGTCCAATCAAGATGAATTCATTAATATTTATTCATTCCATATGTTCTAAATATAATCTATTCTTGATGACTCTGGATGAAGAAACTCAGCTTATGTAGAAAAGTATATCTTTTGGAAAGGTTCTCATTCAACAGAGTTTCATTATTAAGCTTTAGAACTTAAGGCAAAACTGCTGATACCAAGTAAAAAGCTTAAAGCAAAACTATGTTGAATATGATTCTCTCCTAAGATGCTGAATATATGAGAAGCTACATAGTGAAGGCCCTATATAAGATGAGGCCTCAGGCCTCAACGTGTGCACAATTCCAACAGAGACAGAATTATTCCAAGGCCAAGCATAGAGATACAATTATTCCAAGCCCCAGTGTAAGAACCACCTTTCCCAAAAAGCTTTTTGTGGAAAATGCCCAAAAATAATATTTAGACCAGGAAAAAAATCTAGTAAGCTGTTATTTGATTGGAATTTCCTCAGAAATACAAATAGCCTCCATGAGACAAGTGTGACACTAAAACTGCTTTGATTGAATCATCGTCAAGCCTGGTCCCATCTTCTGATTAGAAAGGTTCCACAGTGCCCTCACTGAAGTGTCAGTGTCGGGTAGTAAGTTGTTCACTCTCATCCTTAGCGAAATAAATGCAAAAAGCAAAAGAGAGAAGCCCATTACTATTTTAAACTACAGATTAAGGTCTGTGAGAATGTACTAAGAGTCTAGGACCCTGTAATTTCCCTGCCTTTGCTACTTGGTATCTGTTTGCCTGCACTGCCTGTACTTTGCTATTATCCATCCACTCATTCAACAGATATGTTTTAAGTGTTACTATGTCCCGAGCATTGTGCTAGGCCCAGGGTCTACATAACTCTCCCCAGTCCCTTACATAAATCTCTCCAGTGGGAAGAAAGACATTAAACAAATCAATGCACAAATATAAACATAATTACAAACAGTATTAGATGACAGTAGGAAAGGAACATGAAACAAACAACAAAGAAGACAGACATACTTTATCTTTATTTAGAAGTGACATTTGGCAGAGACCTGAAAGATAAGTAAATTAGTCAAGTGATGAACATACAGTAACAACAGATCTGTGTTTTAGGAAGATATTTCTAACAACAGCACGGAAGACAGATTAGAGAAGAGGTCAGTTAAGAGACTACTGCAATAGTGAAGGTAAGTGATAACAAAACTACTAAAAGTGGAGATGGGAAGGGGAAGCAAACATGAAAAACATTCAGAGGCAGGATAGATAGGCATTGATCACAGATTAGGGAGAGTATAAAAGAAAGAAGTTAAGGCATTTGCCAGGATTCCAACTAGCATAGGTAACCGGAAGGGTAGGGGTTAGAACAACTGAGACATGGAGAACATAGGAAGAAATTTTAAAAGGAAGATAAGTTTGGATTACTGAGTTTTTTGTTGCATTTAAGATACTGGTGACACATTCATGTGGAGATGTCTGACATGCAACTTTGAAAACAAATGGTCTTATAATCAGGAGAACAGCCAGACTAGAAAACGGACCTGGAGTCATCTTTATAGAAGTGATAAGTGATACCTCGGGAATAGAGGAATCACTAAGAGTATATAAAAAGAAAAAAAGACATTAAGGAAACCTTAATCCATATTTGAAGACCTAGTAACAAAACAAAAGCCAGTGGCAAAAGAGAAAGTATTAAATTTCACAGAAGCATCAGTGCAATAAACATTTATCAACACCCACCATGTTCCAGGAACTATGCTAGATACGGGGGTATAAAAAAAAGACAGGACCCCTACCCTTAAGAAATGTATAGCCTAGAGAAGAGATAGAAATAGATTATTTCCAGAGAGTTATAAACGGGGCACCACAGAGACACAGAAGGGAGACACCCAGGAGGTCAGGGAATACTCACTGATGTGAGGCATTAAGATTAAATAAAATGATGCAAAGAAAGTTGGTAAGGGCAAACCAAATGAAATCAAGACAATGCTCCTGGACTTCTAAAATACTGAGTAAGATAACTGGTTTAGGAAAGAACTTGGTTGGAAGGAGCCAAAAGAGGCTAAAGTGATTTAAACTGGAAAGAATAATCTATTCTTGGAAGAAAATAAACATAGAAGATGAAAAAAAGGGACAAAGGACAAGGGGTTTTTGGCCAAAAGTGTACAAGTTTTGGGTGAACTGTTACAAAAGAGAGATTGAAGGTGCCAAGCTGTGTAAGGATATGGGAAGGTGGGTAAAAAGAACTTATTTGAAGTTTGCTGAGCTTTATGTAATTGTATATTTCTATCTCATTAGAAGATTTCACTAATATATTACAGAAGTTCATTACTTTCCAAAGGTTTGGGGCTTGTCTGCTTCTTTTGAATGCAATACTGACACTGGCCCAAAATGACCCAGGTATACGTGACCATGAATGTGTGGAAAAGGTAAATTTGTAAGCACTAATGGTTGCAGAGGTCAAGCATGATGTAAAGAGAGAAGCCACTAGATTTCACATTTATGTGGTGACCTTCAAGTGAACTTTCAACCGAAATGTAGGGGTAGAAAAAAATTACAGGTGGCTCACAAAGTGAATGGCATACACATGGCTCTAACATTGTTCATTCATTCATTCACTCATTCAAAAAATATTTACTGAATGCGTACGATGCACTAGGAACTAGCCTGGGCTTCGGTGAATCAACCAGGATCATGAGACAGATTTCTCAGAAGTTTACAGTCTGATATAGAAGGAAAACAAGGAAATAAACAATTACAATGTGACAGAATCAGTACTAAAACAGGGTAGTATGAGAGCACATGGAAGTTTGACAGACTAGATGGCAGTAACTAGGTTCAAGGTAGTATAGAAGAGAAGTTTATTTTTTGACTGAAAGGAATTTGAGCATGTTTGTAGGTTGAGGAAGAGGAGCTAGTGGACAGGGAGACAGAAGCTGGGGAGGGGTAAAGAGGAGGAGTTGTTGGAAGAAAGTCCAGTGAAGTAGACAGGCAAGGGTGGAAGTGCTGGACTTGGAACAGAAAAACAGCTCTTCCTCCAAAGAAGAGACAGAAGATAAAAAATAGTCCTGATGTGAAAAGAGCATAAACAAACATCTTCTACTTTTTGTCATGATATAAGCAAGATCTGACTTTTATAAAGGAAGCAAAGATGGGGTTGAAGGCTTAAGAACAGTGTGAAAAGTTTGAAGCAGGCAAGGATAAATGAAATGATAACCAATCAACTCCACTTCTTAAGATTATGTAAATGAGAGAAAGCACAATCAATCAACAATTGTGGGCATGCTTTGTTTGGATCTAGAAGTGGAACATGAAGTGGAAGGCAAGCTGCATTTCATGGAATTAGATTAAGTATGAATTTAAAAAGGTAAGTATTAAGAATTATCAAGAAAAATCACTAAATGCACACCCATATAGCATGCAATTATATATGGGCTAATACTAATACAGTCAATGTAGCACTACCATGAGTTTGAACCTGTCACTATCACTTAGTAGCAATGGCAGAGGCTAGAAGGTTCACACAATGAAGGCAGGCAACAGAAACCATAAGTAACCAGAAATGAAGAGGAATCTCACATGTAAAGAAGCTATACAGATTAGATCACATAATGAGAAAAGAAGTAAAAGCCAAGACAGACTGTTGACTAATGATAAGCCTGAAGATAACTGAAGTGTTGTTCCTGCCTTCCTTCTTTCTTCATCATTCTCTTAGCAACTGTTGGGTGCTAGGTACACTATGAGGCATTGGTGATACAAAGAAAAGACAATTCTTGCTTGTAAACTCAAAATACATTCCTGTACCCACAGCCTAATATTTACCAAAACAAAACAAAACTGTCCTGAGTTTTGCTATTCAAAACTACATATTGTTCAATAAGACATTAATCATGAAGAAACAAAATATCATAAAAGGTCAGCAAATTCGTGAACAATTAGCAAAAGGTGCCACCAAAAATGGCACCAAACTCCAGCATAAAGGCCCATAAAATAACGAAGTGCTCTAACTTAATAAACTTCTGTGTATCTTGGCTTTATCACAGATGTTACATTTGACTTTTCATTTAACGGTTGGATTATTGCCAACAAGAAGGCAACGAACATCAAATGGCAAAGCAAGATAACCAGAAGCTAAGTGCTAGAAAGTATTTCAGAAAGAAACCGATACAAGTTCAGTGATCACTACGACAGTAATAATATTTACTGAGCTCTTCCCTGAGCCAGGTATTGTGCTAAGTACACTATACACATCATTAAGCTTTTATAAATTCCCACAATAAACCTACCTATAAGGTAGTTTCTAATATAATCATTTTACAGACAGGAAAATTGAAGCTTAGAAAGATTTGGTAACTTGCCCACACTACAGAGCTAGTAAGCAAAGAAGCCAGGACTTGAATTCAGGTCTTCTTGACTCTTAAAAAATCCGTGCTTTAACCACTGTATGATTGTTTCCCCAAAAGAATGGAATGATGCTAGGCACATGATGGATGCTCGATAGTGTCTGTCATGGAAGGAATGAATGACAGGATATAAAGCAGCCATTGCACAGTAAGCCCAAATGTGGAAAGCACAAATAGAAAAGCAGAAACAATACTTTGAGGATTCACTAAATCACCAACTCAAACTATGCAGCATAATTGTGGATGTCTGGAAAATAGCAGCAACTGATGCGGTAGCCTAATATGCTGCTACAAAAAATGTAATGGCTCTTTCTGAGGGAAAACTTCAGGCTGTCTATGAATCTACAAACCCAAAGAAGGAAATGTCATCAGGCAGTTTAGAAAAGGAAATGCAGATACTGATCAAAACACTATTTTCCACATTTTCTCAGTATGGAAAGGATTGCTGATGCTGCATTGACCTAACAGTCAAGATCACAACTTGCCTTTCATTCTGTCACCTTTCAAAAGAAAGAAAAACATGTATACTGGAAAGCTCATCACATTTTAGGACTATGGTCTTTTAAAAGATTCCCACCAAAAGATTCCTTCTATGGGGCCCAGGGCCATGTTTTATGCCACTGACTCTGCCACTATGATCACAAATGACAGGACCAAGAGAGAGCAACTGTCCCAAGAGCAGCCAATCTACAGACTGGCCAGCAACCTATGAAGGGGACTGACATGAGAGATTAGCCCAACAGGCAATGAATCTAACTGGACTAATTAGATTTCCTCTTACAGAAGATTGAACTCAAGCTGTACGGAAGGGGAAAGTAGCTGAAGGACACAGAGCAGAGGGTGGAACGAGGCAGTTAAGACCATATTGAGAAGATACAGAGTGAGATAATTTGTTTAAAACAAAATAAAGCAGAGTCTGAAAAGGGCTAATAGCAGCAGAGAAGCAATACTTCTGCTGCTCAGAGGGCAACATCCAGACACTAGAGTTGCACTGATTTTTTTTTCTCATTTTGTAACACCTACCTAGTTGAAATCTGAATGGTGAAGCTGAGTTGTACAATTACTCTTGGAATCCTATAAGGCCTGGTCACTCATATCTCCCATATTTCCCCAAATAAAGTCTTCTAATAAAACTCTCCTTAGAAGCTACCAAGTAAAATTCTGTGCTTGCAACTCAAAAAAAGAGCATAACATAACATTTGTATCTATGGGTACATATGCATTTACACGCCTCCAATTAGATGACTAGTGTAAGTTTCTTACCAGCTATGTGAACCTAAGTAAATCACTGAACTTCTCTAACTTTCTATTTTCTGTTCCATAAAACAGGGATAATGAAAGAATAGGTTTTACTTCATAGAGTTGTTGGTAGGATTAGGGACATTATGCATGAAAAGATTTAGCAGAGTGCTTGGCATATAACAAGCATGCCATAAATGTTCATTATTATTAGCTATTACTAAGAATTATCTTTCTTTTTTATAAACACAACACTGGTGAAATTTCCTAAAAACAAGTGAAATCCATCAATATTGAGAAGATAAAATGTTAAGACTTGAAGTCTCAAAATACATGGTGTACAATTTAGAGATGGAAAAGGCTTACTTGCCTTAATACCATTATCAAATATTTATTTGAAGTGTCTTGGTATACATGAAAATGTGCTAGGCACCATACAAAATTATCAAGAGAGTCCCTGACATCAAAAATACACAATCAAGCAAATTAATTCTGCTGAGTGGACGCAAACACCAAAACCTCCAACTTTGGGCATTTTCTCAAACAGATGCACCTATGGTATGCTAGGTCCCTTTTTGTTTGTGGTGTTGTAGTGGTGAAAATATGTAGAGGAAGAGGCTTGAAAATAATAAGCCTCCCAAATTTGGTGTGGAGCAATGAAGATTTAGGAGGAAATGAGCTGCATTTTCCATACTCTTACCCTTCCAAAAAACACTTTAGCTATCTTGGTACTAATGATTTCTATTAAACTAGAAGAAAAAAAGGCAAGGTAGAAGCTGGAAGCTCAGAGGAATAGGGTATAGAAACAATTTAGGAGAAGAGAAATGAATTTGGAAAGTTAGAAAAGCCAAAATAATTGTAGGTTTTAAGTGAGACATGTTTTTAATCTGCATTCTACCATGTGTTTAATGCCTCAAAAACCACAGAACAGCTATTCCTGAAATTGCTGATCCTTATTCCTTTTCAATACCAAGGATCCCTTTAGCTCTTAAAGAGAGACGAAAGGATAGCACAGAGTACAGAAGGATTTGTCTAACAGCACAGCCAATATCCTGCTGCACATATCTTAGAGCTTGGCTTCAGATCAACTGAAAGCCATGGCTAAATCATAATCCTGATAATCTATGGATTCCATTAGAAAAATAACTTCTCCAACTCCAAACTAAGGATCTAGAATACTTCAATGGGTCACTGCAGGAAACCTGGAAACATAATTTCCGAAATTTTTGAAGCATCTCTACCTCATTTTCAGAAGTCATGCTATTTGAAGAGATCTTTTGCAACTTCACAACAGGGAATGATAATCACTTCTACCTATCTCCACATGTATTTACCATAACACCTATAGGGAAACTCCTCTTTCTATACCCACAGCCTCATGCCACAGCAAAATCATTAACTCCCCACTACTGCATCCATAGGCTCTTTAATGCAAACTGAGTAGAACAGACTATTTATTGACCATAAAGTAATATAATAAATATATTCCTAAAAAATCTGAAGGTACATTTCAACAACTAAAGCAACCTGTGTCAACCAAAAACTTAATTCATATATACAAAACTAGACAAAAAACTAAAACCTAAGAATGGGTAATGTGTACACTCTTCGAAGGTTTTCTTCTTAAAGAGTAAAGGGGAGGGGGAGGGAATGGAGACATAAACCAAAAAAAAAAAAATGGTTGTTGTGTATTCAAGGCATGTCTAATGAACACCTGCCCAATGTCAGCTATACTTCAGCTCTCATTTGCACTATTCAAACTTACAAAGTTGAAGAGCAACCTACACCTGTTGCTTCTCCTCTCCCACCACACTTAGGAATGGAAGGCATCTTTAGGAAGGAAGCTAAGTTGAATTCCATAGGAAAACTCTTAATTGATCAAATAGCAGCAAAGGTAGATATAATTTATAGCCAGATAGGTTTTATATAAAATAAGCAGTTTCTGACGGCTCTTTGTGTGCTTTAATCCTCACTATAACCATACAAAATCACCTAAATATGTGTTTATGTAGCCTACATGCAGAAAAGCTTCTGGCACAAACTTCTTAGGCCTCTTCTCAAGAGCCTTAAGCCTGAGCCCCTGAAATAACAGAGCTCAAGTCAAATCAGGAAGGATGAAGACCAGAAAGGAATAAGAAGAACAATACTTTCTGGTCACTTGTTTGTTCTACCTTTCTAAACTGGTCCTAGTTCAGGTTCTCTTATATATGCCATTATCCATTAATTCAGCTATTATGATAAAATGTTTCCAATCTGTCTAATTTAGGCAAGTACTGAGACAGTGCTATTTTTCCTACATGACCCAGATGAAATCTTTTGACAGCCCTGGAACTCTCATTTATTTCCTCTAGATTCCTATTCTGTGGCCCCAGAATTACTATGGAGGAGACACACTGTGAATGGTCCTGTAGAAACAGGTGGGTGGAGTAAGAGAATTCCAGCAATGGGCTCCCCTCCCCCAACATCAATTTTTCTTTCTTCTCTATAGTATTTAACAAGCAAGCAGAGAGGGAAAGGCTGGCATACAAATGAGAGGATGCTGCAAAGAGCAACCCCTAGCTTTTTAGGAATCCTCATATCTTTTCAGGGGTTATCAGCATTTATCTGGAAAATATCTTTGGAATATGTCTTGTGTGTAGGAATGCATAAAAGATAACACCTTGCAAAAGTCAAACATATAGGTTTAATAATGTGCAACTAATGAAGATGGCTTATAAATGAAATACCACCTACACATTTAGTTCCCTAAATATATTATACTATTAGTTATTAAAGTTAGATCTATAAGTACAAATTTTCAATATGTGGGAAAGAAAATCTGTTTTTAAATTAAAGAGAAATTATTACTCTATTTCTTAGAAATAAAACTATCAGAATATAATTCAAGTGTAGCTGCTCATAGTCACTGAATAAGTTTAAATTTGATAATAAAACATTTAAGTTTCAACCAATGCACCTTTGCTGAAGCACATTTAGCTGAAATAACTTCGATTCTGGTTTATTTCCATCACATATAGTACATTTTTCCAACAAGAGCATGTACATTCAATATAGAACATTTCCAGCAATAGTTACAGTCTTTCTAGTTTCCTTTCACAGTATATTTTAGTGCAAAGCACTGGGAAGGTAAATGTTTTTCTAGCTATAGAATCATTTTATTAAGACCTTGTGGATCTTTAACATTTTAAAATTTTATACAAAAAGTATATAGATGGACAGGGTCCCTCCTAAGTACAGGTGTGAACCTATATAAAAACATGGTATATTTTCTGCTGTACCTTTTATAATTATAATTTGACACAAATAACTAAAAAATAAAATATTCCCTAAAAAGTACAAAATATTGATACACAAAAACCTGCCCAAAATTTCATAAAGATAGATGTACTTCTGTTTTTCCTAAAATCTTGATTACAAAAATGGACAAGAATTCATCATTTTCTAAATTTTACAGTAGGAATCAAATATTATCTAAAGTGGTCCTTTAAGATTTTTCTTGGGAGAAAAAAAATCAGGGCTTACACCCGCATCTTCCTTTTGTAGCAATATTTAAGGAAATAAACTAGTATCATAAGAAGTGGTTGTGCATGGATTGTCTGCATCCATAAAATATCAGTAAGCTATTTATTACCTTCATATTAACATTAGTAAATGTGTGGTCTTTAAAAAAATAGGAACTGAAAAATAAGGTTGCATCTATCATTAAAGTGCTTTGTATAAAATTTAAAGAAAAATAGGGGAATGTTTAATTTTCATAAAAACCTACATTTACAAGTGAAAAATGTAATGATCCATGCATGAAAAAGAACTGCAACTTTCCTGTAGTATATATTTTAGGATGAAACTTTCAAACACTGAAGTGCTGGAGAACAAGCTAGAAATAAATGGATGTAAAAATAATTACAAATATTTAGTAAGCTAAATATTTATAATGTGTTGATACTATTTTGTCTTTTGTTCCTAACATACACTCACTAGAAAATCATATATCTATACAATTCAGATGAAAATGTTGCCAAATAAAGAGAAACAAAACTAAAATCACTAAGATATAAAGTCTTTGTCAATTAAAAATTGATATTTTCTTCAGGTTGTTGATCACTTAATCAACAAATTGTTTAGAAAACAAAATTTGTAACATTTTTGTAGAAACTGTAGACCAAATGCACAAGGTCAAGGGTGGATAGCTGATGGACTGTGATGACAACATGTAATATCACAGCTACTTGAAAGTGCTGGAATAGGCAGTGCCTTAGAAACAAGTGGTTAGATGGTTATTTTAGTCAGAAAACAGCAGTTATAGTTGAATATTTAGAAAAATGTTTTTCTTTTTTTCCTCATAGTACCATTTGAAGATGTTTAGTGGTTCTAACACCAATTTAAAGTCTTTCCACAAAAATGAACTCCAAACCTTTTCGTACATCACTTGAAGTTATCTGAGGAGAAATGGGAATAAATGAACACTTTTGAGTTTACTAATAAAACCTTG
Organism: Pan paniscus; assembly: GCF_029289425.2. Taxonomy (NCBI): domain Eukaryota; kingdom Metazoa; phylum Chordata; class Mammalia; order Primates; family Hominidae; genus Pan; species Pan paniscus. The sequence goes on from NC_073255.2 coordinate 164,229,186, forward strand.
TTTTTAAAACTATGCAACAGTAAATTACTTCTAAAAGATGGTTTCATCTCAAGTTTTCCACACAAATAAAAAAAGTGTGATAATCAAACCACAACATTTAACCCTCACAGCACTCAAACTAATATTTTGCTTTAGAACCTGAATCTGAAACTAATACTCATTAAATACATTAAATGCCTTAATACAAGGGACACAGGTATAGAAGGTGAACTTTTAAAATATATATAGACTTGCGAAAAGTATAGGGAGCCTACTCATTTTATATTGCATTTTTTAAAAATCTACATTTGTTCCAAAACCTTCTTTAACAAGTAGTATTTTTTGGCCAGGCACGGTGGCTCATGCCTGTAACCCCAGCACTTTGGGAGGCCGAGGTGGGCGGATCACCTGAGGTCCAGGAGTTTGAGACCAGCCTGACCAACATGATGAAACCCCAACTCTACTAAAAATACAAAATTAGCCGGGTGTGGTGGCTTATGCCTATAATCCCAGCTACTTGGGAGGCTGAGGCAGGAGAATTGCTTGAACCCACGAGGCGGAAGGTGTAGCGAGCCGAGATTGCACCACTGCACTCCAGCCTGGGCAACAAGAGCGAAACTCCGTCTCAAAAAAAAAAAAAAAGTAGTATTTTTCTTTCTTCCAAATATGAATTTTACTTTTCTTATGACACACAACCACAAAAAACAAATCCCTAGTTAATAATATTAACTATGTTAAAATGATCACCAAAAAGTTTATTAAAAAGAGAGGGAAGCATTTGGGACCTAAATAAGCATTGTTTCCATAGATCAAAACTAAAAAACAGTAACTAACACACACTCCCAAGGAGAAGGAAAAAAAATCCAAACTTCTATTTACCACCAACTTTCCCCCTTTGCCTGGAAGCACTATGTTAAAAGTAAATGATAAATGCTAATCATTTTTAATTCAATTCGGGGATTTTTTTTTCTGAGTGCAGCACTTTATTTAGCCGTCACAGATTAATTTTTACAATAATTACAGTGCCTCAAAAGATTTTTTCCTATAGTTATCGCCTTCACAAGTTCATTCTAATATATTTAACTTTCCTACAATTCATTAATTAGTAGACTAAGTCACTGAATCAAATTAAACCTGTGCAAAGTTAGTTAAACAGAAGACTTCTATTGTAAACATAAGCCAATATAAATGTATATATTTTACAACATTAAAAGGAAAGCACTGACCCTGTGCCATCTACCTATAACTACATTGCATTGTCCTGTGGAAGATAAGTTCTGAAGTTAACTTTTGTTCCCAAGCCACTGGAATAAAGGTCACTGAAGAGGTAAATGCAATATGCACATTACTCTTGCAGTTCCCATTGCCATGAGATATATGGAAGCAAACGTGTTAAAATGGAACCAGCTATAAATTATGGTCAAATGATTTTTTTTTTAGTTCGATGGGGGGAAAAAAGCAAAACTCTGTAACTGTTCCTCACCAGACAAGAGCCTTAGATCTTGTACTTCGGCCTTTGGTTTTGTTTCCTTCAGGTGAATTGGAAGCATTTGCCTTATGAGTTTTCTTATGATGTTCAAGGTAAGTCTTTTTGGCAAATGCCTTTCCACATTTATTGCATCTGTGAAGAGAAAAGTTTTTTGTGACTTTTACTTCAATACCGACGTCAGCTACTTCATACTTTTTACTAGGAGAGTTAGAAGTGCCATCATGCTTTGAATCACTATGTTTTGCTTCATCCCTCGAAGGGCCTCTTTTTGCCACTTTATTTAGAACAAAATCAATAGGCTTTTTTATAGCTCTGATCTCTAAACTGGCTGTTATTTTCCCAAGATAACGAGATGACTTTTTATGAACCACAGTTATATGTCGTATCACATCACGTTTCCGACGAGTTTCATAAGTGCAAAGAGGACACTTGTAGAATTTAACATAAATGTTATTTCCATCTGTGTGCAACTCGATGTGTTTAGTCAAGTTCTGTTTGGAAGTAAACTGACGTTTACAAAGTTTACAGTAAAGTTGCTTAAAGTCAAAGCCAGCTGAAAGTTTTGGTTTTCTGGTTTTTTGCTGGCCACCTGCAGCCGACGGACTAGTTGATTTAGGGCTTTCAGAGTCTTGTTTAACTTTATTTTTCTGTGCTGCCGGTGTGTTCTTTTTTTCATTTGAATGATTTGTTCCCTTTAATTCATTCTGTGGAGAATGGGTAATGGAAGGGGGTGAAGATTCTACAGAATCTGCTGGTTCAACTTTAACTTTTATTTCTGAACTGTTGGCAGTATTATTAGGGCCTTTTTCTCTTTTAGAGTTTGTTCCAGAAAGAGTTATCTTGTGGACAATTTGCATATGTCTTTTAAGCATTATTTGTGAACTATATTTCCTCTTGCAAAGGAGGCATTTGCATGCAGTTAAATTGTATTCAGCCTTTGAAGACGACTTTTGTTTTCGAGTCTTAAAAGATTTTTTAGGAGAAATAGAATCCAGGAACAAAGGTTGCCCAGGCTTTGTTGCTATATCAGGAGTAATTGAATCCCTCCTTAGTCCTCTATGAACTTCATCAAAATGCCTCCTTACATTCGCTTTTGTAGCAAATGATTTACAACATACTGGACAACTCCTACTTAATGGAACTAGAACATTCTTACTGCGTCCTTTAGAGGATTGGTTTGGATTCTTTCGTGTTTCAATGTACTTTTTTAGTTCTTCCATCTTTTTCTTGTGTACTTTTCGAATGTGACGGCGAACACCTCGTCTAGAATTGAATTCTTTTCTACAAAGACAACATATCAACTGGTGACCAAAATCAGAATTGTCAGAAGTTTCCAAGTCAGCCTGCGACTCCTGAGGTTGTTCATCAGATGTAGGTGCAACTTCATCTGTAACAATCTCAACAGGAGGGGGCTCTACAGTTTCCACCTCTGTATCTGTAACCGGTACTGTTTTTGACTGTTCAGTGCTAGTTTCCTGTATTTGAACTTCGGTTTGTTCAGGAGTACTGCTTGACTCTGTGACTTCAATAGGATTATCAGTCCTCGAAATATATTGAAATACTGCATTTTGATTAGTTTCTATGGGTTCTAGCTTAATAATATATTCTCGTTTGTCCACACTTGGGTATATGGCTTCTAGGAGATCATTTATGGCTTGGCTTTGTTTATCATTTACATCAGGAAGGTCTGTTAAGGAAAAAACAACATTTTAATCTGAAGTAATTAGCCTGCTGTAGCCCTCTAATATTTTAAGATATATTATGAACCTCTATCTCAGAATCTATCATATTACCAGTTTATTTTTATAAGAGCATTATCTACTTTTCAGTATTCTACAAAGATAAAGACTACTATTAAACTAAAATTTCCTTTAAATTCTCATCACGATACACAAAAATGTTAAGGAACATATATAATCTGAAGGGCTACTTTTGCTTCAAATGCCCTTAATATAAAATATATAAGCACTTAGGTGTCCTAAATAATAAAAATGATGTTTCATATTTTTAGTCTGAATGTTTTAGACTAGCAAAGGCAACTCAAATTCTCGTAACTCGATTGATAAAACAGCATGAAAAATGTTACTACATAAACAAAAATGGTATTTTTTAGAAAACATAACAGCATTCCCATTAACTTAATCCATAATAGTCTAATCTAATCTAGTCTATTTGAGCATCTTATGAAAATGAAAGATTTGTAAGCAAATATGTAAACATAAATGGGATGATGTGTAGAAGTGTTTGCCAAACTCAGTCCTATTACATGTCTTCTTAACATGACACAATTTTACTAAAACAAATAATTAAAAACTATACAGATTTATTTAAAAACCATAGGTAGTTTTATTTCCTTGTACAATAATTACACCCTTTACAGGCAATCAACTATCCTATTGTAACAGAGTTGTCTAACACTGGTTAGGTTTCCATGTATTACTACTCTAAAATCTAGCTACAAATTTAGTACCAAATCTGGTATCTATACCAATCAGGAAGTGATTCATTATAGCTCTTCTAGTCTATTCATCTGTCTTTTAAGATGAATAAAGTAGTGTCTATAAGAAAAATACTTTCACAAAAGTATTTCTAGAATGAGTATTGCGAAGACAAGTACACAATAATCTAGCAAATCCACTTACCATTTTACTCTATAAGTTAACTCTACAACTAAAAAATAAATAACTACCAAAAGACAAACTAATTTTCTACTAGTATTTTAATTAAAAGTTTAGATTTGAAATGAATCTCTAGACTGCTTTTTAATTTATATCTCAATGAGAGAATAGTAAGATCAAAATAGTAGTAGGAAATATTTCCAGGTAAATATAAAATTTGTATTTAATCAATGCTGTATAATATAACTTTAAGCCAGCTTCATTATAATTAAAGCCATACTTATTTGGAGATTGCATTTCATACCAATCCCAAAAAGGTTAAGTTGAAAAATGCACAGAATCCACAATGCATCTATGCTTTCAGACTGACAAAGTAAGTTCTATATTTTGTAAGTCAACAAAGAGTTAAATCCATAAACAAGAAAGAATAAGGTAGCCCAATATTGAATTTTTTTATATTTACATTAATTCTTTAAAGAAAGAAAATACCATTAGATACACTGCCAGCCTAATCACACAGAGACAATACACTGCATTCAAAACAAACATTCTGTTCCAGAAAGACTTTATATTAGTCTGCTATCTGCCTTTATCACATAAAGTTATACTGGATCTCAAGTTAGCCTGTAACATAATGTAATTTCTGAGAAAATGACTTATCTAAATTTTTCTGAAAACAAAACTGATCTTCAAATCAAGACCTAGAAAATACTAGAAAGATTAATAAAGACTTTTTAATGCTCTCCACCATTCCCAAGAAATCAACAAATTTACCTCATTCTTTGCTTTTTATTCCCAACCTTCTCATTTACTTAAGGGGAATCTAAATAAGTGATCAATCACATCTGGTTGCAAGTTGTTAAAGAATAAAGAAGTAAAAAGTAATATAAACTAGAAAATCCATTTATGGCCCATATAAACATTCTAAAACAATATCCAGTATTTTAATATAAATAAACATCCTCTTAAATCTAACCTCTTATATGTCATCTTTAGGAAAACCCAAGTGGAAAGCATTGATATGAAAGTACCTAAGAAACTGAATGTAACATTGAGTCAAGTATTTAATTTTATTCTCCATCTCCATCTAAAAATTATCTGTAACTAGACATCATTATCAAATTATCAGTAACTAGATACAATTTTAATGCAAATGTATACTTGCAGTATAAGAATACTTAGCTGTAAAATGCATAACTGAATATATGAATAAAACTTACTGTCATCCATCTGGAGACTTGGTGGGCAGTAGAATTTTTTATGGGTAATTAAATTTGGTAATCCTCTGAAGAGACTGCGGCATAACTTACATTCAAAAATAGTGTCCACATCTTTTAATAAAATATGCTTAAGTTGTTTAGTTCCTGAGAGAAAAAAGAAAAGAAAAACTTAACACAAAAGGTAACTTTAACATGCACTTTTAAACTGGACAACCACTGTTGACAGACCAAAAGTTACTCTTTGAAAACAAAATATAGGCATTGCCAATTTCCACCACAGTATATTTAGAACTAAGTTATAGACTAAATTCTAAGCAAAACCCTACTATCATTTGGAAATCAGGAGAACTAAAATTGATGCTGTGTTCCCACTTCAGCAGCCAATCAATTCTTGATATATCCCAAGGCAGTGGTTCCGACATGAGGTTAATCATTACAATGAGCTGGGAATAAAGATGTACACAGCCCTCCCCTAGAGGTTCAGATTTAATAGATTTGGAGTAGGGCAGAAAAATTAAATGTTCCCCCATTATTCCCTGGCAAACTTTTTGGCTGGTTCTTTCAAGCTCTTTTCTGTATTAGGAAGTAAGCAAGGAGTTTTTCAATACATTTTCCCCTTATTCCTTAAAGAAGGTCAAAACTGTATTACAGGATTGCCTGTGACTTTTCTCTTTAAATTCAGCTCAAATTACTTCAGGTTCTGGGCCAACATGGGATTATGGCTATTTAGCGTGATTCTCTACAAAGTAGAGAATCTTTGTCCATACTGAGACATAATTTTGAACTATGCTTACGCCTCTTGACAGCACTATAAATTTATTCAAAGCCTTTCTCCCTTGAAACACCCCAGTTACAATTAAGTATTGATATAATTACTAGTTTAATGCCTATCTTCTCTACTAGATTATACACTCCAAAGCAGCCAAGAATAAGCCTACCTTATTTACAAGTGTAACGTATTCAGTTCTTATAATGCTCAAAAACAATGTGTTGAAGAAACACTACCAATCTAGGGAACCTAAGTACTATGAAAGAATATCTTTAGGCAGAGAAAAAATAAATGGTAAAAAGCACCTGATCTTTAAAAATAAAAACAGCCACCAGAAATAAAATACAAACGGAAGGTCTTTAGTCACTACTTTCCTACAGCTCTTTGCCACAGGTAAGGTGGCAAAACTGATCTGCAGTAATTTACTAATTAATGTACCTTTACTTTCCTCAAATTAAAACTTTTTTAAAATGACAATATATTGACTTGAACAGGAAAAGACCCAAGTACCCTGAAAAATATCCTTAAGACTGTCTAGGTGCAAAGTGTTGTGTCATTTAAGAAGCATTTAACCATCTATTAAGCTCTGGGACTACTAAAGAGTATAAACTATCTTAGAAGTATAATTAATATAGTAGGGTCTATAAAAGTTAAATAACTCAGATTCAATATTTTGCAATCTGTTTACATTTAATCTTTGAAGTGTATTTTATCATTTTGAAAACGATGATAAAATCATTTCCCCCACCCCCACAACACACACACACACACACACACACACACACACACACACACACACAGAGAGAGGGAGATAATTATTGTTGATCCAAGCATTCAAAACTCTACTGCAAAAAAGTTACCAAGTTATCACAACTTTACTAAGTCTTCAGAGATTCCAAATCTGATATTATCTACTTGTGTGACCTTAAAAAGCTTTATAATCTTTATACTTCGGTTTACTCATGTTGTAAAATAGAAGAAACCTAACCAAACCTAAGTTGAAGAATTATTAAAGAAAATATGAACCTAAATCCCAGGGAAATTATATACTTGAGTTTCTACTGGAAAAAATGTATAGAATAAAATAATTTCTACCATTTCCCAAATCCAAATCTACGTTTACTCCACTAGTCCTTATTACCACAAAATCAGAAAACATAAATTTAAAAAGATTCAGAGAATAGCCTGTTATTCTTTACATAAAAGTAAATTCTCATATATATATTTCTGAAGTCCATTTCACATTACAAAATATCTTGGCAACGGACTGCTAATATATTTAGTTCACAGTTAACTTCATAAGTGAGTGACAAACTATGAGAGGTAGACTGATTTTAAAAAATGCTTTGGCTAAGCCTAATTGACCTATATATATTTCTCAGGAAGTGTAGGTGAGCATAGTAGCAGTGGGAAGAAAACAGGAAACTTTTGCACACTGATTCTAAACTACAAAACCTGCTAGACCCATAATACAGATTCAATTCTGCCTTTAAGGATAGTCAAAAAAGATTGAAGAGGAACACCAAAATAATGTGAACTCAGTTTAACTTAAGAATTCAACTTAAGATTTAAATAGGATACATGTACATGGCTGCAGATTTAAAGCATAAAATAATCAGTCTGTAAACATGAGGTTATACATAAAAAATAGTCAAGTGTAAAATATAAGACTGCATCCCTAAATCAGACATATCACTTTGCCTACCAGCTTCTCAATCACAGAAAAATAAAGACACTATCAATTTCTTAATTAGTCCTAATTATACAGTTAAGTTATATTCAGTAGGGACTGCATATTTATTCTCAATAAACATCCAAAAAAAAGTATTTGCCTCTAACCTTAATTAATCAATCTTAATTATCAATCACAAATGCTTCCCCTTACCCCCGCCACCCCCCCACACCCCCCCACACACACACAGAGAGAGAGAGAGAGAGAGGGAGAGGGAGAGCAAGTGTGTGTATCGTTGACCCAAGCAGTCCAGATTTCTTTCAGGTCCACAGATACACCAACTGTATTCTTTCCCTCACTTTTCAGGCATTCACCTATGTTTTTTCCTCTCTGACTATAACATTCTCCCACTTTCCTGATCTGACTCACTTCTAATAATCCTTCAGATCCCAGTATAGATGTCACTTCCTCCAAGAAGCCTTCAATAATCAACCTCTTCTCTGTTTTTTCTTGTTTGTTTGTTAAAAATCCTTCACCTACACTCTCATAGCACCCTAGACATCTATACTAGCTTATCCACTGTTTTGTAATTAATTTCTTTTCCATATCGCCATTAAACTGGAAGATTAGAACAGAGAAGATATTCTTGATGCTCACCGCTACCCCAGCTCTCAGGATAATGCATGACTGATATTTGCTAAATGAAATACTACAGAGCTCTATGTATTAAAAAAACCTTCTCTAAAAATTAGATTTTTAAAATCTATGTGAAGTTAACTGAGGAGTCAAAAATGAGACTTTAAAACTTTTTTAATTCCACTTACATAGTTAACAAATGAGAAAAATAAGGTGTGTCTCAGTCCACAGAGATAATAAAAGCTTTTCCCCTTAGTTTCAGACACCACTTAAGATTTTTTTATTTTTTCCCATGGAGACGGAATGGCTTTCTTCAAAGTCAGCTACCATTTTCTGATTGCTCTGCTCACTTACAATTGGACACAGCCAACTCTAAGTGCCTCTGTCAATAGCTAAAACTTCCTGTCACCTGAGACAACAGACATGGTCATCTAGAGAGCAACATAAAGTTCCTCCACAGCTCTTGATGCTGAGAAACAGAGAGCCATGCTGACTTCCTTCTTCTTTTCCTATATTGCTCTCTTTCTTGCCTTAGGGTTTTAAATTATCTTAGAAATCACCACTTACTGCTTACATAGATCAGTACCTTTCAAACATCCAGCCCTCCAAAGGAAAGGCTTTTGATAGCTAAAGATTAATGACTGTATATTCCAGAATAGGTGCTCAATAAAAATTACTTAAACTTCATCAAGGGTTTATCTTGTGTTATTCTTTAATGGCAAGTGCATTGCATGTACTGGTGAAAATGTTTAAAATATTTTTTCAAAAGGAATCAGTATTCAATTTTACATTAGGTTGGATGGCAGTCACATTACAATATGACAATATTAATTCTAACTCTTCTATGCTAGACAAAGACAAGGTTTCATTTTCTTACTTAATGCACTGACATTTTGGTCAATGCCCATTTTAAGTGATGACAAGAATGCTTCTTAAATGGTATACTGCTTGCTTACTATTGGCTCAAATATAAACTCAATCTTCTTTAGGATGACCACTTAACTACAATATCATCAAAACACTGCAAGTAAATAAACGTACGTTCCTCATCACAACTCCTGAAGGAAATTTCTTACTGATCATCCTTAACGTAAGGATTCAAAGATACAAAGAAAACTTATGAAATTGAAAGTTCTATCCTAAAACTATCACCTATAAGGGTTGGTTAAATATATATATATATGTTAATTATAGAGCACTGCCACATACCACAATAAACTTAAGTAGAATACAATTATCTTAGGACAGTGCCTACTTGGGGAATCTTTTAGTTTAATCTAACAAACACTTATTGAGCACATATTAAATACCAGGTACACTGTTACTCATTGGAAATATGAAAGATACGGTCTTTCCCCCACTGAGAAACTCAGACCAATATAAATGGCTGTTGTCTTGGGAACGTAACACCAGATGACATGCTTTGAATATGAATGTAAGGAAAACAAATCTACTTCTTATAAAAAAAAGTCCCATTTTAAATTTCCTATAACTGCTATGTAACAACAAAAAAAGAAAAAGCCATCATAGGTATGGCACTCTCCTATGTACCTCAGAAAAATCACGTCCACCCTACGCTTTGCCTTCAGAATCAGGACTGAAGCATCACCATTCAGTCAGAGCTTAAACTAATTGCAATTAAAGTTGTTTTAAGGAGAAAAAAAAAAAGCCTAAGTTAAATGACCAAACCCAAATTTAGAAAGATAATGACAGCAAACATCACATGAAGCTAATTCTCATTTTTCATTACCATACAATTAAAGTTACAATTTATTCCTAAGAGTCAAAAAAAGAGTTCCCTGCATGTACTGCTCTAGCATATTCTACATATAGAATCTTTTTTCTACAAATTATATATTTCTCTTCTTACAATATTATATATTTCAAGAATTTAAAAAGAAGATGTCAGCTTCATATTAAAGACCAGTCTTGAATACCAGACAAAATGATTATCCTTCTCTTTTCCCCTCATTTTTCTCTTTCTAACCATAGGGGCATTCCATAGTTCCTTTGCCTCTAGCACACAACTAAGAAATTCTGAAAGAATATTGAACTCAACCAATTTAATAAACACATAAAAGATATTTAATAAATATGTAAAGGTAGTACACTTTTTATCTGCTATTTAAAATTTTGTTTTGGTTTGGGGAGAGAGGTCAAAGAGGAAGGAAGATAAACTGAAAGTGTTATATAGAGGAGGGAAATTTGAAGACACCATATTAGAAACATGATCCTATCAGAATGACACAGCCAAAGCCAAACTACACAAAGGGTAAGGCACAGTGAAGGTAGTACAAGAAACCAGGGGTTCAGAGCAAACAGCAGGTCTCAAGTCAGCCAATCATCAGGAATTTCCAAGTGGAAAACCTGCAGCTGCAAAACACACAGGCCTCTTAAAAAATGAGGCATCTATCTATGGACTGATGTCAACAAGAAATAGTTGAATCTACAGTTAATAAAGCAAAGGTACACAAGAGTACATACAGTCAGCTACCATTTGTGTTAAGAAGAAAATGAGGGATATATGTTTGTATATGTATAAAAGGTCTCTGGAAGAAGACACATAAACCATGTAGCAGCGTTGCCTGAGCAAAGGGGAACTGAAGGACAGAAGAGTATAGAAACTTATTTTTTCCTCTATACCCTTCTGTACTTTACTATTTAAAACCACAGACACATATTACTTATTATAAAAAGAAAAACCCATTTAACTTAATTTGCAAGTTAAGCAGACTAATAAAGATATACCAGAAGTCAATAAGAATTTGTAATTTAAATCCAAGAAAACAGTTCAAAGGAAAAGCTGAAATGTCAGGCAAACAGGATGGGTTAAAACTGGTCAAGCAGTCAGTATAGCACACATCAAGTGGTGGACGTTAAAAATGAGTCAACTCCTTCATAAGACAGAACCTTTTATGAACTTCCAGCTTGCATAGGAATTAATACCTGGTCATAGACAGCCCAGTGTAGGCAGAAGGTGAGACACAAAAGGAGATGATACAGCACTTGAAGATAACTATCTGAGCTTGAAGATAAAGGTAGATAACCTAACATATTACTACCATTCAACCTGATTTATACCCTATAGGTTAACAAGAGCAAAAGCACGGACTTCAGGGTTCTATCTTCAAATATCTGTCAAAGATATATAGCACCACCAGGATAGTTCTTTAAATGCAATGTGTGTGACCTAATTGTAATGGAAAGAGCCTAGAAATAGATGAGTCATTGAGGGTGTGCTTGGGAGTAGAGTGGAATAGGAAGAACAGAGCCTCAGAGCTAGAAGGGATCTTTGTCCCCAAGTTATACAGTCTAGACTTCCATACCATTCTCCCAAGGTTTTAGTCAGTCTCAACTTAAATGCCTTAGTGCTAAAGAAGGGCTACCACAGTAGACATTAGATTAACCAGAAATGCAAGAGATTACTATCTTGAAGAAACTAAAATTTCTTAGTTACAGGATACAGTAATGAAGTAAAATAATTCTTTTTTTAATCCAAAATTAGTTTCTTTGTACCACTCAGCATATTTCTAAATCACCTCTAACTTAAACTGTTGGGTACTCAGAAAATTAAAATAATAGTATTTTCAGAATTTGCCTAAATAAAAAATAACTCAAAAGGCAAATTTGCTGATATCATTTTAAAAAGATCGCAGTTCAAAACATCAACATAAAATGGCTTTGGAATTTTACCATTTCAAATTACCCGTTTCACTGCCTCACTTCTTTAGCTCAGAGAGTAAAAATACGACGAACACAGAGAACAGATATGATCACAACATAATAAGAAAATAATTAATTTAATCTTTAAATATTTGCCTTCTAAAATTAAAAAAGATTTTTGGAATCTTTTTTAATTCTGTACCCACACAGATTTTGGGTACAGGTTCTTGTTGAAAAGGCAGTTTTTTAACAAGTCAAAGCACTTATGACTTAACTAATTCTAACTTCTTTTTTTTTGAGAGAGTCTCACTCTTTCGTCCAGGCTGGACTGCAGTGGCGCTATCTTGGCTCACTGCAAGCTCCCCCTCCCGGGTTCACGCCATTCTCCTGCCTCAGCCTCTCGAGTAGCTGAGACTACAGGCGCCAGCCGCAGCCCCCCGGCTAATTTTTTGTATTTTTAGTAGAGACGGAGTTTCACCGTGTTAGCCAGGATGGTATCGATCTCCTGACCTCGTGATCTGCCCGCCTCGGCCTCCCAAAGTGCTGGGATTACAGATGTGAGCCACCGCGCCCGGCCTAATTCTAACTTCTTAATAAAAAAACACTATAGTAAACTGACATAGTATAACTTCATTAATTCCAAATTAAGAATTTTAAAAAAGAAACCTGTAACAAGAAATATTACTAAATATGAAAAGCTATTGCTGTCATTTCCATGGTATGAGAAAGAACCAAAAAAACCCCTTTAATCTCTATTCTAAAAGAGCTAAAACAAACAGACACTATTTTTTCTGTTATGCCAGAAATATAAATACTGTCCCTAATAAGTAAAATTCTATTTTAATTGAACTTATCACAAGAAAATTTGACCTATAAATTATCTGTTAGTCGAGGGCAATTATCAAAAGTAAAAATCAAAAAACAAAAAATCCCTAAAATAGTTTATACCACCATCCAATATAAGGATAGGCACTTGGTATACAAGCAATGCTTCCTAAATTAAATACAGATAAAAGCAATGCCATGAGTACTACAGATGAAAAGTCTAAGAAATGGATCTTTTGGAGAGTCAGAGAAAAAATAAATGTTTTAATTCAGATTCTATTTCTTAGAATCCTAAAGTAAAGCAAATATATGATTTCCCCGTTTATAACAATTTAGAAACAAGCAACTCAAAAAATCTCATGAATACAAAACAAGTAGTTACATATGAATTATTTTTTCCTTTGAACCTCAGAAATTTTTCATTAAGGTAGTTAAGATTTAAATAATGACAAGGTATTCTAATCCTCTAAGTGTCCATCAGTCATATTTATTTGCTTGTTCACATCTGAGTGAATACTCTGTAATGTCAGAGAAGCCAAATACACAAGGGGTGGACAAGTAGATTATAGGAATCACAGCAACCTAACATCTTACTGATAACATAGGGGCGCTAACAGTTCCCAGTCATTTCACATGTTATAAGTAATACCTATTTTAAAACACTGGATTGCAATTACACAATTATATTTATTATAAAGCTAATTCTTATTATCAGCTAATGAAAATAAAATCTAAGCAAATCTACCTGAAGATATCAGGGCTGGAATATTGTCTTTCTTCTATCTTGTGCTCTATTAAAGATACCAAAACTCCACAAACTCAAGGGTTAGGGAGAAGAAGGTGATCACACAAACATAAATAAGGTAATTAACCTAGAACAAATGACATCTCAGACATTCTGAGTAATCTACTGTACCAAAGCTCATGAAGACCCAGAATAATTTACTGCCTTTTGAGAGTTTACACAAAACATGCCAAAAGATATCAATGGATCTTTAAGAAGTGCTTTACCAGAAAATACACCACATAATATATTTATTTAAATCATACTAAACGAATTTATTTTAAAATTAATATACCATATATAGTACTGAAGAATAATCTCTAGACCAAGTCAATATTTATACATCCACTTTTTTAAAATATGAAAATTTTAAATATTCTATAAAGAAAGCCAACATATACATTTTAATGTTTTTTAAAAATTATTTCTAAGGACTTCTAGGTAGTTTTTAACTACTATGTGAAGATTGAAAAATATATCCTAAAACATTCATACCTGATCGAAAGCACTCAATTATTTGTTGAATACCAGATTTGGATGTCTGTAGTGGTTGCTGTAACAAAGGAGGATCTCCAGGTTCCAGGATATAAACTACATGGAAGACAAACACCCACCCCAATCCCCACAAAAAAAGGGTTATTTAAATCATTTACTATTAAAGTAAAACAATGGCTTTCTACAATTACATTAAGGATAATCACACTTGTGCCCGCACACACACACGCATATATAATATGTAGATATATATATAATTAACCATCATCTTTGTAAGGCAAAATGAAACAATGGAGAAAAAAACTAAAACTATTCTCAAAGGCTAACTTAAGGCTACTTAAGGCTAGATATTAGGTTTCAATACAAAGACCTTACTATTTTGGTATTATTTAGTACACATTCCTCATGTTTGCCTTTTTATTCCCCTTGAAGAGGAACCACTATATTTAATCAAAATTCTAAGGCAATGGTGGCCTAGCCACGCTTCATAAACCATTCCAAAATCCTCTGGATAATCTGGTATAACTCTGGATATTTATGAGCAAAATGTCAAAAATCACTGCCTAAAGAAATAACTGAACAAGTGCACAATGATGGACGCAGAAGAATGCTCACTGTAGTGCTCTGCAGCACTGTATATAATTGAAAGAAATTTCAAACAACTTAAAAGTCTCTTAATAGTGACCAGATTAAATAAACTATGAAATGTCCACAGGACAGACTTTTTCATGGCTGTTAGAAAGCATGAACTAGTTCTATGTGTATTCACAACAAAGGATGGCAATAATTGTTAAGCAACAAACATAGGTTATAGAATATGATCCCATTTACATTAATACATCGGTAGATGCAGAAATATATAAATTTAATATATATTTGTATATATGTATAAATGCTGTTAGGGTGGATTTTCAGGGATGTTTGCTTTCTGCCTCACACTTCAATGCTGCTTCAGAGTCTGGCTTTTAGAAAGGACACATTTTTACATTAAGTAAAAATAATCTTTCCATTTTAAAAATTAAAAATTTCATTTTTACATAAAGAGGTTTATATTATCCCTAATTCCCAACATTCTCAGATTAGTAGTATAGATACATAATAAATTACAGTAATATGAATAAAGACAACAGAAAAAGAAAACTGGGTTTCTTCATCAGTTATCAAATAGAGATGGTTGTGGTGGAGAAAAACTGACCATTTTAATTATCTCTTTTTTAAATATGCCATAATGTTCTACTCAACTATGACCATCGTAACACAGGACCACCCGCTTAGTGTGAGGAGAAATGAAGGGTGATTTCAACAATGTGTGCTACTCTTGCTTCAGGGTTTAGGCTTGGACAGTACTTAGCTTTCTGATAGGGGGGCTAAACTAGCCTACTGTGCTATGTATATAGATACAGGCTTAGATTCTCCTTTATGCTTCAAGTCTAGTGCTCAGTGTACACAAACAAGAGGAATGATGTTTTGGGACCAACTCATTTCATTAAGCAAAATTTCCCCAATTTTAAGAGACACTTGGCGTGGTGCAGTGGCTCAGGCCTGTAATCCCAGCACTTTGGGAGGCCGAGGCAGGAGGATTACTTGAGCCTAGAAGTTCAAGACCAGCCTGGGCAAAATGGCAAGACCCCATCTCTACAAAAAATACAAAAATTAGCCAGGCGTGGTGGCTCATGCCTCTAGTCCCAGTTACGTGGGAGGCTGAGCTGGGAGGATCCTTTGAGCCCGGGAGGCAGAGGTTGCAGTGAGCTGCAATCACGCCACTGCACTCCAGCCTGGGCAACACAGCAAAACTGACTCAAAATAAATAAACAAATTAATTAATTAATTAATTTAGGTGTATTTTAGATTAATTAAGAACACACACACACACACACACATACACACACTCATTTTGAGAATATCTGACATTGGCACTAACTGCAGTGATTAAGAACATAAGAATCCAGACCTGGACTCTCTGTGTTTAAATTCTTTTTCTGCCATTTACTAGATACAATTAGGGCAAATTAAACTCTGATTTCTCTTTTCTCAGGTCTAAAATGGAGATTTTCAAAGTACTTAAATTATAGGGTTGTATGGGGTTAAATAAGCTAATGCAAATCAACTGCTTAAAACAGTCTGGGACATAGTAAGTGCTCAATAAACATTCTACCATCACTATCATCAACATGTACCCATCAATTGCTTTCCTGACACCAAAAACTAAAAAATCTTTTTTCAAAATCTTAGAGAAAGAGAATTAAATCTCTTACGAAAACAGAAGTTTGTAAACAGACCAGTATCGTCTACTTGAATAAACTGATTTCTCCTATTTGCACATTATAGCAACAGGTAACTACTTACAAAAAAAAAATGGTAACTACATAAAAGAGGGTGAAAACCCACACTACTGTAAAAAACTAAATGCTTCAAAGTCTGCCTCTATCAGTTACAAGAATTCTAGAATTGGAGAATGAAAAAACAGAAATAAATAAGGGAAGGATATTGGGAAAAACAGACTCTTCTCCTTAGAGCTCCTGCATTTACAAATGTGTTCCAGAAAACCTTCTGTATAAAATACACCAACTTCCACTTCCACATGACAGTACCTCATTTTAAAGCTAAAGCTAAATATTCTTACCCACCACCCTCAGAACACTGCTACCACCAGAACACATACACATCCTGAGATAACATTCAAAATAAGCCCGGGATTAGCTTAGCTGTGCCAGGACACAACCACTTGGTATACACATCTGTGTAGCTCCCACTCTAAAGAAACAATTCTTCCTTCACTTGAAAACATACTCTCAACTCTAGAAAACTTTATTATATTAATACTTTATAAAATTGCTTCTTACATAGCCTATCATCCTCCCAAGATCGGACCCACCCAGGTTACATGACCATTTAGAAAAAAAAAATCTTTCTCCAACCAAAAAACCCAAATCCTCAGAACATCTTTCCTTACACCCTTCCAAAAACACACTTCCCAGAATATAACATTGACTTTTGTAAGAGTCTCTCCTCCCTTAAAACAAGGCCCTTAAAAGATCATTCTATTTATGATGTATGGGACTTGCTTACAAATACTAGAGGGAGAGAGAGTAAGTGGAAGGTAGAGAGGGGAATTGGGGGAGGAGGGGAGGAGAGAATACAGAGGAAAAGAGATTGTCCATGTAACAACTGATGGAGTTGTGTGATGGTTACATCAAGTTCCTCATATTATCTAGTTTTGAAGGTTTGGAAATTTCTATTAATAAAATCTTAAAACATAACTAAGAAAATACATACTCAGCCAGAGTTATAGTGCCACCCTTCACTATAAATTGACCTATCTCTTCAAGGCAGAATAGCCTCATCAGGAATATACTGATCTCCTCTGGAGACTCACCCAGTATTCATAATCCAAATGTGGACAGATTTTTATCAAACATTATGTCATCTTCCCTCCATCTGTGGACATGATCTTTTAAAAGCTATCACACTACAACATATTTCTTTCAGTCCTGGAAATATCCTACCCACTCAGCATATACCGTCCCCTGAAATAATGACAATGAACTACTCTATAAGTTAACAAACTTCTAGCTTTCCATTCAACAAAACTCTCAGACAGTTTGATTCAAGCTAACAAGGCAAGAAAACAGTAACTACTGTTAACGTGATAAGTCTGAAAATTAACCTGCATGGAAAAAGTTTCTAGTAAAAGATGTTGAAAATTTTAAACTAATACAATTTTGTCTGAGTTCCTGCTAGTTGGGGAGAAAAAAAAAAACAAGCAAAAACATTTCAATACACATTAAAAAGTTCAAGTCTAGAAAACATCTTTAAAGACATTAAAGTCTCCAGAAAACTTTCATTACCAGAACATACTAAATAAGGTATAATCACAAATTAGCTTATTTGTTTACTTCTTTATGTTTATCTCTTCCCACTCAAACATTTTATAAAGAAAGAACTTTATCTGTCTTGTTCACCACTTACATCCCCATTGCCTTCAACAGTGCTCTCAATAGATGTTCAATAACAATTTGTTAAATAAATGAATGATCAAATAAATTTCTTCCTAAATAAGATGGTTTCATTAACTAATTCAATTTCAACTATTAAAAGTGTTCTCAGAAAAAAAAAAAAACTAGACTAAAAGGTCAGTGGAACATGAGTTTAAATGGCACTCACATCTGTATAGTTCAAAACTAGCAAACTCCATTCAACATCAGTAAAATATAAGTGATATATCTGCAGTTCAAATACACAAAATACGCAGTGTGAAAGGATCCTGAAAGTTAAACAGGTCAAGAGCAGTTCAATAGAAACTGGATCCCATCCAAGGATTGCCTGTTTTATTAGTACAGGTAAGTTATTACTGATCTCAGCAAAGTACAGTAGAGATAGGGTTGTAGTAGGAATTTTATCCTCATCTGTAGCAAAGTTTTCTTAAAATGGAAGTTCTTCCCTTCTACTGATAACATTTTTTTCCATTAATCAGAAAATTACCTAAAATGAACTCTACTGTGATAAAATCCAAGTACATAAGTGCAGTTAAAATACTCCAACAAAAAGCAAGCAAATGTATTAAAAATCTAATAACTTTTAGGTCAAAAATAATGATAAACATCTGCCTTTAAACTAGAATAGCCTAGCCTTTATTTGATTTAGTGATGGTATGCATTCAGTGATTCCCTTTTAAGTTATACCTTTTAATGATTGTCACAAAGCATATCAAAGTTCTAAGTAGAACTGTCAACAGTATATCAAGTTTATCAAATTAAAGTTTGCTAGTATTCTTCATGAGACTCCGAAAAACTTTTTCATATGATAAATTCAACTAAAGCAAGTTTCATTCCATAAAATACCCTGGAAATAATTATGTATTCTACCTAAATAAAAAAAGAGATTTCTCTTTTATTTCGCAATATAATATGTTCTGCCCAAGGTATTTTTTTAAAGGTTGCGCTTAGCAAAACCTGATTCTCCCAATGAGTTCAACAAACTTTTAAAACCCAAACTAAACTCACTTATAGACTTTCAGAACTACTTGCTGATTAAAATGCCTAAGAAACTTTTAATTTTTAAAGTTTCAGTGAAACAATTTCACGACAACAAATCTAGTATTCTATGTTTTCCTTTCTCTTCAATTTTAAACATTTACAGACCATAGGAGTATATTAACTGCAGGATGCCTTGAAAAAGAAAGAAAAAAGACTGAGCGACTGATCTTGTGGAAATGATTTAAGGTGACACTTGCAGTACTTTTTTTTAAGGGATCAAGCAGGGGAGACCTCTTGTTTGTACAAGCTTTTAGCTTCATAACTGGCTTATGCTGGGGAATATCATAGCCTGCTTAAGAATGACTACTGGGGCAGGAGGAAAAAAAGCTAGAAAGAAAGAGAAGGCAGAGTGGCTCTGATGGAGGGCAAAGCAACTGCGGACGAAGAGGGGTCTACCTGGTTCACAGCATCCGTGATGATGGTGGTCAGTCTGACAGTATTTGTCCCTTAAAGGCATTTTCAGTGGACTCGACCTACTTTGCTTTCACTGTAAGAAGCTCTTCATTGCGGCATGGCTGTTGAAAGAAGCACAAACCCGTCACTCGCCCTGAACTTCCTGGGGGGCACTGGCTGCATTTTCCAGATACGTTCCCATCATCAGCTCTCCGCTTTCCCTCCACGGACCCGCACCTCCCTCTCGAAAAGAAAACAGAAAGACGCACAAACCCTCCTGCAGCCCAAACTCCCCACACAGGTTTATCGCCCTACCCGGAAACGCAGCCTCGGGTGCGCAGCGCAGGGCGAAGGCCTGGCCGGCAGCGCGGGTGGCTGCGGCCTCACCGTCCCGGGCGGGCGCGCGGAAACGGAGCGCAGAGCGCGGCGGGCACCGCCGGGCTCCGGGACTACGGAGGTGCCGCTCCCGCCGGCTGCTGGCCCACGCCGCGCCCTCCCGCTACGCACGTGCTTTGGGGTCTCCCTGGCGGAGACCCCGTCCCCACAACCAAGTGCGCCCAACTTACTCAACTCCTAGGGCGGGCCGGCGGGCGGAAGGAAGGAAGGCAGGCCGGGCGGCCGCGGGGACAGCCTGGCGTGGGAGGCGGCTGCGGGCCCCACCTGGCGCAGCCTCCGCTGACCACGCGAGGGAACCCGGACTCGGGCCCGACGAGCTCCCAAAGAGTCCCCGCCGGCGCTGACGCGGAAGCGCCACAGCTCACCACGTCCCTCCGCGGGCCGAGACGACTGCGGCGGCGGCTCACGGCGTCCTCCGCGCTGTGTGGCTAGGCGGGAGGCGCGCGGGCGGAGGCAGTTGACAGGAGGAACCGCCCGGCAGCAGCTGCCGCCGCCACCACCGAAGGAGCCGGAACCGGAGCGGGCAGGACCTGAGGCTTCCCTCGCCGGGGCAACGGCTGCCGCCGCAACCCGGGTCCCACCAGCGCCGCTCCACCTGCAACGGTCCCTCAGGCTTTAGGAGAGGGGCGGAGAAGAATGGGGGTCTCCCCCCACCTTGGGCCTTTTCGGTGGTAGTTGTTGTTTCAGGAAACTTTATTAAGTCAGCCTCTCTTTTTCTCTATCGCCCCCTCCTCCGGAGAGCCCGAGCTACCGCCGCGGAGCGCGTAGGAAGGGGGAAGCAGAGACTCTCCGGCAGCGACAGGGAGCGACTGACTGACCCCGGACGGAGATGGGGCGAGGGCAGGAAGTGACAAGCTCACCGAGTGGGTGGGGGGAGTGTGGCCGGCACGCCCGGGAGCGCCGCGCGCATGCGCCCGGCCGGCGCCCCCGCCTGTGGGTAGGCGACGCGCTGTGCCCGCCGCGGCCGGTGGGGAGGGGACCGGGGCCGCCGGCGCGAGGGCCTTGTCCGAGGGGAGGGAACCGGGGCGGGGGACACCAGGGCCGCGGCCGGAGTCTCGGGCCGACCGAGAGTCGAAGCCCAGAGTGAGGTGTGAGGCCCGCGATGCGGCGTGCGCGCCCACGGAGACGGGCTGCTCGGCCACCAAACTGTTGCTCTCGCTGTTCTCTGTTCAGTGGAACTGAAACTCGGGGAGGGTTGGGAGAGGACTTAGGAAGCGGTGGGCAGATGTATGAGCCATAAGTAGTGATGATCCCCAAAAGGCTGTCAGTGCATTGCTAAATGGCAAAAGTTGAACTTATTTTTTTCCTGCCAACAATTTTCGAAGCATGCCTCCCGGAACTTGGGGATTCTTTTATCAGGCCCAAGGGAAGGAAAGCATCTATTGGTAGCAGATGGGTATTTATCCTGGCAGCTCCGCTTCTCAAACTTGAAAGTGGAGTTGGGTCACGTGGGCTCACGCACTTTCCCTCCTCTTCTGCGCCCCGATCCTGCTTGGAAAATCCTCGAAGATCCCAGTCATCTGTCAAATTCTGCCAACCAAGGGCCGCTTCTTGGGGGCGAGAGAGCCGCCTCCGTTGTTTTCCTCCCAGCTCCTGGAACGTAATTCTTGCTCTTGGTGACATCAAGCAAATATGTGTCCACCGCCCGTCAGGAAACTTTAAGAGAATAAAGCCCATTCGCCTTGTCTCCGATCCTCCCCAAGATCCACTGAAAACCTTTCCAGTTGGTCCAACTTAAGCTGCCATTGTGCGGGGTCCTGAAAAAACTGAAGTTCAGTAGATAGACTTTGTTTAGAAGAGAAAAAGTTCAGTTTTCAAAATCCAAAGGAAAGTTTGTAAATTGATACATTTGTTACTTTAAAAATGTTGGGCCAGGCGCAGTGGCTGGTGTTTGTAATCCCAGCACTTTGGGAGGTCAAAGCGGGAGGATCGCTTAAGCCCAGGAGTTAGAGACCAGCCTGGCAACATGGCAAAACGCCCTCTCAACCAAATAAAAAAAAATTAGCCGGGCAGGATGGCGCGTGCCTGTGGTCCCAGCTACAGGAGAGGCGGGGGCGGGGGGCGGGATGGCTTGGGTCCAGGAGGTGAAGCGTTTGCATTAGGTCTCCGGGGATTGCAGCAGCTTGATTATAGGGGATGACAAGAAAGGGATAGAAACGTGATCTTTAACTAGTCACATAAGTGGTATGATCATATATATCTGTCCCATAGTTAAGAGGCATCACCCAACGTGAAACTAAAATATGAAATGCCACAGTTTATAATGTAAAATAAGTTTTGATACTTCTGTGATTTTGTTATGCAGCCAGTAAAAATCACATTTTATAAAAAATTTAGTTGTATGGAATATGCTTAAGCAATAAAAAAGAAGTATTTTGAAATGTGATATTTTAACAGTGGGCTGTAACAGTGCAATTATGAACGATTTTTATTTTCTTTATTCTTTTGTATACTTTGCAAAATTTGTAAATTAAGTATATAAAACTTTAATAAGCAGAAAAATTTTGAAACGCAGTAAGAAGGCTGTAATAATATGAAAATGGTATACACTAATAAAGCTCAATGTCACTCCAAAAAATGCAGTGAAAAAAGACTGAAAGAAACATGCAAATATCTACGTTGGAGACCTCTGAGTGGTAAAATGTGAGGTAAAATATTTTCTGCATTTTCAGAGGATCTTTTCCTACTTTTATGTAATAAACATATTTATCATAGGCTTAAAAATGAATATGCAAGTCTAAATTGTTCTAACCCTGAAAAAGCTTTGCTTCAGATATATCAGTTGTTTGCTGACCAGGTGTGAGTAAAAAAAAAAAAAAAAAAAAAAAAACACACAGAAAAGTATGTTTTGTGAGCAAATGTAGTGTTATTTATATTCGAATGCAAAGTGGTCAGTACCAGAGGGTCCTCAAAATTGCTTGCTAACAGAGTAAGTTTAGACAATCTTTGAAAAATTAGAGTCAAGATGAAATGTGCATGTCGGTAAAACAAATATTAAACATATCTGTATAAAAATGAAATAATCCAATTGAACCTGGGACGCGGAGGTTGCAGTGAGCCGAGATCACGCCACTGCACTCTAGCCCGGCAACAGAGTGAGACTCTGTCTCAAAAAAAAAAAGGAAAAGAAAGAATCATAAAAATTGAGACCCAGAGAGATTAAGTAATGTGCTAGTCAGTAGGAACTTGGGATCAGGACCTAGATTACTCCCTATTATAATTAACAGTACTACTATTTGACATGTATTGAGTAGTTAATATTTTTAAGCTCCATATTAGCTCATTTAATCCTATCAACAATTTAATGAGGTTTTGCTGTCCTTCCATTCTGCAGGTGGGAAAACTGAGGTAAAGAGAGTTTAGATGACTTAACAAGTGATATGGTTTGGCTGTGTCCCCACCCACATCTCATCTTGAATTGTTGTCCCTATAATCCCCACGTGTTGTGGGAGGGACCCAGTGGGAGGTAATTGAATCATGGGGGTGGTTTCCCTCATGCTGTTCTCCTGATAGTGAATTCTCATGAGATCTGATGGTTTTATAAGCATCTGGCATTTCCCCTGCTGGCACTCATTCTCTCTCCTGCTGCCCTGTGAAGAGGTGATTTCTGCCATGATTGTAAGTTTCTTGAGGCCTCCCCAGCCATGCAGAACTATGAGTCAATTAAACCTCTTTTCTTTATAAACCACCCAGTCTCAGGTATTTCCTTATAGCAATGTGAGAATGGACTAATACACCAAGCTGATAGGTAGCTGAGCCATCATTTGACCCCAAGCAGTTTGGCTCTGGAACTCATGAACTTAGCCATCACACTGTACTGTCTACACTGTGCTACCTTCACTATGCCATAGCTGTTTTGGTTCACATTGTATGTGAAAGACGAGCCAGTAGATCCTGCCAGTTGTGAAAGGTATTGCATATTAAAATGCTATGTGCAAGTTCATGAACTGGAAATGAGTTGCTAAATTACAAGAATTTAATTGAAATTTCACAGGGCTCTAAAACTTAAAGGAACCTTAGACATCATCTGAATTATCACCCTACCTCTAAAAACAATGCACACAAACTATCCCAAAAAAATTATCTGCCTTCCCTTTCGTTGTTCACTGCAGCAACCTAGGTGACACATTACTTTTTTATCCTTAAAAGTCTAGAAGTACATCATAATGGTTAATGTAAATCCATTTTATAGTTTAAAATTCTCTCATCCTTAAAGTGAGAGGACATTATCTCTCATACACACATACACATATACAGTATATTATTGCTGCATAGCCAGCCAGAATTGGTGGCTTAAAGTCATTTTATGTGCTCTCAATTCTGAAGATTAGTAATTTGGGCTGGCCTTGTCTAGAGTCACCCATGCAGATGCTACAGTCAACTAGCGGCTTGACTGGGTACTGTCACATGGTATTTGGTGTTGGCTGTTGGCTAGACCTCTCTTCTTGTAGCCTTTCAACCTCAAGGAGACTAGCCTGGGTTTCCTCATACAGTGGCAGCATGCCAAGCCAGTAGAGAGTAGAAATTACAAGATTTCTTGAGGCCCTCAGTTCAGAATTTATATGACATCACTTACACTACATTTTGTTAGTCAAGTCAAAGAGCCAGCATAAATTCAGGAAGTAGAAACTTAGACTTGCCTCTTGCTGGGAGAAGCAGCAAAATCACATTGCAAAAGGATATGCATTCAGGAATGGGAGGAATTATTGTGATGATTTTCACTTTTAATCTATCACAATATATACTTATTTTGAAAATGATACTAGCTAATTAAAGCCACTGATTTTTTTTAATGCTTCAAGAACAGTAAAACAAGGAAACACTAGTCAGACTTATTCTTTCAACTGACTGAGTCCATTTGATGGCCTTCTATAAATTTTGGTGATTCCTTAAGTTTTCTTTTTTTTTTAAATTATACTTTAAGTTTTAGGGTACATGTGTGCACAACGTGCAGGTTTGTTACATATGTATACATGTGCCATGTTGGTGTGCCACACCCATTAACTCGTCATTTAACATTAGGTATATCTTCTAATGCTATCCCTTCCCCCTCCCCCCACCCCACAACAGGCCCCGGTGTGTGATGTTCCCCTTCCTGTATCCATGTGTTCTCATTGTTCAATTCCCACCTATGAGTGAGAACATGCGGTGTTCAGTTTTTTGTCCTTGCGATAGTTTGCTGAGAATGATGGTTTCCAGCTTCATCCATGTCCCTACAAAGGACATGAACTCATCCTTTTTTATGGCTGCATAGTATTCCATGGTGTATATATGCCACATTTTCTTAATCCGGTCTATCATTGTTGGACATTTGGGTTGGTGCCAAGTCTTTGCTATTGTGAATAGTGCTGCAGTAAACATACGTGTGCATGTGTCTTTATAGCAGCATGATTTATAATCCTTTGGGTATATACCCAGTAATGGGATGGCTGGGTCAAATGCTATTTCTAGTTCTAGATCCCTGAGGAATCGCCACACTGACTTCCACAATGGTTGAACTAGTTTACAGTCCCACCAACAGTGTAAAAGTGTTCTTATTTCTTCACATCCTCTCCAGCACCTGTTGTTTCCTGACTTTTTAATGATCGCCATTCTAACTGGTGTGAGATGGTATCTCATTGTGGTTTTGATGTGCATTTCTCTGACGGCCAGTGATGGTGAGCATTTTTTCATGTGTCTTTTGGCTGCATAAATGTCTTCTTTTGAGAAGTGTCTGTTCATATCCTTTGCCCACTTTTTGATGGGGTTGTTTGTTTTTTTCTTGTACATTTGTTTGAGTTCATTGTAGATTCTGGATATTAGCCCTTTGTCAGATGAGTAGATTGCAGAAATTTTCTCCCATTCTGTAGGTTGCCTGTTCACTCTGATGGTAGTTTCTTTTGCTGTGCAGAATCTCTTTAGTTTAATTAGATCCCATTTGTCAATTTTGGCTTTTGTTGCCATTGCTTTTGGTGTTTTAGACATGAAGTCCTTGCCCATGCCTATGTCCTGAATGGTATTGCCTAGGTTTTCTTCTAGGGTTTTTATGGTTTTAGGTCTAACATTTAAGTCTTTAATCCATCTTGAATTAATTTGTGTATAAGGTGTAAGGAAGGGATCCAGTTTCAGCTTTCTACATATGGCTAACCAGTTTTCCCAGCACCATTTATTAGAGAATCCTTTCCCCATTTCTTGTTTTTGTCAGGTTTGTCAAAGATCAGATAGTTGTAGATATGTGGCATTATTCTGAGGGCTCTGTTCTGCTCCATTGGTCTATATCTCTGTTTTGGTACCAGTACCATGCTGTTTTGGTTACTGAAGCCTTGTAGTATAATTTGAAGTCAGGTAGCGTGATGCCTCCAGATTCCTTAAGTTTTCTTACTGAACTTGTTTTTCTCATCAAATGTTGTTTTAAGATTCAATCTTAGTTTTCCATCTATTCTAAGCAGATCCCACTAAAACACAGCATAAGAACCTAACATCAAGTAGAAGCAATTATAGTTCCTAAAGGACCTATGTACTCTGGTCCAGATTTTGACAGCTTTGATTATGATGTGGCATTTTACCACACATAACTAAATCCAAAATGATGCAGAAACCAAATTATGAGCCAAGATAGGGTCTGAGATTGTAGAAAGTGTCAGGGAAAAATTGATTTAGAAGGACAAATATTAAATTGTTGATCTATTATCAATTATGTAGAACATAACACCTAAGTATTTTGCAAACAACATAACATGAAAAACGAAGATAATCCTTTCCCTAAAATGCTTGTTTTAAGGAGGGTAGGGAGTGAATATAACTGGGTTGCTACCCTGGAGGTAAGCTGCCTACTGGAGAACTGCTGACATGGCTTTGTATCTTCCATTCCCTGTGCTAAAGGCACTCAGAGGTCTTGCCTACCAAATGACACAATGATGCATGCAGCATGCTGCCTTGTGGCTATCAAACCATACCTTACAGATCTTTCATTTAAATGCATTTCATGTAGCATTTAAGCGAATTCCATGGGGGAAAAAAGGGGGCTTTTGTTATAGTAAGTTAGCTATTACAATAATAATAAAAATATTAGCTGTATTGCAATCTAATAATAGCTAATGATAATTTTGTCACTTACTGAACTCAGACAACATGCTAAGTGCTGTTTATTTTTCCATCAAATCCTTACAAAGATCCTGGGTTAGATATTATCCCATTTTACCAATAAGGAAACAGACAATGAGTGTCTGAGCTAGACCTAGATCTTTAAACCTAAATCTGTCTGAGACCAGAGCCTGTGCTTCCAGTTACATATATATTCTGATGATTCCTAAAGTTTTATCTCCAGGTCAGACCTGTTTCTAGAGCCTCTAAATTCTGTTTGTAACTGTCCATAAGACAGACCATCTAAATTTCCCCAGGCATGTCAAAATTAGCCAGACCAAAACTGAATTTATCTTCTTACCAAACCTGTTCTTCCTCTTCCAGATTTTGGTAACAGTGTTGCTATCGATTCGGGCACCCAAGGTAGAAGCCTTGGAGTTATAGAGAGGAGCATCTGCAAAGATGCAAAGTAATGAAAATTACCTGTGTACAAGGTTTCTCTTCTCATGTATCCCCAACATCTAACCTGGAACCATTAGCTATTGGTTATACTTCAAAAAGGCCTAAGAAATACAGTTTCCTCTCTCCATATGCACCATCAGTCTTCTAGTCCCAAACCTCACCTCTGAACCATTGCCATAAACACCTCTGTTCTCTCCCTACCACTGATCTCCGCCTCACTCCAATATTCCACACTATCAACAGAATTATAGTCCAAACAAACCTGACGTTACGCTGCACTTCAAAATCCCTTTTGACTGCCAACTGCACAGACTAATAAGTCAAATCATCAAAAAGCATTAGTACAAAGATTGTATTTTGGAGTCAGAAAAAATCTGAGCATCCTATCTCCATCACTCACAAGTTTTATGACTCTAGTGAGACCCTCTCTTGAGAAATCAGTTAATGAAGAAAGCACTCAGCAGGACCTAAAATAGAGTACACACAAAAAAAATACTATTAAACCTGGTCCTGCCACAACCTCACACAATTTATGTTCCAAACACACTAGATTTCTTACCCTGTGCAGAAATTCAACAAAGCAAAAATAAACTGGGTGGGGAGGGAGTATGGGACACAGGAGAATTTTAGGGGAAGATAATAGAACTGTTGGTTACATAAGTATATCCATTTGTTAAAATTGGACCACTAACATTTTTCAAGGTAAGCAAATTTAGCTTTAAAAAATGTAAAAAGTAATAGAGTGGGAGTGGATATGGGTGGCTGTATAGATGATACAAGAATGGCAGAATGTTGATAACAGTGGAAGCTGTGTGATAAGTACAGGAAGATTTATTATACTATTCTGTTTATTTTGCATATGTTTAAATTTTTCTATAAGTTAAAAAATATGAAAATATGTTAAAACTTACTAACAAAGAAATGCAAATTAAAATCACAATGAGATACCACTATATACCCAGCAGAATGGCTAAAATTAAAGACAATTCCAAATGCTGATTTGGAATTCCCATTGAGAGGATGTGGAGCAATGTGAACACTCATAAGTTGCTGATGAGAGTGTACAAAACTGTTTTGACATTATCTACTAAATGTGAAGATGCCACTATCTTTTGAACCAGTAATTTTACTCCTAAGGTATATATCACACCAGAAATGTATGCACATAAACACCAAAAAACAGGTACAATAACCTTCACAAAAACTCTATTGATGACATCCAAAAACTAGTAACATTTCAAACGTTCTTCAACTGAATGGATAAATTATGTTAAGTTTATACACTGGAATATGATCAATGAAAATGCAAGAGTATGGCTACACAAAACAATGGATGAAATCTTTAAAAAACCAATGTGGAATAAAAGAAGTTAAACACAAAATATGCAGATAATGTATAATTCTACACATAGACCATATGATTCCACAAAACTAATGAATGGTTTTATTCCTGTGAGGAAGAAGAAAGTGGCAGTAATTGATTGGAAAAGATCACAAGAAATGCTTCTGGGTAATTGGTGATGTTCTACTCCAATAGCTGTGTGATGGTGCCATGTTCATTTTATGGTAAATCATTGAGCTGTCATATGTGATTGTGCATAATTCTCTGTATGTTTTATACCTGTTAAAATGTTTAACTAAATAGTGTTTGGAAATGCATTTCTTTTTTTTAAATTACACTTTGATTTCTGGGATACATGTGCAGAACGTGCAGATTTGTTACATAGGTATACATGTGCCATGGTGGTTTGCTGCACCCATCAAGCTGTCATCTACATTGGGTATTTCTCCTAATGCTCTCATTCCCCTCACCCTCCACTCCCTGACAGGCCCCAGTATGTGATGTTGACCTCCCTGTGCCCATGGGTTCTCATTGTTCAACTCCCACTTATCAGTGAGAACATGCAGTGTTTGGTTTTCTGTTCCTGTATTAGTTTGCTGAGAATGATGGTTTCCAGCTTCATCCATGTCCCTGCAAAGGACATGAACTCATCCTTTATTATGGCTGCATAGTATTCCATGGTGTATATGTGCCACATTTTCTTTATCCAGTCTAACATTGATAGGCATTTGGGTTAGTTCCAAGTCTTTGCTATTGTGAATAGTGCCACAATAAACATACGTGTGGATTTGTCTTTATATTAGAATGATTTATAATCCTTTGGGTACATGGGATTGCTGGGTCAAATGGTATTTCTAGTTTTAAATCCTTGAGGAATCGCCACACTGTCTTCTACAATGGTTATACTAATTTACACTCCCACCAACAGTGTAAAAGCATTCCTATTTCTCCACATCCTCCAGCATCTGTTGTTTCCTGACTTTTTCATGATCACCATTCTAAATGGCATGAGATGGTTTCTCATGGTGGTTTTGATTTGCACAGAAATGCATTTCTAAATAGTAAAGACATGAATTAGGCCGGGCATGGTGGCTCACACCTGTAATCCCAACGCTTTGGGAAACTGAGGCAGGTGGATCACTTGAGGTCAGGAGTTCACAACCAGCCTGGCCAACATGGTGAAACCCCATCTCTACTAAAAATACAAAAATTAGCCAGGCAGGTGGTGGTGTGTGCCTGTAATCCCAGCTACTCCAGAGGCTGAGGCAGGAGAATGGCTCCAACCCTGGAAGCAGAGGTTGCAGTGAGCCAAAATTGCGTCACTGCACTCCAGACCGGGTGGCAGAGCAAGCTCCATCTCAAAATAAATAAATGTAAAGACATGAATAAATCAGAATAGTGTCTTATACCACATGCAAAGTGGTATATCACTAGAAGGTAGACTACCTTCTATAACTCCAAAGCAACTATTAAAATAATAGAAGAATAGTTACCTTTGGAGGAAGAGAAGTGGTATTGAATGGAGGGGTACTGATTTTGGGGTTACTGGACATTTTGTAGATTTTGACCTCAATGATTGTTACATGCATATTTGCTTTATGATAATTCAGTAAGCTGATAGTTGTTTTATGCACTTTTATTATGTGTGTAATATTTCATAGTGAAAGTATTTTTAAGTAGCTGAACTCAGTTTTAATGCCTCTGAACTATAACTGGCATAAAATTAGACACAATTATTGAATTCTCCAAGGCTTTGTTCCTTTACACATGCTACTCCTCCTGCCTGGAGATAACTTTCCCCTCCACCTGGACAACTCTTATTCCACCCTTCAAGATCCACCTCAGATGTGACTCCTGTGAAACTAGCTCCCACAGACAACTAATTTCTCCATCCTCCTGCTCCTGTACTACATCATTCTGATTAAATATCTGACTCTCCCATTAGTCTCAATTTCCTCAATAAACATATTTCCCTTTGTTTTGCCACCATCTAGCACAGTACCTGGCACATAACAGGCAATCATTGAAAGTTATTGCATGGGCCTGAGTGAATGACTTTCCATTTCTATTGGGATAATGAAAAAATATTGACAGCATATTTAAAAGAGGTATCACATCCACAGGCATGCGATGTCTGTTTGATATTAATCTTCATCACTGGCTTAAGGAGTTATTTAGTGTCTCCACTGCATAGTTACTATTTTTCCTTTTGTTATTAACAAGTAATTTGTGAGGAGGAAACAATGGCTTTATCACAGAAACTCCTTTTAAATAATGATCTTGATAATCTTACTTAGGTTTTAGACATTATCAGGGTCAAAGCAAAACTAAAAGAGTAAACTGAATTGAATCGAATCTGTAATATAATTAGAAACTAATGATCAATTATGTAACTGGAAACTACCTTTTGGTATACTAGTATATAAGATAAAGTTAGAAAAAGCGTATCATTACCCTGTGATAATTATCAGTAAATCCATTCAAACAATATTTCTGAGTATCTGCTATATTCCAAACATCATTCGAAACTGATGAGTAAGACAAGGTCTCTTCCCTTTATTCAACAAAAATTTACTTAGTGCCTACGTGCTAGGTCCTAGGAATACATCCATAAATAAGACAGGAAGTTCCTATGCTCCTGGGGTTTCTAGTCTAATTACTGAAGTGCTCCCAGCCTAACAATGGAGGCATGTAAGGGGTGTATTTTTTCATGATAATCACATAAGCCAGGCACAAGAGATGATTGAAGCCATGGAATTTATAAGGTATCTTAGTAGACAACAGCAGCTTTTGGACACAGGGAAGGAGTGTTTGCAGCATCAGTTTTTAAACTCACTTGAATTAGGGAAGAGATAATAATAACTGATGATAATAAGGTGGGTTTGTTTCCAAGTAAATAGTGTCATGTTACCAAGACTTATTTCTTAAAGACACCTGACTAATGGATTATCTATTGTTACATATAAGCAGGGTAATTTATCCTAAATCATAAGTTGTAAATGCTATGTGATTCTATTTGAATAGGTAATTATTGGAGAGCGTTGTATTTGATATCATATCATCATAAGGCATTTTGAGTTTTTCATTGATTCTTTCAACTGCTCCTCCTTATGGCCAAGGAGACTTACTTGCAAGACTGAGAAAAAGGCTGCAGTTCAAGACTGTGGAATAAAATGAAGTCAGCTCTTTTATATGCATGAACCTGCTACTCTAACTTCAATCACATCCTGTTCTCAACCAGCAAATCTGAAATCTTCTCTGGAAAAATGAGATTATGTTTCATCTCTAATGACAAAGTGTCAGAAAAAAAAAACTCACTTTTGTCATATAGGAACTGAGTGAAAAGTTAAAAATTCATACCCATATCTCAAGTCTTAATTCTGGTTGAACACACAGACTACTGTGTACCAGACCATAACCTACAACAAAATTAAAATGTTAATTAGATGTCTGGTATATGCATATATGATCTCTCTAATATTTTCAATAATTTCTCAAGTAGTACCCTGATTTACAAACTGATCTTTTTTTATTTTTTTCAACTGACATTCATTTTTCTCAAACTCTTTATATTCTATTCAGATGAAAGTTGTACATCTTGAATCTGAGAAATCTCTAGAGTCACAGCATACGAAGGTACTTTACAAAAAGTCAGGGAGCTTGGTGAGTGTTACTTCTACTTTCAAGTCATCAGCTACAGACAGTCAACAGACTAGAAAGCAATTTTCAGTGTTGTGATCTTCATATACAGAGTAAAGAAAAGGTAGATCGCTGAGCATTTTGAAAAAGAACAACAGGAAATTACCTCCTCCACTCAGGCAGACTTGCTTTTATCTAGTTAGGAGAAAGCCCCACAGAATCCATAGTGTCCACATTCTTGGCAAGACCTGTGATGCCAGGCAGTACTAAATTATCCCATAACACCTAGATGCTGGAGTTAATAGCACTGTTTCCAATGGCATAGAATGACATTTTCTTCTTGGTTCTTTGTGGCTGAATACCTAAATCTAGTGTCACTCTCATTTATAAAATAAATGCCTTTGAAAAAAAGTGGGTCAAAGTTCAATGTGTTTATAATGATCTCATTGCTAGAAGAGACCATGTACCCTAGCTGTCATTAACAGCAGTTTCATTTGTGGGAACAAAATAGCTTTACATTTCTCAGAAGATTTTTTTTAAGGAACAACTATTGCAGGATATTTAAAAATTCCCCCATCAATGTTAGTTCTCTTTTCTTAATCACTTATTAAATTGACAACTATAATTCAAGAAGGTGTGAAAAGATATCATTGAAACCCCTCATTTTTTAAAACTCTTGTCTTTCTAGTCTTAAGAAACTCATCTTGAACACACAACCCAGCCAAATGAATGAAGATAGAAAATAACGCTCAAGTCAGCTAGGTAAGTAGAATTAATGTCTTAAAGATTATTCACTAAAAGCCAGACTTCAAGACTACACAATATATCCATATAATGAAAGTGCACTTGTACCCCTTAAATTTATACAAATAAAAATAAATATTGTGAAAGTGCTATATTTTATTTGGATATGTTTGAAACATATCTAGGCTTGTATTTCATTTAACTGTTCCTTATGATTTCACTTAAAGAAAACAAAGACGTCTTGTCTTCAAATAATTAAAAGCATCTACAGAAGATATTTTATAGTCCACTTGTTCATCCCTACATTATCTTTGTGTTTAAAAGAGACAGAAAAATTCAAAGAAAAAATACAAAGACAAGCTGGGCGTAGTGGCTCACACCTATAATCCCAACACTTTGCGGGGGCCAAGGCTGGAGGATAGCTTGAAGCCAGAAGTTTGAAACCAGCCTGGGCAACATAGGGAGACCCTCATTTCTACATAAAAATTTTAAAAATTAGCTAGGCATGCTGGCACTTTCCTGTAGTCCTAGCTACTCAGGAAGCTGAGGTGGGAGACTCACCTGAGCCCAGGTGTTCAAGATTATAGTAAGCTATAATCACACCACTGTACTCCATCCTGGGCAATAGAGTGAGACGGTCTCAAAAAATATATATGTACATATATGTGATATTTACATATTAATATATGTGTACCTATATATGTATATATGTGTATATGTACATAAATAATGTGTACCTATATGTACATATATGATGTGTACATATATATAGACATACATATGAGATTAAGAGAAAGAAAATGCTAATTAACATTTGTTGAGTCACTATTCTGTCTGAGACACGAGGCCAGACACTTTATATCCATTATCTTACTTAGGGAAATATGAACCAAAACAAAGCAAAAGCATTAACCAGCTTTACTTTAACCTTCATATGTTCCCTGAGCATGGAGATAAAAGGAGTTACATAGTCTCTCCAGTAGTTTTTTATGTGACCTAGGAAAGAATCACTTTCTCCAATCTTTCTTTAGCTTTACTTACACAGGAGGTTGTTGCAGATTCATAGAAATTGTCACTAGGCACCCAGAAGAAAATGTCTGAGACACACATGGCTATCTACAAACCCAGTATTTTGGCAAGGATCATGGTTGCTGCAAATAAACCACACCTAACATACTGAGATCTGTCCGAACACCACACTTTAAAAGAGATATAAACAAATGGATACACATTCACACTGGGAGAGGACCTGGAGAGGGAGACTTGAAACCATGCCCTGCATGGAATGTTCGCATGAAGTGGGGAGATTTTGCCTGGCCAGCAAAGTCTTCAACTCTATATGAGAGTGTTGTATGGAAAAGGAATGTGTTCTATATAGGCATCCTTGCTGGGGTGTGAAAAGCACAGGAATGCTAATTCCAGTGCCACAGAATAAAGAATTTTCTGACCAAGCTGTCCTATAATTGAATGGATTGCCTCAGGAGGTGTTAAGTTTCCCACCACTAGGAAATGTTCAAACTTTGGCCAGGACATTAGTAGAGGTATGGTGAAAGGGATTCAAACACTTGATGGGAACTTGGAGTAAAAAGGGTGGCTTTAAAGTTAATTCCGACCCTGACAGTTTGCAAAAATGAAAGGGATAAGACTGGTAATTGAACCAAACCTTCATGCCTCTGAACTCATATATGTAGAAATATAACAAATCTGAGTAAACTTTTCTCACATGAACCATGCAATAAGAAGTCAGACTTACTGTTTTGATCTTCCTAATTCAAAGTTAGAATATACTTTGTACTAAGGTTTCTTTCATTAACTGAGACACAAGCCAGCAACTTGACCTATTAACACCAACACTGAGATCAAGCATTGTTAGTTTATCCTCTATAAATATCAAGTACAATTCAATTGATTGAGCACCTACTATATGCCAATCATCGTACTAAAGTTTGGGGGATATAATGGTGAACAACAACAAAAAAACGTGATCTCCATCTTCACGGCATTTATAGTCTAGTATAATTGCTGTCTCCTACAGATGATATGAAGTCTACTGTTTTTAGCATAGGTTTTCATTAATTTACTTTCCAATTAAAAATAATCAGTTTTTCAAAATAATTTTTAAAGGACAAAAGCATTTTCCTTCTATTAAACACTCAGCAGAAAATTCATGATTATCAACCCAGACGTGTCCAATTTACATAATTTGAGAAACTCTACTTCTACCAAAAATACCTTACTGCTTATACTCATGGAGTTAGTACAAATATGCATAATATGTAAGAATCTGTTTTGCTATGACTCATTTATATAGACTACATCATTTGCCTAAAATATGATTTCATTAAGAGAATACAATTACTTGTATAATCAAAAGTCACTGATGAAAGTTAATCAGCTGGCTTTTTGCAGTCTTCATATAGGTAATACATGACTAGGTCAGGATTTGAAACATTTGAGGTTATTTTATCTAGTTTTTACATATACTGATAGTTTAATTTGCTACAAAACTAAATTTGCAGTTGAGCAAGAAATCTGGAAGTAGGATTAGGTTAGGAGCTAGGAAAAAAAACTTTCAAGGTTAAATTAGATAATCTAGTTGACTAACATTATCAATAATAATATACTGAAGAGTCCATAGGGATAGTCCATGAAGCCTTAAGTTTCTGCCATATACACAGTTACATTCTAAGGAGATGAATTCCTGTATTCTTGCCAGGGCTTATCCAGAATCATTTGCAGGTAAAATGATTCCTTCTACCTAACAGTAGTTGATTAGACCAGTTATCATTTAATCGGTCACAGGCAATCATACAGTCTAACACATGCTAGGTACTCAATGAAAAAAAATATATGTATATATATATATATACTCTAGAGACAGGGACTTGCTCTGCCACCCAGAGGCTAGAGTGCAGTGGCACAATCATGGCAGCCTTGACTTCCTATATTCAAGCAATCCTCCCACCTCAGCCTCCTGAGTACCTGGGACTACAGGCATGCTCCACCACACCCACTAATTTCTTTTTTCTTTTGTAGGGACGGGTCTCATTATGTTGCCCAGACTGATCAAGCAGTCCTCCCGCCTTGGCCTCCCAAAGTGCTGGGATTACAGGTGTGAGCCACTGTGCCCAGCCTCAATGAACATTTTTGAATGAAGGCACAAATGGACAGAAGTGGAAGTAAACTCAGAAAGGGCATAACAGGGACTAAGGAGAAAAATAACTCACTCATTGACTCATTTAATAAATATTGACTGATTTCTATACATAGATTAGGCACTATGTGTCAGATACTGTTCTAGGGTATGTATGGGTAAACAAAACCAGACATGATTACACTGGCCCTCAAGGAGTTTACAGTCTAATTGAAGAAAGAGATATTAATCCAAAATCACCAAATATAATATGCATACTATGATCAGTGGTGTGGTAAGAGATATGGTGCTAGAAGAAGGTATAACAGAGAGATTTGACCCTGCCAGGGAGGTAAGGGAAGCCTTGCTTAAGGAAATAAGGAATTGCCCAATTAAAGTGTAGTAGAAAGAATGTTTTAGGCAGAGGGTCTGGCAAGTTCAAAAGTCTTCATGAAAGAATGTGAGCTAGTGTGACTGCTGCACGGTGGGCATGGTAAGGGATGAGATCAAGAAGACCCTTATAGGCCATGTACAGGGGTGATTTATCTTAACAGCAAAGTAAAAACATCAGAGTATGTAGCAAATATATAGATTTGCTCACTAAACTCAAATGTGCACACAAAATGTGGAGTTGTTATGTGTGTGTGCACTTTTTGATTGAGATATCATTGCCATATAATAAAAGTTGCCCTTTTAAAATGAACAATTCAGTGGGGTTTAGTACTCTTATAGAGCTGTGCAACCATCCCCACTATCTGATTTCAGAACCTTTTAATTACCCCAAAAGGAAATCCTGTACTCATTAGCAGTTGCTTTCTATTACGCTCTTCCTCCAGTCTCTAGCGAACATTAATCTGATTTCTAGCTCTATGAGTTCACCTATTCTGGACATTTCATATAAATGGAATCATAGAATATGTGGCCTTTTCTGTCTGGCTTCTTTCACTTAGCCTAATGCCTTCAAGGTTCACCCATGTTGTAGCATGCATCAATACTTCATTTCTTTTGAATGCCAAATAATTCTGTATGGTACTAACATATCACATTTTTTAATCTCTTCATCCATTGATAAACATTTGGGTTGTTTCCACTTTTTGGCTATTACGAATAATGTTGGCATGAACATTGTGTGTCAGTTTTTACGTGGATGTATATATTAATTTCTCTTGGGTGTATACCTAGGAGTGGAATTTCTGGGTCATGTGGATCTTTTGCTAGTGTTCACTATTAACATCTATGTTAGATGAATTTCTGGCCTGTTTTTCACTCTGCTTAGAGCCCATTACTGCCCCATGGTCCAGGCTCAGCCTCTCCTGGGATCATGCTGGCACCTGTGTGTTTGCCACATACTCTATCCAGCTCCTGGCTCAGACCATCCATAGCAGCCCTGCCAGCTCTAAACTCAGCATCCAGGCCACACAGGAACTGAGAGAGAATCAGGAATGCAAACTAAACCTCTGTCTTACTGAACACACCACATAACCCTTTTAACTATGGTATGCACTCCCCCAAGTGGGTGCAGGACTGCCCTGCACTACGGTTTCCTCCCGGGATCCCGAACAGTGAGTGGAAGGATAATTCATCCAATTGTGATGCTTTCCTCAATTTATTTATCTAATATATTTTTCCACAATTGGTGAGGTTAGGAGAAGGCCAGCATGTCTCTTCTCCATTTAGAGTTTTAAGGCCTCAGAACAAAGATGAGAATTTGTTCAACAATCTTCCCACCCTCATTTCTGTCTCCTCCCTTCTAGTCCACCAAAATTGGTAGAATTTTTTTTATGTCTTACACAATTCAATGATTCTCACTAGGGAGTGCTTTGGAACTCTGTGGAGGTATTATTAGTGGGCACAATGATTGGGAAGTGTGACTGACACTTAGTTGAACAGGTTCAGGGATACCAGATGTCTCACAGTGTTTAGGACCATCCCTTGCAACATTGTGCCTTATGCTTTTTTAGCAACAGTTTTATCAACATACATTTCACGTACCAGGAAATTCATCTATTTAAAGTATTATTCAATGGTTTTTAGTGTATTCACAGAGTTACACAACCATCACCAGAATCTTAGAACATTCGTCACCCCCAAATGAATCCTATACCTATTAGGAATCACTCCCTATTTCCCCTGAACTCTCTATCCCTAGGCAACCAAAAATCTACTTTCTGCCTTTATGATCTATGTTGCATATTGCATATAAATGGAATCACACAATATGTGGCCTTTCATGTCTTACTTCTTTTACTTAGCATGTTTTCAAGGTTCATCCATGTTGTGTTTCATTCATTTTTATGGCTGGATGATATACATAAAAATATTGATAAAATACATCAATATTGTATTGATATACCACATTTTATTTATCCATTCATCCATTGGTAAATTTGGGTTGTTTTCACTTTTGGCTACTGTGAACAATGCTGCTATGAACATTCAGGTACAAGTGTTTGAGTGGACATATGTTTTCACTTTTCTTGGGTATATTCCTAGGTGCATAATCCTGGGTCATATGGTAACTCTATGCTTAACCTTTTGAGGAAAAGCCAGACTGTTTTTCAAAGTAGCTGCACCATTTTACAATCTTGCCAGCAGCATATGAGGGTTCCAATTTCTCCACATCTTTGTCAATACTTGTTGTTGTCTGTCTTTTCTATTATAGCCATCCTACTTGGTGTGAAGTAGTATCTCGTTGTGATTTTTTTTTCATTGTGATTTGATTTCCATTTCCCTGGTGGCTAATTATGTTGAGCATCTTTTCATGTGTTTATTGGCCATTTGTATACTTTCTCTAAAGAAATATCATGGCTGACTTTTGAATATCTCACTAGACTTTCATAGAGGTGAAAACATTGCTTATCATTTTCTGAGCCTAGAATCTAACTCCAGTTTACATGGAATCATGAAGTATTTTTGCATGGTTTTAATATGCAGTGAATTCAAGGAATGCAACCACCATCTAAATTGTGTGCCAATTATACCTTGTTTTATTTGGAAGCTTAGCAAGATTTGTTCGTTATTTCAGAATACCTCATCACCAGTGGCAGTGCCCTCATGGTATTTGAATTGCTGGTGCAACATGCTTTTCTTTATCAGTCTGCATTTGTTGCTGTGAGATGCAAATATGTATCACATGGAATTTGAGACTACTTTTAACAGACTTAGAAACCCAGAACTATAATTGAATGTTAACAATAAGGGTTGTTTAAAAATATTTTATATGATTTCCAACTTAGATATTTTAATGTTGTATAAAATGTTACCTATGTTGTGAAAGTTACTTAATTACTAAAATTAAGTAATTTTTAATGGTCTGTTGGTTTTCAATCTTTCTTTGACTCTGTTCCCAGAAGCCTGTCAAGCAACCCTTTTGGAAGCCTCTTCTGATGTTATTTTCTTTTTCAATCTGCCTTCTTCCTCTTTGCCTATCTAAGGATACAGTATCCAAGGTCTTTTTAAATACCAAAAATGGAATGCAGTAGGATTTTAAGACAGGAGATATGTTTTCTGTGTGTGTGATACAATCTGTCCAATGTCATAATAAAGAGACTCATTTTACATTGTACTAACAAACAAGACCAAACTCATTTGTACAAATATCATACTTCCTCATTTTCTCCTTTTCAACTGTCTGTAATTTGTCTTGGCTGTTATCCACAATTCAATTATGGTTATTTCCCCTCTTTCTCTTATCACATACAAATAAGTCTGAACCAAAAGAGAGCCCGCATCGCCAAGTCAATCCTAAGCCAAAAGAACAAAGCTGGAGGCATCACACTACCTGACTTCAAACTATACTACAAGGCTACAGTAACCAAAACAGCATGGTACTGGTACCAAAACAGAAATATAGATCAATGGAACAGAACAGAGCCCTCAGAAATAACGCCGCTTACCTACAACTATCTGATCTTTGACAAACCTGAGAAAAACAAGCAATGGGGAAAGGATTCCCTATTTAATAAATGGTGCTGGGAAAACTGGCTAGCCATATGTAGAAAGCTGAAACTGGATCCCTTCCTTACACCTTATACAAAAATCAATTCAAGATGGATTAAAGATTTAAACGTTAGACCTAAAACCATAAAAACCCTAGAAGAAAACCTAGGCATTACCATTCAGGACATAGGCGTGGGCAAGGACTTCATGTCCAAAACACCAAAAGCAATGGCAACAAAAGACAAAATTGACAAATGGGATCTAATTAAACTAAAGAGCTTCTGCACAGCAAAAGAAACTACCATCAGAGCGAATAGGCAACCTACAACATGGGAGAAAATTTTCGCAACCTACTCATCTGACAAAGGGCTAACATCCAGAATCTACAGTGAACTCAAACAAATTTACAAGAAAAAAACAAACAACCCCATCAAAAAGTGGGCGAAGGACATGAACAGGCACTTCTCAAAAGAAGACATTTATGCAGCCAAAAAACACATGAAAAAATGCTCATCATCACTGGCCATCAGAGAAATGCAAATCAAAACCACTATGAGATATCATCTCACCCCAGTTAGAATGGCAATCATTAAAAAGTCAGGAAACAACAGGTGCTGGAGAGGATGTGGAGAAATAGGAACACTTTTACACTGTTGGTGGGACTGTAAACTAGTTCAACCATTGTGGAAGTCAGTGTGGCGATTCCTCAGGGATCTAGAACTAGAAATAGCATTTGACCCAGCCATCCCATTACTGGGTATATACCCAAAGGATTATAAATCATGCTGCTATAAAGACACATGCACACGTATGTTTATTGCGGCATTATTCACAATAGCAAAGACTTGGAACCAACCCAAATGTCCAACAATGATAGACTGGATTAAGAAAATGTGGCACATATACACCATGGAATACTATGCAGCCATAAAAAATGATGAGTTCATATCCTTTGTAGGGACATGGATGAAATTGGAAACCATCATTCTCAGTAAACTATCGCAAGAACAAAAAACCAAACACCGCATATTCTCACTCATAGGTGGGAATTGAACAATGAGATCACATGGACACAGGAAGGGGAATATCATACTCTGGGGACTGTGGTGGGGAGGGGGGAGGGGGGAGGGATAGCATTGGGAGATATACCTAATGCTAGATGACGAGTTAGTGGGTGCAGCGCACCAGCATGGCACATGTATACATATGTAACTAACCTGCACAATGTGCACATGTACCCTAAAACTTAAAGTATAATAAAAAATAAAAAATAAAAAAAAAAAAAAAACAAATAAGTCTGATCTTTTATTACATATCCTAATTCTAGTTTACATTTTCATTTCCATTGTACTTCTGCTCTTTCATTTTCTTGTATTTCTTAAACAGAAGAGTTTCTTACTTCTCTTAAATTCAAACTTTTTCATTATAAGAGAGAAGCATCTAACTGCTTCATTATATCTTCTAGTCTAGACATGCCCAGGCATTTACACATTGAAAGACTTATTATTTTATAACAAATTGCTTTCCCTCTATGTCTCTTTTGTATTAGGCTTAGGTTATTATGTTGACTTTTGAAAATTATATGTAGAGATAATTTCTGTTACCTATGACTTTCATTTCGGAATTAGAAAGGAGGTATTACAAAACATTAGTTATGAGAATGGGACTCTGGGTTAAAAATCACTGGTAACACTGTATCTTTATCCAAGCCAGTGCTGCAAGCTTCATGGGCTGGCTGTCGCACAAGAAAAGGACATTTTCTCTGCACTATGGCAGGCGCGATGATCTCAGGTGAGTAGGCTTGGTTCTTGATATGCTAAAGGAATTTAGGTAATAAACTGTAGCCCAAGCCTAGTTTCATGATTAAAGAAGTCAAGTAACTATTCTCTCATTCCCACTGCAGTGAGCCTCAAGGATAAGCTTCAGAGGGGGAAGACAATAAAACTCATGATTTAAGGGACAGATTCAAATGTATTATTTTAATGATTGCTAGCTATAAATGTTTTAAGCAGGGTAGGAAGCAACGATAATCTCCAGCTGCTGTGAAGGAATGATGTTAAGAATCTAGCTCCTTTATATCCTAACTTTATATACTGATTATCTTCAAGTAACATAGTTGCTCAGCTGTGGTCTGGGGCTCTGCACATCTCATTAATAAAGGGAGAGACTCGAACGGGAGGAGTCTAGTTGCTGCTGCATGACTGGAAAATACGGAGGCTTTATGCATCTCGCCTTCTCTCCCTGAATCTTCCCATTGTGTTTGTTTTAATATATGATTCAATAAAGTTGAATTAAATCCAATATCAAGACATCTCCTATAATTATTACCTGGTTTTATAGCAAGAAGAGTCACATTGGTCCCTGTAAATGGTTTAATGAAGATTGTATTATTGATCCAGCCACCAACATGGCTATGACTTTCCAGACTAGAGAGAAATAGGGTCATCAACTGCCTTGAATCATTTTGGGGAGAAAGTGTGTATAAACTGTAGATATGGAATAACTAAGTCCAAATGACCAGCAAGAAAAATTTCTGAGAAGGATCATAGAATCTTTTCATGGGAAATATTCAATATATTTATGTCTATTGGAAATAGAGAGGACAGGAGTACTGGATTTCTTTGTCCATTTCAGACAGAGGGTTCTGTGATTCTTTAAGAACTGTAACTAAAATAGAAAGATTTAGGGTTCTTTGAGTCATCTACTGGCGGATTATATTATTGAAATTGCTGGTTTATTCTGTATACCTTAGTGACACATGGTTCCTGTTTCTTTTCTCTTGTTTGAATCAGTCACTTCCTAATAAAATGGAGAATCTTTATGAAACATGACTTCTTATCTTACAGATTCAGCAGTACTTCTGCCTACTATATTACTTTTCTGGGGCTGCAATACAACACACCAAACAGATTGAGCAGCTTAAACAACAGAAATGTATTGTCTCATAGTTTTGGACACTAGGAGTACAAAACCAAGGCCTCAGCATGGCCATACTCCCTCTGAAGGCACTAAGGAAGGATCTGTTCCAGACCTCTCTCCTAGCTTCTGGTAGTTCCTTTGCTGTGGGAGCAGAACTCCAATCTTCCCATGGTATTTCCCCTGTGTGTATGTATCTCTGTGTCCAAATTTCCCAGTTTTTTAAGGACACCAGTCATATTAAATTTGGGACACACCCTACTCCAGTATAACCTCATCTTAAGCAATTACTCTGCGATGACCCTATCTCCAGATAATGTTACATTCTCAGATACTGTGGGTTCACAACGCAACATATAAATTTCTTGGGGGTGGAAACATGATCCAACTCAAAACACCTTTTTGCTAAAAACAGTAATGCCTTGTCTGTGAAAGTATGGCTATACAAAAGGAAGTAAAATAGTGGTTTTGAATAGTGGTATAGCAACCACAACTTCTAGTTTCAATTTCTAGTCCTCGTGCTTATTTTTCTTCTTGATACTGAAGTAGAAAAACACCAGAAGTCTGGCACAATTATGTGTCTATAAGTTACTCTGAGTGGCTTGTTTTTGTGTGAGGGGTAACATAATACCAATAGAGCTACAACTACTTGTCATAGAAGAATATGCAAAATTACCAGCCAAACTTCAAAGATTCTTTTAGATTTGTGCCTATAAACACTGCTGATACACACCTCACCTTCCAGCCACCATTTTCCTCAAGGTTAAGAATCTTCAAAGCAAAGCTCAGCCCAAGCAAAGTTGTCAGGCAAAGGAGAATTCCCTTTTTGCCTATCCCCTTTCCCTCCACTCTTGTGTCTCCTCTCCTTGCACAGCATGCCTGGGGCACTTCACTGTGTCTCATTTGCCTTTCCCAGCCAGGATCCTCTGAGGTCCTCTAGCTATTCTGCCTCAGCCTTGCAATTTGGCCCAGACTGTCTCTACCACTCAGGATTTGTTATCATGAGTTTACTTGCAGAAATCTGACAGCCCTGGATTTCCTCAGGATCAGACTAAGATGCCTTCTTTGATCACAATTAGCAAAATCATGAATCGATCCATACTAATGTGGTAGTGGAAGACAGATAAAGGAGTTACCCAGGATCCTTCCATACCTTCTAGGTAAATCTATGTGTCAAAAAAAAAAAAGAACTTCTGGAGACAATGAGGATGGCCCTGTTATATAATTCAGCATAGTGGCTTTAGTTGGGAATCTCAGGCAAGGTCAGCTACGTAATGTGCAAGGTCTAGTGCGAAATGAAAATGCAGGGCCCCATGGTCAGCATCCCAACCCCGGGGCAACAGGCAAC
Source organism: Pan paniscus (assembly GCF_029289425.2). Taxonomy (NCBI): domain Eukaryota; kingdom Metazoa; phylum Chordata; class Mammalia; order Primates; family Hominidae; genus Pan; species Pan paniscus. The sequence goes on from NC_073255.2 coordinate 164,273,746, forward strand.
CCCAAAGGACTGTCACTTTCATGTCAATATATACTCAGTGCCTGGATCGGGTGTGTTCAAGAGGCTTCCACCAAGTCACCTGTGAAATGGATTGTGGCATTTCACAATGTGAAATGGTGTCAAGCTTGTGATGGAGACAGCTGCCACCTTGTCCTGCCCTGAGATACCACAGGGCATGCACCAGATTCTGGTCCTCCTTGCACCTGCACCCAGGACCTGGTTCCTGGCACAGGCAAAGGGCGGCACTGGTCATAGGTGAGACTAGGAAGGAGATAGCAGGGCAGGCCTAGGGCACCAGGGGCTGGAGAGCAGGCAGCCAGAGAACCTGTCCAGGGGAGGTAGGGAGGCAGCACTTTGTGTAAGTCTAGGCCCCATGTCTCCAGCAAATGCTCCGTTGTCTTATCAGACTTCACTTGCAAAACACAAAATCAAATATAAAATTATTGAAGTTTTAAGACAGCAGCCACAGAGCATTAAACCCCAGGTGCAGGGACTCCACAGAAAAGGGAACAATGTTTTCATACAAGTAGTCCTTTGTGGTATTTCTTCAATCATGTGTCATCATAAGAGACACCAAAACATCCTGCAAAGAGTATAGGATTTGGAGTGAGAAGATCCAGATTTGTGTCCTGAGTTTCAGACTTACTTTATCATTAAAGAAATGATATTATCATTAAACTGTACAAAACCATGCATTTTCCATCTTATGATCGTCTCATATTAGGTGGTATCCTCTAACAGCTAAATGGAATAAGGTTAGTGTCACAGAGACCATGAGCTAGCTACCAAAATCTATTCATCTCATCTTTGGGTACAGGATAGACTAGATTTCCCAGACTTTCTTACAGATAGGTGGAGTCCTATGACTGACTTCTTTCCAATGGAATGTGACCGGAAATGACATACGCTACTTCAAAGCCAGGCCCAGAAAAATCTCCCACAGCTGCTTCTCGGTGCCCTTCTTAGACTGGTTGTAGGTGATAACAGGGCCCTAGAAAGAGGAATTCTTAACTGGGGCACATGGAACCCCAGAAATTCTCTAGATAGAATTCAGGGACTCTACGATTTAGACGAGAAAAGTCTTTAAATTTTTATTTCACTAATCTGTATTTGGGATGTAGCATTTCTTTTCACTATTAATATAAGCAACAAAGCACAGTGTGATGAGCAGTAACTGACTCTTTAACCAATAAAAATCACCAGTGCTGTCATATTTTATTACAGTTGCTGCAGACATCTCAAAATACAATGTATTTTCATCACTACTGTGATATTAGAGTAATAATTGGATCCACTGCTAATTATTATTTAAGCATGAAATAAAAGCACATATACTATACGTGACAAATTAGATCTTTTAATATTTTTAAAACTATATTTCAACATAGTTTTCATTATGTCATCTTAACATTTAATTTTATGCATTTGTAAACATTATTCCAAGAAGGAAATCTTGAGGCTTGACCAGACCTCCCAACATGGCCCATGACACAAAAAGTTTAGAAACCCTGATAGGATTACGCTAAAGAGAAAAAAATCTACACAGGAAAAAAAAAGGTTATTTACTATGTGATTCCATCTAAATGACACTGTGGAAAAGGCAAACTTATGAAGACAGAAATCAGTGAGGAAGGAAGGAGACTGTCTGCAAAGAGGCACACGAGTACTTTTTGAAGCAACGGAAATATTCTATATCTTGAATGTGATGGTGGTTACACAACTGTATACATTTGTCAGAATTCATTGAACTGTACACTTAAAAAGACAGAATTTTAATATATCTAAATTATACCTAAATTTTGTAAATTTAACTTTTAAAAAACAGCCCTGCTAGAAGATAGCAGGGTCACAAGATTAAAGGAGCTGGCATGTTGTCTTCAAGGGGAGCCAACCACTAACCTGAACAACTGCCCAGGGCTGTCATGTGAGAGAGAAATCAACTTCTATTGTGCTGAGTTTGTGTACTTGAGTTTATTTGCTACCAAATAAATTTAGACTACCCTTACACATTTAGGAAGAGTATTTTGTACGGCATAATACAAATGTTGGAATGAGAATATAACGCTCCTGATGCTGTTAGTCAAGAGGTTTGCATAATTTGGACAACCACTTAACTTCTCTGAACTTCAATTTCCCCATCCATGGAATGAGTGGAATTGATAGTAACCACCCACCCCCGCCCCCCGCCATACCCCCTTGCAGTATGTTGTAAAGATGAGAGACTGGACTGCATAAATCTTAGCCTAGAGCACCCAACAAATGAAAAGCTGTTATTCAAGTAGCCACCTATTCTGATTATATTTGGAGCATTACCTACCGTATTGGTAGTCCCAGCCCTGTAAAATCTAATATTACACTTTCTTTAGCAAAACTATTTCTCGAGGTTTCACCCTTTTTTTTTAGCAAGTGATTTTCATATCTCAAAGTTAGTTGAGATGTTCAAGACCATCTGATCCAACCCTTTCATTTTCTATTTCTGCTTAGGGTAACAAAATGAAAGTAAGCGCATGGCCTTCTTCTGAGTGACAGAACTGGCAGCTCAGAGCCACTGCTGAAAAAGAAGATCCAGAAAATCCCCACATTTTGAGTCACAGCTGCAGCTGCTGAGGGCCAAGATACCATCCCACAGGGCTCCACCATTCTTGAAGAACTAAGGAGGAAAGACCTGGGAGAGGAGAGGTCACAATTTGGGAGGCTACACTTGTATTGAAATGAGGCTGTTCTCTTCCTTTACGTCTAGGAAGCCAAAGAAAGTTCATCAAAGAGATTGAGGATTCCCAAACTCCCCCGACCTCAACTAAGCTAGGGACTAGAGCTAGCGTCTTATCTAAGAGTGGATCAAGAACTGGATTAGCAAAGGGCCTGATGCTGCTTCACAGACTGATGATAGATCTTAGAGGTTTGCCTGTGAGGGGCAACCTGCATTTCCACTATCGGCAGCAACAAGGATTCTTGGATGCCTGTGGGCCAAGATGACACTGTTAAAGGAGCCTGATCCTTAGCGATCTACTCCACTGAACGATGGCCAAAGAGCCAATGGGACCCCAACAGCAAGAGGCAAGTGGCGGGAACCAACTGGGACAGGGGCTGCAGACATGATAGCTGTGGAGTCCAAGCCAGATCCCCAATGCCAGGGACTATGCAAAGACGAGGTCCCTATTAGCACCCTTACAGGAACCAACAAACGCACCTCAGAGAATCCGTATGCGCTTGCTACCAAAAATGCAAATATGTTAAGCACCAGTCAGTGTTAGAGAATCAGTAACTCAGTCACAACAAATGGAGTGGAAACTACTACCTCACCATAAGTCATTCTGTAAGAAGACCTCTGCTTCTACCTTTCCCACTCACTTCCCACCCCAGCACCAGAGGGGAAGCAGTGAGAAAGGAGGGATGAAGAGAGGTGTCTCACATAGTATCCACCTTGTGTGCTCTCTCCACACTCCTGCCAGCCATGCCCAAACCACCACTCCAGCTTCTGCCACCACCACAACTGCCACCACCACCACCATTACCACTACCATCACCACCACCACCATCACTGCACTATTGCCACTATCACTACCATCACTACCACCATTATTACCGCCACTATCACCACCAGCACCAGCACCACTACACCATTGCCACCATCACTACCATCACCACCACCACTACCACCACTACCATCATCACCACCATCACCACCACCACCATACCATTGCCACCTTTACTACCAGCATCACCACCACCACCACCACAACACTACCACTACTACCATACCACAACCACCACTGTCCCCACCATCACTATCAGTACCAAGCAGCCTAGAGCCAGAGGTCTTACTGGTATATGTGAGGGGGTGGATAGAGATTTGGGCCTAGCATGAGTTTAATACTTAAAAACAAATACTACTGAATCTTAAAACATGTTTAATAAACTGTTTTAACAAATGTGTGTCTTCAAAGTTGTGGAAGTGCACTACTATGCCTCAAAGGAGCCCATTACCCAAAGACAGAGCATCACTTGAAAAAATAAAACCATTTCATGTTTATACCCAATGAATTGGGACTTTTTGATAGAATGAATAATAAATTCAATCAGTTGACATTTGCTGAGCACCAAGTATATCTCAAGCAATTTAAGGCTGGCATTCGTTTAAACATGATCTCTTTCATACCTAGGAGAACCTCCTTGTTGTAATAGCTTCCAAGCTAAAGTAAGCCAATGAATTCTTCCCAATTCTAATGATAAAATAATTGGTTTGCCAATGGACTATGTGTAAATGTGTCTTAACAAGCACAGTTACTGGTCAGGCAATCATTAATGCCTCATAAATTAAGAGCAGGAGGCAGGAACAAGCGGTCCAGTGGATCTCAGAGCTTTGCCAGGGAACTACTCACCAGGGCATTACCTTGTTGGTTAATGAATGCCCACACAGCAGAAAACGTGGGATGCAAACATTGCTTCTTGCCACTAATGCATTTAATTAGTGGATGATCAGTATTCATTTGCAGAAAATAAGCACATCTGTTCTGAGACATATATTAGTGACAAAAGCAAAGTCACAACCAGATGCTTCCCTCTGGGTTTTGATGGTGGTAGTGGTGGTGCTTTGGTTTGTTTTTTTGCTCTTGTATAGACAAAAGTTCACCATGAAATGACTCACCAAAACAGAAACTGAAAAACAAAAGTTAAGGATAAATTCATTATAATCCTTCATCAATCCCAGTAAGAGGAAAAAGGCCAAAATTGCATGCTTTGCCATTGTTATGGGTTGAACTGTGTCCCCCCAGATTCATATGTTGAAATCTTAACTCCCAGTACTTAAGAATGTGCTTGTATTTGGAGATAGAGTCTTTAAAAAGGCAATTAAGGTAAAATGAGGTCATTAATGTGGGCCCTAATCCCAAAAGACGCTGTCCTTATAAGAAATGAAAATTTGGACACAGACACACACAGGGAAAAGACCATGTGAAGACACAGGAAGAAGGCAGCCATCTATAAGCCAAGAAGAGGGGCCTCAGAAGAAACCAGTCCTGCTGATATCCTGATTTCAGACTTCTAGCCTCCATAACTGTGAGAAATAAATTTTGGTTGTTAAGTTACCCAGTTTGTGGGTACTTCACCACAGCAGCCCTAGCAAACTAGTACAGGCTATCATTGTTTTTCAACAGTATTTTCACTTCAAATCATGGCACTGTAGAGCTGGAAAGTTCCCAAGCATCCATTATTCAGTCCAACCTATCATTTTATGTATAGTAATAATAACTAGCAGTATTGAGTGCTTAGTGTGACAGACACTGTAAGGGACATATAATATATTCTGATATTTACATCAACTCTGTTGTATTTACTGTCATCCCCATGTTTACAGATTCCCAGAGCCAGTGAACACCAGAAACTTGGATTCAAACTGATTTGCTTGACACCAAATTCCTGAACTCTGGAACACTACATAGAAATGAGTTAAGCAATTTGCATAAAGTTAACAACTAAGTCACAGCAGAACTAGACCTAGAATGGAGGTCACCTAACTCCCAAACCATATCCTGCCTCAATTACTGTAAGGACTTTTTTAAATACAAAGTTTTATAAAGTGAATGGGCTGGCACACGTTGCCTGGTAAAGCTGTGAGACCCACTGGATGTGCCTCATGCTCTACAATATCTTTACAAATATTTCAATGAGTATCCAAGGATGAGTACGTTGGAAAGTGTGTGAAGTTTCTGAGGTCTAGGGACATGTGTGAGAGTGTCTGGACACTGAACAAAAGTAATAGAAGCAGGAGAGGCCATGCCAATAAGGTTTAAGGTTTGAAGAGTAATATTCAAGTAGTGGGGTTTAGAAGATGAGGAACAGTTTTCACCATACCTGCAGACTCATAAGCTCACTTATACCCTAAATGCTTTTATACAATTGGTACCTCAATAGGAAATTCTGGGATTTAGGAGGGTTTCTTTTGAAGGAATTGCTTTTCCTCTCTCATGCTTCTAGAGCTTTAAGTTGAACTCCACTTTAAATTGAACTCCTATAGTCTACATTCAAGCTTGTTCTTGACATTCTCATTAAAGCTGGATTATAAAATTTCATTTTAAAAATCCATAATAAAACCTACAGTTTATGACTGTGGTGTGAAGTATCGCAAATGAAAAATGAAACTAGGTTTGCAGGAGAAATTGCCTCCTCTAAGCTGCATTCACGTCTCAGTAGTCCTCAAAATGTAGTTCCCAGGCCAGCAGCATCAGTATCAGTCAGGTAGAAACTTAGAAACACAAAGGCTCAAGCTCCTCTCCTGGGCATATTGAATGAGAAACTCCGCAATCTGTGCTTTAATAAGCCTTCCAGGTGATTCTGACACATATATGCATTAGCAACGCTGCTCCGTAGGTATTAAAATGTTTTTTAAAGTCTTGAAATACCGAACTCCGAAATCTTTAATAAGTGATTTTAAAGGGAAAGGTGTCAGAATGACCCTTACCAATTGTTAAATCATGTTCTGTCAAAGACACAATACCATCTATGGAAGTGATTCCTGTATGTTGGCCTTTTAGGTGCCCTTGAACACCAAGAGTCTGTGAGCATTGAGGGCGAACAATACACAAAAATAGTCGTGTAATTATAAATCATTGGCACTTAATTTTCTTAAATTTTTGATATTCCTACAAAAATATCCTTCTGGAACATTATCTGTTCCATTAAGTATTCTGAAATCTAAGGAATACACCAAGATATTAACAATAGTTATCTCTGAGCAGGGGAATTATGGGTGAATTTTATTCTCATCTTAATATTTTATATAAATATTTTTTCTTAAAATATTAAGGTAAGGTTAAATAAGCAATATGAGGTTCTATCAAACTCAATAAAAAGCCATTATTCATAATAGCTATAGCCAGATCCACTTTTAATAGTAGAGAAAGGTTTTTTTTTCTAGCTTTTATTTTACATTTGAAGGTACATGTGAAGGTGTGTTACATTAGGTAAACACATATGTTGGGGCTTTGTTGAACATATTATTTCATCACAGAGATACTAAGCCCAGTACCTAATATTTATATTTTCTACTCCTTTCCCTCCTCTCACCCTCCTCACTCAAGTAGAACCCAGTGTCTGTTGTTTGCTTCTTAATGAAGAACAAAATTTTTACAAATAAGTTTAACCATGGAGGTGAACTATCTCCACATTGAAAACTGTAAAACACTAATGACAGAAAATGTAGAATACACAAGTAAAATTGTATCCCATGTTCATGAATTGGAAGAATTAATATTAAAATGCCCACGCCACCCAAAGTGATCTACAGAGCTAATTCCATCTCCATCAAAATTCCAAAGGCATTTTTCACAGAAATAAAAAAACTCCAAAAACTCCAAAATACATATAGAACCACAAAAGGTCCCAAATAGATAAAGCAATCATGTATATATGATATATATGATATATGATATATATGATATATGATATATGATATATATGAGATATGAGATATAGATATATATGATTGATATATGATATATCATATATATTATGTATGATATATATGATTGATATATAATATATATGATATATATGTGTGTGTGTGTGTGTGTGTGAAGTTCCCCTCCCCGTGTCCATGTGTTCTCACTGTTCAACTCCCACTTATGACTGAGAACATGCAGTGTTTGGTTTTCTGTTCCTGTGCTAGTTTGCTGAGAATGATGGTTTCCAGCTTCATTCATGTCCCTGCAAAGGACATGAACTAATTCTTTTTTATGGCTGCATAGTATTCCATGGTGTATATGTGTCACATTTTCTTTATCCAGTCTAACATTGATAGGCATTTGGGTTGGTTCCAAGTCTTTGCTATTGTGAATAGCACTACAATAAACATATGTGTGCATTTGTCTTTATAGTAGAATGATTAATAATCCTTTTGATATATACCCAATAATGGGATTGCTGGGTCAAATGGTATTTCTGGTTCTAGATCCTTGAAGAATCACCACACTATCTTCCACAATGATGAAACTAATTTACATTCCCACCAACTGTGTAAAACCACTCCTATTTCTCCACATCCGCTCCAGCATCTGTTGTTTCCTGACTTTTTAATGATTGCCATTCTAACTGGCCTGAGATGGTACCTCATTGCGGTTTTGATTTGCGTTTCTCTAATGACCAGTGATGAGCTTTGTTTCATATGCTTCTTGGCCACATAAATGTCTTCTTTTGAGAAATGTCTGTTCGTATCCTTCGCCCACTTCTTGATGGGGCTGTTTGGTTTTTTCTTGAAAATTTGTTTAAGTTCCTTGAAGATTCTGGATATTAGCCCTTTGTCAGATGGATAGATTGCAAAAATTTTCTCCCATTCTGCAGGTTGCCTGTTCATTCTGATGATAGCTTCTTTTGCTTTGCAGAAGCTTTTTAGTTTAATTAGGTCCCATTTGTCAATTTTGGCTTTTGTTGCCATTGCTTTTGGTGTTTTACTCATGAAGTCTTTGCCCATGCCTATGTCCTGAATGGTATTGCCTAGGTTTGTTTCTAGGGTTTTTATGGTTTTAGGTCTTATATTTAAGTCTTTAATCCATCTTGAGTTAATTTTTGTATAAGGTGTAAGAAAGGGGCCCAGTTTCAGTTTTTTGCATATGGCTAGCCAGGTTTCCCAACACCATTTATTAAATAGGGAATCCTTTCCCCATTGCTTATTTTTGTTGGGTTTGTCAATGATCAGATGGTTGGAGATGTGTGGCATTATTTCTGAGGCCTCTGTTCTGTTCTGTTGGTCTATATATCTGTTTTGGTACCAGTACCATGCTGTTTTGGTTACTGTAGCCGTGTAGTATAGTTTGAAGTCAGGTAGCATGATGCCTCCAGCTTTGTTCTTTTTGCTTAGGATTGTCTTGGCTATACGGGCTCTTTTTTGGCGCATATTAAATTTAAAGTAGTTTTTTCTAACTCTGTGAAGAAAGTCAATGGTAGCTTGATGGAGATAGCATTGAGTCTATAAATTATTTTGGGCAGTATGGCCATTTCATGATTGATTCTTCCTATCCATGAGCATGGAATGTTTTTCCATTTGTTTGTGTCCTCTCTTATTTCCTTGGGCAGTGGTTTGTAGTTCTCCTTGAAGACGTCCTTCACATCCCTTGTAAATTGTATTCCTAGGTATTTTATTCTCTTTGTAGCAATTGTGAATGGGAGTTCACTCATGATTTGGCTCTTTGTTTATTATTGGTGTATAGGAATGCTTGTGATTTTTGCACATTGATTTTGTATCCTGAGACTTTGCTGAAGTTGCTTATCAGCTTAAGGAGATTTGTGGCTGAGACGATGGGGTTTTCTAAGTATACAATCATGTCATCTGCAAACAGGGACAATTTGACTTCTGCTCTTCCTATTTGAATACCCTTCATTTCTTTCTCTTGCCTGATTGCCCTTGCCAGAACTTCCAATACTATGTTGAATATGAGTGGTGAGAGAGGGCATCCTTGTCTTCTCAAAGGAAATACTTCCAGTTTTTGCCCATTCAGAATGATATTGGCTGTGGGTTTGTCATAAACAGCTCTTATTATTTTGAGATACGTTCCATCAATACCTAATTTACTGAGAGTTTTTAGCATGAAGGGTTGTTGAATGTTATTGAAGGTTCTTACTTCATCTATTGAGATAATCATGTGGTTTTTGTCATTTGTTCTGTTTATGTGATGGATTACGTTTATTGATTTGTGTATATTGAACCAGCCTTGCATCCCAGGGATGAAGCTGACTTGATTGTGGTGGATAAGCTTTTTGATGTGCTGCTGGATTCGGTTTGCCAGTATTTTACTGAGGATTTTCACATCAATGTTCATCAGGAATAATGGCCTGAAATTTTCTTTCTTTGTTGTGTCTCTGCCAGGTTTTGGTATCAGGATGATGCTGGCCTCATAAAATGAGTTAGGGAGGATTCCCTCTTTTTCTATTGTTTGGAATAGTTTCAGAAGGAATGGTACCAGCTCCTCTTTGTACATCTGGGAGAATTTGGCTGTGAATCCATCTGGTCCTGGGCTTTTTTTGGTTGGTAGGCCATTAACTACTGCCTCAATATCAGAACTTTTTATTGATTCATCCAGGGATTTGACTTCTTCCTTGTTTAGTGTTGGAAGGTTCATGTGTCCAGGAATTTATCCATTTCTTCTAGATTTTCTAGTTTATTTGCATAGAGGTGTTTATAGTACTCTCTGATGGTAATTTGTATTACTGTGGGATCAGTGGTGCTATCCCCTTTATCATTTTTTATTGTGTCTATTTGATTCTTCTCTCTTTTCTTCTTTATTAGTCTGGCTAGTGGTCTATCTATTTTGTTCATCTTTACAAAAAACCAGCTCCTGGATTCATTGATTTTTTGAAGGTTTTTTTGTCTCTCTATCTCCTTCAGTTCTGCTCTGATCTTAGTTATTTCTTGCCTTCTGCTAGTTTTTGAATGTGTTTGCTCTTGCTTCTCTAGTTCTTTTAATTGTGATGTTAGGGTGTCGAATTTAGATCTTTCCTGCTTTCTCCTGTGGGCATTTAGTGCTATAAATTTCCCTTTAAACACTGTTTTAGCTGTGTCCCAGAGACTCTGGTACGTTGTGTCTTTGTTCTCATTGGTTTCAAAGAACTTATTCATTCCTGCCTTCATTTTGTTATTTACCCAGTAGTCATTCAGGAGCAGGTTGTTCAGTTTCCATGTAGTTGTGCAGTTTTGAGTGAGTTTCTTAATTCTGAGTTCTAATTTGATTGCACTGTGGTCTGAGAGACTGTTTGTTATGATTTCTGTTCTTTTGCATTTGCTGAGGAGTGTTTTACCTCCAATTATGTGGTCAATTTTAGAATAAGTGCAATGTGGTGCTGAGAAGAATGTATATTCTGTTGACTTGGGGTGGAGAGTTCTGTAGATGTGTTTTAGGTTCATTTGGTCCAGAGCTGAGTTCAAGCCCTGAATATCCTTGTTAATTTTCTGTCCCGTTGATCTAGTATTGATATTGGGGTGTTAAAGTCTCCCACTATTATTGTGTGGGAGCCTAAGTCTCTTTGTAGGTCTCTAAGAACTTGCTTTATGAATCTGGGTGCTTCTGTATTGGCTGCATATATATTTGGGATCGTTAACTCTTCTTGTTGTATTGATCCCTTTACCATTATGTAATGCCCTTCTTTGTCTTTTTTGATCTTTATTGGTTCAAAGTCTGTTTTATCAAGGACTAGGATTGCAACCACTGCTTTTTTTTCTTTCCATTTCCTTGGCAGATGATCCTCCATCCCTTTATTTTGAGCACATGTGTGTTTTTGCACGTGAGATGGGTCTCCTGAATACAGCACACCAATAGGCCTCGACTCTTTATTTATTTTTTTTTTTTTGAGACTGAGTCTTGCTCTTCCCCCTAGGCTGGAGCAGTGGTGCGATCTTGGCTCACTGCAACCTCTGCCTCCCAGGTTCAAGCAATTCTCTGCCTCAGCCTCCCAAGTAGCTGGGACTACAGATGCATGTCATCACACCTGGGTAATTTTTTGTATTTTTGGTAGAGACAGGGTTTCACCATGTTAGCCAGGCTGGTCTCAATCTCCTGACCTCGTGATCTGCCCACCTCAACCTCCCAAAGTGCTGGGATTACAGGCGTGAGCCACCATGCCCAACCTGGGCCTTGATTCTTTATCCAATGTGCTAGTCTGTGTCTTTTAATTGGGGCTTTTAGCCCATTTACATTTAAGGTTAATATTGTTATGTGTGAATTTGATCCTGTCATTATGATGCTAGCTGGTTATTTTGCCCGTTAGTTGATGCAGTTTCTTCATAGTGTCGATGGCCTTTACAATCTGGTATGTTTTTGTAGTGGCTGGTACTGGTTTTTCCTTTCCATATTTAGTGCTTCCTTCAGCAGCTCTTGTAAGGCAGACCTGGTAGTGACAAAATCTCTCAGCATTTGCTTGTCTATAAACGATTTTATTTCTCCTTTGCTTATGAAGCTTAGTTTGGCTGGATATGAAATTCTGGGCTAAAAGTTCTTTTTTTTAAGAATGCTGAATATTGGCCCTCACTCTCTTCTGGCTTGTAGGGTTTTTGCAGAGAGATCCACTGTTAATCTGATGGGCTTGCCTTTGTGGGTAACCTGACCTTTCTCTCTGGCTGCCCTTAACATTTTTTCCTTCATTTCAACCTTGGTGATCTGATGATTATATGTCTTGGGGTTCCTCTTCTCGAGGAGTATCTTTGTGGTGTTCTCTGTGTTTCCTGAATTTGAATGTTGGCCTGTCTTGCTAGGTTGGGGAAGTTCTCCTGGATAATATCCTGAAGTGTGTTTTCCAACTTGGTTCCATTCTCCCCATAACTTTCAGGTATACCAATCAAACATAGGTTTGGTCTTTTCACATAGCCCCATATTTCTTGGAGGCTTTGTTTGTTCTTTTTCATTATTTTTTTTTGTAATCTTGTCTTCACACTTTATTTCATTAAGTTGACCTTCAATCTGGAATATCCTTTCTTCTGCTTGATTGATTCAGCTAGTAATACTTGTGTAGGCTTCATGAAGTTCTCATGCTGTTTTTCAGCTCCATCGGGTCATTTATGTTCTTCTCTAAACTGGTTATTCTAGTTAGCAATTCCTCCAACCTTTTTTTGAGGTTCTTAGATTCCTTGCATTGGGCTAGAACATGCTCCTTTAGTTCAGAGGAATTTGTTATTACCCACCTTCTGAAGCCTACTTCTGTCAATTCGTCAAACTCATTCTCCATCCAGTTCTGTTCCCTTGCTGGTGAGGAATTGTGATCCTTTGGAGGAGAAGAGACATTCTGGTTTTTGGAATTTTCAGGCTTTTTGCACTGGTTTTTCCTCATCTTCATGGATTTATCTACCTTTGGTCTTTGATGTTGGTGACCTTCAGATGGTGTCTCTGAGTGGATGTCCTTTTTGTTGATGTTGATGCTTTTCCTTTCTGTTTGTTAGTTTTCCTTCTAACAGTCAGGCCCCTCTGCTGCAGATCTACTGGAGTTTTCTGGAGGTCCACTCCAGACCCTGTTTGCTTGGGTATCACCACCAGAGGCTGCAGAACAGGAACGATTGCTGCCTGTTCCTTCCTCTGGAAGCTTCGTCCCAGAGGAGCACCCACCAGATGCCAGCCAGAGCTCTCCTGCATGAGGTGTCTGTCCACCCCTTCTGGGAGGTATCTCCCAGTCAGGAGGCATGGGGGTCAGGGACCCACTTGAGGAGGCACTCTGTCCCTTAGCAGAGCTCGAGTGCTGTGCTGGGAGATCCGCTGCTCTCTTCAGAGCCAGCAGGCAGGAACATTTAAGTCTGCTGAAGCTGTGCCCATAGCCGCCCCTTCTCCCAGGTGCTCTGTCCCAGGGAGATGGGAGTTTTATCTGTAAGCCCCTGACTGGGGCTGCTGCCTTTCTTTCAGAATTGCCCTGCCCAGAGAGGAGGAACCTAGAGAGGTAGTCTGGCTACAGTGGCTTTGTGGTGCTGCGGTGGGCCCCACCCAGTCCGAACTTCCAGGAGGCTCTGTTTACACTGTGAGGGGAAAACCGCCTACTCAAGCCTCCAAAATGGCAGATGCCTCTCCCCCCAACAAGCTGGAGCATCCCAGGTCAACTTCAGACGCTGTGCTGGCAGCAAGAATTTCAAGCCAGTGGATCTCAGCTTTCCGGGCTCTCCGCTGAGATAGACCACTTGGCTCCCTGGCTTCAGCCCCCTTTCCAAAGGAGTGAATGGTTCTGTCTTGCTGGCATTCCAGGCACCACTAGGGTATGAAAATAAAACTCCTGCAGCTAGCTTAGTATCTCCCCAGTGGCCGCCCAGTTTTGTGCTTGAAACACAGGGCCCTTGTGGTGCAGGCCCCGATGGAATCTCCCCATCTGTGGGTTGTGAAGACTGTGGGAAAAGTGTAGTATCTGGTCCGGAATGCACCATTCCTCATGGCACAGTCTCTTATGGCTATGAGAGGTGACAGCGTGCTGGCAGCCCTCACAGCCCTCACTCACTCTTGGTGCCTCCTCAGCCTGGGTGCCCAACGTAGGGCTGCGCTTCAGAAGCCCTTCAGCCTGCCACTGCACTGTGGGAGCCCCTTTCTGGGCTGGCTGAGGCCGGAGCCGGCTCCCTCAGCTTGCGGGGAGGTGTGGAGGGAGAGGTGCAGGCGGGAACCGGTGCTGCACGCGGCGCTTGCAGGCCAGCACAAGTTCCAGGTGGGCGTGGGCTCAGCGGGCCCCATACTTGGAGCGGCCGGCTGGCTGGCACTGCTGGCCCTGGGCAGTGAGGGGCTTAGCACCAGGGCCAGCAGCTGCAGAGGGTGCGCCAGGTCCCCCAGCAGTGCCAGCCCACTGGTGCTGCACTCAAATTCTTGCCGGGCCTCAGCTGCCTCCCCGGGGGGCAGGGCTCAGGACCTGCAGCCCACCATGCCTGAGCCTCCCCCTGCTGCCATGGGCTCCTGTGTGGCCCAAGCCTCCCCAGTGAGTGCAGCCCCCTGCTCTGCGGTCCCATCGACTGCCCAAGGGCTGAGGAGTGCGGGCGCATGGCGCAGGACTGGCAGGCAGCTCCGCCTGCAGCCCTGGTGCAGGATCCACTAGGTGAAGCCAGCTGGGCTCCTGAGTCTAGTGGGGACTTGGAGAACCTTTATGTCTACCTAAGGGATTGTAGATACACCAGTCAGCACTCTATGTCTAGCTCAAGGTTTGTAAATGCACCCATCAGCACTCTGTATCTAGCTAATCTGGTGGGGACTTGGAGAACCTTTATGTCTAGCTAAGGGATTGTAAATACACCAATCAGCACTCTGTGTCTAGCTCAAGGTTTGTAAACACACGAATCAGCACCCTGTGTCTAGCTCAAGGTTTGTAAATGCACCAATCAGTGCTCTGTGTCTAGCTAATCTAGTGGGGACTTGGAGAACTTTTGTGTCTAGCTCAGGGATTGTAAATGCACCAATTATCACCCTGTCAAAATGGACCAATCAGCTCTCTGTAAAACAGACCAATCAGCTCTCTGTAAAATGGACCAATCAGCAGGATGTGGGTGGGGCCAGATAAGGGAATAAAAGCAGTCTGCCCGAGCCAGCAGTGGCAACCTGCTCAGGTCCCCTTCCCCACTGTGGAAGCTTTGTTCTTTCACTCTTTGCAATAAATCTTGCTGCTGCTCACTCTATGGGTCCACACTGCCTTTACGAGGTGTAACACTCACTGTGAAGGTCTGCAGCTTCACTTCTGAGGCCGGCAAGACTACGAACCCACCAAGAGGAATGAACAACTCCAGACACGCAGCCTTATGAGCTGTAACATTCACTGTGAAGGTCTGCAGCTTCACTCCTGAAGCCAGTGAGATCACAAACCCACCAGAAGGAAGAAACTCTGAACACATCCAAGCATCAGAAGGAACAAACTCTGGACACACCGCCTTTAAGAACTGTAACACTCACTGCGAGGGTCCGCAGCTTCATTCTTGAAGTCAGTGAGACCAAGAACCCACCAATTCTGAACACAACTTCCCTTGGCTAGGGAAGGGAGTTCCCTGACCCCTTACGCTTCCTGGGTGAGGCAGCACCCCACCCTGCTTCTGCTTGCTCTCTGTGGGCTGCACCCACTGTCTAAACAGTCCCAATGAGATAAGCTGGGTACCCCAGTTGGAAATGGAGAAATCACCCGCCTTCTGCATTGATCTTGCCGGGAGATGCAGACCGGAGCTGTTCCTATTTGGCCATCTTGCCAGCTACCCCAGGTTTTTTAAACTGACATAAAAAGCATTTTTAATAAACTGAATTGAACAAACACATTATTTTCCATTACTTTTTTTTGCCTTCTAATATGTGATGAATGGGCTGATAATATTAGGTGAGAATTAGGCAGAAATTATTCTAGAGAAGAAGTCCAAATAGACTTATTTTAATTATAACTGAATTTGTTAAAATATTGAAATATTTCCTACTCCAAATAAAGAATACGTTTTGGAATCTATAGAGAAATTCTTCATATAATACACAGAGTCACTGCCTATAATCCCTTGTCATGCATGGGCTGCTTCTCTCTTTGGTTGCTTGGCAGTTATACTATAATAAAAGGGAGTTCATATTTTAGCTGCTTGCTTTTTATTGCTGCAACTGAGATTGAAGTTTTTTATTTTCCTCACTTTGATTCTTTAAGATGTTTTCTTTTACATAGATCTATTGTTTTCATTTTTAAATGTTTTTCATTTAGATTTCTTTTAGGTACTTCCTGTGAATTTTATGGGTCTCCATTCTTATTGTTGTGGTTGTCATTTCTGAAACCAATGAAGCATAGCCTTTTACAGGGTTGCCTTGTAACAATCTAGTGAGCTAGAATAAAGTTTGGCATTCTATTTCTCTACAATTTCCTACCCAAATAATGATGCTGTATGTAATGTTGTTAGAATAACTTTTGAAATCCCAAATAAGGTCTTTTTTCTTATGTTCATTTTTGGCAATTCCCAAATACTGTGTTATTGTCTTCCTATTACGACTTACTAAAGAAAGCACAGAAATAGAGTCAAAAAGCCCTGGGTTAAGTCCAAGTTCCACCACTTACTGATTCTATGAATCGCTTAACTTCTTTGAACTCCACTTTTCTCAGCTGTAAAATGGGAGTCACATTAACAATATCACAGAGGTTATAAAAACAAATAATATACTAGTAATGCTGTAAAATTTTAGAGTGATTAATTTTATTGTTTTCTGTCCTAACTCAAGTGCCCCAGGTAGCATGAAGTAAAGGGAATAGAAAGAGTATAATTCACAGGAAATAAAATCTGCCTTCAGAATAGAGCTTAGAATTTGTCCTTGACACATTCTCATTTCCACGTATACACTCTGCACTTACTTTACATACACCTTATCTTTTTTCAGCTTGTGATCTTTTTCAGGTGGCTTGCTTGAAGTTTTTAACCAGGCCTGGGAAGATTTTCTAAACTGAAGAGTTTCTAGGATGAGGTGGAGTGCTGGCGGTAAAAAAATACCAGAAGAAAACAAAATTTAAATGCACCCTAGCACTGCCATCTGTCCAACCTATCTAGTTCCCCTCCAGAAATCACTGCCACATTCTCTCCTCAAGCCAGGTTGGGGATACATATGGATTTTGAGATAGAAATAAAAACTGACGCATGACTTTGCATGTATGTATTTAGATGTACATAGGGTCACTTCGTCTTATGGAGATCAAGTGGAGTACTAGAAGGGAAGGAACAAATGAACTTTATAAAATGTGTGAGAGATGTGGTCCCAGAGCAACTTCTAGGAGTTTGTCAAATAAAATAGAAACATGTATGTGGGAAGGTCTGAGAGAATGGTACAAAAGTAATAATCTTAGGCCACTAATACAGGAGTTTGAAATGAACTTGATAATGACAAGGTAGTTGGAGGTAAGTACAAATACAGGAAGGGATGCAATTTAGTGCTTAGTCTTTCTATTTCATTGTATTATTTCCCCCAGTTAATTAAAGCATTTGTCCATTGGAAGATACTTGATTTACTTTCTAAGATCTTTTGGTATTTTGCAGAATGAGAAACTGGTTTGTACTAACTACAATTAATAATAATGAAAAACAGCATTCCATCAAATTATGCATGGATTCTGTGTACCTAATATAAGAATATAAGAATGAGAAAACTCTTATGACACTAAATAACTCAATACATTCATATTGAGACATGGTCCCTCAATTTATCTACCTATGTGCAAAAAATAATAATACTTATTTTATAAAGATGTTATGATGGTGAGTGGGGCTAATGCTTATAACACTGAAAATACTGAGGGTTAATTCGCTTTGATGAGTTTTTCCACGATGGGGGCAGAGAGGGGGAAGTTTTGTGAACACTTCTCATCTTGAAAAGAAAAATGACAATATTCATCCTGTAGGCCCAAAAGGCAGATTAAATGCTTCTTTAAAGTTAAAAGGAGGTATTATAATCCTCTATTCTAAAGACTGCAAAATATTTTATGTTATTCATAGACCGTGTGCATGTTCTTTCATTAGGCCTTACCAATATCAGCAGAGAAAAAATTCATTCATTTACTCAAGAAACATTTATTGAGCATTTATTTGTAGTTGTATTTATTAATAACATGATTCCTGTTATCAATATAGATTAAGTATATTTTTAAAAAATTATCTTCCATTCTAAAATAATTTAAAAAATAAAATATAAGCATCCATTTCAAAGTTTATTCTATGGTCTACGCAACAAAAATATAGTTTGCTCACAGAGAAGAATGACTGTCAGTTTTAATTTCAAAGACAATTTGTAATTTTTGGTCTAAACATTTCTGAATATAAAATGTTTCAAACTAAAAGAAGTATTTTAAAAACTGTAAATTGTAGACTGTAAAGATGTGAACTAAAACCAAGAAAAATTATTTAATAGATTATAAGTAATAATATTGTATTAAATATCAACTTTAATTCAATTGAAGTAATACCAAAGGACCTTCAAACAGAAAGATTTACCACTGGTCCACCCTCCTTTCATAAAAATAAGGCATTAAAAAGTAGTTGTTTGGAGCTGGGCATGGTGGCTCATGCCTGTAACCCAGCACTTTGGGAGGCTGAGGCAGGAAGTTCGCTTGAGCCCAGGAGTTTGAGACCAGCCTGGGCAACATAGAGAGATCCCATCTCTACAAAAAATTAAAAATAAAAAAAAAGTTTTTAAAGTATTTGTTTTAGGGTATCATTAATGTCTATAAATATCAAATAAATAATAACTGTTCTAGATTAATAAAGATTTTACATCCCCTAATTTGGCTGTCCCAATATGCATGTTAACCACTTTTGTGCAGACTCATCTGTCAATGAAATCTTCCCAAGAGAAGATACTGCCACGTTATGGAGGGTGACATCCAGCCATATTACTTACTAATTGGTCCACACCAAGGGCCTCTCACCAGCATACCACAAAATATACGGTAGATTGTGATTAAAATAAAAGAATTATGACCACCAAAGTTAACAATATCTTATCCAGGACATGGAACTGATTTAAGAAACACATTAGTAGCATCCTCCCCATTGTCACTGTATACATACAAAATGATGAAGCCTTTTAACAGGAGGAACAGACCTAAGCAAGCCTTCCATTAGACATGAGCCCCCCAAATCAGAGGTGGTTCTAATCACTTTATTTTTTTTTTAAATAGAGACAGGGTTTCGCCACGTTGCCTACGCTGGTCTTGAACTCCTGAGCTCAAGTGATCCACCTGTCTTGGCCTCCCAAAGTGCTAGGATTACAGATGTGAGCCACTGCACCTGGGCCTAATCACTTTAAAACTCATTTTAAAGCTACTAAATTTGCCACAACAAAGTTAAATATCACTAAATCACTATCATCAACAAACATTTCTGTAGTGTCTATGATGAGTAAAACATAATACATGCTTTTATTAGTCCATCACACTGCTATAAAGAAATACCCAAGACTAGGTAATTAATAAGCGAAACAGGTTTAATTAACTCACAGTTCCACATGGCTGGGGAGACCTCAGGAAACTAACAATCATGGCAGAAGGCAAAGGGGAAGCAAGGACCTTCTTCGCCTGGCGGCAGGAGAGAAAAGAGACGAGGGAAGGAGGAACTTGCCAAACACGTATAAAACTATTAGATCTCGTGAGAACTCTACCACAAGAACAGCATAGGAGAACCACCTCCATAATCCAATCACCTCCCACCAGGTTCCTCCCATGACATATGAGAATTATGGGGATTACAATTCAAGATAAGATTTGAGTGGGGACACAGAGTCAAACCATATCAATGCTGTAGGGAAAACACAGTATCTGACCTCAAAGAGCTTTTAAGGCTGCTGAAAAAAAAGAGCATATACATTAAAAAGTGAAGTAAAATATAAGGTAGCATGAGGCAAACTATGGCACTAGATGGGCATTAGATATAAAGAAAAAGAAGCTAGCATTTAATTAAAGCCTATTATATGTCTATAAGCCAGTCACTAACCAGGGTACTTTATGTAGTTACATGCTTAATTGGAATTTTAAGAAAACAGAAAGATTCTATCCAGTGAAAGTAATTCAACACTTAAAGATTCAGTCACAAAATGTTCTAGAACATTATTTGTGACATTGACCAACTGAAAACATTCTAAATATTTACTAGAAAAGAACAGTAAAGAAAATTTTGGTGCAACACTATTGGAAAAACTGTATGTAGTCATTAAATAAGAAAATTACAAATCAGTATGAGTCAGTATTTCCCAAGTATGAGAAAATGCTAACTCTAGTGTACTAATTAAAAAGAAGTATAGGTCAGGGGAGGTAGCTCACACCTGTAATCCCAACACTTTAGGAAGCCAATGCAGGAGGATTGCTTCAGGCATCATCTATGAAGTGGTCTTGCCAAAAACATTATTCTAAATGTAAACAAGGTCTTTTATCTAACTTCATTGATAGGAAATTCAGGGAGCAGAAAAACAAGGTATATGTCACCTGGAGGAAATAGTCACCCACCAGAATATAGGGTATTATATAAGACTGGTCTTTTTAAATGTCAATGTCATGAAAAGAGACTAAAGAAACATAACAACCTAATGGCCATACTTGATTGTATCCTGGTTCTTTTAAAAAAAAACAACAACACATTTTTTGGCCAGGCGCGGTGGCTCACGCCTGTAATCCCAACACTTTGGGAGGCCGAGGTGGGCGGATCACGAGGTCAGGAGATCGAGACCATCCTGGCTAACACGGTGAAACCCTGTCTCTACTAAAAATACAAAAAATTAGCTGGGCTTGGTCGTGGGCACCTGTAGTCACAGCTACTCAGAAGGCTTAGGCAGGAGAATGGTGTGGACCCGGGAGGCGGAGGTTTCAGTGAGCCAAGATCGTGCCACTGCACTCCGGCCTGGGTGAAAGAGCAACACTCTGTCTCAAAAAAAAAAAATAAATAAAACACACATTTTTTTTAAATCAAGAGGGAAATTGCCTATAATTATGCTGAAGTAGCTACTGTCAATATTTTGGTATATTGGGTATAGTTTTTTCTACACATATATTTAAACTTTTTATGATAAAATTAAAATCATTTTCAAAAGTTCATACTACAACCACTTAAACCTGTTTATACTGAGTACTTTGATGAAATTATATTGTTGACAGCTTATATTTTTCTACTAAGTACAGAGAATCAATGTCATCAGTTTAAAAGGAAATTTTGCTATAAATTTCTGAAAGCTTGGTAAATTCTATAGAGACATTGCACTTTCCAGAAAAGTCTAATTTAAATGTATTAGATCAACACAAAAAATCATATTCAATTCAAAATAATTTAAAAGTATACGTGATATTTATACAGAAGTATAATTTAAGAAAATAGAAAATAAAAAGCAAATAACTACTGTTGTAATCACTGAAAATATGCTGAATAAGTGGGTGAACAGTCTTTATGTATATATCCACATTGGTGCATACTTCATCAAAGACTTCATCAAAACAAAAATACAGGTTTCACCCAGTAGCTTATAACTGTAATCCCAACACTTTGGGAGGGAGGCTAAAGCAGGAGGATTGCTTGAGCCAGGGAGTTCGAGGCTGCAGTGAGCTGAGATAGTGTCACTGCACTCCAGCCTGGGTGACAGAGCAAGACTCTGTCTCAAAAAAAAAAATTAAATTAAATTAAAAACATGCTGAAAAATAAATTTGATTTTTATAGAAAAAAATTCTGTAATTTCCAATTTGTCTTAATTATAATATGCTATTTTTATAATCAGAAAAGGTAAGAAAAGAAAATGCAGGCATTGGGTAGAATTGTGTGTGAAAAAATAAAGAAACCTTAATTCTATCCATTTAAGGCAATTGTGATATGGGCTATAGTTGCTTTGGTTCTGACATTATTTTTTATTTTTATTTATTTTTATTTTTTTGAGACATAGAGGGTTTCACTCTGGTTGCCCAGGCTGGAGTGCAGTGGTGCAATCACAGCTCACTGCAGCCTTGACCTCCTGGGCTCAGGTGATGGCCCCACCTCAGCCTCCCAAATAGCTGGGATTACAGGTGCGTGCCACCACACCCGGCTAATTTTTTGTATTTTTAGTAGAGACAGGATTTCGCTATGTTGCCCAGGCTGATCTCAAACTCCTGGACTCAAGCAATCCGCTCACCTTGGCCTCCCAGGGTGTTGAGATTACAGGCGTGAGCCACCATGCCCTGCCTGATATTATTTAATATATTAACAGTTTCCAAAAGGAAGTTGAAGGAATATTAAGTCATATTTCAAATAGTATCCTGGCAAGGCAATAGGGAGTGCTACAAAAACAGGCCAACCCAGACACAGACTGCCCACATTGTTCATTAATAAACATGGACATTTTTAAATCTGGAAAAAATGCAATCCAATACCTCTGGGGAAATCCTTTTCTGCATAGTTATTCAATAATAGAGAAGCCTGGAAAGCAACAAATGGCAAGGAGGAAAAACAATGGAGAAACAGGGTAAGATCTTTGAATGATAATGAACAACAAGTTTGAGATTAGTTTCCAACGACGTAAGTGAAAAACAGGTCAGCGCTGATTTGGACTAGGTATAGAGGCAAAAGACTGCCTGCTGAGACCATCTAGTCCTATGCAATGTTCAAACTGGGGACACAAGACACCTGAAAACAGTAGGTCTAGCAAAGCATATAAATAGGAGCCTTCAGGGATTCATTCATTTAAAAAAAAAGAAATTAAATATGCAGAACCTGCCAGGAGATGACAGAATGAAGAGATAATGGTACAAAAATTTGTAAAAGATATTAATGCCAAGAAGAAAGAGAAAATGTTTAGCCCAGAGCTAAGAATAATGGGATTTAATACATTAAGAACTGAAAACAGTTGTAGTAAAAATTGTTTAAATGGTGTCATTGGCCCATCTCTTACCACTTGCTTTTACAGGCCACTGTGTAATTTGATAGTTATATTCTCCCAGTCCTAGTGACTCACATGGGTTAATTCTCTTCCTTCACAGGCTGCTTAAATTCCTTAAATGATTACATAGCACAGTAGTGACTAAATTTTGCTGCACATGAGAATCATCTGGGGAATTTTTAAAATCCTAGTGTTCAGGCTATATCCCCTACCTATTAAATCAAGGTATCTGAGAGCCGGAGCTGACCATGAGTACACTTCCAAGAGCACCAGGAGATTCCAATGTGGAACGTGCAGCAAAGTTTGGAAGCTGCTGGCACGGTGTGCAAAGGCAAATGTTGGGAGCTCTACCGATTACAGAATTCATGCTCATAAATATATTTCAAGAAAAACTTACCCCGCAAGTGCAAACAGCTCAGTCAAATCCTATAACTTCTACATAGGAGGAGGCAGGAATTGAGACACTATAGGCAGAAAAATATCAAGCTGAGAGAGTCAGCAACCAGAAATAGAAACTGGTAAATTGTACCCCAGGTTGAGCTTGGTGGGGAACCTTGGCTGGAATTCGTGAGGACTGATTCCATACTGGCTGAAAATGAGTAGAATGTCATTTTTTGCCTTGTTTTTATGGATAGCAATTGAGAGTTTAAATAACGTTATGGTTTGAAACCAATTGCATCAAAAATGTTTTCATCATTAGTCAATGTTGGTTTTATCTCAGAGTATCAAACCCAATTTTGAATTGTTTCCATTTCCTTTTTGCTTTCTGTCTGATAAAGTATTTATTAGCATCCCCCACATAATAATTTGGAGGATTTCTTGAATCACTGTAATTTTAAAAATATATGATATGATGTAGGTGTATAAATTTGACAGTGATTTGAAAAGCATGTAAAGTTTATTTCACTTGAAAAGTCTATGATAAATTATTTTGAGTTTGGCTTTTGAAAGCAAATTTATGATTTATGTTTACATATTCAAGAGGCCAAAGATTATCTCTCTGTCTCAAATATTTTCCTTCATCAAAAGCTGACGTATTCTTCCCTGCCTCCATTCCATTGTCCACCAGTGTGTCTTTCCAATCTGTCTTCACCCTGGTCCTCTCCATGGTCCCTACCCCTCATTGAAAAGGAATTTCCCAGACCAGAGGGGAAGGCTTAGCCACATAATTTGGGATAGGAGTAAGATCAGTGTCTCCCACAAATGGCCAAGCCTGATCTATCTTAGGGAAGTGGAGAAAAGATCTAGGGCTCCCAGTAACCTAGCAGGTCTGACTTGTAGCTGCATACCCACTAACAAGTGGGATGGGAACTTCCTTTTCAGAATGGTCTCACTTCTGTAGCCTCAGTGACCCAGAGCTGAGTCTGATGCATTTACCCACAGCCCTTTCTACACCTCCTCATTTGAAGGCCATGATATCACTTTTACCATCACTTCCAAATAATCTCTACCAACATTTATCCCTTCAAGACATTTACTTCTGCTGGCATTTGGATATTATTCTTTGCCCCACATTCATATTCCTGTTAATACCCTTTGCAATTTTGGTTATCTGGTAATGAACCATATAACTCCTTAATCTCAGCCCCTTAATCTTTTTGACTCCACTGAATTTCATTGTTTCCCACCTCTTGCAATCCCCAGATGGTCCACATTCTGGACTCCGTCATCACACGGCCCTAAAACACATCTAACAACTCAGAATTCTCCCAGTGAAATAGCAGTTGCCTGCCTGTTTGCATTCATCTGTTTGACCAGCAATTTGGACTGCAACTGTGTGCTCTGCACGAGGGTGTAGCAATAACCAAGACACAGCTAATCCTGCCCTCACAGATGTTGCCATCTTTCTCACACTGTTGTACACAGTGAACCTGGTTTTCTTCCCCTTCATCAAGTTTCTACTTCCCTCCATATTTAAGCCCCTGTCCAAGTGTATTTCATTCCACCAGCTTAAGTGTCTATGTTCCTTGGGTGTAAGTATTACAATGCCAATGCCTGCTATGCTAATTCCCAACTGGCTCATTCTCATGGTGTATTTTATTTTTTATTTATTTATTTATTTTTGAGACAGGGTCTCACTCTGTCATCCAAGCTGGAATGCAGTGGTGCAATCTCAGCTCACTGCAGCCTCAGTCTCCTGGGCTCAAGGGATCCTCCCATCTCAGCCTCCCAAGTAGCTGGGACTACAGGTGCATGCCACCATGCCTGGCTAAATTTATTTTTTGTACAGACAGGGTCTCCTTGTGTTGCCCAGACTGGCCTCGAACTCCTGGTCTCAAGCGATCTTCCCACCTTGGCCTCCCAAAGTGCTGGGATTACAGGCGTGAGCCACCATGTTTGGCCTCACAGTCTGCTTTTTCTGTTCCTGTTCTTGGAGACCAGAAAACAAAATACCAAGAATACCTTTTACCTCCACAGGTTGATATTTTCTAACTACAGAGAGGAGGAAGGTAGGGCTCCTGCTAAGCACCAATTGTTCGCTCCTTCTGTACTTTACTCCACACAATGATTCCCACTTCTCTTCCCCTCCCATCAAGTCTCCAGTCTCACCAGTTATCTGGTATCCAAAAGAAGCCCTCAGCATGAGCTCCTTCACTTACTGTCTTCCCCACAGGGCGTTTCTTTGACAACTTTCCTCTGACCCCCTCCTTCAGTATAAAAGAAAAGGAAAAAAAAATTCCTTCTCCTCTCCACACCTATCAGGATCCCACCTGCAGCCAATGCCTCTGGTCCTCTTCCTTAGCTAGTCATAACTGTTTAAAATGCACACTGTGGGGAAAAATACAAATCAAATGATATAATTCAATATGTACATATGGAATAGATGGACATTTATACAAAAATCTGTGAAGAATACACATCCAACTCCCCATGTTGCTTACTGTTGGCAAACTGTGTTGAATTGGAGTGGGGAGGATTTGCAGCAAGAATGTATTATGTGTTACTGGTATAAATTAAAGATATTCCCAGGGCCTTTAGAACAGTCTCATGTGATTATCACGGATTTTAGATAACACCAGTTTAAATATATGCACACATTAAAATAGATAAATATTTTAGCCAAAATAGCACATTTCATCCCAGTAAGACCCTTGCCTAGCACCTTTCCAACAATATAATCCCTTAATCAACATTTCAGCATCTGTAGCTTAACAGAGCTATCTGGATTGACTATAGAGATTTGGGAGTCATCAGCTTATTGGCGGTCAATGAAGCAACTGAACTAGTTGAGATCGCCTTGGAAATATTTGTAAATAAGAAGAGAAGTGATGCAAGGTCAGAACTAAGAAAAACATTGACTTGCAAAGAGAAACAGAGGCACCCCTGAAAGACAGAAGCAGAAGGTATCTCTGCCACTTCTGTCAGTCTGCCAGTCCATTCTTCTCTTCCCATGGCAATGGTGACACCGTGCCATGCTGTTCCCCTTTGGCTTGTGGTCCTCACTCAAATCTCATCTTGAATTGTAGTTCCCATAATTCCCATATGTTGTGGGAGGGATCCGGTGGGAGATAATTGAATCATGGGAGCCGTTCTCCCATACTTTTCTCATGATGGTGAATAAGTCTCATGAGATCAGATGGTTTTATAAGAGGAAACCCCTTTCACTTGGTTCTCACTTCTCTCTTGTTGGTTGCCATGTAAGACGTGTCTTTCACCTTCCACCATGATTGTCAGGCCTCCCTAGCCATGTGGAACTGTGAGTCCATTAAACCTCTTTTTCTTTATAAATTACCCAGTCTCGTGTATGTCTTTATCAGCAGTATGTAAACGAACTAATACAACTATTTATTGCATTTAGCAACAAAATGATCATTGGTGCTATAGAGTGAAAGTGTCCCCAGAAATTCATATGTTGAAGCAGTAATCCCCAAAATAATGATTCAAAGGTGGGACTTTGGGAGGTAACTAGGTCATGAGGACACAGCTCTCATAAATAGATTAGTGTCCTTATAAGAAGAGATGTGAGAGATTCTCTCTCTCCCTCTCTCTCTCTCCCTCCCTCCCTCTTTCCCTCCTTCTCCCTCCCCCTCTATCTGCCATATGAAGATTCAGCAAGATAACTGTCTATAGTCCAGAAATGGGCCTTCACCAAGAACCAAACTGTGCTGGCACCCTGATCTTGGACTCCCAGTCTCTAGCACAGTGAGAAATAAATGTCTGTTGATTAACCCACCCATCTATGGCATCTTTATTATAAGTAGCCCAAACTGACAAGGACAATTGGTGACCCTGGCTCCAGCAGATTCAGTGAAGTGTCAGTACAGAAATCAGAGAATACCTGACTGGGGAGTGAATATTAGGTGAAGAGGTTGAGACAAGCATAAATTCAGAAAAATTTGGCAGTGAAGGGAGAGGCAGAGAAGTAGCTATGGAGAGATGGAGGTCAATGTGTGACTTTTCAATTCAGAAGCTACTGGCATGCATTTAAATTCTAGCGGCAAGGATCCAGCTCACAGAAAAAGGATAACAACTAGTTGGCATACTTGCCACTCTACAAAACACATTCTGAAATATCATAATTGACTCCTGCTCACAAAATGCGATGGCTTTTCCTCAATTCTTTCTCCCTAATTTTCTGCAGCATTTAATAAAGTCAATCATCCCTTTCCTTGAAATTCTCTCTTGGATTTCTTGACACTTTGCCTTCACCTATTTCTCTGCCTTCCTTCTCTGCTGGCTTGTACTCCCACTGCCTGACAGTGTTTATTCCTCAAGGTGCATGTCCTTGACCTTTGAGGTTTCCACTCTGTGTTCTCTATTCAGCCAGTCTGACTACGATGATTTAACCCACCATCACCTTGCTAATAAGGCACATATTCCTATCTCCATGGCCAACTTTTCACCCATGCTTATTCACACATTTTCAGCTCCCAACAGGATGACTCCCCTTGCTTGTTATTATCTTATTCAAAATTAAAACCATTAGCTTTTCTACTCAAACAAGCTTTCTTTTGAAACATTCCCTAATTCTATCAATTAACATCATTCTCCTAGAAACAGAGAATTGAACACTACTGGGCACTGAATCCACTGGTTTCTTTGTATGTTTTTTATCACTGCCATCTTTTCCTCTTTGTTCCTGTTGTAATGGCCTTCCCACTGGATTCTTTTTCTTCTCTCTTTCCTTCTTTTTTTCTTTTCCTCCTTTCTTTATTTTCTTTTCTCTTTCTTCCCTTATTTCTTCCTTCCCTCTGAGTCTTATTTAATACACACACACACACACACACACACACACACACACACACACACACACCAGCTTTACTGAGATACAATTCAGCCATTTAAAGTGTATAATTCAGCCAAGCACAGTGGCTCATGCCTGTAATCCCAGAACTTTGGGAGGCCAAGGCAGGTGGATCACTTGAGGTCAGCAGTTCTAGACCAGCCTGGCCAATATGGTGAAACCCTGTCTCTACTAAAAATACAAAAATTAGTTGGGTGAGGTGGTACATGCCTGTAGTCCCAGCAACTTGGGAGGCTGAGGCAGAAGAATCTCTTGAACCCAGGAGGCAGAGGTTGCAGCGAGCTGAGATCGCACCACTGCACTCCAGCCTAGGTGACAGAGCCACAGTGAGACTCCACCTCAAAATAAATAAATAAAGTGTATAATTCAATAGTTTTTGAATTATCTTCATCTTGAGGATGTATGCCAGTTAATCGAGGATCATATAAGACTAGTGTGATGAAGGCTCAGACACTGATGCCTTCATCACTGTGATGATACACCAAAGACACCACAAACTAGAACTCTTCTTTGCTGACCTCTGACCCTCTAATGTTTGGGGTTATAACAGGATTTTTTAAAGCATTAAATCTTCTTTTGCTTAAGTGAATGGTGCTTGGACTCATTCTGTTTGCTTTGCTTAGACTAATTAGAAAAAACGTAAGTGGTCTGGAGAGGAAGGGAGTAACCCAGATATTAAAGGAAGGACCCTTCACAGTCTAGCTATAAATAAAACCAAGACCACCAATAAAACATGTTTATATTTTATTCATTATATTATATTATATTCATTATATTATATTCATTATATCTAAACTTATGCTTCTATTGCTTCTATTGCTATCAATCACCTACAGAAAGAACTTCAAGCTCTTCAGCATGTCTATGGCCCCTGTCATCTGGTTCCACCTTTTCTACCCAGATTTCCCTCATCTTTTTTCAGTACCAACACCCTTCCTGGCATCCATCTCTTCTACCTCCCAAATGTGTTATACTAACTCCCAACTCTGCATTTGCTGGAGCTATCTGCCTTTTTCTCCCTCTGAACAGATTCCCCTTCCCCCGCCCTCTGCTTTTTCAAATTATGTTGCAACTCAAGCTCCTGGCAAATGACTGAGTTGGGAAGTTAAGAAGCTATGCCCAGACTCAGTGCTTGAACTCAATAATGTAGTATGTTTCTACATCCTGTCATTATATTTTAGAAAAACAATTTAGTAACAGATGGTGAATGCTTTTCATTTCTTAGCTATACACTTAACAATTTTCTTTTGGCCTAGCTTATTAGTTTTATTTTTTATTCATCCAATCAAAAATTTAATGTCAAAAGTTATAGAAGCAGATGCTCCCAAGAACAGGAAGAATAGAGCAGTTAAATATATAGTACTCAAATATGCAAGAAATATGTATTTTAAATATCTAAAATAATAAGCAAAATCAACAATGCAACAACCAATGCCCTACCTAATAACAGACTTTTTAAACAACAAAGAAATATGGGTAGAGAATAACGAATACTTACCGTTCAAGTTAGTTTGGATGTGAACGTCTTCAAATTGAAAGTATTTAAAGTAAGCTAGTGACTTTCCCAGTAAACCTAAAGAATACTTTAAAACTTTCAAGAATTTTAAAGTAAAAATTTAAAGTATCTTTTGTAAACCACATTGTGGCACAATAAGTAAACTTCTTAATACCAAAACCTCACTAGCCAGGTATGCTCTCAATAAATCAAACCCTAATTTTATCCAAATTCCCTTAAAAAACAGTTGACAAATAATCAAATATTTATAAATTAAAGTGAAATACCATTTCTGCCATCCAAACTGGCTTTGCCATCTAATTATGTCACACACACATAGGATTATACCATGTCCTGTTTTTTTAAAGTACTCATTGCAACAATGTTAAGGTTAGATGGATACTCTCAAACACCACTGGTAGACAAATAACTTGGTTCAACCTTACTAGAAAACAATCTGGCATTTTAAATTATCTATCCTATGGTCTTATAATTTTTATTTAATTTTTACATAGTTACCTAATATTTCATCAAATGTGTATATCACTAGTTATTTAATTATTCCCCTACCATTAAATTTTTTTTTTGAGATGGAGTTTCACTCTTGTTGTCCAGGCTGGAGTGCAATGGCACAATCTTGGCTCACCACAACCTCTGCCTCCTGGGTTCAAGTGATTCTCCTGCCTCAGCCCCGCTGAGTAGTTGGGATTACAGGCATGTGCCACCATGCCTGGCTAATTTTGTATTTTTAGTAGAGATGGGGTTTCTCTATGTTGGTCAGGCTGGTCTCGAACTCCTGACCTCAGGTGATCCACCTGCCTCGGCCTCCCAAAATGTTGGGATTACAGGCATGAGCCACTGTGCCCGGCCCTAATATTTATATTTTTTCTAGAGAATGTCATTATAAATGCTGCAATTAACATTTTACATAAATTTCTGACATTATTTTCTTTGGTTGTTAATTCTTAGAAGAGATTGTAGAAGGTCAGGGATAGAAGAATAATTTTTAAGGTTCTACTTTTAATCAAGCCTATAGAGTGGTAGTTCTCCACAAAGCAAGAAGATGGGCTCTCTTAGGGCCAGAATTTTTGTCATCTGCTTTGTTAACAGCTGCAGCCACAGCATCTGAACAATACTTGGTACACAGTATGCCCTTAATAAATATTTATAGAATTAATGATTGAACAATAGTCATACACATGCAAATTTTGACATTTGCCCTTATAAACTTCTTGGAAGACATCTCAACCTGTCTTATTAGGGATGGCTGAAGGCTCATTAGCACTTGGTGAAAATATACCATGTGCAGACATGAAATTTGGACAGATTCATCCAGATATTCTGTCTTTGAGTTTTAAAAGAGATAGTATGGTTCTTTTCCCAAGATGGTGGATTAGAGGCTTTTAGTGTGCCTCCGCCACTTGAAAATAGCAAGATAGTACATAAAGATCAACTCTGTGAGCTTTAATTTAAGAAGGAAAATGGGAATCCACCATAATTGTGAAGGACACCTCAGAATCTGTGAAGGATAATGTGGGGACAGCCCCTATAATGGCATCTGGCTGATAAAAGTGAGTGAATCCCCAGTGTGTGAGGAGGCAGAGTCCTTCTCTGTGACTCACCTTTCCACTGGGGATCCAAGCAACCCAGTCGAGGAGAAACTTTGTTTCTCCCAAGCCCTGGAGCTAACTTGGGGAGAGACTTGGAGACTCTGTGAGGGAAAGACAGTGGGCAAAGCTGCAGACATTTTCTCAGACCTAGGACCAAGAGCAGGATGCCATTTTTAATCCAGGCGCATACAAAGGCAACCATTCTTAGGCAATTCAGCAGCGTAACTGTGCAGGCATTTTAGTCTCAAGCCAGAGATTGGAATGCCTGCTCTGGAGAAAGGTAGGGGCCTCCACAGCCAGAACTGTGAAAAACACCTCAGCAATAGGTGCTGCAATTGTGCTCTCCCATATTGCAAGCCTGGAACCAGAGGAGAGCAGCTACATCTGCAGTTTCTCCTCAGCAACCAGTCTTGCAGCCAGGGCCAGCTTGATGACCTGGAACTGATCTTCATGTGCCTTGCTGGGTATACTAGACTGCTCCCCTAAGACTGTGGTGCAGTGGGGCCCTCTCTGCTCCACCCCAAGGCAGATTTCCTACCATTCAGAGCACCCATTCACCTGGTTCAGCAGCCTGAGCCACCTCATGCTTCTCAGGCATAGATCATGGTGCAGCAGAGCTTTCTCCACTTCACACCCAGACAGATCTCTAGGCATTTGGATCCTGCTCATATGGATCAGCAGCCTGACCTGCCCCACTGTTCCAGTGCAGAGATCCTAGTTCAGGGGGGCCTCTCTGCTGTCTCTGCTTCATGCCAAGGCAGATCTATGGCATTTAGAGCACCTGCTCATCTGGTTCAGCAGCCTGAGCCACACACACCCCCTTCTGGGACATAGATAGTGGTAGAGTGAGTGACTGTCCACTCCATGCCTGAGCAGGTCTCCAGGCATTCAGAGCACCTGCTTGCCTGGTTCAGCAACCTGAGTCACCCCAGCCCTCCTGTGCAGAAACCTTGGTGCAGGGGGGACCCTTTCTACTCCATATCCAGGCAGATCTTCAGGCATCTGGAACACTCACTCTCCTGGATTAGGAATTTAAACTCCCCCCATCCCCATGCAGAGAACTTGGGACTGAAGAGGTTTCCCTGCTCCATGCCTAGGCACACCTCTTGGTGCTTGGTGGCTGCCTACTGGATTCCCCCATGGTGTTGGTGCTTGTGCCTGTCATCGGGAGATCTATAGGTGGACCTGCTGAGTCCAGCCCCACCCTTCATGGACCCTGCCTCTCCAGGGCTGAGCAAGTAGCTCAGACCACTGCTCATCCCGGGCAACAGAGGGCAACAGAGAGCTTCTGCTAGTAAACAAGAATCAAATATATACCCAGCCACACTGGCCATAGCAGCTGTTACTTATAACTGCCATCTACTGGCCTGTAGGTCAAACTGCACTGCCCAATATAAAACCTGCTGAAAGAAGTGCATAGGGCTATAGAAGCAAAGCCAAAAGACCCTACCCAACATTCTCTACAGTCACACCCCTGGGGTGGAGGGAAGGGAAATGAAAGAAAAAATAATAATATTATTATAGGGGAAGAAATAAAAGAAAAAAACCCTACTCACATGGAAATAATTACAAAAATTAGATGTGACAGTATCTCCAGATGAGAAGGAACCAGCACAAGAATTCTTGCACCATGAAAAATCTGATTGTAGTGACACCACCAAAGGGTCACACTAGCTCTCCAGCAACTGTCTTTAATCAAAATGGAAACTCAGAAATGACAGAGAAATCAAAGTATGGATTACAAGGAAGCGTAATGAGATCCAAGACACAGTTGAAAATCAACCCAAAGAAACTTCTAAAGGAATCCAAAAAATGAAGAAAGAGATAAACATCTTAAAAAGAAATCAATCAGAGCTTCTGGAAATGAAATACACACTTAAGAAATTTCAAAATACAATTGAAAGCTTTACCAATACACTGGATCAAGCAGGGGAAAAAAATTTCAGAGCTTGAAGATCGGTCCTTTGAATGAACCCAGGCAGACAAAAATAAAAAAGAATTTTAAAAAATGAACAAAGTCTTTGAGAAATATGGGATTATGTAAAGCACCCAAGCCTATCAACTATTGGCATTCCTGAGAGAGAAGGAAAAAAAGTAAACAACCTGGAAAACATATTTAAGGAAATATGTGCCACTGCATTCCAGACTGAGCAACAAAGCATTCTGTCTCAAAAAAAAAAAAGGAAAGAAAGAAAAAGAAAAATAGAAATAACTAAAATCAGAGTAGAATTGAATGAAGTTGAGACCCAAAGATCCATACAAAGAATCAACAAAACCAAAAGTTTGTTCTGTGAAAGGATAAACAAGATCAATAGATCACTAACTAGATTAACAAAGAAAAAAGAGTGTATGTCCAAATAAACACAATCAGAAATGACAAAGGTGGTATTACAACCAATCCCACAGAAATACAAAAGATCCTCAGAGGCTATTATGAACACCTCTATGAACACAAACTAGAAAATCTAGGGGAAATGGGTAAATTCCTGAAAACATACAATCTCCCAAGACTGAATCAGGAAGAAACTGAAATGCTGAATAGACAAATATTGAGTTCCATAATTGAATCAGTAATAAAAAACCTACCAACCAAAAAAAGCCCTGAACCACATGGATTCACAGCTGAATTCTACCAGACATACAAAGAGGAGCTCGTACCAATTACCAAAATTGTTCCAAAAAATCGAGGAGGAGGGACTCCTCCCTACCTTTTTCTACAAAGCCAACATCACCCTGATACCAAAACCTGGCAAAGACACAATAAAAATGAAAACTACATGCCAATATCCCTGATGAAAATAGATGCAAAAATCCTCCACAAAATACTAGCAAACCAAATCCAACAGGACCTCAAAAAGTTAATTCACCACAATCAAGTAGGCTTCTTTCCTGGAGTGCAAGGTCATCAAAAAATGTGATTCATCCCATGAACTGAATTAAAACAAAAGCTATATGGTGATCTCAATAGACACAGAAAAGGCTTACAATAAAATCCAATATCCCTTCATGACAAAAGCCCTCAACAAAGTAGGTATCAAAGGAACATATCTCAAAATTTTAAAAACCAACTCTCACCATTCTTGTTCAACATAGTACTGAAAGTGCTAGCCAGAGCAATCAGATAAGAGAAAGAAATAAAAGTGATCCAAAAAGGAAAAGAAGAAGTAAAACTATCTCTTTTCATGGATGATATCATTCTATATTTAGAAAACCCTAAACACTCCACCAAAAGGTTCCTGGAACTGATACACAACTTCAGTAAAGTTCCAGGAAACAAAATCCATGTAAAAAATCAGTAGCATTTCTATAAACCAATAATGTTCAAACTGAGAGCCAAGTCAAGAATGCAAACCCGTTTACAATAGCCACAAAATAATAAAATACCTAGGAATATATCTAAATAAGGAGATGAAAGATCTCTACAAGGAGAACTACAACACACTGCTGAAAGAAATCACAGATGACACAAACGAATGGAAAAACATGCTATGCTCATGGATTAGAAGAATCAACACCATTAAAATGTCTACACTTCCCAAAGCCATCTACAGAGTCAAAGCTATTCCTATCAAACTATCAGTGTCATTTTCCAAAGAACTAGAAAAAACTATTCTAAACTTCATATGGAACCAAAAAAGAGCCCAAATAGCCAAAGCCATTCTAAGCAAAAACAACAAAGCTGGAGGCATCAAGTTACCCATCTTCAAACTACACTAGAAGGCTACGGTAACCAAAACAGGATGGTACAAAAGCAGGCACATAAACCAGTGGAACAGAATGGAGAATAAAGAAATAAAGCCATATCCTACAGCCATCTGATCTTCAATGAAGTCAACAAAAATAAGCAATGGGGAAACAACTCCCTATTCAACAAATGGTGCTGGGACAGCTCACTAGCCATTATGCAGAAGAATGAAACTGGACTCCTACCTATAAGCATACATGAAAATTAACTCAGGATAAATTAGAGATTTAAATATAAGACTTCAACCTATAAGAATCCTAGAAAAAAACCTAGGAAACACCATTCTGGACATCAGTTTTAGGAAAGAATTTATGACTAAGTCCTCAAAAGCAATTGCAACAAAAACAAATTCACAAGTGAGACTTAATTAAACTAAAGAGATTCTTCTCCACATAAGAAACTATGAACAGAGTAAAACAAAACCTAAAAAATTGGAGAAAATGTTCACAAACTATGCATATAACAAAGGTCTAACATCCAGAATCTATAAGGAACTTAAACGATTCAAAAAGCAAAAGATAAATAATCCCATTTAAAATGGGCAAGAGATATGAATAGACACTTCTTAAAAGAAGATATACAAGCAGCCAACAAAAATATGAAAAAAAAATGCTCCACATCTGTAATAATCAGATATATGCAAATCAAAACCACAAGAAGATACCATCTCACACCAGTCAGAATGGGTACTATTAGAAAGTCAAAAAATAAAAGATGTTGGTGAGGCTCCAGAGAAAAGAGAACACTTACACACTGTTGGTGGGAAAGTAAATTAGTTCAACCACTGTGAAAAGCAGTTTGGAGATTTCTCAAAGAACTTAAACCAGAACTACCATTCAACCCAGCAATTTTATTACTGGCTATATACAAAAAAGAAAATAAATCACTTTATCAAAAAGATACATGCACTTGCATGTTAAACACAGCATTAGTCACAATATAAAAGACATGAAATCAACCTAGGTGCCCATCAGTGGTGGGCTGGATAAAGAAAATGAGGTACGGAAGATGGCTGAATAGGAACAGCTCCAGTCTGCAGTTCCCAGCGTGATTGACACAGATGACGGGTGATTTCTGCATTTCCAACTGAGGTACCTGGATCATTTCATTGGGACTGGTTGGACAGTGGGTGCAGCCCATGGAGGGTGAGCCGAAGCAGGGCAGGGCATCACCTCACCCAGGAAATGCAAGTGTTTGGGGGATTTCCCTTTCCTAACCAAGGGAAGCCTGATAGACTACCTAGAAAAATGGGAAACTCCTGCTCAAATACTGTGCTTTTCCCAAGGTCTTAGCAACCGGCAAACAAGGAGATTCTCTCCCGTGCCTGGCTTGGCGGGTCCCACGCCCACAGAGCCTTGCGTACTGCTAGCGCAGCAGTCTGAGATCGAACTGTGAGGCGGCAGCCTGGCCGGGGAAGGTGTATCTGCCATTGCTGAGGCTTGAGTAGGTAAACAAAGCAGCCAGAAAGCTCGAACTGGGCGGAGCCCACCACAGCTCAGCAAGGCCTACTGCCTCTGTGGGCAGGGCATAGCTGAACAAAAGGCAGCAGACACCTTCTGCAGACTTAAACATCCTTAAACATCCCTGTCTGACAGCTCTGAAGAGAGCAGTGGTTCTCCCAGCATGGCATTTGAGCTCTGAGAACGGACAGACTGCCTCCTCAAGTGGGTCCCTGACCCCTGTGTAGCCTAACTAGGAGACACCTCCCAGTAGGGGCTGACAGACACCTCATACAGGCGGCTGCCCTTCTGGGACAAAGCTTCCAGAGGAAGGATCAGGCAGCAATATTTGTTGTTCTGCAGCCTCCGCTAGTGATATCCAGGCAAACAAGGTCTGTCTGGAGTGGACCTCTAGCAAATTCCAACAGACCTGCAGCTGAGGGTCTTGACTGTTAGAAGTAAAACTAACAAACAGAAATGAATAGCATTGACATCAACAAAAAGGTCATCCACATCAAAACCCCATCTCTAGGTCACTAGCATCAAAGACCAAAGGTAGATAAAACCACAAAGATGGGGAGAAACCAGAGCAGAAAAGCTGAAAATTCTAAAAACCAGACTGCCTCTTCTCCTCCAAAGGATCGCAGCTCCTCGCCAGCAACAGAACAAAGCTGGACTGAGAATGACTTTGATAAGCTGACAGAAGTAGGCTTCAGAAGGTCAGTAATAACAAACTTCTCCGAGCTAAAGGAGGATATTTGAACCCACTGCAAGGAAGCTAAAAACCTTGAAAAAAAGGTTAGACAAATGGCTAACTAGAATAAACAGTGTAGAGAAGACCTTAAATGATCTGATGGAGCTGAAAACCATGACACGAGAACTTCGTGACGCGTGCACAAGCTTCAGTAGCTGATTTGATCAAGTGGAAGAAAGGGTATCAGTGATTGAAGATCAAATTAACGAAATAAAGCGAGAAGACAAGGTTAGAGAAAAAAGAGTAAAAAGAAACAAACAAAACCTCCAAGAAATATGGGACTATGTGAAAAGACCAAATCTACGTTTCATTGGTGTACCTGAAAGTGACAGGGAGAATGGAACCAAGTTGGAAGACACTTTTCAGGATATTATCCAGGAGAACTTCCCCAACCTAGCAGGCAGGCCAACATTCAAATTCGGGAAATACAGAGAACGCCACAAAGATATTCCTCGAGAAGAGCAACCCCAACACACATAATTGTCAGATTCACCAAGGTTGAAAAGAAGGAAAAAGTGTTAAGGGCAGCCAGAGAAAAAGGTCGGGTTACCCACAGAGGGAAGCCCATCAGATTAACAGCAGATCTCTCAGCAGAAACCCTACAAGCCAGAAGAGAGTGAGGGCCAGTATTCAACCTTCTTAAAGAAAAGAATTTTCAACCCAGAATTTCATATCCAGTCAAACTAAGCTTCATAAGTAAAGGAGAAATAAAATCCTTTACAGAGAGGCAAATGCTGAGAGATTTTGTCACCACCAGGCCTGCCTTCCAAGAGCTCCTGAGGGAAGCACTAAACATGGAAAGAAACAATTGGAACGAGCCACTGCAAACACATGCCGAATTGTAAAGACAATCGATTCTAGGAAGAAACTGCATCAATTAACGGGCCAAATAACCAGTTAACATCATAATGATGGGATCAAATTCACACACAACAATATTAACCTTAAATGTAAATGGGCTAAATGTCCCAATTAAAAGACGCAGACTGGCAAATTTGATGGAGTCAAGACCCATTGGCATGCTGTATTCAGGAGACACATCTCATGTGCAAAGACACACATAGGCTCAAAATAAACAGATGGAGGAAGATCTACCAAGCAAATGAAAAGCAAAAAAAAAGCAGGGGTTGCAATCCTAGTCTCTGATAAAACAGACTTTAAACCAACAAAGACCAAAGGAGACAAAGAAGGTCATTACATAATGGTAAAGGGATCAGTTCAACAAGAAGAGCTAACTATCCTAAATATATATGCACCCAATACAGGAGCACCCAGATTCATAGAGCAAGTCCTTAGAGACCTACAAAGAGACTTAGACTCCCACACAATAATAATGGGAGACTTTAACACCCCACTGTCAATATTAAACAGATCAGTGAGACAGAAGGCTAACAAGGGTATCCAGGACCTGAACTCAGCTCTGCACCAAGCAGACCTAATAGATATCTACAGACCTCTCTATCCCAAATCAACAGAATATACATTCTTCTCAGCACCACATCACACTTATTCTAAAACTGACCACATAATTGGAAGTAAAGCACTCCTCAGCAAATGTAAAAGAACAGAAATCACAACAAACTGTCTCTCAGACCACAGTGCAATCAAATTAGAACTCAGGATTAAGAAACTCACTCAAAACTGCACAACTACATGAAAACTGAACAACTTGCCCCGAATGACTACTAGGTAAAAAAGGAAATGAAGGCACAAATAAAGATGTTCTTTGAAACCAATGAGAACGAAGACACAACATACGAGAATCTCTGGGACACTTTAAAGCAGTGTGTAGAGGGAAATTTACAGCACTAAATGCCCACAAGAGAAAGCAGAAAAGATCTAAAATCGACACCCTAAAAATCACAATTAAAAGAACTACAGAAGTAAGAGCAAACAAATTCAAAAGCTAACAGAAGGCAAGAAACAACTAAGATCAGAGCAGAACTGAAGGAGATAAAAGACACAAAAACCCCTTCAAAAAATCAATAACTCCAGGAGCTAGTTTTTTTTAAAAGGGTCAACAAAATTGATAGACTGCTAGCAAGACTAATAAAGAAGAAAAGAGAGAAGAATCAAATAAATGCAATAAAAAATGATAAACGGGACATCACCACCGATCCCACAGAAATACAAACTACCATCAGAGAATACGATAAACACCTCTACGCAAATAAACTAGAAAATCTAGAAGAAATGGATAAATTCCTGGACACACACACCCTCCCAAGATTAAACCAGGAAGAAATTGAATCTCTGAATAGACCAATAACAGGCTCTGAAATTGAGGCAATAATTAATAGCCTACCAACCAAAAAAAATCCAGGATTCACAACCAAATTCTACCAGAGGTACAAAGAGGAGCTGGTACCATTCTTTCTGAAACTATTCCAATCAATAGAAAAAGAGGGAATCCTTCTTAACTCATTTTATGAGGCCAACATCATGCTGATACCAAAGCCTGGCAGAGACACAACAAAAAAAGAGAATTTTAGACCAATATCCCTGATGAACATCGATGCGAAAATCGTCAATAAAATACTGGAAAACTGAATCCAGCAGCACATCAAAAAGCTTATCCTCCACGATCAAGTCGGCTTCATCCCTGGGATGCAAGGCTGCTTCAACATGCAAATCAATAAACGTAATCCATCACATAAACAGAACCAATGACAAAAACCACATGATTATCTCAATAGATACAGAAAAGGCCTTTGACAAAATTCAAAAGCCCTTTATGCTAAAAACTCTCAATAAACTAGGTATTGATGGAACATATCTCAAAATAATCAGAGCTATTTATAACAAACCCACAGCCAATATCATGCTGAATGGGCAAAAACTGGAAGCATTCCCTTTGAAAACTGGCACAAGACAGGGACGCCCTCTCTCACCACTCCTATTCAACATAGTGTTGGAAGTTCTGGCCAGGGCAATCAGGCAAGAGAAAGAAATAAGGTGTATTCAATTAGGAAATGAGAAAGGCAAATTTTCCCTGTTTGCAGATGACATGATTGTATATTTAGAAAACCCCATCATCTCAGCCACAAATCTCCTTAAGCTGATAAGCAACTTCAGCAAAGTCTCAGGATACAAAATCAATGTGCAAAAATCACAAGCATTCCTATACACCATTAACAGTCAAACAGAGAGCCAAATCATGAGTGAACTCCCATTCACAATTGCTACAAAGAGAATAAAATACCTAGGAATCCAACTTACAAGAGTTATGAAGGACCTCTTCAAGGAGAACTACAAACCACTGCTCAACGAAATAAAAGAGGACACAAACAAATGGAAGAATATTCCATGCTCATGGGTAGGAAGAATCAATATCATGAAAATGGCCATACTGCCCAAGGAAATTTATAGATTCAATGCCATCCCCATCAAGCTACGAAAGACTTTCTTCACATAATTGGAAAAAACTACTTTAAAGTTCATATGGAACCAAAAAAGAGCCCACATTGCCAAGACAATCCTAAGCAAAAAGAACAAAACTGGAGGCATCACACTACCTGACTCCAAACTATACTACAAGGCTACAGTAACCAAAACAGCATGATACTGGTACCAAAACAGATATATAGACAACTGGAACAGAACAGAGACCTCAGAAATAACACCACACATCTACAACCACGTGATCTTTGACAAGCCTGACAAAAACAAGAAATGGGGAAGGATTCCCTATTTAATAAATGGTGCTGGGAAAACTGGCTAGCCATATGTAGAAAGCTGAAACTGGATCCCTTCCTTACACCTTATACAAAAATTAATTCAAGATGGATTAAAGACTTAAATGTTAGACCTAAAACCATAAAAACCCTGGAAGAAAACCTAGACACTACCATTCAGGAAATAGGCATGGGTAAGGAATTCATGACTAAAACACCAAAAGCAATGGCAACAAAAGCCAAAATAGACGAATGGGGCCTAATTAAACTAGAGAGCTTCTGCACAGCAAAAGAAACTACCATCAGAGTGAACAGACAATCTACAGAATGGGAGAAAATTTTTGCTATCTACCCATCTGACAAAGGGCTAATATTCAGAATCTACAAAGAACTTAAACAAATTTCCAAGAAAAAAACAAACAACCCCATCAAAAAGTGGGCAAAGAATATAAACAGACATTTCTCAAAAGAAGACATTTATGCAGCCAACAGACACATGAAAAAATGCTCATCATCACTGGGCATCAGAGAAATGCAAATCAAAACCACAATGAGATACCATCTCACACCAGTTAGCATGGCAATCATTAAAAAGTCAGGAAACAACAGATGCTGGAGAGGATGTGGAGAACTAGGAACGCTTTTACACTGTTGGTGGGACTGTAAACTACTTCAACCATTGTGGAAGACAGTGTGGCGATTCCTCAGGGATCTAGAACTAGAAATACCATTTGACCCAGCCATCCCATTACTGGGTATACACCCAAAGGATTATAAATCATGCTACTATAAAGACATATGCACACGTATGTTTATTGTGGCACTATTCACAATAGCAGACTTGGAACCAACCCAAATGTCCATCAATGATAGACTGGATTAAGAAAATGTGGCCCATATACACCATGGAATACTATGCAGCCATAAAAAAGGATGAGTTCATGTCCTTTGCAAGGACATGGATGAAGCTGGAAACCATCATTCTCAGCAAACTATCACAAGGACAGAAAACCAAACACCGCATGTTCTCACTTATAGGTGGGAATTGAACAATGAGAACACTTGGACACATGACGGGGAACATCACACACGGGGGCCTGTCGTGGGGTGGGGGGCAGGGGGAGGGATAGCATTAGGAGAAATACCTAATATAAATGATGAGTTAATGGGTGCAGCAAACCAACATGGCACATGTATACCTATGTAACAAACCTGCACGTTGTGCACACGTACCCTAGAACTTAAAGTATAATAAAAAAAACATAATAAAAAATAAAAATAAAAGTGAACTTCAACCCTTTACAAAAAGTAACTCAAAATGGATCATATACCTAAATGTAAAAGCTAAAACTATAAAATATCTAGAAGAAAACTGAAAATCTGGGAGTAAGATGGCCCAATAGAAGCCTCTATCAATGGTTCACCCTAGAATACCAAACTGAAAAACTATCCATGCAAAAAAAAAAAAAATCCACCTTCATAAGAACAAAAAATCAGGTGAGTAGTCACAGTACTTGGTTTTACTTCATATCACTGAAAGAGGCACTAAAGAGGCTAGGAAAGACAGTCTTTAATTGCCAGCCCCACCCCTTCTCCACCTCAAGCTGCAACCATGTGGCACAGAGAAAGAATCAGAAGAATCAGTGTGCTTGAGGGAGGAAGAACACAGTAACTGTGCGGCTTTGGAACTCAGTGTTGTCCTGTCACAGCAGAAAGGAACACCAAGCAGAATTCACCTAGCACCCACAGAGGGAGGATTTAGACCAGCCCTGGCCAGAGAGTAATAGCCCATCCCAGCAGTCAAAACTTGAATTCCAGCAAGTCCTGCCACCATGAGGTAAAATGCTCTGTTGTTCTAAATAAGCTTGAAAGGCAGTCTATGCCATAAGGACTGAAATTCCTGGGCAAGGCCTGGTGCTGTGCTGGGCTCAGAGCCAGTGGACTTGTGGGGAATGTGACCTAGTGAGACATTAGCCAGGGCAGCCAAGGAAGTGTATATGCCACCCCTCTCCCTACCCCAGGCAGTGCAGCTCACAGCTTCAGGAGACTCCTTCCTTCTACTTGAGAGGCAGAGGAGGAAAAGTAAAAAGGACTTTTCCTTGCAACATGGATACCAGCTCAGTCACAGTAGGATAGGGTACCAGACAGGGATTTGAGGCCCCATTCCAGGCCCTAGCTCCTGGATGAAATTTTTAGACACATCATTGGCCAGAAGGCAACCCACTCCCTTGAAGGGAAGGACCTAGTCCTCGCAAGATGTATCACCTGCTGACTAAAGAGATCCTGGGCCCTGAATAATCATCACTGGTAGCACTGATGAATAAGCACAAGGTGGTGCTCACCGTGGGCCTTGGGTAAGATTCAGAGACATACCAGCTTCCAAGCTGTGGTCACTATAGGGAGAGACTCCTTCTGCTTGAGAAAAGGAGAGGGACAAGTAAAGAGGACTTTGCCTTGCAGCCTAGGTACCAGCTCAGCCACAGTGGTTGATAAAGTTTGGATATTTGTCCCCACCCAAATCTCATGTTGAAATGTAATCCCCAATGCT
Organism: Pan paniscus; assembly: GCF_029289425.2. NCBI lineage: Eukaryota > Metazoa > Chordata > Mammalia > Primates > Hominidae > Pan > Pan paniscus. The sequence continues at coordinate 164,317,073 of NC_073255.2, forward strand.
GGAGGTGGGGCCTGGTGGGAGGTGTTTGAATCATGGTTGTGGATCCTTCATGAATGGCTTCAGCCATCCCCTTGGTGGTAAGTGAGCTCTCACTCTGAGTTCACATGAGATCTGGATGGTTAAAAGTATGTGGCATCCACCTCCCCACTTTCTGTCTCGCTTGCTCCTGCTTTTGCAATGTAACATGCATGCTTCCCCTTTGCCTTCTGCCATGATTGGAAGCCTCCTAAAGCCTCCTCGGAAACTGAGTAGATGTGGGTACCATGCTTCCTGTAAAGCCTGCAGAACTGTGGGCTAAGTAAACCTCTTTTCTTTACAAATTACCCAGTCTCAGGTATTTCTTTATAGCAATGCAAAAATGGCTGAATTCAGTGGGGTTAGAGCACCAAGCAGACTCTTGGGATCCCTAATTCTAGGTCTTGGCCCTTAGAAGACATTTCTGGACCTGCCCTGGGCCAGAGGGGAGCCCACTGCCCTGAAGGGAGAGTCCCCAGCCTGGTAGCATTCACTACATGCTGACTGAAGAGCCCCTGGGCCTTGAGTGAACATCAATGGGAGCCAAACAGTACATGCCATGGGCCTGGGGTGGTGGCGGCCACAGGGATAAACTCCTCTACTTGTGGAAAGAGGAGGAAAGAGTGGGAAGAACTTTGTCTTGTTGCATTGGTGCCAGCTCAGCCACAGTAGAATAGAGCACCAGGTAGATTCCTAAGATGTCTGACTCAAGGCTCTGGCTCCTGGACAGCATCTCTGGACTCCCCCAGGGCCAGGAAGAACTCACTACCCTGAAAAGAAGAACACAAGCCTGACTGGCTTCACCACCTGCTGATTTTAGAGCCCTAGGGCCTTGATAGAACATAGGCAGTAGCCAGGCAGTGGTTACCATGGGCCTTATGTAATATCGACTGCTGTGCTGGCCTCAGGTCTGACCCAGTGCAGTCCTAGTGGTGTGGCCACAGGGTATTTATGTCACCCCCTCCCCCAGTTCCAGGCAGCTCAGCACAGAGAGACTACATTTGTTTGGGAGAAAGTTAGCGATGAAAACAAGAATCTCCTCCTGGTAATCCAGGGAATTCTTTGGGTTCTTATCCAATACCACCAATGTGGTACTTCTACAAGTCTGCATGAGCCACAGCATTACTGGACTTGGGGTGCCCCCTAATGCAAATATGGTTGCAGTGACCAAAAATTTAGATGACAATACCCAAGTCCCTTCAATATCCGGAAGGATGATTGCAAACAAGCCCAGATTATGAAGACTACAATAAATACCTAACTCTTCAATGCACAGACACCAACAAACATCCGCAAGCACCAAGACTATCCAGGGAAATATAACCTCACCAAACAAACTAAATAAGGCACCAGGGACCAATCCTGGACAGAGATACATGATCTTTCAGACAGAGGATTCAAAATAGCTGTTTTGAGGAAACTCAATGAAATTTAAGATAACATGAAGAAGGAATTCAGAATCCTCTCAGAAAAATTTGACAAAGAGATAGAAATGTTTAAAAAGAATCAAGCGAAATTCTGGAGTTGAAAATGCAATTAACATACTGAAAAATGCATCAGAGTCTCTTAAAAGCAGAATTGATGAAGAAGAAATAATTAGTAAGTTTAAAGACATGTTATTTGAAAATATACAGTCTGAAGAGACAAAAGAAAAAGGATTTAAAAGAATGAAACATACCTAGGAAATCTAAAAAATAACCTCAAAAGGGCGAATCTAAGAGTTCTTGGCATTAAAGAGAAGGTTTCCTAGAAGAGTGTATCCAGTGAAAATATCCTTTAAAAGTGAAGGAGAGGCCAAGCCTGGTGGCTTACGCCTGTAATCCTAGCACTTCGGGAAGCTGAGGTGGGTGGATCACTTGAGCCCAGGAGTTCAAGACCAGCATGGGCACCATGGAGAGCTCCCATCTCTATTAAAAAAAAAAAAAGGAGAAATAAAGTCTTTCCCAGACAAACAAAAGCTGACAGATTTCATCAACAGAAGGATCAATGAAGCAAAAACTTGGTTTTTTGAAAAGATAAACAAAATCAACAAACCTTTAGCCAGACTAACAAAGAAAAACAGAGAAGACTCAAATAAATAACATCAGAGATGAAAAAGGAGACATTACAACAAATACCACAGAAATTCAAAGGATCATTATAGGCTACTAAAAGCCGCTATATATGTCAATAAATTGAAAAACCAATAAGCAATGGACAAATTCCTAGACTCATACAATCTACCAAGATTGAACCATGAAGAAATCAAAAACCTGAACAGACCAATAACAAGTAATGAAATTGAAACTGTAATGAAAAGTTTCCCAGCAAAGAAAAGCCTGGGACCCAATGGCTTCACTGCAGAATTCTACCAAACATTTAAAGAAGAACTAACATTAACTCTACTCAAACTATTTAAAAAAAACAGAGGAGGAAGGAATGTTTCCAAACTCATTCTATGAGTATTACTCTAATACCAAAACCAGGCAAAGACAAGTCAAAGAAAGAAAACTACAGGCCAATATCTTTGAGGAACATTGATGCAAAAATTCTCAACAAAAAACTAGCAAACCAAATTCAACAACTCATTAATAAGATCATTCATCATGACCAAATGGGATTAATTTCAGGAATACATGGATGGTTCTACATATGTAAATCGATATGATACATCATAGCAACAGAACGAAGGACAAAACCACACGATCATTTCAATTGATGCTGAAAAAGCATTTAACAAAATTCAGTACCTCTTCAGGATTAAGCCCTCAAAAACCGTGTATAGAAGGAACACACCTCACCAAAATAAAAGGGATATATGACAGACCCACAGCTACTATCATACTGAATGGGAAAATACTAAAAGACTTTCCTCTAAAATCTGGACAAGACAAGGATGCCCACTTTCACCATTGTTATTCAACATAGTACTAGAATTCTTCACTAGAGCAGTCAGACAAGAGAAATCTATAAAGACACACTTCCTTTCCTTCCGAATTGGAAAGGAAGAAGTCAAATTATCCTTGTTTGCACATGATATGATACTATGTTTGGAAAAACCTAAGTTTTCCACAAGAAAACTATTAGAACTAATAAATTCAGCAAAGATGCAGGATACAAAATCAACATACAAAAGTCAATAGTGTTTATATATACCAACAGTGAACAATGTGAAAAAGAAATTTTAAAAGTAATTCCATTTACAATAGCCACACATAAAATTAAATACCTAGGAATTAATTTAATCCAAAGAAGTGAAAGATCTCATAATGAAAACTATAAAACACTGATGAAAGACATTGAAAAGGACACCAAAAATGGAAAAAGATTCCATGATCATGGATGGGAAGAATCAATATTGTTAAAATGTAATTGCCACCCAAAGCAATCTACAGATTCAAATGCAATCCCTATAAAAATACCAATGACACTCTTCACATAAATAGAAAAAACAAACCTAAAATTCATATGGAATAACAAAAGACCCAAAATTGCCAAAGCTATCCTAAGCAAAAAGAACAAAACTGGAGGAATCACATTACCTGACTTCAAATTATACTACAGAGCTATAGTAACCAAAACAGCATGGTACTAGCACAAAAATAGGCACATAGACAAGTGGAATAGAACACAGGGCCCAGAAACAAATCCACCTACCTATAGTGAACTCATTTTTGACAAAGATCCCAAGAACATACACTGGGGAAAAGACAATCTCTTCAATAAATAGTGCTGGGAAAACTGGCTGTCCATATACAGAAGAATGAAACTAGGCCCCTATCTCTTACCATACACAAAAATCAAACCAAAATGGATTAAAGACTTACATCTAAGACCTCAAACTATGAAACTAATACAATAAAACATTGGGAAAAATCTCTAAGAAATTGGTCTGGCAGAAATTTCCTAAGCAGTATCCCATAAGCATAGGCAACCAAAGCAAAAATGGGCAAATGGGAACACATCAAGTTAAAAGGCTTCTGCACAGCAGAAATATATATATATATATATATATATATATATATATATATTTATGTGTTGTATTAAAAAAATCTTTGCCTAACCCAAGATCAATAAGATTTTGTTTTTTATTTTTTAAATTTTTGTGGGTACATGGTAGATATATATATTTACAGAATACATGAGGGTTTTTTCGGTCTTTTTTTTTTTTCTTTTTGTGGAGAACAGGGTTTTGCTATATTGTCCAGGCAGGTTTAGAACTCCTGGGCTCAAGCTGTCCTCCTGCCTCTGCCTCCCTAAGTGCTGGGATTACAGACGTGAGCCATCGTGCCTGACTACATGGGATATTTTGAAACAGGCATGACTGTTCATAGGATATATAGTCATAATAGCCCAAAACTGGAAACAACCCAAACATAGGTATTCATCAACTGATGAATGGATAGACAAATTGTGGTATATTCATAGAATGCAATACTACTCTGCAATAAAAAGGAACAAACTACTGATACAGGAATGAACTTAAAAAGCATTAGGCTAAGTGAAAGAAGCCAGACACAAAATATTTCATTTCTATGAAATCCTAGAAATAACAAAACTATAATGATAGAAAGCAGATTGGTTATTACCATAGGCCACGCTGTAGAGTATTGGTGGACACGTGTGGGAACTTTTGGAATGATATAAGTATTCTATATCTTGATTGGAGAGGCTGTTATATGGTTGCACACATTTTCAAAACTCATTGAATTGTCCACATCAAATAGGTGGATTTTATTGTATGTAAATTATACCTCAATAAAGCTGATTGAAAATCCTCTAGATAATAATATTTTCTTTTCTATTTTTTTAAATAGCAGATGAAAGAAATATTCTGATGTGAATATTTTGATGTGGATGGGGAATTGGTTTATAAAGATGGGAGATGACAGGGTAAATACTGAGTACAACTTTCCCTGGGTGGAGATGTGTCAAGAACAACATTTCTTCCCCTAGAGATTAGTGCTCAAATTGATCTTATTTGATGCTAATATAAAGAAAGGTGACTGTGTAGAAAGCAGAGTTTGTAGATAAGCTTTAAACTTCCTTCAATAGTGTATGTCAAGTGGATGAAGATGAATTGCTGGATGATTTCATACTGAGTGCATAAAGATAGGTAATGCATTTTAGGAAAAGCCATTTAAGCCTACATTAATACTATCATAAGGGCTCAAGTTATTTTATTGGAATACGTTAAACCGTTTCCTGAAAATATTAATAACTGTTGTAGACATGATATGGTATTCTGGTTAAAAAAGAATTTGTTATCTTTTAGAGGTAAATACTGAAGTATTTATAAATGAAGTTATAGGATATCTGGGGTTTGCTTTAAAATAATTCAGTGGGGTTCTGGGGAGAAATTAGGGGTGGGAGTGGCTAGGAACATGGGTGCAATAAGATTAGATATGTACTGATAATTGTCAAAGCTGAGTGATGGGCACAGGATGTTTACTTTTCTATTCTCTTTATTTTGTGTATGCTATGGTTTGAATATTTATCCCCTCCAAAACTCATGTTGAAACAATCCCCAATGTGGCAGTATTGAGAAGCAGGGCTATTGAAAGGTAATGGAATTGATTGACTAATGGGTTAATGGATCAATGGGTTATCATGGAAGAGGAACTGGTGACTTTATAAGAAGAGAGACCTGAGCTAGCACGTTAGCATGCCCAACCTCCTTGCCATGTGATAACCTGTGCAGCCTCCAGACTCTAGAAAGTCCCAGTTAACAAGAAGGCCCTCACCAGATGTGGCTCCCCTGACCTTGGATTTCTCAGTCTCCATAACTGTAAGAAATAAATTCCTTTTTATATAAATTACTCACTTTCAGATATTCTGTTATGAGCAGCAGAAAATGGACTAAGACAGTATATGTTTGAACATTTCCAAAATAATAGGTTGACTTTGTTTGTTTTTTAGTTTTCTAGGAAAAAAATATCTGTCTTCACTTAGATGAGCTTGGCCTGGAGTCACCCTGGACTCAACTACATGGTCCATAAGGAAATAAAAATAAGTTGAAACTACGCTCTCTAAAAGTGTTTTTTTAGGTCAAGGGAATGGGTTAGACAGCAGAATCACCAGGGGTGCTCATCGATTCTACGCTGAGGGTCTCTCCAGAGGATTTAATTTGATTGGGTGGCAAGTTCAGCAGGTATCACCTGGCAGAGGTGACACCCAAAGTCTGATGGATACAGGTTTGTGCTTCTGAACTAATCTGGCTCTGTGCTATTTGAACTGAGTCGCAAGGCACAAACTGAGGCTTTAAAAGACAGTATTCAAACACTTGGGGAAATGAAAGGGCTACATAGACTTGTAGGACCCCTGCAAATGAGAAATATTTTGGGAATATCCATAATCAATGCGAAGGGAGAGGGTCACCACATCATTCCAACAGGCTGCTGTGAATCATAAACCCAACAGAATGCTAGGATCAGACACAACACGGAACACAAAATTATTCCATCCCATACATTAATTGCCAATCCTCAAAAAATACACATTAGAAATTAAAGAAAAATTAGAGAAGGATAACTAATTATTGTGTTAGAAAACAAGCCATAAAAATGATGAGTTCATGTCCTTTGTAAGGACATGGATGAAGCTGGAAACCATCATTCTCAGCAAACTATCGCAAGGACAAAAAACCAAACACCACATGTTCTCACTCATAGGTAGGAATTGAACAATGAGAACACATGGACACAGGAAGGGGAACATCACACACCAGGGCCTGTTGTGGGGTGGGGGGAGGGGGGAGGGATAGCATTAGGAGATACACCTAATGTTAAATGACGAGTTAATGGGTGCAGTGCACCAGCATGGCACATGTATACATATGTAACTGACCTGCACATTGTGCACATGTACCCTAAAACTTGAAGGATAATTAAAAAAAAGAAAGAAAACCAATGAAAATCTATGAAAACAAGAGACCAAAATATGGCAATTTTGGAGATTTGAAGGCTGTAAATTCATAGAAATGTAAATATGGTAATATAGACTTTTTCACTAAATCCTAATATGCCAGACCTAGAGGATACAACTCAAAGCTTAAAAGACGTAGTTTTATCTCAATGAAAGGAGGTACTACTTTATAAGAACATTTAGCTAAAAATAGGAAAATGTTCATGCAGGGTTTAACTAGCAAATAATAAAATATAATTAAAGTAAGGTAGGGTGTTTGAGAAAAAAGAAAATCCTAAACATTTTGAGGCTGACATCATGGAATTCATCTAAGCTTTTTACTATGTATCCATTGGCACTACTTCCAAGGCTGAGTTGGACAGATCATCTGTGTTTCCAAATACTGACGTTCTTAAGTTTTCAAGATGTGAATAAAACCCACGAGTCACTGCTAGAATGGCTATTGGTCCTTGTATATACAAAGAGTTTCCATTTCTAGAGTTAGACATAAGAATACACTTTAGCCAGGAGCAGAATTATGGGGCATTGTGCCATCCCAGCCACCATCCCCTGAAAACCTGCCCTTCTAGCTATGTAACTGTGTAACAGCTATCACAAAACTTAGTGCCATAAAACAGCATCCACTTTGTTTCATAATCTTACAAGTCACAAATTTGAGAAGGGCTCAACTAGGTGATTCTTCTGCTCCATGTGTCACCAACTGGGGTCACTCGTGCTATTCAGCTGGTGCCTGGGCTAGGCCGGAGTGCCCATGATGTTTCTTTCATGCACCTGATGTCTCAGCAGAGATTGCAAAAGGCTGGGTTCTGCTGAGCCCCTCTCCCTCACTATGTAATATCAGGGTCTCTCCACACGTTTACTTCAGCAGAGTAGTTAGACTTCTTATCTGATGGCTGATGTAAGATCAGGTGCCAAGAACAGAGGAAACTGTCAGACCTCTTAAAATTCAGGCTCACTACTGGCATCATGTCACTTCTGTTGTACTCTGTTGATCAAAGTAATCCAGGCCAGCTCAGATTCAAAGGGAGAAGAAATGGATCTCTCAATGGCAGGAATTTTAAATAACTTGAGGCCATCTTTAATTCACCACAGATGCCCTTAAAAAAAACCGTCAGGAACTGAAAGACATCCCCGTCTGCACTTAAGGAAAGCCAGAACGAAATTTTCCTGGACTAAATTCTTTTTCAATAAAAAAAAGATAACTAGTTCTACATACCTTAATATTCCTGTTTTTTTGTTTTGTTTTGTTTTGTTTTGTTTTTTCTAGATGGAGTCTCGCTGTGTCGCTCAGGCTGGAGTGCAGTGGTGCGATCCTGGCTCACTGCAAGCTCCGCCTCCTGGGTTCATGCCATTCTCCTGCCTCAGCCTCCCGAGTAGCTGGGACTGCAGGTGCCCGCCACCACGCCCAGCTAATTTTTTTTTAATATTTTTAGTAGAGACGGGGTTTCACTGTGAATATTTCTGTTCTTAACCCAACAAAAAGAATATTCCCAGGCACATATGGAAGTTTTCTGTTCCTCAGTTTGCCCATATGTATATATGTGTATGCATCGTATGGAATATGCATTCATCATATTCACGTGTTGAAATTCTCACCCCCAAGGTGATGGTGACCAGCCTGGCCAACATGGCAAAACTCCATCTCTACTAAAAATACAAAAATTACTTCATTGTAAGTAAATTAGCCAGGCATGGTGGCAGGTACCTGTGGTCCCAGCTACTTGGGAGGCTGAAGCAGGAGAATCGCTTGAACCCAAGAGCAGGAGGTTGCAGTGAGCCGAGATTGTGCCACTGCACTCCAGCCTGGGTGACAGAGCAAGACTCCATCTCAAAAAAAAAAAAAAGAAGAAGAAGAAGTGAGGCTTTCATTAGGTGACTGAGTCATGAAGGCCTTCATGAATAGGGTTGATGCCTTATAAAAGAAGCCTGAGAGACCCCTTCGCCCCTTCTGCTATGTGAGGACACAACAAGAAGGTGTCATCTGTGAGCCAGAACACAGGCCTTCACCAGACACCAAATCTGCTGGTGACTTAATCTTTGACTTCCCAGCATCCAGAACTATGCAAAATAAATTTGTGTTTTTTATAAGCTACCCAGTCTATGGCATTTTGGTATAGCAGCCCAAATAGACTAACAGAGGCATCTCTTAATACATTGCATTACATAATCATTACAATAACTTGGCAAGCAGAGATTATTAGCCCAGCATCACAAACTATGACCTGAATTTGAAGCCAGGTTCATTATGACTGTAAAGCCTACAGTCACATTACAAATGTAGTAGAGAAATAACTATTGGCAAGAATTTGAAGCAACAGGAACTCTCCTACACAGCTGAGGAAAGCATACGTTGTTGCAGTCATTACAACCAATTTGGAACACACTTATTCAAAAGCATATCTTGGGTGACCCAGTATTTCCAATACCAGATAAATTTCCTAGGGACACTCATGCACATGTACACAAGAAGATGTGTACATGTATTTGTAACTTCATTGTTAGTAACACCAAAGAAACAGGAAACAACACAAATGTCAATCAATAGTAGAACAGATAGCTAGGTGGTAGTGTGTTCATACACTGGAATATGCAGAGGTGAAAATGAAACACGTGGAACAGCATACATCCACAAGGATGAATCTTAAAAATCCAATAATAATAATAGACACTGGGGACTCCAAAGAGGAAGGAGAGAGGAGAGGGCTAAAAAAAGTACGCATTGGGTACAATATTCACTAATTAGGTGATGGGTACACTAGAAGCCCAAACCTCACCATCATGCAATATATTCCTGTATATTGGCTGAATTTTGTGTTTTATGTTTTATCACCTTACTTCTTCATAGTTTTATCCTCAATGTTGTATTTTAACTAACATATTGTTCATTTTTTATGTTTTAAAGCTTTATACAAATGGAATCATAGGTATTTATCTGTTACATATCCATGTAACAAACCTGAACATGTACCCCTGAATCTAGAAAAAATAAATAAATAGTAACATGAAAAAAAATCTAAAAAGAAAAAAAAGGAAATCTAATACTGAGACACTGGAGTAAGCCAAAGATGAATCCCTAGCTAGGATTCCATTTGCATAAAGCATAAAAACAGAGAAAAAAAGAACAATATAGTAGTTTAAATGCAACATAGAGGATAAAACTATGAAGAAGTAAGGTGATCAAACACAGAATTCAGCCAGGAAGAAGAGGGATGTGATCTGACAGGAACACACAAGGGGCATCCAGAATACGACAGTGTTTTATCTCTTGACCGAGGTGGGAGTTGTTTCACTGTTTTTCTTCTGACTAAAGTTCATTCTTTACACAGCTAACTATCTCAGTTATTCTCCTACCATGTTTCAATACCCACAGCTACTTAGCCACACTGCAGCTATCTGTTGATTGCTTTCCCATCATCCATCCAGCATGACTGGGCAGGATGAACTACCGTGATTGATGTCCCTGCTCCTACACTGACCAGCTCCCACCGAAGGTCCATTAATACACCAGGGCAATCTGCTTTAATATGTGTTTGAAGATCTGTTACACAAAAAGATAGGTTATTGCTTTTCTAATAAATCTCCAAGAAAGAACATTTTTTTATTTTTTAACTTATTTTGGTAAAACATATTATTCTCAAGTTTTCCTTTGCATCTCACTTTTTAAACCATCACCAAATACCACTGTGAGATATGTTACTTTAGAAGCAAAAGACTCATTATATCTATATGGAAAGAGTAACCATAGTCTTCACTATAAGTAAATTTGTCTATATTTGTCATGTACAAAGAACAGGAAAAACATGTTTATAGCTTGATATTGCAGATAGATGTAATGAAAGAGGATGGGAAATTTCACTGCCCCAGTGTAGAAAAACAAAATCATTAGAGAAGTAAACAATGCATTTAAATAATGCATTCTATTTTGCTAATAGATATGCTAGAGCAAATACAGATTTCTAAAATTATCAGTTTTCCACTCCACAAAGGAAATAAATATGATAACTAGAAAAATCCAAGTGAAATATATTTTATTTCTGCTTGTTGGCATAAAAGCAAAGCAGAAAGACTTCTTAGGGGTTTTTCCCCCTTTAACAATAAGTTAATGTCAAAATAACTGAAGAATTTAACATTACAACTCTCTCTCCCTCACATCAAGGCCCTAATAGCTCTTAGTTCAACAGGTAACTATTAAGTCAAAACAAAGCAAATTAAAATATATTCCCTGGAGGTCACACTTCTACCAGATTAAAATGAGACAGTAAGTTATGCATCAGGTAAGAAAAATTATGCTTCTAGAGCAATTTAACAAGAAAGTATTTTTCTCTACTCGTGAAACTTTTAAAAATTGGCAGTTTGACACTGTTGGTAAACTAGCACAGCCACTGTGAAGAACAGTGTGGAAGTTCTTCAGAAAACTACAAATAGATCTACTATATGATCCAGCAATCCCACTACTGGGGATTTATCCAAAGAAAAGGGAATCATTATATTGAAGAGATATCTACATCCCCATGATTATTGCAGCAGTATTTACACTAGCCATTATATAGAATCAACCTAGGTGTCCAACAATAGATGAATGCCTAAAGAAAATGTGGTGTATATTTCTAGCCTGGCGCGGTGGCTCACGCCTATAATCCCAGAGCTTTGGGAGGCTGGGGCATGTGGATCACGAGGTCAGGAGTTCAAGGTCAGTCTGGACAACATGGTGAAGGCCGGTCTCTACTAAGAATGGAAAAAATTAGCCGAGTGTGGTGGTGCACGCCTGTGGTCCCAGCTGCTTGGGAGGCTGAGGCAGAGAGTTGCTTGACCCCAGGAGGCAGAAGTTGCAGTGGGCCAGGACTACGCCACTGCACTCCAGACTGGACAAAAGAGCAAGACTCTGCCTCAAAAAAAGAAGGAAAAAGAAAAGAAAGAAAGAAACTGGTTTTCTAAAAAATAAGAAAATCTGAATAAAGTATGGCTTTAGTTAATAATACTACATCAATATTGGTTCACTACTTATGAAAAAATATACTATATTAACATATATTAATAATAAATTGATGTATGTTTATGTGAAAAAAAAGAAAAGAAAATGTGGTGTATATACACACACACAATTAAATACTATTCAGCCATTAAAAAAGAATGAAATCTTGTCATTTGCAGCAACATGGATGGAGGATATTGTGTTAAGTGAAATAAGCCAGGAACAGAGAGTTAAACACAGCATGTTCTCAATCACGTGGGAGCTTTAAAAAGTGGATTTCATAGAAGTAAAAAGTAGAAGAGAGGATACTAGAGACTGGGAAGGGCAAGGGAAGGAAGGGATAGGGAGAGATTTGTTAAAGTACACAAAACTGCAGCTAGATAGGAGGAAGAAGTTCTAGGGTTCTCTAGCACTGTAAGATGACTATAGCTAACAAGAATATATTATATAGCTTCAAACGACTGCAAGGAGGATATTGAATGTTCCCAACACAAACAAATGACAAATGTTTGAGATGACGGATGTGCTAATCACTCTGATCTGACCACTATACATTATATACATCAAAACATCACTATGCACCCATGAATACATACAATTAGTTTTTGCCAATTTACAAAGATAAAATTTGTAAAGTAAAAACAAAAACAAGTAATGGGGAAAGTGAAAAAAAGGAAAAAGATAAATCTTAGAAGCCACATGAGACTGGTGTCAGTCTCTACAAAGCTGGAAGTGGGTAAAATCTGTCCTCACCTTCTCCAGTTTCCCTCTCTGCTCTTCTTCCTCTGGTTTCCCTTCTGAACTCCTCTTCTACATGTCACAAAGGATGAATCTTCTCAGGGTTTGGTCCTGTGCCCTCCTCTCTTCTCTCTACATTCTTGGGTGCTTTCATTTATCCCCACAGGAACACTGTGTCTTATATTTACCGAGAGCCTATTGGCCCAGGGCTTACAGTCCATTGGATAGTCACCTGAATGTCCTAAAATCAACACATTCCCAAATGAAAACCTCACCTTCTTTGTGAACCTCCTTTTGTATTCCTCCTTTTAGATTGGTGACATCAACTTTTCTTTACCTCACCCCCATGTGCAATGATTCACTAAGTCTTATTGATTATACTTCTGAAATATTCTTTTTTAAATGTGTCTTATGTCCAAGCTCACAATCTCTGTTAACTCTAAGAGACAACCTTCTAAATAAATGGCCTTTGAATCTCAAGGAACTTTCTCCCAAACTGTGTTTTTTTTTTTTGGTAACAGTTTCCTCAAAGTTATGTTTTAGAACTCAGATCTAATCATGCTGTTTTTTTCTATGTAAACAGAAAAACAAAGAACAAAAAAATTGGTAGTCTGGCCAGGCACAGTGGCTCACACCTGGAATCCCAGCACTTTGGGAGTCTGAGCCAGGTGGATCATGAGGTCAAGAGATTGAGACAATCCTGGCCAACATGGTGAAACCCAGTCTCTACTAAAAATACAAAAATTAGCTGGGAGTGGTGGTGCATGACAGTAGTCCCAGCTATGCGGGAGGCTGAGGCAGGAGAATTGCTTGAACCCAGGAGGTGGAGGTTGCAGTGAGCCGAGATTGTGTCACTGCACTCCAGCCTGGTGACAGAGCAAGACTCCATCTCAAAAATAAATTTAAAAAAACAAACGTGGTAGTTTGACATATTCTTGACATATTCCATTTCTTTTTAATTTTATAAAAAATACATTCCCAAATCATGTGATTTTTCTATTACATATGCTTAAGATAACTATTTTCAAAGTAAAGAACAAAATCAAGATATATGATGAGGGTTTATGTTTGCCTTTAGTAGTATTAAATAGGATTCCCTAGTAACACTCATTATCATTATTAATATAATACTAGATTTCCTAAATCTTTCCTAGACAATAGGGAACATAAGTAATATAAAATCAATTCTACCATTTTGTGCTAAGCCTTGTATATTATCTCTAATCCTTAGAACATCCATGCAAGGTTGAACTATTCCCACTTTGTACATGAGGACATTGAAGCTTAGAGAAGTTGAACAATTTGCTCAACACTGCATTGCTGGCAAATGGCCTGATGGGGATTTGAATCCAGATCTTCTATTACTCCTATGTTATTATGGAATGTGTTAAAGTTGTTATAATCCAAGAGCTTTATTTATACTTATGTCAGTTAAAATACAGCTTTTGGGCCAGGCGCGGTGGCTCACGCCTGTAATCCTAACACTTTCGGAGGCCGAGGCAGGCAGATCACTTGAGGTCAGGAGTTCGAAACCAGCCTGGCCAACATGGTGAAACACTGTCTCTACTAAAAGTACAAAAAACTTAGCCAGGCATGGTGGTGGGCACCTATAATCCCAGCTACTTGGGAGGCTGAGGCAGGAGAATTGCTGGAACCCGGGAGGCAGAGGTTGCAGTGAGCCGACATCAGGCCACTGCACTCCAGCCTGGGTGACAGAACGAGACTCCATCTCAAAAAATAAAACATATGTTTTTTTTTTTATTATAACAACTTTAACACAGCAATGCCTGCCACAGATGAGAAAATTTGTAATGTTTCCAAAAGGCCATCATTTTAAAAGTTTCGACTCTCAAGGAGTGTTTTCTGCTATTTGAAACTTGATTAGAACATAGATTCATCCATATAGCTACTACCCTTACAATAACACAAAGGTTGATGGAGGTGAATGTTCTAGACTAGCAGTCAGTTGTAAATATTATTGCTGACAGTTAACTAGAAACACAATATTCAATAAAGATATTACATATCCACTAAAACTCAAAGCACAATTTTAAACTGATCTTTACTTGATGAGTTTAAACTCAGAATCCTACATAAAAGAGACATCTTTGGAAAATAATATAACCACATCCATTTTCAAATAGATTTGCACATTACTGTTTGAGATTTTGAAAAACACTGTACTGACAAAACTCCCTGTGTTCCAGTAATAAACAAGATTCTGATTCTGGACATACTGCAGTTCTCACAGTAGGAGCAGAAAGAAAAAAAAAGGGAAAAAAAGAACAAGAGAATAAAAATAAGGAGGAGGAAGTGGAAGGATACAGAAAGAAAAAAAGGAAGAAGGAAGAAAAGGAAAATGAAGAAGAGGAAGAGGTAAAGGAAGAAGAAAAGGAATGACAGAAGAAGAGGAAGTGGAGAAGAAGGAAGAAGAAAAGAGGCAGGAGAATGATAATCTGCTATGATAGTCTAACTCCAGATAACCATTTGGAATTCTGTTCACAGATCTTTGGAACACCTCCACGTTTTTCTGAGTACTTGATTTACATTGCTCTACTAGACACTACTTGGGGCCAGACCAAAAAAAAAAAAAAATGACTAAGTCATCCCTGTCACTAAATATAGACACTGCCACCAGAGAGCAGACTCTGTACAATAAGTTGGAGCTGGCCTCATTAGGAGTATGGAGTTCAACTTACCAAGAGTGGAAATAGAACTATTATTTGTTGATTACCTACTAGGTTTCTGGTCTTACGTTAAGTGCTTTACATATATTTTGTCACTTGTATTATTATTAAATTATTATCATAATATTATTTTTATTTTATTGGTACATAATTTTACACAGTTATAAGGTACTTGGGATATTTCAATGCATGCATATGTTGTACGCATCTCTTGTTAAGCAAATCATGGTTATGGTACACCCATCACCTCAAACATTTACCATTTCTTTGTGCTGAGAACTTTCCACATCTTCTCTATTAGTAGTGATCTTGACATATACAATAAGTTATTGATAACTATAGTCACACTATTATACTATTGTAGACTAGAATTTATTCCTTCTATCTAACCATATTTTTGTACCCATTAACTAACCTCGCTTTATCCTGTCCTCCCCCTACCCTTCCCAACCTCTGATAATCATTCTACTCTACCTCCATGAGATCAATTTTTTTTAGCTCCCACATAAGAGTGAGAACACGCAATATTTGCTTTTCTGTGCCTGGCTCATTTCATATTATCATAATATTATTATAGTTGTTTACAGATTGGAAAACTGTGACTTGGGGAGATTAAGTAACATTTCCATGGTTGCACCCAAGTAAATGGCAGCTCAGAATTTAATCCTGCTTGACTTTATCTATGTTTATGTCCTACCTCACTGCCCTACACATGTATGGTGTTTCTTAGTGATATATTTTAAATAGTAGCTCAAGCTTCCCTTCCCCGTACTTCTCTTTGAGGAGAAGAGCTGATGTGGGTAGAGACCAAAGTCAATGCAACTGGGCTATGGGATTATGGAGTGAAGTTTTCAGAATAGGTCAAAGTCTCTTGTGTCTACTTTGCTTGCTGCCTTCTTTAGCCACCCATTCTTGGCTTCTCACTTGCCTAGACTTAAGTACAGTGTGAGCAAAACTATTTGAGGGGAGGGATAGCCATGTGTGCTATTGTCCATGGTCCTGAAAGAGCATGCACATTATGGATTGCTTCTCTAGGAAGTAGATGTGGCTATGGACCTGGAATAGGGACACCAAACCTAGCAGAACCAGATGTGATCAAAGGAAACTGAGGCACAGAGTTGATGGCTTAAACAGCACTGTCCAATAGAACTTTCTGCAATGATGGCAATGTTCTAATTCTGCACTGTCTAATGCGGTAGCTACTAGCTACATGTGGCTATTAGGCTCTTGAAATTTGACCAGTAGACAACTAATTGTTTAAGTTTATTTAACTTTAGCTAATTTATATTGAAATAACTACGTGTGTGCCATATTGGACAACACAGGTTAGATCATCAATACTAAGCTGTTTACTGAAAACACAGATTCTTGGGTACCATGTAAGATATACTAAAATCAGAATCTCTGAGGTAAGCTCAGGTATGGGCATTTTTAACCAGAAGTTCCTGTGCTGATTGATGTTTGAGAACCAATATCCTACCAGGCATTTGTGTCAGCCTTCTAAAAGTCCCTACCTGTGCCCACTAATGCCTGCCACTTTCACCTCGTCCTCAGGTTCGTCCCGACTTAGCGTGTTTAATAGCCGCAGCCTCACTGTCGGCCTTGCCTTCAAACCTGAGACCCAGTGGCTCAGGATGGTTGCAAAGCTTCCACAACCACCATCGCCCCTCAACACCCTGCATTCCAAGATTCCTTGAAGACCAACTTTAAGGGCACTCATGACAGGTAAAGTCTACACACCTGACTAACACTGCCCTGAGCATAGTACTCCCAAATTCATATGCTGTTTGTCCTCCTCTTCCTGTATTTTTGTCTAGTTCAAAGAAATAGGCATTTGCCTTGGTCTCTGCTTTCTTAAGCCTCTTGTCCTCACCTTAATCCCCTCGGTTCTAGGGCTAGTTCCCATTCCTCTGCCTCAGATGGATCCTCATCTCCATAATCTCCCTCCATGGTCAGGATGTGTGAAAAGCTCTCAAGACCTCTACCCTCCTGACTTGCAAATTAACTCACCTAGAATGAACCTCTATGTTCTGAGGAATTACCAATTTATCCATTAATTTGGTAAATTTTTGAAACGCTGAGCGTTGGATTCCCAGTTCTCTGTAGCTGAGTCCATTTCTCCAAGCTTCACATCTCTTCCCCTCCCAACTGATCCCATTACCCAGGTTCCAGCATGCTACACTCCTGAGTGCACCTGAGTTAAATATGTTTAATGTAATTATGAAAGCCAGCGGTAAAACTAAACAATTATTTCCAGGACTGTAAATTCAATGTCTATTAAAGTTTTCAGGTACATGCCTCCCCATCACCATTCGCCAACTGCCACCACCCATACACATGCAGACACACACCATACAACGTTTACACTGATGTAACACTTCAAAAATAATTTCCCATGTATTGTCATGTTTGACTGACATAGTGTATAGATTATTACACTAATGATTCCATATAAATGAAGCCTCTACCCTCAGCATTGTTCCTTCTTTCATTTACCCTGGGCTCAGCCATGTGACTTACTTTGGCTAACAAGATATCAGCCAATATGACACAAGGAGAGGACAGGTAAACACTTGCACACTGGGATTTGCCTTCTTGAAATCATTGTCATTGTCATGTAAGAAACCTGGTCTCCACTGCAAAAGCAGCCACACAGAGAACTGAGGTATTCTGCTGACAGTCCCAGTTGACTGCCATATGAGAGTAAGGCCAGCTTGGATCATCCAATTCCAGTCAAACCTCCAGATCACTGTGTCTATATGAGGGGCCCCAGGAAAGATCAACAAAAGAACTACCCAGCTGAACCCAGTCCAAATGTTGGCAAATAAATTATTCTGTTTTAAGCCACCAAGTTTTGAGATGGTTTATTACTTAGCACCAGATAACTGATAGACAAAATGATTCTGAGAAATAGTATTATTATTCCTATTGGTGAATTAGGAATGTGAAGTTCAGATAGATTAGGAAATTTATCCAAGGTTCCAGAGCTAGAAAGCAGCAAAAAGAGGCCCAGAACTTCAGTCTGTCCCCCAGTTCAGCACTTCTGCACTACACTAGGCTGCATTTACACAACCTCCACTCAACTAGTAAAAGGTCACTGATAATCCTAGTCCTCCCAGATCCTATTTGCTGACCTAGTTACCAACCTCCAGCACTGCCTTATTGAGAAAGAGTCTCCTCCCAGCTCCTTCCTGGCCTGCTAGTGAGTTCGCCTTGTTACTTTCTTTCTGCAAAAACTAAAGCCAGGAATCCTTTTCAGTGAATCAATTGAATACAGCTAGTAGAAACATAAAAAGGTAAGACCTATTTTATATGAAAAATGAATATTCTGGTTTGCATCTTGATTTAGAGCATCATAATGAGAAAAACGGAAACAAACTTACATGGTCTGGAGGAAAACAGTAAGAATTATCAAAGGATTAAGAAAAGTTAATCATTAGTCAAAAACAGATTTTAGAATTAAAGTTCTTATTCATAGAAAACATTATGGTTTATGTTAATTCCTGAGGAATGAAATTGATTCAAATGACAAAACTGTGAACACATGCTAGAAAACTGGATAAAAAATTTAAATGGAAATCTCGGATTAAAACAGAAGGAATAAGGCTCTGCCAAATGTACAATGAAAAATCTCATCTTTTAAGATGTTTGTATAGGAATTATCAAAAGAGAAAGAAGATGCGAACAGGTTATCCTTTATTTCTTCCCCCAATTTTTTAATCACATCGTCGTAACCATTGGGATAATTCACAGATTTTATTCTAGGTGAAGCAAATGACTTGTAAAAGCCCTTGCTTCTCAGCTAGAGGTGTGTTTACTTTGCTATGAACAAAAAGCAACTTAACCAGTCTTGCAAGTTTTTGATTTGAGAGCTCAAAACAATTTTAAAACTAAAATCTTCATATCTAAATGTTATTTTGCAGGTGGCAATTAAACAGTAAGAAAGCATCTGGCATAAATTAAGTGAACAGATCACCAAATCATTTGGAAAACAAGTAAGTCTTAGTGCAATGATCTAAAGTCATTATGAAAACTGACTTGTCCACAGAGTTTGAATGACAGAATAGATAAAACACGTGAAGTCATACACAGCTTTCTCTGAACAAATTAATTAGCTTTCCTGCAGCCCTCCGTCCATGCCATAGAGAGCAATCACACAAGTGAATCAAGCAGCCACGCATAGCCTTGCTCAGTGTTTGTTTCAGGAGAACTTGTGTGCGCACGTAATTTCACTCTAGGAAGGAAAACAGCATGGGATAGTGGGAGGATGCTGCAGCCTTTAACCCATCACTTAACCTCTGTGTGGCTCACTGTTCTCATCTCTACAAGGTGGGTAGAAAAACCCATGCTTCCTACTTCACAGAGGTGTAAGCATAAAAGATGTAAACAGACTTTGAAAAAGTTAAAAGAGCTGTGCAAATACAAGGTGCTTTATACTTGAAGAAGATATAAAAAGGCAGAATCTGTGATGTAGCAGCAGCAATTCTACCACCCAGCCACAAGGCTGCTGGTGATGTCTCACATGAAAGCAAAGGCATTTTAAAACACAAAGACTTAACAGAGAGCAGAAATGAAAAGACATGCTGTTTGCAAAAATGGTTGTGTTTAGCCTGGGGTTTTCACATAAGAAAATAATATTTTGAGAAATTGTCATGTTAAATTTAAGCTGCTCTTGGGTGACTTCAAACTATGAAATTTGCATGTAGCCCATGAGTAACTCTGTCCTAGAAGAATTCCTTGAATTCTCTTTCATGACAAGAAACTTGTAAAATTTAACTTAGCTCCATTTACAAAGACTTAGGCACAAGGTTAACAATAATGAATCAACTATTTTTTTCATCTACTTTCTGAATAATGATTCTCTTTCTTCTGCATAGTACAAGGCTTCTAAATCCTGTCTACATATAAGCCACACATTTTTCCCCAAATAATTGTATCTCCATACATAATTTCGCCTGCACTAACACTGAAGAAAGGAGTGCTCCATATTCAAGCCAGTGTATTTCATTCAATTCAACAGATGGGGCTGGGCACAGTGACTCACACTTATAATCCCAACACTTTAGGAGGCCGAGGAAAGAGGATCATTTGAAGCCAGGAGTTCAAGATCAGCCTGGACAACATAGCAAGACCCTCATATCTACAGAAAAAAAAATTTAAGTAGCTGGGCACCTGTAGTATGCACCTGTAGTCCAGCTGCCTGGGAGGCTGAGGTGGGAAGATCGCTTGAGCCCAAGAGTTTGAGCCCAGGATCCCAGGTGCCTGTAGATGCACGTGTAGTCCAGCTGCCTGGGAGGCTGGGGTGGGAGGATTGCTTGAGCCCAGGAGTTTGAGGCCACAGGGAGTTATGATTATGCCACTGCATTCCAGCCTAGGTGAGAGAGCGAAACCCTGTTTCTGCAAAATAAATAAATATATGGGTTTTAAAATTATATCTGGTGCTTTTCTTGTTCCTACAGCACATATATTTGGCACTGGTTTTGGCATTTGGAGGGAACACGCTTAGGAGTAAGAGTCTGCATCCAAGAAGCTTACATTCTAAGAGAGAAAATAAGAAAATAAAGGTAAATAACAACGGAAGGCAGAATAGAAAGATTGTAAGGGTGGTTCAAAAGGCTCTGAGTGGCAAAAAAAGAGATCACATCTTGTTGGTGTGAGGTTTCAAAAGGATGCTTTCTAGATAAACTTTGAAGAAGAAATAAAGATGGCAAAGAAAAGATACATTGCTTGCCAAAACTATGTTATTTCAGAAAATAATCAAGGCATTGGTGGGAGAAGGAGGAAGAGCAACTCAAGTCAAGGGAACAGCAGATGCAAAGGCTTTGAAGTAGCCAAGCAAAGAACATAGACAGGATCCACTGGTGGTAAACTCTGGCTGGAGTTCAGGGCACCAGTGCTTTACAGGGGAGTGGTGGAAACATAAAGCAAAATAAGCTCTTATTTTGAAGATCTTTGATTGCCAGGCCAAGGATGTTAGAGGATCTTTGAAGACTGGAAGGCAGGAAAATAAAATATGCCACCCCTACAAAATCCCAGCTCTTTCAATTACAAAAATCATTAACACAGACAATAAATTAAATGACACAAACAAATGTTTATGTTTTCATTAAAATCCTTGTTGGTGCTTGAGGTCAGGAGTTTGAGGCCAGCCTGGGAAACATAGCAAGACCCCATTTCTACAAATAAAATTTTTTTAAAAAATTAACCGAGCATGGTGGTGTGCACCTGTAGTCCTAACTACTAGGAAGGCTGAGGTGGGAAGACTGCTCGAGCCCAGGAGTTCCGGTTTGCAGTGAGCTATGCTCATGCCACTGCACCCCAGCCTGGACAACAGAATGAGACCCTGTCTCTTAAAAAAAATACTGATTGGGGCTGGGTGCAGTGGCTCACGCCTGTAATCCCAGCACTTTGGGAGGCCGAGGAGGGCGGATCATGTGGTCAGGAGTTCAGGACCAGCCTGGCCAAGATGCTGAAACCCCATCTCTACTAAAAATACAAAAATTAGCCAGGCATGCTGGTGGGTGCCTGGAATCCCAGATACTTGGGAGGCTGAAGCAGAGAATTACTTGAGCCTGGGAGGCGGAGGTTGCAGTGAGCCAAGATCACTCCAATGCACTCCAGCCTGGGTGACAGAGTGAGACTCCATCCCCCCCCCAAAAAAAAAATACTAATTAGGTACTGCTTTGCTCTTTTTCTTACATATTTACAATATTTGTGTTTGCTATAGTTATTATTAATCCTATAGCTATTACTAACCCTAGCCCTAACCCCATCAAAAGCATTATCAGACATTTCACATTCTGGTTGTCAATTGCTAACTAATTATTAGTAAAGTTTTCCCCAATATAATTTCAAATTGGTATCTGGACTTTTATTTTCATCAGTATGATGAATAAAGTACCTGCTTGGTCCTCCTGCGGAAAACAAATCAAAATACTGGGTAAAACACAATAAAAAGATTTTAATACATTAATTACATGGCTAATTAGTAAAGGGAACTTGATGAAAGTAGACCCGAAGAGGTAATCAGAGAAATAAAGCCATCTTGTGCCTTGTGGAACATTTTTCAAACTGAATGTGCTTCACCTTTGTGCTTTCCAGCTCTATAAAGCTATAGAATAGAGAAAATAAAGCCCAAGATTCACTCAAGGTCCCCCTTTATAAAACTAAGACTGCAAAGGGCCACACCTCCATCATAAAAGTGAAGTAGGAAAACATTTTGCCACCCAACACACCAAAAGCAAGATTGCCTAATTAGAAATTTAGCAGTGGAAAGAGAGGGACTCGTCCCTAAAACTACTAACCATAAGTCAGTCTTCATGCAGTTTTGCATGCCAAATTCACACTTCTTGGCCAAGAAATCTCAAGCCAAGAAGTCAGTTAAAGTTGTCCTGGGCTGGTAGTTTTCCGAGTTCCTGGCAGAAACAAATTCAATCCTCTTTGGAGTATTAGTTTTATCACAGTCTGAAAGAATTCATGCAAAAAAAGTTCACAAAAATATGAGGCCACAGTAAACACTGTATTTGTTCTCATGTTGCTAATAAAGACATGCCCGATACTGGGTAATTTATAAAGAAAAGAGGCTTAATGGACGCATAGTTCCATATTGCTGGGGAAGCCTCACAATCATGGCAGAAGAGCAAGGATGTCTACATGTCAGCAGGCAAGATGAGAGCATGCACAGGGGAACTCCTTTTTATAAAACCATCAGATCTCATGAGACTTATTCACTATCACGATAACAGCATGGCAAAGACCCACTCCCATGACTTAACTACCTCCCCTCAAGTCCCTCCCACAACACCTGTGAATTGTGAGAGCTACAATTCAAGATTAGATTTGGGTGGGGACACAGCCAAACCATATCAACACACACACACACACACACACACACACAGAGGGAGAGAGAGAGAGAGAGAGAGAACAGTATGAAGAGCAAAAGCCAATAGAACAGACCTTTTTAAAAATGTCTAAAAGGCTTTATGTCTAAATAAATTTAAAAGTGATTTAAAATATAAGGAAAGGGAAAGATAACATAGAAATGAAGCAGATTTTTAAAAAGCAAATATAATTCTAAAAATTTAAAAATCCAATAAAGAAAGCTTAAAACTCAATAGACAGATTGGAAAAAGCTGACATGTGAAATCAAAAGATAGATCCAAATAAATCGTCCAGAATGCAGCATAGAATGATCACGAAAGAAATTATAAAACAGAGATCAAAAGACATGTCAAACCAGAGCTCCAAAAGGAAAAGAGAGAAAAAGGATACATGAAATAATATTTGGATTAATGGTTACTGAAAATTTTTCAGAAATAATAGAATACTTCTCCACAGATTGAAGAAGCCCAGTGAATTCCAAGCTTAATAATAAAAACAAACTCATGGCTAAACACATCATAGGGAATCTGTAAATAACAAAGACAAAAGAAATAACTGAAAAACAGCCAGAGAGAAAAGATAACTAAACTTTAGCTGAAGGACAAAGACAGACACAATGAAAGCCAGAAGAACGCAGAGCAATATGTTCAAAGGGCTGAGGAAAAAAAAATAATTTTAAAATTATTTTAAACATCTTTCAAAAAGTGGGACAAAGAAAGATATATTTTTAAAAAATATCCTAATTGACTGCTATAAATACTCAGTAAGAGAAATTCTAAAGAATATATTTTATGCAGAAGGAAATTGATCGCAGATGAAAGATCTAAGATGCAAAAAGAAATGATCAATAAAGAAAACAGTAAGTATATAGTTAAAACTAAATAAACATTGAGATAAATATATAGCTAAAATAAATATAGAGATAAAATAATATTATTATCCAGTAGGATTAAAATAAAAATAAAATAAACCTACAATGCATGACAAAAATAATACATTTCAGGAATGGAATAATTAGAGTTCACACGTTTTAATATAATTGTATTGCTAGAGAAGAGGGTGACAATATGATTGACTTTAGCACTTGAGAAGCCAAATATGTATGCTAAAATGTCTAGCATAACAATTAAAAGAATAGAAACAAAGTATATAGCTTCTAAATTAGTAAAAGAGGAAAATAGAATGAGAAAAACAAATACTCTATCCGAAAGAATCCAAGGAAAAAAATGAAAAAGAAACAGAAAAGGTAGGACAAATAAAAAACCCATGATAAGATGGTAGAAATAAATCCAAACATATTAATAACTACAAAAATAAATGTAAATGGATGAGATATCTAAGTGGAAGAAATATATTTTTCAACTGTATTTTAAAAAAATAAATGGATTATCTACAAGATATCCACAAAAGAGTATATAAAAAAGAAATGGCATGTACCCTTCATAAATATTAAGAACATGAAAGAAAGACTGAGCAAATGTTCCTGGTCAAAGAGACTGAAGAAATATGACAAGCAAATGTAATACCAAGGCCTAAATTGGATCCTAAATCAGAAAAATATTTTTCCTTTGAAATATAGGCTACTAGAGAGCCAATGGTGATATTTAGATAAAGTCTGAATATTAGGTAATAGTACTAGATCAGTGTTTACTTCCTGATAGTGCCTTACCATGCCATGAGAAGCACGTGCCCTTTCTAGTCTCCTGATCCAAGAAGGGTTAGGGACATGCAGAGTACAGTTGCCCCAGTACAGCCACATGTATGCAGTGAGAGTCTGAGGTGCTCCTGCTGCCACAGCCTGAAACAAAGCCACCCAGGCTAGATCAGCCAGCACCTAGATGACTCAAGATTCCTGGGAATAAATATGGATATACATGACATTGAGTTTCGGGGTTGTCTATTTTGCCACAATAAGTAACTGATACAATGACAAAGTTAGATTATTCCACGAAGAAAATTTATTTTAACCTTAGAAAAATCAATTGGTCTAGTTGTGGTGGCTCAGGCCTGTAATCCTAGCACTTTGGGAGGCAGAGGCGGGCGGACTGCCTGAGCTCAGGAGTTCAAGACTGGCCTGGGCAACATGGCAAAACCCTGTCTCTACTAAAAAAAAAAAAATATATATATATATATATACACACACACATACATACATATATGAAAAATTAACCAGGCATGGTGGCATACACCTGTAGTCCCACCTACTCAGGAGGCTGAAGCACAAGAATTACTTGAACCTGGAGGTTGCAGTGAGCCAAGATTGCACCACTACACTCCAGCCTGGGTGACACAGCGAGACTCCATCAAAAAAAAAAAAATCTATTGGTATAATTTACTATATGATTAGAGTAAAAGAAGCAATGTGAACATCTCAGTAGGTACTGAAAAATATCATTTGACAACATTTAACATTCATTTGTGATGG
Source organism: Pan paniscus (assembly GCF_029289425.2). Taxonomy (NCBI): domain Eukaryota; kingdom Metazoa; phylum Chordata; class Mammalia; order Primates; family Hominidae; genus Pan; species Pan paniscus. The sequence goes on from NC_073255.2 coordinate 164,342,694, forward strand.
TTAAAAAAATTATGACTAGGAGAGCTTGCTCCAACAGATGTGTACCTATTATGAAACTATAGCAAGTCAGATTGGTATGGTTTGGCTGTGTTCCCATACAGCCAAATTTCATCTTGAATTGCAGCTCCCATAATTCCCAGGTGTTGTGGGAGGGACCTGGTGGGAGATAATTGAATCATGGGGGCGGTTTTCCCCATACTGTTCTGGTGGAAGTGAATAAGTCTCACAAGATCTGATGGTTTTATAAGAGGAAACCCCTTTCTGTTGGTTCTCATTCTCTCTTGTCTGCCACCACGTAAGATGTGCCTTTTGCCGTCCGTCATGAGTGTAAGGCCTTCCCAGCCACATGCAACTGTGAGTCCATTAAACCTTTTTCTTTATAAATGATCCAGTCTCAGGTACGTCTTTATCAGCAGTGTGAAAATGGACTAATACAAAGATGATGTAGTATTTGCACAGAAATAGCCAAATACAAAAAATGAGAGAGTCCATAAAAGGATACACTAATATATAGACAATTTATAATGAAGAGAGGTAGTATGGCAGTTTAATTAGGAAAAGACAAGTAGGTCTTCAAAAAATGGGACAGTAAGTTATTCAAATGAAAAATATTAAATTGTACCTCTATATCACATGATATATAAGAATCAATTCCAGATGGATTAAAGATCTAAATGTGGTAAGGAAAAACCCCATAACATCATACAAATAACAGAAGAGAATATATTTATGACCTCAGGATAAAGAAGTATTCCTTAAACAAGACATAAAAAGCAGAAACTGTAACAACAGAGACTAATAAATTATGCTACATTAAATAAGAACTTCTGTTCATGAAAGACACCATAAGAAAATGAGAGCAGCCACAGAGCAGGAAAAGATATTTGCATCATATGTAACCAGTGAAGGACTAGTATCCAGAATATACAAAGCACTATAGTTGACAGGAAGAATAATGAAATTAAGAAAAATTCCAACTAGCAATATGGAGAATAATAGCTTTCAATTTTATTAGAACTGTGGAATCGCTGAACTCAGTGCTCTTTAGAGATCATCATGCTAACTACCCAATCTCTTTATTTCACAGCCGAGCACGCCAAGAACCAAGGAGCCCAGGGCAGGCTGCACGGCATGCCCTGTGCCCCACCCACACTGCTTCCTCTTCTGAATCTCTGCACCCCTAAGTCTGGTTCAGTTTTGAGCTTCAGGCGTGGTCTCATCCCTTTGGCACTTCTTTTTTCCAACCAAAAGTTCTCAGCTTCAAAAAAAAAAAAAGATGAGCATGTTCAATGACGAGAAAGTCTGTTTGATGGTAATCTATAAATTTGCCACATAAAGCATAAACCATACCACAAAAAGCTTAAAGGAATACCCACTGAATTCCAACTGCTGAAGGTTGTCCTGCCCTTTCCTTATGGTCTCCAAACACAAGCTTGTTTTATGTCACATTATTTTCTCCCCTCTTTATGGGCCAGATTCAATTTGTCACTACTTGGATATTGAACACTTTTTGCAAATTAAAGAGAAAGTCACCTCAGGCAACTTTCAAATAGAGGCTTATTGGGGACTTGATGATACTGCAAATCATTAAAGAACTTAGGTTCTGTACCTCTGCCCTCACTGATCAAATAGAGGCCACTCCTTTGAAGCCAGCAAGGACCCATGGGACTGACCTAATGCTTTTTGCCTTCAGCTTCTGAAGCTTATCACATTACTAATGTTTGAGTCTCTAATCCAGCTGGCTAGTTTAATCATCTTGAAGTAAAACAATACTATTAACATTGTTAGAAATGATTTATCCTTCTCTGTGCTGTTACCCTCTTCTTGATTCATTCATTTTATTTATAATTTTGCAATTACAAGTTTTCTTCTCAGAATCCTTCTCTTTCTCATTGTTAAAAGTAAAGACTATATCATCCTCTTTCTTTTACGATAATCTGTTGCTATAGAAATAGAGTTTCCAAACAGGGATTAATGATCCAGGGATAATAAAGAAAGAAAAAAGGTATTCTCTAAGAGAAAATTTGTTTCCAAATATAATCCCTTTTAGTTAAGCTGTCATATAAAATTATACAATTACTGGTTGAGCACAGTGCAACTAGAAAGGTGCTAGGTCCTAATCAAAACAGAGAAGATAAAGACCAAGAAATTGTATTTTAGCTAAGGAAATAAGACACATGACACAATGTACAAGCAGTACATTACTGTTCATATGTAATTTGGGTGTAAAAATTTGTGTTTGAGATCATAAAAGCAGTAAAAAAAATCAAAGTATACAAACAAAAACAGATGGGCTTGATATGAGCAACCACTGGAATAAGATTTAAAGCCAAAATCAGGAATTTTAATTTCATAACTAGAAGTTAGGATTGGAGATAAAGTGTAATATGATCAGCATGCTGCCCAAGGAAGATGACTTTATTTGTTCATTTGGTGAACATTTTCTGAAGGCACAGTAGGCTTTGCGTCCTGGGCTAAGCATGAGGGCCTGGGACAATAGAAATTGTCAATGAAATAATAGAATTGACAATGAAATAATGTTGTCTTGAGTCATCTTCCCTAGAAGCAGAGCCTGAGACAGGAATTTGGATATACATGGCTATTAAGGCAGTGCTCTGAGAGAGGGAATAAGGAAAATGGAATAGGGCAGGGGAAGTAACTAAGTGGTATCCACAGGTGTCTAGCTTCAGTCTATCCCACAGAGAGCCCTAGAGCACGAACATTCGCTCAGGTAGTTCCCATGTTGAAGCAAAGGGAAAAGCCTTTTGTACTCTTCTATCAGCCAGCAATTGGCTGGAGCCTGCCACTAGGGGAAATAGGTGAGTAATTCACCAAATGAGTCAGCTCTCACTGAGTAAAGAGCGATTCTTTAGAGGGGCAAGAGTGAGCCAATGCTCACAACAGTTGAAGGATGAATGACCTAGGGTGGTAAAGGGGATCTGAGTGAGGCACCAGCAGTGTATAAAATGTCTTCAAATTATTAAGATAGGTTACTTTGAACTTAGAATCCTATACCTAGCCCTCAAGCCCATCTCTGAAAGAACTACTGGAGGGCACTACTATGGCAACAAGATACAGGTATTCGAGAAAGAGGACTGTATGGCGTAAAAGAAAAAATGATGAAAAAGAAATGGGAAAAATTTGTAGTGAAATCCAGTAATTGATAATGCAGAATGCAAGAAAAAATGGGGAACTAAAATCCCAGATGATTACAATATGGCAGATGGTGATGAAGGATGGGAAAGAGAAAAATCAAAGTGTCCTAACATTAGTAGCAGTGTATCTGGTGAGAAAGCAATAAATAACAGATTAATTCTGGACCAATGTGTTGTGATGCTGTCCAATATAGTTGTTATGGAATGAACTGTGTCCCCACAAAATTCCTCTGTTGAAGTCCTAACTCTCTACATCTCAGAATGTGACCAATTTGGAGATAGGACCTTTAAAGAGCTGATTATGTTAAAACGAGGCCCTTAGGATAAACCCCGATCTAATCTGACTGATGTCCTTAGAAGAAGAGATTAAGACCCACAAGGAGATACCAGGGATGCAAGCACACAGAGGAAAGATCATGTGAGGACGCAGTGAGAAGGAGGCATCTGCAAGGCAGGGAGAGAGGCTTCAGAAGAAACCAGACCTGCCGACACCTTGATCTTGGACTTCCAGTCTCCAGAACTGTAAGAAAATTAATTTCTGTTGTTTAAACCCCCCAGTCTATAGTATTTTGTTATGGTAGCCCAAGAAAATTAATACAATAGTAGTCAGTGGATACATGTGGCTATTTAATTTACATTAATTAAAATTAAATAAAAGTGAAACTTCAGTTTCTCCCTCATATTAGCCACACATCAAGTACTCAATAGCCACATGTAGCTAATGGTTACTGTACAAGACAGTGTCAGAGATATAGAACATTTTCATCATTGCAGAAATTTCTATTGGACAATGTTGCTCCTCTAAAGGCAGGGTGAAAGCAATTTTTGTTTAAATATATGGGATAAAAATTTTAAAGATAATGATTAAGAAAATAGAGATACCTATAATCCTAGCACTTTGGGGGGCTGAGGTGGGTGAACTGCTTGAGCCCAGGAGTTTGAGATCAGCCTGGGAAACATGGTGAAACCCCATCTCTACAAAAAATACAAAAAATTAGCTGGGCATGGTAGCATACGCCTGTAGTCCCAGCTACTCAGGAAGCTGAGGTGGGAATATCACTTGAGCCCAGGAGGTCAGGCTGCAATGAGCCAGGATCACACCACCGTATTCCAGCCTGGGTGACAGAGTGCAACCCAGAAAGAGAGAAAGGAAGATAGGAGGGAGGGAGGGAGGGAAAATATATCATAAACCAAATAAGGCTTATTGCAGGAATGCAAAGGTGATTCAACATTAAGAAATCTCATTAACAAAGGGGAAAATATCAGGATTTCCCCATTTTAATAATAATTAATATTCAAAATGCATTGTGAATATAGCAATCTTTTGAACTAAAAATCACATTCTACATTTTAAAAAACTTTTTATGAGGTAGGAATGGAAAGAAAATTTTGTTTCTGGATAGAAGCTAAATAACTATCAGAAACACATAAATCATTTTGGATGGTGAAATATTGGAGGCATTCTAATTGAACAGGACAAAGAAAATGTGTCAAATAAGAGTTCTTGGGTTGCAGGCAACAGAAATCAATTCTTTTTATTATTATTATTATACTTTAAGTTCTAGGGTACATGTGCACAATGTGCAGGTTTGTTACATATGTATACACGTGCCATGTTGGTGTGCTGCACCCATTAACTCGTCATTTACATTAGGTATATTTCCTAATGCTATCCCTCCTCCCTCCCCCCACCCCACGACAGGCCCCGGTGTGTGATGTACCCCTTCCTGTGTCCAAGTGTTCTCATTGTTCAATTCCCACCTATGAGTGAGAACATGCAGTGTTTGGTTTTTTGTCCTTGCCATAGTTTGCTGAGAATGATGGTTTCCAGCTTCATCCATGTCCCTGCAAAGGACGTGAACTCATCCTTTTTCATGGCCGCATAGTATTCCATGGTGTATATGTGCCACATTTTCTTTTTTTCTTTTTCTTTCTTTCTTTTTTTTTTTTGAGACAGAATCTCGCTCTGTCGCCCAGGCTGGAGTGCAGTGGCAGGATCTCGGCTCAGTGCAAGCTCCGCCTCCCGGGTTCCTGCCATTCTCCTGCCTCAGCCTCCTGAGTAGCTGGGACTACAGGCACCTGCCACCACACCCGGCTAATATTTTGTATTTTGGGTAGAGACAGGGTTTCAGTGTGTTAGCCAGGATGGTCTCAATCTCCTGACCTCGTGATCCACCTGCCTTGGCCTCCCAAAGTACTGGGATTACAGGCGTGAGCCACCACACCTGGCCCACATTTTCTTAATCCAGTCTATCATTGATGGACATTTGGGTTGGTTCCAAGTCTTTGCTATTGTGAATAGTGCCGCAATAAATATACATGTGCATGTATCTTTATAGCAGCATGATTTATAATCCTTTGGGTATATACCCAGTAATGGGATGGCTGGGTCAAATGGTGTTTCTAGTTCTAGATCCTTGAGGAATCGCCACACTGTCTTCCACAATGGTTGAACTAGTTTACAGTCCCACCAACAGTGTAAAAGTGGTCCTATTTCTCCACATCCTCTCCAGCATCTGTTGTTTCCTGACTTTTTAATGATCACCATTCTTACTGGTGTGAGATGGTATCTCATTGTGGTTTTGATTTGCATTTCTCTGACGACCAGTGATGATGAGCATTTTTTCATGTGTCTGTTGGCTGCATAAATGTCTTCTTTTGACAAGTGTCTGTTCATATCCTTCGTCCACTTTTTGATGGAGTGGTTTTTTTTTCTTGTAAATTTGTTTGAGTTCTTTGTAGATTCTGGATATTAGCCCTTTGTCAGATAAGTAGATTGCAAAAATTTTCTCCCATTCTATAGGTTGCCTGTTCACTCTGATGGTAGTTTCTTTTGCTGTGCAGAAGCTCTTTAGTTTAATTAGATCCCATCTGTCAATTTTGGCTTTTGTTGCCATTGCTTTTGGTGTTTTAGACATGAAGTCCTTGCCCATGCCTATTTTCTGAATGGTATTGTCTAGGTTTTCTTCCAGGGTTTTTATGGTTTTAGATCTAACATTTAAGTCTTTAATCCATCTTGAATTAATTTTTGTATAAGGTGTAAGGAAGGGATCCAGTTTCAGCTTTCTACATATGGCTAGCCAGTTTTCCCAGCACCATTTATTAAATAGGGAATCCTTTCCCCATTTCTTCTTTTTGTCAGGTTTGTCAAAGATCAGATGGTTGTAGATGTGTGGTATTATTTCTGAGGGCTCTATTCTGTTCCATTGGTCTATATCTCTGTTTTGGTACCAGTACCATGCTGTGATGGTTACTGTAGCCTTGTAGTATAGTTTGGAGTCAGGTAGCATGATGCCTCCAACTTTGTTCTTTTGGCTTAGGATTGACATGGTAATGCAGGCTCTTTTTTGGTTCCATATGAAGTTTAAAGTAGTTTTTTCCAATTCTGTGAAGAAAGTCATTGGTAGCTTGATGGAGATGGCATTGAATCTATAAGTTACCTTGGGCAGTATGGCCATTTTCACGATATTGATTCTTCCTATCTATGAGCATGGAATGTTCTTCCATTTGTTTGTGTCCTCTTTTATTTCGTTGAGCAGTGGTTTGTAGCTCTCCTTGAAGAGGTCCTTCACATTCCTTGTAAGTTGGATTCCTAGGTATTTTATTCTCTTTGAAGCAATTGTGAATGGGAGTTCACTCATGATTTGGCTCTCTGTTTGTCTGTTATTGGTGTATGAGAATGCTTGTGATTTTTGCACATTGATTTTGTATCCTGAGACTTTGCTCAAGTTGCTTATCAGCTTAAGGAGATTTTGGGCTGAGACAATGGGGTTTTCTAAATATACCGTCATGTCATCTGCAAACAGGGACAATTTGACTTCCTCTTTTCCTAATTGAATACCCTTTGCCTGATTGCCCTGGCCAGAACTTCCAACACTGTGTTGTATAAGAGTGGTGAGAGAGGGCAAACCGAATCCAGCAGCGCATCAAAAAGCTTATCCACCATCATCAAGTGGGCTTCATCCCTGTGATGCAAGGCTGGTTCAACATATGCAAATCAATAAACGTAATCCAGCATATAAACAGAACCACAGACAAGAACCACATGGTTATCTCGACAGATGCAGAAAAGGCCTTTGACAAAATTCAACAGCACTTCATGCTAAAAACTCTCAATAAATTAGGTATTGATGGGACGTATCTCAAAATAATAAGAGCTATTTATGACAAACCCACAGCCAATATCATACTGAATGAGCAAAAACAGAAATCAATTCTAATTTAATCCCCCCAAAAGGAGAATTTATTGGAAAGCTTTTAGAAAGCTCACAAAATCAACCAGAAGACTGGAGAAAAGGCTCAAAAGCAGACATGGAATTACCTGGTTTCTGGAAATAATAAATTCTAGTTGTTCTTGTTTGCTTACACATGAATTACTTTCTTCAAGAGCCATAGTCCTAGGACAGTAAATCCAATTGACTAAGCTTAGACCATGGGCCTTCCCTTTGGATGTGCAGAACCACTGACAGGAAAGATCTAATAAAAGAAATGTCCAAGATCCCTTCCTTCCATGATAGGAAAATAGGGACCCCTGGATCTACCTTTCTTCAATGACTGCCTACAATAGAGGAGAGATAATTTCAAAAAAAAAATCAATCAATTGATCAAGGCACTGTAGGATGCTGGTATACAAACAAACAAACAAAAATTCTTGCACAACTTCCTAGCCTGCCTCATAAGGCAAAAAAAAAAAAAAAAAAAAGAGAGAGAAAGAAAAAGGAAATAAGTGGTAAATATCTCAAGAGAATAAATTAAACATTCATTATTTGAAGATAATATAATAGTCAAGTTGGAAACTGTAATAGAATAAACTGAAAATTATTAATATATTCATAATTAGTACAAGTACACTAAAGTGGCTGAATCCAAGATCAAACCAAAAAATCAATAAATTTCTTATATACTGGCATCACCAAGTAGAAAATGTAATGAGAAAAGAAAAATTTACAGAAACTGAAAAACCTAGGAAATACTCAGAAACAATCTTAACAAGAAATGCATACAACTCATCTAAATGAAAATATAAAAATTTGCTGAAGGATACCCTGAAGAAGGCCTAAGTAAATGAAATATACCATGTTTCTGAATGGGAAAACCCAACACTGTAAAGCTACCCGATAAATCTATAAATCCAATAAATCTCAATGAAGAGGCAAGCATAATTATATTATGAAACTTACAAGCTTTTTACAAAGTTAATCTGGAAGAGAAAACATACAAGAATACATTTGAAAAAAACATTCATGCAGTATTTTCCATACCAGGCTTCAAAGCGAAAGCTTTAATATTTAAAATATGTAGTATAGACAACAGAGGACAAGAGAGATTCTAGAAATAGACACATATTCATAATTTCTGTTGTGAATCAAATGGCATTGGTAAAATTGGCTGACCATTTGGAAACAAAAATTAGATCCCTACAACCTATGTTCCACAAAAATAAATACACATAGATTAAAGAGCTAAATGTAAAGTCAAAACTATACAAGATAATTGTATATAATCTTGAAGTGGAAGGTTTTTATCAAACCCAGAGGCCATATATTGACCATTTGACTATATTAAAATTTTTCACTTTTATATAATAAAAGGTACCTTTAAAAACGGGGGAAAGGGGCAACAGACTGTGAGAAAGCGTCTGTAAGAGCGCCTAAAAATCAGTAAGCAAAAGACAAACCAATTTTAAAATAGGCAAAGGATAAAACAAGAATTTTACCAAAATGTTTCACACTACACATGTGAAAAGATGTTTAATATTACTGTTGATCAAAATAATGCAAATAAAAGCAAGAATTGAATATTTTTACAGTTGGATTTGCAAATGTTAAATATTTGGTGTTGGTATAAAAATTTCACAGAACAGTCTTTATGGAAATATAAATTGACTACAGCTTTTTGGCAGTCAATTTGGCAGGATCTGCTGAAATTTTAAATGCGCATGCTCTTTGACCCAGCAATTCCATTTCTAAGCATCTACCCAACAGAAATACACTCTCAATTTTGATACAATACATGTACAAAGATTTTTATATCAGCATTGTCTGCAACGACCAAAAAAAGAAAATAATCTAGATGTCCATTAGTAGCAGAAAGAAAATTAAGCCTATGCTACGTAAAATGCAGCCATTTGAAAGAATTATGTGGATATATTTATACTGATATGGAAAGTGTGCTATGATATATTAAGAGAAAAAGTGAACTTGAATGAACAGTATAATCCCATTTATGTAAAATCTAATCCTGTATTTTTGTTTATGAAATAAGTGCACGTAAATGCATACGAAAAGGACTGGAAAGATGCACACCAAATTGTTCGTGCTGATTGCCTCTGGAGAAGAGCAGGATTGGAGAAAAGAGACTTTCATTTCTTGCTCAACTGTTTTGTTTAACATTTTTACAACAAAAATATGCTAATGTCTATCTGTATGATCCTATTACAAATTTCAAAAAATAAAAATTATTCCAATGGCAGAGTAGGAAAAACTAAAGAGGAGTAAGATTAGAAAACAGGGAGGCCAATGAGAAGGATGCTGTCACTATGCAAATAGGAAAAGATGGGAGCCCAGGGTGGGAGTGGAACTGGGATAAAGAGGACATGGATTCAAAGAGAGAGGAAAGTGGAAATGGTGATTATTCAGGTGTGGGCATGAAGAGGGAGGAATGCTAAAAAATATGTAAGTAACAATCGATGGCGGGTACCATAAACTGAAAAGGAAAGCCTTGGAAGAGAAGCAGGTTTAGAGAAAAATATAATGAGTTCAGTTTTAGTCACACTTTGGGATGCTTTGGACAACTCAAGTGGAGATGTTTCTTAAACATTAGGTTGGAGGTATAGGCACAAATAATTAGTTTGCAAATGGTGCCTGAAGCTACGGGTCTAAATGACATGCCCCACAAACTTCACAGAATGAGAAGAAATCCAAGCAGAATGCCCGAGAAACCACTAACATTTAAGGGGTAACCAAAGGAAGAGGAAATCATGAGAAACACTGAGAAGGCATGACCATGGAGGATGGAGAAAAATTGAGGAAACATGGTGTCACAGAAGTTAAATGAGGGGAGAATTTGAACAAGGAAGAAATGGTCAACAGGACTTATCATCAAGAGGAAAAGCAAGAACCAGAAAATGTAGAAGTCACTAGTAAGGGACAGGATCAGCTTCAGTGAAAGGGAGGAGCTGACATCAGACCACAGAAGCTTTCAAGTGGATGGCTGTGAAAAGCGCAACAACAGGATTTCTGCCTCAGTTTGTTATGGCTGCTATAATAAAATACCTTAGATTGGTAGCTTATAAACAACATACATGTATTGCTCACAGTTCTGCAGGCTGGGAAGTCCAAGATCAAAGTACCAGGATACTCAGTATCTGGTGAGGACCCACTCTCTGGTTCACAGATGGCCATCTTCCAGCTGTGTCCTTACATGGTGCTTAAGGGGTCCCTCTCAAGCTTCTTTTATAAAGGCACTAATTCCATGTATGAGATCTCCACCTTTGTCATCTAATCACTCCCCAAAGGCCCCACCTCCTAATACCATCACCTTGGGGGTTAGGATTTCAACACATCAATTTCAAGGGGACCTAAATATTGAAACCATAGTAATCACCAAGAAAAAGGAAAGGATGAGCTCCAATTCAATAAGAGAGTGGTACCATCTCTCCCATTAAGATAAAAAAGAAGAAAGAACAAGGGCAGATTGATGTGTATTTCTTGGTGAAGGAGAAGAATTTTTCCAGGGAGTTTTCACCTGATAGCCTCCATTTGCAATGCAAAATGAAGGCAAACCTCCAAGAGTTGTGAAGGAGGCAATAGAGAACAGAGTTGAAGATGGAAGGGAAATTTTTAAATAGCTGTGGAAGGCATTGGGCACACTGAAGAACTGCTAGACAACATACAGCATTAGCTGTCAAACATTTTTATTCTACATTAAGACATACATTTTATATTATGGCCCAGCACACACATACATATATGTGTACATAACTAATTTTAAAAATTATGAAACAATACTTACACTTAATTTCTGAAATGAATATTTTCTACTCTATTTACTTTTTTAAAAATTCACTATTCATGATAAAAACCCTCAACAGATTAGGGATAGATGGAATGTATCTCAACACAATAAAGGTCACATATGACAAAACCATAACTAACATTATTTTCAAAAGTCAAAAGTTGAAAGCTTTTCCTCTAAGATCAGCAACAAGATAAGGAAGCCCACTCTCACCACTTCTTTTCAACATACTACTAGAAGTTTTAGTGAGAGCAATTAGGCAAGAGAAAGAAAGAAAGGCATCCTAATAGGAAAGGAAAAAGTGAAATTGTCTCTATTTGCTGACGACATGATGCTATATATAGAAAACCCTAAAGACTCCACCACAAAAACCATTAGAACTGATAAATGAATTCAGTAAAGTTGCACAATACAAAATCCGTACACAAAAATCAGTAGCATTTCTATATACTAATAATAAACTATCTAAAAAGGAAATTAAGAACAATTCACAATAGCAACAATTTACAATATCAAAAACAACAACAAAAATACTTAAGTGTAAATTTAATCAAGGAGGTAAAAGATTTGTATATTGAAAACTATAAGACACTAATGAAAGAAAATTTATAAAACACAAATAAATAGAAAAATATCCCTTGTTTATGGATTGAAAGAATTAACATTGTGAAAATATACATACTACCAAAGCTTTCTACAGATTCAATTCAATCTCTATCAAAATTTCAATGCCAATGCCATTTTTCACAGAAGTAGGAAAAAACAGTCCTTAATTTGTACAAAAGACTCCTAATATCCAAAATAATCTTGAGCATAAAGAACTAAGATTGAGGCATCACACTCTCTGATTTCAAAACCTACTATAAAGCAATTGTAATCAAAACAGCATGGTACTGGCATAAAAACAGACACATCGACCAATGGAATAGGATGGAAAGCCCAGAAATAAATCCACATAGTTATGATCAATTGATTTTCAACAGAGGTGCCAAGAACACACAATGCAGAAAGGACACTCTTGTCAATAAATGGTGTTGGGAAAACTGGCTATCAACACACAAAAGAATAAAATTAGATTATATTTCACACCATATATAAAAATCAACTCAAAATGGATTATACTTAAATGTAAGACCTGAAGCTGTAAAACTAGCAGAAGACAACGTAGGCAAAAAAGTTCCATAACATTTTTTGTATATGACCTTAAAAGCACAGGAAACACAACCAAAAGTAGACAAATGGGATGGAATCAAACTAAAAAGCTTCTGCACAGCAAGAGAAACTATTAACAGAGTGAAGAGACAACCAACATAATGGGAGAAAATATGTGTAAATCATACATCTAATAAGGGGTTAATATCCAAAACATATAAACAACTAAAACAACTCATTAGCAAGAAAACAAATAGCCCAATTAAAAAATTGGCAAAAAGCCTGAATAGATATTTCTCAAAAGAATACATACACGCCAGGCACGGTGGCTCACTCCTGTAATCCCAGTACTTTAGGAGGCCAAGGCAGGTGGATCGCTTGAGGTCAGGAGTTTGAGACCAGCCTGACCAATATGGTGAAACTCCATCTCTACTAAAAATAAAAATAAAAAAAAAATTAGCTAGGCGTGGTGATACACTCCTGTAATCCCAGCTACTTGGGAGGCTGAGGCAGGAGAATTGCTTCAACCCAGGAGGCAGACGTTGCAGTGAGCCAAAATCGCACCATCGCTCTCCAGCCCGGGCAACAAGAGTGAAACTCCTACTAAAAAAAAAAAAAAAAAAAGAATACATACAGAGAGCTAATTGGTACATGCAAAAATGCTCAGCATCACTAATCATTAGGGAAATGCAAACTAAGACCACAATGAGATATCACCTCTCACCTGTTAGAGTAGCTTTTATCAAAATGATGAAAGATAACAAGTATTGGCAAGGACGTGAAGAAAAGGAAACTTTTGTACATTATAGGTGGGAATGTGAATTAGCACAGCCATTATGAAAAACAGTATGAAGGTTTCTCAAACAACCAAAAATAGATCTACCATATGATCCACTAATCCTACTTCTGCATATATATCCCAAGGAATTGAAATCCATATCTCAAAGGGATATCTGCCCTCCCATATTTACTGCAGTATTGTTCACAATAGTCAAGATATGGCATCAACCTAAGTGTCCATTAATGGATGAATGGATAAAGAAAATGTGGTATATATACACAATGGAATGCTATTCCACTTTAAAAACAAAAGAAATTCTGTCATTTGTGACAACATGGATGAACCTGGAGGACATTATTCTAAATGAAATAAGCCAGGCATGGAAAGGCAAATACCACATGATCTCACTTTTATATGAAATCTAAAAAAGTTGAACTCACAGAAGTAGAGAGTAGAAAAATGGTTACCAGAGGCTAAGGGATTGGGGAGGGAAGGAATGGGAAATTTTTATCAAAGGATATAAAGTTTCAGAAAAGAGGAATAATTTTTTAGATCTATTGTACAGCAGGGTGACTACAGTCAATAATAGTGCATTGTATATCTCAAAATAACAAAGAGTAAATTTCAAATGCCTCACCATAAAAAATGATAGGTAAGCAAGGTGATGGATATGTTAATTAGTTTGACTTAATTATTCCACATTGTACACATATATCAAAGCATTACATTGTACCCCATAAATGTATACAAGTATGATTTGTCAGTTCAAAATAATGTTAGTTCTTGAAAATTCACTAAATTTAGTTCATGATCCATCAATAAGCTGTGATCCAATGTTCAAAAAACACTAGTATAGAGCACCTAACTTCAGTTGCATATAATTTTCTCAGTTTTCCTGATCCACTTACCTGACATGGGACCAGAGATCTAAAGGAGGATGTAGCAGGAGGACAAGGGTTTATATATTCTAGGATAATGGCAAGAGAAATGTACAAAGATGGACATTGGCTGAATAAGAAAGAAGTCAAATGAGAACAAAGGGAGAGGCCCAGGAACTGCAGGTCTCAGTGTAACTGAAGAATAGGTGTTGCAGGTATTAGAAGGAAAAAAGGAGCTGAGAACTAGTTCTTAGATTTAAAGTGCCAGAGGCAGAGTGATTCTGGATGATGACAAGCCCAGGTATGACCCTGAGATTCTGGACGATTCATGGAAGTAGATGCAAGGACTGAGGAATCAGACAGAAACCATAAAGTGTTTGTTGCAAAAGTCTAGATGTATTGTGAGTATTGCCTAGGTTAGTTGGTAGAGAAAATTAAAAGCTCAAGATAAATATGAGAAATGTTTTAAATAAGCACCGTCCAAGAGAACTTCCTCCAATGATGAAAGTATTCTATATCTGCCCTATCCAATTCAGTAGCCACTAGACACATGAGCCTATTGAACATTTGAAATGTGGCTAGTGTGACAGAGAAACTTAAATTTTAATTGCATTTATTTCAATTAATTTAAATTTAAATTTAAATAGTCACATGTGGCTATTTAGTGGCTGTAATAGTAGGCAGTACAGTTCTAGATGAAGAATTATCAGGAAGACATAAAGTCAATTAAAAGTTCCACAGTGGGATGGTTCTATAGCACTGGGGACCTGTTGGTACAATTTCTTTGATAGGAAAAAGCAATGTAACCTTTTTATTTTATTTAACAGAATTTTAATCATGCAGAAATGTCCTTTAGAGACCCAGAATCCTTGGTTGGCAGAGAATATAAGATATTGGGGCAAGAGATGTCGAAATACAATTTATCTATGTAAGCTAGTACATAAACCAATGAGTGCATGAATTCCCCAAGACAGTGAAGGTGACTGTAACCAACAGTGATTCATGTGACCACTATCACACACGTTGGGGGGCTTGTAGATTAATAATGTGGGAGTGAAACTGAAGGATTTCATAGAGGGATATAAGAGGAAATTTTAAAATACTTCAACAACTTTCATAAAAATGTATTTGCATACTTATAGCTCTTTCTGTTAAATTTTTCTACTTATTCCCATATGGTTTCTGTTTCTTCATTTAACTCTAGGAGACTCAGTTATCATTAAAAGCTATCACAGGTTTTGAAGCAAACATTATCACAGCCTGAACTGAGCCACAGCTCACCAAGCAACTGCTTCCCAAGTCTAGAGATCTCAAATACAATGAAACAACACACACGTTGTATTCTCCAGGCAGGAACTCAAGCTATAGTGAGAATAAGTACACTTTGTAGAGTATACCTGTGGGGAAACTCAGGTGAACCCCTGAGCATCTAAAGCTTTACCACTCTGTCCATATCATCAAATTTTATGGGACCTGTGGCATCCTAAATTCCAGGTGGAAGGTGTTTGTCTTAGAGAGATACTCTTGATTTTACAGAATTAGACAGCTAAGAGAGAAATCTCTTTCATTAAGTTCTCAACATTTGGCTTTAAGCACTATGCTTACTTTGTACATGTGCCCCTAGACTCTCCTTCCCCCAATTTTTCCTGGCCCAAAGTCTATTTCCCTCATTTATGGTGTCCTAAAACACTCCCTGTAAAAGCAGCCCCTTCCAGAAATGAAGCTTACTCAAATCTTACGATTCTACCTTTCGTCATTAAGTTTCTTTCATAGCAGTGCTATTTGCATCCATGTAATTCACTTGCTCTGTCTCAGTTCCACTCTGTTGAGTGTATGATCAGATGAGGAAAAACTATGCCAACCAGAGTAGAATTCACAAAAGGTCACTTATAAAATTTGTACTAATTTTCAGGCTGCTATGCTCTGACATTTACTAGGACCATACAGTTTAACAACAACAACAACAAAAACTCACCCTAAGTCACAGAATCATAGAATTCACTTGCTATGAGATGCCATGGCTTGTAATGGTATGAACATGGTTCACTGCAGCCTCAACCTCCTGGTTTCAAGTAATCCTCCTGCTTCAGCCTCCCAAGTAGCTGAAGCCACAGTGTGTGCCACCACCATACACCACCACGCATGCCACCACGCCCAGCTAATTTTTTAATTTTATAGAAATAGGGTTTCACCATGTTGCCCAGGCTGGTCTCTAACTCCCGGACTCAAGCAATCCTCCCACCTTGGCCTCTCAGAGTTCTGGAATTACAAGTGTGAGCCACTGTGCCCAGCCTACAATCAGCTTTTCAAGTTCCACCAAAAATGAAACAAAAAAAAAACCCTGTTGAAAATTTTTATTAAAATTCCAATGAAGCCTGTGGAAAGAATCAATGTCCCATGATAGTGAGT
The DNA here is from genome assembly GCF_029289425.2 of Pan paniscus. Lineage (NCBI taxonomy): Eukaryota > Metazoa > Chordata > Mammalia > Primates > Hominidae > Pan > Pan paniscus. The sequence continues at coordinate 164,359,085 of NC_073255.2, forward strand.
CTTCTAATGTATCAACATGGTATATCTCTCCACTCATTTAGATCTTCTTTAATGTCTTTCTATAAAGTTTTATAATTTATTTCAAAGGGGTCATATACATCTTTTGGTAGATTTATTCCTAAGCACCATATTTTTTGTTGCTATTGTAAATGAGATTTTCTTTCTTCTGTTGCACTTTCTATTTGTTGATGGCAAAAAAGTTTATACAACAATATGATATCCAACCACCCTCTCATTAATTCCATAAGAAGCCTATAGATTCTTTGAACTTTCTTGGTAGACAGTCATATTATCTGCAATGACCAATTTGTGACTCATTTATTTCTTGCCTTACTGAAAATCCAATAAAATGTTGATGAAAACTGACAATGGTGGAAGTTTTTTGCCTTTTCCTGTTCTTAAAAGAATGCTTCTAAAATTTCACCAAGAATAATATTCTATAATTCACTAAGAATAATGTTCTAGTATTGGAAGTCCTGGCCAGAGCAATCAGGCAAGAGAAAGAAATAAAGTGCATACAAATAGAAAGATAAGAAGTCAAACTATCCCTGTTTGCAGATGACATGATTCTATATCTAGAAAACCCCATAATGTTGGCCCAAATGCTCCTTCAGCTGATAAACGACTTCAGCAAAGTTTCAGGACACAAAACCAATGTACGATAATCACTTGCACTCCTATACACCAACAACACCCAAGCTGAGAGCCAAATCAGGAATACAATCCTATTCACAATTGCCACAAAAAGAATAAAATACCTAGGAATACAGCTAACCAGGGAGGTGAAAGATCTCTACAATGAGAATTACAAAACACTGCTCAAGGAAATCAGAGATAACACAAAGGGAAAAACATCCCCCATGCTCATAGATAGGAAGAATCAGTATCACTAAAATGGCCATACTGCCCAAAGCAATTTACAGATTCAATGCTATTCCTATCAAATTACCAGTGGCACTTTCACAGAACTAGAAAAAAACTATTTTAAAATTCAAATGGAACCAAAAAAAGAGCCCAAATAGCCAAGGTCCTAAGCAAAAAGAACAAAGCTGGAGGTATCACGTTACCTGACTTCAAACTATACAACAGGGCTACAGTAACCAAAACAGCATGGTACTGCTACAAAAACAGACACATAGACCAATGGAACAGAATAGAAACCCCAGAAATAAGGCTGCACACCTACAACCACCTAATCTTCAACCAAGCTGACAAAAACAAGCAATGAGGAAAGGACTCCCTATTCAACAAATGGTGCTGGGATAACTGGCTAGCCATATGCAGAAGATTGAAACAGGACCCCTTCCTTACACCATATACAAAGCCAACTCAAGATGGATTAATGACTTAAATGTAAAACCCAAAACCATAAAAATCCTGGAAATAAACTAGGCAATACCATCCTGGACATAGGAACTGGCAACAATTTCATGACGAAGATGCCAAAAGCAATTGTGACAAGAACAAAAATTGACAAATGGGATCTAATTAAACTTAGAGCTTCTGCACAGCAAAAGAAAGTATCAACAGACATGGGCTATGTTAATTAATTAATTTAATTAATGTATTAATAAGTTAATTAATTAATGCATTAATTAAATTAATTAATTAACACAGAGTGGGAGAAAATATTTGCAAACCATATATCTGACAAAGATATTAATCCAGTACCTAGAAGGAACTTAAAAAATTTACAAGACAAAAACAACCTCGTTAAAAAGTGGGTGAAAAACATGAACAGACATTTTTCAAAAGAAGATATATACGCAGCCAAAAAGCATGTGAAAAAAAGCTCAAATAACACTGATCATTAGAGAAATGCAAATGAAAACCACAATGAGATACCATCTCACACCAGTCAGAATGACTGTTATTAAAAAGTCAAAAAATAACACATGCTGGCAAGGTTTCAGAGAAAAGGGAAAACTTATACACTATTGGTGGAAGTGTAAATTAGTTCATCCATTGTAGAAAGCAGTGTGGTAATTCCTCCGAGAGGTAAAATCAGAAACACCATTTGACCCAGCAATCCCATTACTGAGTATAGGCAGAGGGATATAAATTATTCTGCCATAAAGACACATGCATGCAAATGTTCATTGCAGCACTATTCACAATAGCAAAGACAAAAATCAGCCTAAATGCCCATTGACAACAGATGGGATAAAGAAAATGTGGTACATATACACCATGGAATACCATGTCACCATAAAAAAGAACGAGATCATGTCTTTCCTGGGAAAATGTATGGAGCTGGAGGCCATTATCTTTAGCAAACTAACAGAGTAACAGAAAACCAAATACCAGATGTTCTCACTTATAAGTGGGAGCTAAATGATGAGAACACATGGACACAAAGAAGAGAACAACAGACACTGGGGCCTACTTGAGTAGGGAGAAAGTTAGAGGAGGAAGAGAGGCAAAAAAAATAATTGGGCACTGGGCTTAGTACCTGGGTAATGAAATAATCTCTACAACAAATCCCTGTGACTTGAGTTTACCTATATAACAAACCTGCATGTGTACCCCAAACCTAAAGAAAAAGTTAAAAAAGAAAAAAAGAATAATGTTCACTGTAGGTTTGATTTGGTTTGGTTTAGATACCCTTTACCTGGTTAAGGAATTGTCCTTCAATATTTAGCTTCATGCAAATTTTTAAAATTATGAATGAGTTTTGAATCTGTCATATGTTTTCTGCTGACTTCTCTTGCAAGCTTGGAGCTCAGTTTTCCCAGGTGGTCAAAATCAGTTACCACTCATCCAACTGCTTTCCACCTTCCTACTTTTGACTGCTATTGTCTCCTCACTTTTCTTATAGGTTTATATCTTTTAAAAAACATCCATTGGTTGTCATTTTTATAATTTGGGGGAGGGAGTGAAGTGAATGCATACATTCAATCCATAATCTTTAACTGGCCATTTTCCATCCTTAAAATTTTTCCTTCACATTTAAGTTAAATTCTAAAGTGTCACTCCCCCCCGCAACTTGCATGCTATTTTTACCCTTTGCAATTTATGTTACTGTTGTCTATCATTTAACTTTAATTTTTTAATCCCCACGGAAGACATTATTGTTTTAGATAGATAAGATTTGTTAGATTACCAACTTTTTTTGCCCACCGGACCTTCTTCTATTTCAGACCTTACTCTCGGAGGCATTTTTCTTATTCCTTCAGAATTGTAGTCTCAAGGTGTAGTTTATGGACCTGTAGGGACCCTGAGACCCTTTCTGGGGCCCACAAGGTCAAAACTACTTTCATAATAATACCAAGATGTTATTAGTCTTTTTCTCTGTGTTGACATGTACACTAGTGGTGCAGAAGCAATGGTGGGTTCAAACATCTGGTGACTTAGCATGAATCAAGACAGTGGCACCAAACAATGCTGGTAACCTTGCATTCTTCACTGCCGCACACTCACAGTAAATTTCTAAAATGTCAGTTATGCTTAACAATGTGCTTGGTGAAGCAGAAAAAATATATATTAATTTTATTAAATCTTGACCTTTAAGCAATGTCTTTTTAATATTCTCTGTGACAAAATGGGAACTACAAAAGGCACTTCTTCTGAATACTGAAGTATGATCGTTTTCTCAAGGAAAAACACTTCTGCGATTGAGTTGCAAGCTGACGTAACCGGTTTTTTCATGGAACGCTATCTTTACTTAAAAGGATGACTGACAGATGAACTATGGCTATTCAGACTTGGATAATTGGCAGACATTTTCTCAAAATGGAACGAAGTGAGCCTGTAACTTCAAGGAAAACAATCAACAGAACTTGTTGCCAATGATAAAATTCAAGTTTTTAAGCAAAAATTAGAATTTTAGAAAACTTGTATTTGCCACCATGGGTCTGACAGCTTCCCAATACTTGGACTTTTCTAATGAGATCAGTGGTGATGTTAATGAACGTAATTTTGGTGTAAATGTTTGGAAGATCTACCTGATTCAATGAATCAATATTTTCAAAACAGGTAAGTATAATAGTTAAAAAATTTTTAATTAATGGGTTAATTAAACAGTAAACAGTTGAAGAGAGAATTATTGATATATGGATTTTTTAAAAAGTACTCATAATACAGCAGAGAAAACAAGGAGATGGAAAAAGTGAAAGACAATTTAGCACAAACAAGCCTGTTTCTATTTTGCAAATTCTGTGTGGTTTCTTTTATAGATTCCTGCTTATTTTGGGTAGTTCCTTATTGCTTTACATTTCTGTGAGATACCTGGGTATACATAATTGTTTGATATTCTACATCTTGATCATTCCAAAATTAGAATTCATGAGGACTCTAAATCCTTCGTTTATTGTTTCTGCTGACTCTCCCCATGGTGAGACAGAGGCTTTTTCTTCTGTCATGTTGGTGATCTTCGATGATGAGCCCATGTTTGGTAGATCTTCATCTATGGAATCCTGAGGGGCTAATTGAGGTTGACTTCCTCCAGAGCAGCTTTATCCTTGCTTCCACTGGGGGCCAGGGGGCGCCAGACCTCAGCTGCCTTATTCCCTTCCAGGTTCCATTCACTGGCCTTGGGTTGAGCCCAAAGCTTAGTGTCCTGATTGCATTTGCTTACTGCTCACTGCATCTCCTTTTCAGATTTCAACAAAGTATTCTCTCTCTTTTTTTTTTTTTAACACCCTTGGATATTTCTCTTATTTCCTACAAACCTAGCACTGCATTTGAAATTACAATGTTACTCAAGCAGATATAATGTAATCAAAATACAACTTTATTTTTTCCTCCCACTGTTCCATTAGGCTTTATTTAGCAGGAGTAAAGTTTCCCTGAGCCTGGATGAAAATCTTGATTCAGAAACTAGATTGTCCAATTCTGTATAACAATTATAACTCTGGGCTTGACTTACAGTAAAACTCCTCCTCCCCCAGCTTGGTTCTGCTTCAGGCTGAAAGCCTACAATGAGAAAGAGTGGCTGATTAGCTTCTTCCTTTATTTACTGCCTTGTGCTTCCCTTCTCCCCCCTTCCCCTTCCCTCTCCCAGCTGTTTTCATGTCCTCAAAGTCAAAGCAGGAAGATGGTAGACAGGAAAAGGAAAAAATATTCTGTGAACTGATATCTTCATGCCCTGAGGGTCATGAGCTCTTCAAAGGTTCCTATCACTGTACGCCTTTCTCCTGCAACATCTAGCCCCAGGTAGGTGCATTTCTAGCCTGAATGATCATGCATGATTCCTCTCTTCATTTTTGTACATCAGCGGTACATAACCAGCTTCTATCTTCAGAAATCACTTTCTTCCAGGTGGCAGGCTCTAAGAGAAACCATGCTGGCTCTCAGCACCCACATGTAGGCCCTTTGAAACAATGAGACAGGCTTTGCTAAAAAACAAAACACAAGAAACCCTAGGCCAACCCCTTCCCATGTTTGCCAAGAGAGTGGTTAGTCAGCTCTTTTCTTGCCCTCTAGATTTCCAACATCAGAGTCAAGCCCCAGCCCACACATATCAAAGGTCTCCAGGTACCATGGTAGTCCTCCTCAGTAGACCTCAGATGAAGAAGAAAGTATCTCCCTCTGTGTCGGGGGAGGAAGTGGGACTTTACTGTTTTCTCCGAAGATGCTTCCTCACTAAATGCTTTTCCTCTCTCCTTGCGCTAACCGCATTTCACATTATTGGTCTACCACGTCATGGAGTAGTTCTCCAAATATTCACATTCTCTTTGGTATCTATTATATTGGTGTTTCAGTCAACCTCAAGGGGAAGGATTTCAGTCCAACATCCTGTTACTCAACATAAATATGTTTTATCCATGCTCTAGCTGTGTATTTAGTTCAACATACTGGAGGAAGCAGAATACTGTTCTAATAAACTTGATGTGAAATAACTCACTTACGTTTCATAAATATATGACAAACTGATTTAAAAATAAGGACTTTGGGAGGCTGAGGCAGGTGGATCATGAGGTCAGGAGATCAAGACCATCCTGGCCAACATGGTGAAACCCCATCTCCACTAAAAATACAAAAAATTAGTCAGGAGTGGTGGCGTGTGCCTGTAGTCCCAGCTACTAGGGAGGCTGAGGCAGGAGAATCGCTTGAACCCAGGAGGCAGAGGTTGCAGTGAGCCGAGACTGCGCCACTGCACTCCAGCCTGGTGACAGAGCGAGAGTCTGTCACAAAAAAATTAAAAAATAAAAAATGAGGAATAAGGCTGCAGTGTTTATTTAGTCCTATGCTAACAGTCCTGAGCTGTGAAGAAGAGTATAACCATAAATCAATGTCATGTCCAGAAAATAATGATCAAGGATACTATAGAGAAGGGCCTGGTTTCTTCACTACACATTGTGCTTCATATACTATGTTACATGAGTATGTCTGAGCCCACTTTTACCTCATTTGGATGCACGTGAGGCCATTTATTCCTCCAGATACACATTGTATAGTTATTTTCTGCTCTAGTAAATTAATAGCTTAATTAGCACCTTAATTTGATTTTAAAGGCTGAAAAATACAGGTAATAGTGTATTCTCTTTAGAGAAAAATTCTAAATAATCACACTTTGTGTCTAGTTATTAAACATGCGAACTGTAGTTTTTATACAAAAATAGAAAAAACCAATACCTACTAAAAGCTATTTTGGGCAATTAGGAGGAATTCTCTTGTTTACATTAGAGGAGAAATAGTACAAAAGTAACTGAACACATGCCAGAATAATTAGCAGACTCTTGGCTCATTTAAATTATGTGCACATTGCCATTTTAATGCATTTTTTAAATACCCACTTGCAATTCTATTTTATTTTTAGAAGAAAATTAGTAGCTTTCTACTAGGTATGATTAGTAAAACCAGATTTGTTTCCTGCTTTCCTGGAAAACATAAAACTTCCTGGCCTTATAGACCCATTTTTAATAATAATTAAAAACATAAAATAATAATAATCATACTTTGGATTTATACAACACTTGTGCATGAAAACTGGAGGCACTCTTTTGTAAGATAATTTCTCTGTAGGAATATTATGCTGTTTCTTCATGCTCACTATATAATATGTTGATCCTAAGGACCATCTAATATTAATGATAAAAGGATTAAGACTGCAATTTTCTTTTTTTAGGAAAATACCCGAGTGACCTCCTCAAAACAAATTCAGGGCATGAATTTTACACATTTTCTTCTAAATTTAAGGTCTCTGATGATTAGTTACAAAGTAATGATTAGCAAGAAGTGCACCAATTAGCATGTTTTGTATCCTAAGAAATAAAAACAAGACAGCAAAGACGGAAGATAGGAATTTCTCTTTTCGAAGGCATAAATGCAGAGAATTTAGTCAAAAGGATAGCAGACACACTGATCTAAAAGCCATAATCTAGACTAATAAAATTATTATCATTAAAATGTTACAACATACACAGCTCAGCTAAGTAGCATACATGCCTCACTCAGACTTCAGAATATGTGGAAAACATACACACGACCTGTCCACAGTTATCCTGTGCCCAATCTGCTCTAGGCACCAATCAGGTGCCATGTGAGGATGCAAAAGTAACTGTAACAAGGCATGAGCCCTTCAGAAGCTTCCAGTCTACTAAGAAAGATGACTGGTGTAGAGATGGCTATTATATCAAGGTAACTTCAGAAAATCTCTAAGAGAGAATCAAAGTGCTGAGGAAATTCACAGAAGGGAGCTACTAATTTGCAAGGAGGGACCGGGGAAGTCAAACACTGCCCTCAACCAAATGGCCACACAAAGCCATAGGAAGGGCCCTTTAAGGCTAACGTGAACATTTGTCACACTCAATCATTGGGCAGGGACGCAGTCCCACTTCATTCATACAAACTCTGCTTGCAGAACTATACAAAAATAAAATTATAAGGGTATGTCTATCATGGAAATGTCTACAAGCAAAAGATGGTGAGGCAAGTTCAGAAAATATGGTCAAGTTATCCAAAAAGACAAAAGCAGAGACCCTGGTGGAGTCATTAACGTCACGCAGGATATTTTATTTGGGGTTCTTTAGCTCTAGATTCACGTCTTAAGTAGGATATTTAGAAGGTGTGATCTGGTCCCACCTAATCTGGACACATAGTGTTAGGGAGCTGTCATCTAATGAAGGAGTCTGCATGTCATATAACATTTCTGTGCTCTCTCTAAGACTGAGAATGAGGAACGACTAGCACATTAAGTTGAGATCAAGTGAAAGGAGGAAACTTCACTGCTAGCTCAAGAACACCGAGGTTTTCTGCCTTCATTCCCCTCTTTGCTTTGAAAGAAAAATGCTAACTATAATAGTATCTTCTTTACTTTTGGAGGCTTATTCCTGTTTGGTGATCTACAATCAAGCTACAATTATGGAGAATAGATACATCACTCAGGTTCTTGAAATTATGCGTTCATAGTTTTCAAGATATGTGTGCAATAATATTCATACTATTTTATCATATTTTTGACAACAAAATAACATGTATAAAATATTCTCTTTAAAACTAATAATTTTTGCAAAAATATAAAGATATGATTATATACAGTATTTTAAAACAGCTCTTCCAGGACATGTAGCTTCTAGTTTGTGAGCTGATTTAATTTGACCTGTGAAAATTAATCAACATTCTAATCTTTGATCCATGCATGTAATTCCATTGATTTCAGTGGAATCTATCTTCAAGGGCTAAGGGTAGAATTGCTCCATAATTATCTTTACCAATACAGTTGCTATATTTATTACAAAAGCCACTCCACTTTCCACACTGGCTTTTAGAAACTCAGAGTACATACATTGTATTCTATCGGATTTGTTTCTCCCATATGCAGAATGTAAAATCCATCATGAAATCTGTAATATAAAATAACCAGAAAAAGAATTTGTCTGAATTGATGACAGTGAATGCTCCTGAATATTTCAGAGGAAGATACAAGTTTATGTTTACTTCTTTATTATGTAACCTGGGATGGAGTCAAAGGCATCGGATTGTTCCCTCTACCAGTCTGTTATTACCATTCAGCATTAATATTGATATGCATTAATATATGTAAACCTTATGTTTTTGTCTTATCCTTCAAGATAATATCTTTAAGCTTTTACAATCTCTTCCTGATCCCTTTCCAAAATTCATTCTATCACATGCCTCAGCAATACCTTCTAGCCATAGTCCAACAATATGACATGGAACTTAGATGCTTAACCACTGAAAAGGGCACTTCCCTCTTTCAAAACCAGAAGAATTGGGTACTGAAACAACCAGTACCAAGAAAATTAAACCAGTTCACAGAACTTTCTCACGAGACATCAGTTAAAATACTCAAGCCCATAGCAAAACAAATTGAGTAGGATGTCATAGATTCAAAATGTCACAGAATCTTTTTCATTAGTTTTCTTCAGAAAGGAACTACAAAGTTACAGGTACACATGAAAAAGGGCCCAGGACTATGCCCAGGGTAATCAGGAACATTTTGGATTTCTTTCTGCTGTCAAAACCTGCCATTAGCACTTTGGGAGGCCAAGGCAGGCAGATCACAAGGTCAGGAGTTCAAGACCAGCTTGGCCAATATGGTGACACTCCGTCTCTACTAAAAATACAAAAATTAGCCAGGCATGGTGGCGTGCACCTGTAGTCCTAGCTACTCGGGAGGCTGAGGCAGAGAATTGCTTGAAGCTGGGGGGCAGAGGTTGCAATAAGCCGAGATCGTGCCACTGCACTCCAGCCTGGGTGACAGAGTGGGACTCCATTAGAAAACAAAAACAAAAACAAAAAAAACCTGCCATCAGGCACAGTTTATCTGCAAAGTACATAGCTACATTGGAACCAACTAACAGTCTTACTAAACTAGTGTCATCATCAATACAGTCTTCAGGACCCAAAAGATATTAAAATCGGCACATATCACCTAATTTTTTCTATTAAAAATATCTATTTCTTCTAAAAAGATTAGCTCAAAATTGATTATGGACTTCCATGTAAACATAAAACTATAAAACTTTAGAAACACGAACATTGAAGAAAAACTTCAGGTCTAGCGCTAGGCAAAAAGTTCTCAGACTTGACACAAAAAAAGCATGATATATATAAGGAAAATGTGATAAATTGAACTTTATCCAGTTAAGAACTTTTGCTTTCAAAAGATAATGTGAAGAGGATTAAAAGTAGGCTACAGTCTGGGAGAAAATATTCGCAAATCACATACCTGACAAAAGGCTAGTATTTAAAATTGTAAAGAATTCTCCGAATTCTGTTTTTTAAAAATCTGTTAGAAAATGGGCAAAACCCATGAATGGATATTTCAATGAAAAGGACACACAGTGGTAAATAAGAGCATGAAAAAATGTTTGATGTTATTAGCCATCAGGAAAATGCAAATAAGAGCCAACCACAATGTGGTATCACTACACACCTAATCAGAATGGCTACAGTGAAAAATGGTGGCAACATCAAATAATGCTAGTGAAAATGCAGGAAAAAAAATCACTCGTACATTGCTGGTGAAAATGTAGAATGGTTTGGTTACTCTGGAAAACAGTTTGGCAGTGTGGGAGGCTGAATCGTTCCCCCCCCCAAAGATGTCCATGTCCTAATCTCCTATACCTTTGAAAATGTTTCCTTATATGGCCAAAGAGACTTTGTAGATGTAATTAAGTTAAAATCTTGAGATGACAGGATTCTTCTGAATTATCTAGGTAGATACATAGGTGCAATATAATCACAAGAGTCCTTCTAAGAGGAAGGCAGGAGGTCAGAGAGAGGAGGAGACACTACAAACCTGGCTTTACACGTGGAGAAAGGAACCACAAACAGCCTCTAGAAGCTAAAGGAGGCAAGGAATAGATTCTCCCCTGGAGCCTCCAGAAGAAAAATTAGCCCCTGCTGACCCTGTAAGGCTCATTGCAGACTTCTGACCTCTAGACCTTCAAGAGAACAAATTTGTGTTTTCTTTAAGCCATCAAGTTTGCAGCAACAATGGGAAACTAATACAGGCAGGTTCTTATAAAACTAAATATACAACTCCCATACAGCACAGTAAGTGTACTCTTGGGCATTTATCCCAGAGAAATGAAAAAAAACTTATGTTTGCACAAATTGTTACAGCAGCCTTTTTTGTAATAGTCAAAGCTGCAAACAGTCCAGATGTCATTTAACAGGGGGGTTAAACAAACAGCAGTGCATGCATATATCATACCTACATACCTTTTATTGCTGAGAATATTACTCAGCTATAAAAAGGAATGAACTATTGATACATGCAGCAACTTGAATGAACCTCAAGAAAATTATGCTGATGAAAAAGGCCAATCCCAAAAGCTTACAGACTGTATAATTCCATTTGTCATTCTTGAAATTACAAAATTATAGAAATGGATAACAGATTAGGAATAGAAGGTATGGCAGGAGGGAGAAAAGTGGGTGTGGTTATAAAAGATCAACATGAAGGATCCTTGCAGTGATGGAATTGTTCAGGATCTTGACTGCAGTGGTGGGTGTGTGAACCAACACATGTGATAAAATCATAGAGAACAAAATACACACTTACACAAGTACAAATAAAACTTGAGAAATCTGAAAAAGAAAGGAAGGGCCAAGCACAATGGCTTGCACCTATAACCCCAGTGCTTTGAGATATCAGTGTGGGAGGATCATTTAAGGCCAGGAGTTTGAGACCGGCCTGGACAACATAGTGAGACCCCATCTCTACAAAAAACAATTTTTTTTTAATTAGCCAGGTGTCATGGTACATGCCTATAGTCCTGGCTACTCAGGATACTGAGGCAGCAAGATTGCTTGAGTCTGGGAGCTTGAGGCTGCAGTGACCTGTGATTGCAACACCGCACTCCAGCCAGAGTGACCTAGTAAAACTTTGTCTCTAAAAAAAAAATCAAAAATTAAAATTTAAAAAGGTAGGTTTTATCAATGTCGGTGTCTTGGTTGTGACATTGTACTATAGTTTTGCAGGATGCTACCATTGGAGAAAACTGAATAAAGGGTAAATGGGATTTCTCTATATTATTTCTTACAAATGTATGTGAATTTATAATTATCTCAAAATTTCAATTAAAAGAGACATTTATTAAAAAGGAAGTCCTGTCATTTGCAACAACCTAGATTAACCTGGAAGACATTGTGTTAAGTGAAATAAGCCAGACACAGATATGGCATGATCTCACCTATATGTGGAATCTAAAAAACATGAACCCACAAAAGCAGAGAGTAGAACTTCTTCCAACCAGAAGTTGGAAGAATGTTGGCCAAAATGAAGTAGGAGGTGGGACTCAACTCTAGGCAGGGCTTGGATCAAATTGAGGACTAGCTAAAACAGGGACAGGATGGAAGCAGCTTACCATAAGACACATGCCTACCACATTGCCATGTCAGTTTACCATTGCCACGGCAACACCTGGGAGTTACCACCCCTTTCCATGACAATGACCTGACAACTCAGATGTTACCACCCCTTTCCTAGAAATTTCTGCATAATCTGCCCTTTAATTTACATATTCTAAAAAGCGGGTATAAACGCAGCATGTTCTCATTCGTAAGTGGGAGTTGAACAATGAGAACACATGGACACAGGGAGGGGAACATAACACACCAGGGCCTGTCATTGGGTGGGGGACTAGGGGAGCGATAGCATTAGGAGAAATACCTAATGTAGATGACAGGTTGATGGGTGCAGCAAACCACCATGGCACGTGTATACCTATGTAACAAACCTGCATGTTCTGCACATGTACCCCAGAACTTAAAGTGTAATTAAAAAAAAAAAAAAGAAAGAAAGAACAAGTAGGGGAATAGGGGAAGGGAGACAAGAAAGGAAAAATGAGCAGATTATGAGTGTGAGCGACTGGGGCTCAATCCCACTGGGGGCCTCTGGGAGACAGTGAAGAACATGACTCAGAGTTCTCCCACGTGAGGGGTGAGGGTGCTGGATTTTTATTATAAATAAAGTCACAGGGAACAGAGAAAAAATTAAAAAATTAAAAATTAAAAGTGGGTATAAATGAGTGCAGAACTGCCGCTGAACTGCTACTCTGGGCACACTGACTGTGGGGTAGCCCTGCTGTGCAAAGAACAGTGCTGCTGCTGCTGCCACTGCCTCTGCTGCTGCTGCTGTACACTGCTGCTTCAATAAAAGTTGCTAGCAGTACCAGCTCATCCTTGAATTCTTTCATGCACTTTCACCGGACAGTTTCTTATGCTGTCAACAATAGCCACAGGAACAAAGCCTAAAGGAAACTGGACTTAGCCAAAAATAATTCTGTCTGCAAGCTTATCGTCATTCAGTTAAAAGTTTAATATCCGCGGGGCGCGGTGGCTCACGCCTGTAATCCCAACACTTTGGGAGGCCGAGGCAGGCAGATCACAAGGTCAGGAGTTTGAGACCAGCCTGGCCAACATGGTGAAACCCCATCTCTACTAAAAATACAAAAGTTAGCCGGGCATAGTGGCATGTGCCTGTAATCCCAGCTACTCGGGAGGCTGAGGCAGGAGAATCGCTTGAACCCAGGAGGCAGAGGTAGAAGTGAGCCAAGATCGCACCATTGCACTCCAGCCTGGGTGACAGAGTGAGACTCCATCTTAGAAAAAAAAAAGTTTAATATCCAGGTTGCCACTTTGCATAATGGTCTAAAGAACAGCAGCCTAGTGATACATGTAGATCAGCCTCTAACAACATGTGCTTTTGGTCACAGTATCAGGCAGTCACAATGAAAGAAATCAACTGCTTATCCTACTCTTGGTACTCTCAGAGCTGCACAAATCCCACAAAACCACTGGGCCCAAGGACCTGTAAAACCTAGGCATGAGGCAAGAAGAATGGAACATATCACAGATCTATTGCATCTCTTAAGTCAGCATAAATTTTCAAAGGACACAATGGAGCCTGATGAAAGGGTAAATATGGCATTCTTAAGAGCCAGTGACTGTGTCCCAAAAAAATATATTTGCTAACATTTAACCAATTTATGCTTTACCATTAACTAGCCCCTCCCTGCACAAAACCCTGGTCCATTCCAAGACATTCATTATCAGACAATTTCACCCAACTGCTATCATGCTGCAGTTTGTTGCAAAAAGATGTACTGAAATGGCATCAACTCTCCTCCATTCTCATGATCAGATGAAATTTCCATAGTGTAAGAAGCTATTCTCTGTATACAGAAAAGCTTTCATTATAATGAACTTGTGTTGACACTTTTTAAGGGGGAGAGGTAGCTGACAAAATTCATACATTAAATCAGAGCCTAAAGTATGGCTTGAGAGGAGACTCCCAAACCCTGCTGTGTATTGTATCACAACACTGACATCTGTTGGCTACAAGTGTACTGAATCCTCCTTGTGTCCTGTCCCTTCTTTCTCTGCAGCTTTCATAGCTCCTTCTAAATCAAATCTCCTACTGACCCTAAACCATTTAATGTGTGTTATGTCCTTCATTCCTAAAAGATTACAAACTCATAATCATGGTTTCTCATGTTAGTCTTTCACTGTCTTAGGAAATAAGATTTTATGCCATGTTAATTATTTTCTAAACCAAAATCAAACACCCATATATGCAACAGCCCCATTAACTCAGGCACAAGCTACACCAATGAGAACTGTCATTTTACTGATAGAATTATAAAAGATAACCTATGAGAAAGATTACACACACATGTTTTTTGAAACATCACATGTTCCCATGTAAATACTTCCTGCCATTCATGCTGCTGACTACTTTCTCCTCCTTGACTCTCCTCTAATTCTCCTATCTTTACCCCATCCTCCACGAAGTGTTCTCCTGTCTGTGATCTTATACTCCTTTTTTTCCTCTGCCTACTAACTCTGGGGATGCTGAAAAACCCCCTATCCAGCCCTTCAGAGGTTCCCTTCCAACACTTAGTATCTAGAAGACTGCGTCTAAGCATATGGTTTAATTCGCAATATAATCTGAATGCACAAATCAATACCTGCAGTCCTGACCTTCCCTTCTCTCTCCTAGTCAATATCTCCTGATGTTTCAAAGGCTTAGAATAGGAGGATTGCCTTCACAGTCCCTTCTTTGATGCGATAATTTTATGCCCTATCAATATCTATTGCTTTAACGGCTAAAAATTAAGAATTGTCTCCCTACTGAATCATCGCCCCTTTCCAACTCCCCTATTTCATCAAATGCAGCATAACCTTCCCAGCCTTGTCATGGATACTGAGGCTGGCTCCTCTCTTCCCCTGTACCCCTTCCTGCAGTAAGAGTTCTAATCTCAAATCCCACTGCCTTTCACCTAGACAGAAATAATGGAGTGCTTATCTTCTTTCAAGAAACCAATCACGATGTACTGATGACTCCCAAATCCCCATCTCCACCCCAGACCTCTCACCTAACCGTCAGACCTACATAATCCAAACAGTTATTGGTCATCCTCTCTTGGATAACTTCAGGATATCTGAAATTCTACATATGCAGAATCAAATTTCTATTCTCCCCTTTCCCCTCCACACCTGCCTCCCTACCCCCCACACCTCCCCCATTCTTTATCTCTGTAAATGGAAGGAGCAGTGATTTATTATCCAAGCTGGAAACCTGGGAGTCATCCACAACTCCTGCCTGTCCTTCAGATATCATATCCAATCAATCACAGAAGTTTAATGTGCCTGTTGATTCTGGCTCCTGAGTAACTTTATTTCATTCATGGCTCACCAACCCAACTGTGGCAGAGACTGCTGTCTGACCATCCAAGATTTGTGCTCCTCTTCTGTAGCATGGAATTGTTACATGGAAACCACTAGTGTCTGGGGTGGAGAAGGGGGCATATGAGTAGTTCTTGCTCATGGAGTGTAGCTGATGTTACTTGTACTATTTAGCACTAAAGAAGCAGATGGGCCTTCCTCAGGCTGTTTCTTCATCTACCAGCTGAATGGAGCAGACTCTCAAGTCTCAGAGGACCACAGGGCCATGAAATAGAAGAAGCCTGGGTCTGTAACTGAGTACTTAGAAGGCCATCTATAGGGAATACCCATGTTGGGCTGTGACACAGCATAAAACAAACTTTATCATGTCAAGCCATGGAGAAAGTTGGGCTTACCTGTTACAGTGCCTACAGCACTCTGACACTACCTAGTTCAGGCCACTATCATTCTCCCCCAGACAATTGCAGGTGGTCCCAGTTGATCTCTGTGCCTTTGGTCCTTATCTATGTCCTCCTCTAGACTGTAAATTCTAGGAAGGCAGAGGCTGGATCTGTCTTGTTCACAGTGTACCCCCATCATGCAGCACAGAGGCTAATACGCAATAAAAATAACCAGGATCTTTCTTCCCAATTACTCCCTAGCTCATACCCTCCACTCTTGGATTTTACTACCTAATGTTTCTCTCCCTATCTCTTACCCCAACAGACACACACACGCACACAGATGCACACACACACACATTCATGGCGGGTTGACTCGAGCCCTCCTTCTAGTCCCAGTTGCTGGTGATTCCCTCACATCCCGCCCCCTCTCATTCCTTCCTATCAAGGCCCATAAATTTTTCCCTGACTTCATCCAAAACTGATTATTCTAACACTGAGTTATCCCATTGCCTTATGTACCTTGTCCTAGGCTTCTCCTTACATTTAAGATAAGTCCTTTGTGCCTGGTGTGTGTTCTTTCCTCCCTCACTGTATTACACACTCACGGAGGAAAGCATCAAGGTTCACTCTTTACAGAGCTCTTCTGTGAATGCTCAATAAATGTCACCCACTGAATCCAATACTTTGCTTTGTGTACTATTCTATCTGGCATCTTCTGGAGTACCTTTTCTTAAAATACTTCAATGTGAGGGATTTTAGTGGAAATTATACATAAATATAAAATGAAACACAGTATTTACAAAGAAAGGGATCTTTCTATTATCTCCTTTGTGGCTATGTAGTTTTCCACAAAGGTGAAATCGATTGTTAGAGCATGAAATAAGCAATTAGGTATACCGTATAATTATTATTAACAGTTAATAATAATTAATATTAATGACAATAATAGTAATTGAATGTCTATTAAATCAGTGTCTAGCACATAGTAAATACTCATAAACATCTCATTTAATTCCAACAACAACCCTGTAAAATGGTCTTCCTTCTGGCCTGAATTTTATCCGCCTTTTCCCGGGATTGCTTTCTTGAAAATGCTGGTCACTGAGGAAGGGGGCTGCACTTGAGACATCTGAAAGGCTCACTGCCTAGGGCTTCCCAAGGTAAGAGTATGCCAGAAAACAGCTGAAGAAGAGGCACCTGGGATCAGCCTCAGAGAAGATGCATCCGTCTTTGTAGGGTAGCTGCTGGGGCAGCAAGGAAATCCTGGTAGTGTGAGACCTATTCCTAATACCGCCATCATCATCACCACTGCCATCCACCCAGTCCCTGTGCTCCACTCGTCACACAACTCTATACACCAGTGTCTGACATTTGGTCTTCCCAATGGTTATGGGTCATCTTAACCAAACAGAAGCTGTGCACCCCACATTCCTGGGATGTCGACACACAGGCCAGCCCAGGACCAAAATGTCTTCAAACTATTCAATTTAGCCCTCCTCAAAGAGATGTAACCTAGCTCTCAAGTAAATTTGTTAAAGCTTTCAGGCATGCCTCACCCTGTTTTTGAAAAATTATTTTTCATTTATGTGCTGTACATTATTACTTTGTGTGCAGGCATTATCTATATTGTACTGCACAAAAATAATTGATTACTCATGAGTGACAGAATAATTGGCACTACCCTGGTTATTCAGCTATTTTTATGCATTATAATTATCAGCTTCACTACACTAGACAGAATTTAATGTTCTTGAAAATTAATATTGTCTAAGGACTTGATACAAAAGAATGTAATGTTCTTAAATTAAAAACTTGTCACACACTGATAGAGTCTCAGATTGTTGGGTATTTATCAACATTTTGTTTTAATCATTTCAAACCCTTTATCAAATCGCAGAGCTTGTAGTCCAAACCAATTCAGTACAACTGAATTCTAGTAAGTTTACAATCTGAATTAGTGTTTGCAATGGTAATATTACATGTTTACAGCTGTACATGTATTGAAGACCTAGAACCTTTTGCCTACTGACCTGCATTATGACTGTGAGTTTCTTGAAAGCAAAAAAAAAAAAAAAAAATGGATGGGGGGGGGTTTATTTATATAAGATCCTAAGTGCCTCATGTGCTAAGGCTGCATGAAATATATTAAATAAGCAGAATAATGTACAACTATAATGCCTAAAAGCTAGAAGAAATTCTATCCTCTGCACTGTGGTCTAGCTGTCATGCAAGAGAGAGACCTTTCCAGGATAAAGGCATGGTATGGAGCTGGACCTGGCTCTTAGTATCATTCTACCCATGGTGGCAGGACCCAAATAGGATATCTGTAACTATGCTTTTGACTGTATAAAGGGAACCCTCCTTTAAAATGCCAAAATGCTAATTACTCATGAAACTTGGTTTTCTTTTCACCACTGTGTATAATTCCTATGTTTATTCCAGTCTCTGTCTTTCCTCTTGTATTGTCTACCTTTGTATTTTTAACAGCACAGGAATGTTTACATGTTTGTCATCAAGTGCCACTCACCAGGATGGGCCCACAGTCCCCCACTCCCTATTGCTCACCCCCTTGTTGCCTCCCAAACCATGTGCACTGCCATCTGCATGACAGGAATGACTATCCATTTCTCTTCTTTTTCATTTTACCTCATCCTTCCCTCCCAATCCCTTCTATCCTTTTTTTTTCTCAGCAGTTGGTCAAAATATAGAACTACAGCACTTCACTAAAGGGCATCCAAATAGGAAGAGAAGAAATCAAACTACCCCTGTTTGCAGATGACATTATTCTATATCTAGAAAACACCATGGTCTAAGCCCAAAAGCTCCTTCAGCTGACAAACAACTTCAGTAAAGGTGCAGGATACAAAAATCTATGTACAAAAATCACTAGCATTCCTGTACACCAACAACAGCCAAGCCGAGAGCCAAATCACAATCCCATTCACAATTGCCACAACCTAGGAATACAGCTAAGCAGGGAGGTGAAAGATCTCTACAAGAAGAGCTACCAAACTTACTGCTCAAAGAAATCAGAGATGACACAAACGCATGGAAAAACACTCCATGCTCATGGATAGAAAGAATCAATATCATTAAAATGGCCATACTGCCCAAAGCAATTTACAGAGTCAATGCTATTCCTATCAAACTACCAACGACATTCTTCACAGAACTAGAAAAAAATTATTTTAAAATTTAGATGGAACCAGCTGGGCGTGGTGGCTCACGCCTGTAATCCCAGTACTTTGGGAGGCGGAGGCGGGCAGATCAGGAGGTCAGGAGATCGAGACCATCCTGGCTAACACGCTGAAACCCCGTCTCTACTAAAAATACAAAAAATTAGCCAGGAGCGGTGGTGGGCGCCTGTAGTCCCAGCTACTCGGGAGGCTGAGGCAGGAGAATGACGTGAACTCAGGAGGCGGAGCTTGCGGTGAGCCGAGATAGCGCCACTGCGCTCCGGCCTGGGCGAAAGAGCGAGACTCCATATAAAAAAAAAAAATTTTTTTAGATGGAACCAAAAAAGAGCCCAAATATCCAAAGCAATCCTAAGCAAAAAGAACAAAGCTGCAGGAATCATGTTACCTGACTTCAAACTACACTACAGGGCCACAGTCACCAAAGCAGCATGGTACTGCTACAAAAACAGACAAATAGACCAAAAGAACGGAATAGAGAGCCCAGAAATAAGGCCACACATCTACAGCCATCTGATCTTCAACAAAGCTGACAAAAACAAGCAATGGGGAAAAGACTCCTGTGCTGGGACAACTGACTAGCCATATGCAGAAGATTGAAACTGGAACCTTTCCTTGCACCAGATGCAAAAATCAACTCAAGATGGGTTAATGACTTAAATGTAAAACCCAAAACTATTAAAACTCTAGAAGACAAACTAGGCAATACATCCTGGACTTAGGAACTGGTAATGATTTCTTGACAAAGATGCCAAAAGCAATCGCAACAAAAGCAAAAATTGGCAAGTAAGATCTAATTAACCTTAAGAGCTTCTGCACAGAAAAAGAAACTATCCTTTGGGTATATACCCAGTAATGGGATTGCTGGGTCATATGGTATTTCTGGTTCTAGATCCTTGAGGAATGGCCACACTGTCTTCCACAATGGTTGAACTGATTTACACTCCCAACAGTGTGAAAGTGTTCCTATTTCTCCACATCCTCTCCAGCATCTATTGTTTCCTGACTTTTTAATGATCGCCATTCTAACTGGCGTGAGATGGTATCTCATTGTGGTTTTGATTTGCATTCCTCTAATGACCAGTGATGATGAGCTTTTTTTCATATGTTTGTTGGCCACATAAATGTCTTCTTTTGAGAAGTGTCTGTTCATATCCTTCGCCCACTTTTTGATGGGGTTGTTTTTTTCTTGTAAATTTGTTTAAATTCCTTGTAGATTCTGGATATTAGCCCTTCGTCAGATGGATAGATTGCAAACATTTTCTCCCATTCTGTAGGTTGCCTGTTCACTCTGATGTTAGTTTCTTTTGCTGTGCAGAAGCTCTTTAGTTTAATTAGGTCCCATTTGTCAATTTTGGCTTTTGTTGCCATTGCTTTTGGTGTTTTACTCATGAAGTCTTTGCCCATGCCTATGTCCTGAATGGTATTGCCTAGGTTTCCTTCTTGGGTTTTTATGGTTTTAGGTCTTACATTTAAGTCATTAATCCGTCTTGAGTTAATTTTTGTATAAGGTGTAAGGAAGGGGTCCAGTTTCAGTTTTCTGCATATGGCTAGCCAGTTTTCCCAACACCACTTATTAAATATGGAATCCTTTCCCCATTGCTTGTTTTTGTCAGATTTGTCAAAGATCAGATGGTGTAGATGTGTGGCATTATTTCTGAGGCCTCTGTTCTGTTCCATTGGTCTATATGTCTGTTTTGGTACCAGTACCATGCTGTTTTGGTTACTGTAGCCTGGTAGCATAGTTTGAAGTCAGGTAGCGTGATGCCTCCAGCTTTGCTCTTTTTGCTGAAAATTGTCATGGCTGTATGAGCTCTTCTTTCATTCCATGTGAAATTTAAAGTAGTTTTTTCTAATTCAGTGAAGAAAATCAATGGTAGCTTGATGGGGATAGCATTGAATCTATAAATTACTTTGGGCAGTATGGCCATTTTCACGATATTAATTATTCCTGTCCATGAGCACAGAATGTTTTTCCATTTGTTTGTGTCCTCTCTTATTTCCTTGAGCAGTGGTGTGTAATTCTCCTTGAAGAGGTCCTTCACATCCCTTGTAAGTTTTATTCCTGGGTATATACCCAAAGGATTTATAAATCATTCTATTCTGACACATGCACACATATGTTTATTGCAGCACTATTCACAATAGCAAAGACTTGGAGCCAACCCAAATGCCCATCAATTATACACTGGATAAAGAAAATGTGGCACATATACAGCATGGAATACTATGCAGCCATAAAAAAAGGATGAGTTCATGTCCTTTGCAGGGACATGGATGAAGCTGGAAACTGTCATTCTCAGCAAACTAACACAGGAACAGGAAACCAAACACCACATGTTCTCACTCGTAAGTAGGAGTTGAACAATGAGAACACATGGACACAGGCAAGGGAACATCGCACACCAGGGCCTGTCAGGGGGGTGGGGGGCTAGGGGAGGGATAGCATTAGGAGAAATACCTAATGTAGATGACAGGTTGATGGGTGCAGCAAACCACCATGGCACGTGTATACCTATGTAATAAACCTGCACCTTCTGCACATGTATCCCAGAACTTAAAGTATAATTAAAAAAAAAAGAAACTATCAACAGAGTAAACAGACAGCCTACAGAATGGGAGAAAATATTCACAAACTATACATCTGACAAAGGTCTAATATCCAGCATCTATAAGGAACTTAAACAAATTTACAAGATAAAAATAAACAACCCCATTAAAAAGTGTGCAAAGAACATGAACAGACACTTTTCAAAAGAACACATTCAACTAAAAAGCATATGAAAAAAATCTCAGTATCACTGGTCATTAGAGAAATGCAAATCAAAACCACAATGAGATACCATCTCATACCAGGCAGAATAACAATTAATAAAAAGTCAAAAAATAACAGATGCTGGCAAGGTTGCAGAGAAAGGGAACACTTATATTCTATTGATGGAAATGTAAATTAGTTCAACCATTGTGGAAAGCAGTGTGGTGATTTCTCAAAGAGCTAAAAACGGAGCTACCATTCGACCCAGCAATCTCATTACTGGGTATATACCAAAGGTATATAAGTGATTCTGTCATAAAGACACATCCACCCATATGTTCATTGCAGCACTATTCACAATAGCAAAGACATGGAATCAACCTAAATGCCCATCAATGGCAGACTGGATAAAGAAAACGTACATATATACTCTGGAATACTACATAGCCATAAAAAATAATGAGAACATGTCCTTTCAGGAACATGGAACATGGAGCTGGAGGCCATCATCCTTAGCAAACTAACACAGGAACAGAAAACCAAATACCACATGCTCTCATTTATAAGTGGGAGCTAAATGATGAAAATACATGGATAAATCAGAGAAACAACAGACACTGGGGCCTACTTGAGGGTGGAGGGTGGGAGGAGGGAGAGGAACAGGAAAAACAACTATTGGTTATGAGGCTTAGTACCTGGGTGACTAGATAATCTGTACCATAAGCCCCTGTGACACAAGTTTACCTATACGACAAACCTGCAAGTGTACCCCTGAACCTAACATAAAAGTTAAAAGAATAATAATAAAGTACTTAATACTTAAGTACTCAGTTATTTAAATTGCCTGTTCCTAATGCAAGAACTAGATTAGTGGACTCTTTTTTCAATCTTATCTTATTTTAAATGATAATTAGGTTGATTCCATATCTCTGCTATTGTGAGTAGTGCTGCAATGAATATACGAGTTTGTGTGTCTTTTTGGTAGGACAATTTATTTTCCTCTGGGTATATATCCAGTAATGGAATTACTGGGTCAAATGGATGTTCTGTTTTAAGTTCTTTGAGAAATTTCCAAACTGCTTTCTATAGTAGCTGAACTAATTTACATTCCCACCAACAGCGTATACGCATTCCCTTTTCTCTGCAACCTCATCAACAGCTGGGTTTTTTTTTTCACTTTTTAATGGCCATTCTGACTTGCCCATCAATGGTGGAGTGGATAAAGAAAATGTGGTCCATATGTACCATGGAGTACTACATAGCCATAAAAAAGAATAAAAGCATGTCCTTTGCAGCAACATGGATGCACCTGGAGGCCATTATCCTAAGCCAATTAATACAGAAACAGAAGAACAAATACCACATGTTCTCGTTTATAAGTGGGAGCTAAACATTGAGTACACACAGACATAAAGATGGCAACAATACACACTGGGGACTACTAGAGGGGGGAGAGGGGAGGGGGCTGAGTGTTGAAAAACTACCTATTGGGTGCTCTGCTCACTATGAGGGTAACGGGATCATTCATATACCAAACCTTGGCAACAGACAATTTACTCATGTAACAAACCTGCCCATGTACACCCTGAACCAAAAATAAAAGTTGAAAAAATAAAATAAAATAATTTGAAAAAAATGAGTCTTTTGTAGGAAAACATAATAAAATGATAAAGTTACATTTTATTTCTGTGGCTTCTGAATTTCTTTTTTCTTCCCTATGAATTAGCAAAAGCTCCTTGATAGAAATTATTTCCCACCCCAACATAACGGTTTAATAGAAGTGAATCAAAGAATCAGAACATTTACTATTATTGGCTTTAGAAAAATTACAGTTAAAAAAGACAAAGCTAGGATCAATCCTAAATTTGGAGTCAAAATTCTATCTTTTGAACATCAGATTAATAGATTAACATAATTGCAAGTAATTGACTATATTGTTTAATATACATCAGTTTAGTAATCAAAGTGATATCTGCCAGCATGATTAACTCCCATAAATTTGCATAGAGGTGCTGGGCACGGTGGCTCATGCCTGTAATCCCAGCACTTTGGGAGGCCAAGGCAGGAGGATTGCCTGAGGTCAGGAGTTTGAGATCAGCCTGGCCAAGATGGCAAAACCCCGTCTCTACTAAAAATACAAAAATTAGCTGGCGCTGTGGCATGCGCCTGTAATCCCAGCTACTTGAGAGGCTGAGGCAGGAGAATCGCTTGAACCTGGGAGGTAGAGGTTGCAGTGAAAAGAGATCACGCCACTGCACTCCAGCCTGGGCAACAGAATGAGACTCTGTCTCAAAAAAAAAAAAAAAAAAGTGTGAATAGAGAAAATGCTCATTACCTCATATCATATGCAAAAACTAGCTCAAAATGGATTATAGACCTAAATGTAAGAATTAAAACTACAAAACTCTTAGAAGAAAACACAAGAATAAATCTTTGTGACTTTAGGTAATATTTTCTTGGATATTACTTTAAAAGTGCAAGTGACAAAAGAAAAATATAGATAAATTGGACCTCATCAATATTAAAAACTTTGTGCTTTAAAGGACACTATCAAGAAAGTGAAAAGACAACCCACGGAATGGGAGAAATATTTGCAAATCATGTAACTGGTAAGGGTCTAGTATCCAGAATATATAAAGAACTCTCAGAAGTGAACCCAATTAACAATGGGCAAATGATTTGAATAGATATAGCTCCAAAGATTATATACAAACAGCAATAAGCACAAGAAAATATGCTCAACATAAACTGTATTTTCCTAATAAAAGGAAAATACAAATAAAAACGTTTATGAGATACCACTTCACATCCAGTAGGATGGTTACAATAAAAAAGATAGATGATAACAAGTGTTCGCAAGGATACAGAAAAATTGGAACCTTCATACATTGCTGGTGGGAATGTAAAATGGTGCAGCCACTGTGTAAAACACTTTGAAAGCTCTTCAAAAGCTAAACACAGAGTTACATATTACCCAGCTATTCCAATCCTAGATATATAGATATATATACAAAAAAAATTGAAAACACACATCCACACAAAAACTTGTACATGAATGTTCATAGCAGCACTATTCACAATAGCTAAAAAGTGGAAATAACCCAAAAATGTCCATTGATTGATAAATACATAAATAAAATGTGGTATATTCAATGGAATATTATTCAGCTTTAAAAAGCAAATGATTCATGCTGCAACATAGGTAAACCTTGAAAATATGCTAAGTGAAAGAAGCCAGACACAAAAGAACCTGCATATTATGTGATTCCATTTACACAAAATGTCCAGAATAGACAAATTCATAGAGACAGAAAGTAGTTGCCAGGGGATAGGGAAGCCGGGTAATGGAAACTGACTGCTAATGGGTGTGGAGTTTCTTTTTGGAGCAATTAAAATACTCTGGAATTAGAAATCAGTGATGGTTGCACAACTCCATGAATATATTAAAAACAACTGGATTGTATACTTTAAAAGTTTGAACATTATAGTATGTCAATATTATCTCAAAAAAGCTGTTATTTCTCTGCAAATGCTTGTCGATAGGAAGAGGATTGTGTTCTAATCAGTGAAGGAGTCTCCAGAAAGAGATGGGAGTGGGGCTCCTAACCCCTGGAGAGGTTAGAATTTCATTCCTCTCAGGGCACCAGGTTCTTGACTCTGGCCTTCCCCTCTCTTTCTCTTTTTAATTCAAAAAATCAGCGCTGTGTTGATGTTACTTTAGGTAAATTAACTTCTGACCTCAGTTTTCTTTTCTGAAGTATTCACCCAGGGGAGTCGTAACCTAGATATTAAGCACACACAATGGACTCAGCAGGGCTACTATTTTAATCTCAGCTCATCCAGCTGGGAGACTCTGGTCATGTTATTTAACCTTGCCAGCCTCACTTATGCTCACTGTAAAGTGACGGATAATTATACCCATCTCACACATTGTAGAGAATGAAACAATCTACAGAGCACTAATTGGGGTCTTGACAGGGAGTGAACACTCTGTAATTATAGCCATTATCTCAGAGGCCCCTTCCAGTTCTAAAATGTTCTGAGACGTCAAATAGAATTATATTTAAGTCATATATATTACAAAAATAGTAATCAACATAGAATAATAGCTTATGATGACATAATGCAGAACTTAATAAGGAAATGTGGAAGAAGTCTTCTGATCATTTTGCACAAACACTTCCATTACGACAGTGTGTACTCAGTACTTTTTTCCATCTTTTGCCAGTTGCCAGATTTCTCAGATGAGAAAGAATGCCTAACAAGGTTTGAGGTGTAGTTCAGTTGTCCCTGAATACACAAACATTTTCTTTCTATAATGCAGCTAAATTCTGGCCACAACTCTCTTATTGCTCCTGTGGGTCACGAAATTGGTGGATGTGCACATGTGAGTCTGTGGCAAGTCACAGCAACAGACACTGTTGTCTCTGCCCTTTATGTTCCGAGTCAGACAGAAGACGCTTTGATGATGGCCTAGCAGGTTTTTTTCCAGCTAATTTTGATGCCTGTGTGCTTGAGATGCTATTTCTTACATCATCAAGCAAACATTACTGGCATAATTTGAAAAATTACAAAATTACAGGGATGTCTCTATTTACTGTTTTGACAGACTGACTTCTCGTTCTCAAGGTGTCTCCCCTTTTCTTCAAGTGGTAATTTACCAAAAAGTTAGTTATCGATCATTAGTTCCCACATGGACCTAGCCCAGTAGTCTAAATTAAGAGTTAAAAAAGAGGAAAATCATGTAACTTACCCCCAGTGCAGCCAATAATTTTTCTCAGAAAATAGAGAAACAGAAATGACTAAAGGAGAAATTACTATTAATTTCATTAATAATAATAATGCCAACAATAACAATTCCTGCAAAAAAAAAAAAAACCCTTAGACTTAGTCATGAGATAATGAAGCCTCATTTTATTTTTAAGTGAATACATGCCACATGAAGAAACAGCAGCTTGTGGTTAGATCTAGAGCCATTCAAATCTCTCCAAGCCTACGAACATACCATAAAATAAAAAACATTCTGGTATTCATAGGTAAGCACATCTGTAGTGAATTTGCTAACTAGGGAAGACAGAGAACAGATACATACTTCAGATAATTCCTCTAAAACTTATTAGGATTTCCACATCAAGCTTGTCCTTCATCATCAAAGGTCCCATGGGAAAATAACAATCAGTGAACGTAAACAAATGACACAGTCTAATGAACTCATAATGTCAAATAAATGAAAATGACACAATTCAACAAATTATTCGCATTATTTCCCTAAGATGGTGGATTAGAGGCTTTCATCATGCCTCAGCCACCTGCAAATAGTAAGATAGTACATAGAGATCAAGTCTGTGAGCTTTAATTCAAGAAGGAAAATGGGAGTCCAGCAGAATTATAAAAGATACCCCAGATCCCCGAGAGGAGAATGCCAGCAAACAGCCCCTGTGACAACGTCTGGTTGATAAAAATAAGTGAAGCCCCAGTACATGAGGAGGCAGAGATCCCCTTCTCTGTGACTCACCTTTCCACTGGGGCTCTGAGCAACCCAGGCCGAGGGAGACCACTTTGTTTCTCCCAAGCCCTGGAGCTAAGTTGGGGAGAGGCTTGGAGATGCTGTGAGGGAAAGACACCAGGAAAAGCTGCAGACATTTTTCTAGACCCAGGACTGAGAGCAGGATGCCATTCTTAATCCAAGCACATAACAATCAGCCACTCTTAGGCAGCCCGGCAGCATGGCCACGCAGGCATTTTAGTCTCAAGCACCTACTCTGAACTATGGAAGGGGCCTCAACAGCCAGAACTGTCGAAAGTGCCTCAGCAGTAGGGCTAGAATTGGGCTCTCTCCAGTCACAAGCCTGGGGCAGGAAGAGGCTACTACAGCTGCAGTTTCTCCTTGGCAAAAAACAAGCACAAACTAATCTGAAAGCTAGCAGGATAAAATAAATAACTAAAATCAGAGCTGAGGTGAATGAAATCGAGACTCGAAAAATCGAGACCCAAAAATCCATAAAAAGAATAAACAAAACCAAAAGTTGGTTCTACGAAAGTATAAACAGGATTGACAGACCACTAGCTAGATTAACAAAGAAAAAAAGAGAGAAGGTCCAATCAAGCACTATCAGAAATGACAAAAGTGACATTACAACTCATCCCTCAGAAATACAAAAGATCCTCAGAGACTATTATGAACACCTCTATGCACACAAACTAGAAAATCTAGAGAAAATAAATTTCTGAAAACACATAATGTCCCAAGATTGAATAAGGAAGAAATTGAAACACTGAACAAACTAATGTCGAGTTCCAAAATTGAATCAGTATAAAAAACTTACCAATCATAAAAAGCCCTGGACCAGACAGATTCACTGCTGAATTCTACCAGATGTACAAAGAAGAGCTGGTACCAATTCTACTGAAACTATTCCAAAAAAACAAATAGGAGGGACTCCTCCCTAACTCATTCCACAAAGCCAGCATCACCCTGATACCAAAATCTGGCAAAGACACAATGAAAAAAGAAAACTACAGGCCAATATTCCTGATGAACATAGACACAAAAAGCCTCAACAAAATACTGAATTCAAAAACACATCAAAAAGTTAATTCACCATGATCAAGTAGGCTTGTTTCCTGGGATGCAAGGTTAGTTCAACATATGCAAATCAATACATGTGATTGACCACATAAACAGAATTAAAAACAAAAACCATAAAATCATCTCAATAGATGCAGAAAAAGCTTTTGATAAATCCTACATCCCTTCATGACAAAAACTCTCAAGAAACTAGGCATCAAAGAACATACCTCAAAATAATAAGAGCCATCTATGACAAACTCACAGCCAACATCACACCAAATTGGCAAAAACTAGAATCATTTCCCATGAGAACTGGAACAAGACAAGGACGCCCACTCTCACCACTTGTATTCAACATAGTAATGGAATTGCTGGCGAGAGCAACTGGGCAAGAGAAAGAAATAAAAGGGATCCAAATAGGAAAATAAAAAGTCAAATTATCTCTCTTCACTGATGATATAATTCTATACTTAGAAAACCCTAAGGACTCTGCCAAAAGGCTATTAGAACTGATCATTTTAGTAAGGTTTCAGGATATAAAATTAATATACAAAAAACAGTAGCATTTCTATACACCAATAATGTTCAAGCCGAGAATCAAATCAAGAATGCAAACCCATTTACAATAGCCACAGTGCAAACCCAATTACAATAGTACCCCTGCTGACACACACACACACACACACACACACACACACAAATACCTAGGAACACATCTAGCCAAGGAAGTGAAAGAACTCAACAAGGAGAACTACAAAACTCTGCTAAAAGAAATCATAGATGATACAAATAAATGGAAAGACATTCCCTGCCCGTGAATTGGGAGAATCAATATTATTAAAATGGCCATACTGCCCAAAACAATCTACAGATTCAAAGCTATTCCTATGAGACTACCAATGTCAATTTTCACAGAATTGGGAAAAAAACGATGCTAAAATTTATACAGAACCAAAAGAGCCCAGATAGCCAAAGCAATTTCAAGCAAAAAGAACAAAGCCAGAGGCATCACATTACCTACCTTCAAACTATACAATAAGGCTACAGTAAACAAAACAGCATGGTACTGGTACAAAAACAGACACATAGACCAGTGGAACAGAAGAGAGAATCAAAAAGTAAAGCCATACACCTATAGCCATCTGATCTTTGACAAAGTTGACAAAAATAAGCAATGAGGAAAAGACTGCCTATTGAATAAATGATACTGGGATAACTGGTTAGCCATATGCAGAAGAATGAAACTGGACTTTCACCTCCATCATATAAAAAATTAACTCAAAATGAATTAAAGATTTAAACGTAAGACCTCAAACTATAAGACTCCTAGAAGAAAACCTAGGAAACACCATTCTGGACATTGACTTTGGGAAAGAATTTATGACTAAGTCCTCAAAAGCAATCACAAAAAAATTATGACAAGTGGGACCTAATTAAACTAAAGAGCTTCTGCAGAGCAAAAAAAACTATTAACAGAATAAAAAGACAACCTACAGAATAGGAGAAAATATTTGCAAACTATGCATCTAACAAAGGGCTACTATCCAGAATCCATAAGGAATTTAATTCAACAAGGAAAACACAGAAAACCCTATTTAAAAATGGGCAAAGAATACGAACAGACACTTCTCAAAAGAAGACATACAAGCCAGCAACAAACATGAAAAATGCTCCACATTAGTAACCATCAGAGAAATGCAAATCCAAACCACAATGAGATATCATCTCACATCAGTCAGAGCAGCTATTATTAATGTCAGAAAAACAACAGATGTTGGCAAGGTTGTGGAGAAAAGGGAATGCTTACACACTGTTGATGGGAATGCAAATTAAGTCACCATGGAAAGCAGTTTAGAGATTTCTCAAAGAACTTAAAACAGAAATTCCATTTGCAGCAATCCCATTATTGGGTATATACCCAAAGGAAAACAAATCATTCTACCAAAAGGACACATGTACTTGCATGTTCATCGCAGCACTATTCACAATAGCAAAGACAGGGAATCAACACAGGTGCCCCTCAGTGGTGGATTGGATAAAGAAAATGTAGTATATACACACCATAGAATACTACACAGCCATACAGAAGAATGAAAGTATGTGATTTGCAGCAATATGGATGCAGCTGGAGGCCATTTCCCTAAGCAAATTAACATAGGAATAGAAAACCAAATACCACATGTTCTCACTTATAAATAGGAGTTAAACATTGGGTACTCATGAACATAAAGATGACAACAATATAGACACTGGGGACTACTGGAGCAGGAAGGGAAAGAGGGGGACAAGGGTTGAAAAACTAACTGTTGGGTACCATGTTCAGTACCTGGGTGACAGGATCATTCTTACCCAAAACTTCAGCATCATGCAATATATCCAGGCAACAAACCTGCATATGTACCCCTGAATCTAAAATAAAAGTTGAAAAATACATATATTCCATAGTACCAGTAAATTATTCAGGATTTCTCAAAACAGATAACATGCACAATGACATTTAGAATCATATTACTCTATCTTGATACTGTTTTGCCATCTGCAAGACTCTACAATTAATGCATCCTGCTGTAACTTTACTATTTTGTCAAACTGGAATATTGTATGTAGGTCCAAAGGCTTTGTGTTGTAGACACTTAATGGATAAATTGATTTAGAAAACGGAACCAAGACAAATTCCAGAAAATTCAGGGCATGTTAAAACATTTGGCATTCAAATAGATGACCTGTTATAAAGCCTACATATTTGTATACTTTTTGAAAGGGACTGGACCCCAGAGCCAGATGAACTAAGTTCTACTAAGCTTTGACACTGGAGAATTTAACTTCTCTGTGACTCAGTTTTTCCATTAGTAAAGTGGGGATAGGAGTAGTACATATCATAGGGTTGTAAGGAGAACTAAAAGTGAGCTAACATGTGTAAAACACTTAGAATGGTGTCTGGCACATAGTAAATACTATATGGGAATCAGCTGTTTTTACTTCTCAGGTACTAGAGGTAGGAGCTCCAGTAAGGTGCCATTTTAGCATGACCAATACAAACAAGTCCCTTGGCTTGGCACTTCAGGATTCCTGAACCCAAAGATCCAACTGGGCTAATGATCTAAGCTAACAGATGAGCCCTTCTATTAGCAACATAATGAGTTTGGAGTTCTCTCCTCCAAATGCCTTCAACCCTAAACATCCAGGTGCTGGAGGAGAGCATGCTCTGGATCAGCAGCCAGTAATTAATGAAGAGACACCATTAGGAGCCCATCTATGGATACCACTTAGCAGAAAAGAGTGATACAGTAGAGTCTACCAATAATAACACTTATAAAACATTTTCGATAATTGAAAAGCACTTCAAGATTCAATAATATTTCAGAACTGTTGTTATGAGCATTAGTTATTGATATGGTTTGGATTTGTGTCCCTGCCCAAATCTCATGACAGATTGTAGACCCCAGTGTTAGAGGAGGGGCCTGGTAGCAGGTGATTGGTTAATGGGGACAGATTTCCCCCTTGCTGTTCTCATGATAGTGAGTGAGTTCTCATGAGATCTGGTTGTTTAAAAGTGTATGGCACCTCCCTCTTCTCTTTCTTCCTCCTGCTCTGGCACATAAGACGTGCCTCCTTCCTCTTTGCCTTCCGTCATAATTGTAAGTTTCCTGAGACCTCCCCTGCCATGCTTCCTGTACAGCCTGTGGAAGAGTGAGCCAATTAAACCTTTTTTCTTTATAAATTACCCAGTCTCAGGTAGTTCTTTATAGCAATGCCAGAACAGACTAATACAGTTATCACCATATTATAGAGATACAGGCATGCATAGAAAGATAACAACTTGGCTGGGTGCCAGGGGCTCATGCCTGTAATCCCAGTGCTTTGGGAGGCCAAGGCAGAAGTATTACTTGAGGCCAGGAGCTCAAGACCAGTCTGAGCAACATAACAAGACCCTGTCTATACAAACATAAAATTTTTTTTTTAAATTAGCTAAGTGTGATGATGCACACCTGTAGTCCTAGCTACTCAGTGGGCTGAGACAGGAGGATCACTTGAGCCCAGGAGTTCAAGGCTGCGGTGAGCTATGAACAACAGAACAAGACTAAGGAAGGAAGGAAGGAAGGAAGGAAGGAAGGAAGGAAGGAAGGAAGGAAGGAAGGAAGGAAGGAAGGAAGGAAGGAAGGAAGGAAAGAAAGAGAAGGGGAAAGGGAAGGGGAAGGGGAAGGGAGGGGAGGGGAGGGAAAGGAAGGAGGGAGGGAGGGAGGCTTTACTATTTTACATTGCCACTAGCAATATATGAGTGATTCATTTTGTCCATATCCTCACCAGCATTCATCACTGTTATTTTTCATTTTAGCCATTCTGATAGGCATGTAGAGATATCTCATTGTGGTTTTTACTTTGCATACCTCTAATGCCTTGTTATGTTGAACATCTTCTCATGTGCTGATTTGACATCTGTGTAGTTTCTTCAGTGAATACTTTTTCATGCCCTTTGCCCATTTTCTAATTGAATTATTTGGTTTTTATTGCTATGTTTTGAAAATTCTTTATATATTCTAAATACTGGTCCTTTATCAGATATGTGGTTTGAAAATATTTTCTCCCAGTCTCTAGCTTATCTTTTCATCTCCTTAACATAGACTTTCTCAAAGCAAAAGTTTTTAAGATCCAATTGATCAATTTTCCCTTTTATGAATTATGCTTTTGATGTCAAATTTAGAACCCCAAGTAACAGTCATCACACTAGAAGTAGGGTGACCTATTCATCCAGGTTTCCCCAGGACTTTCCTGACTTTAGCACTGAAAGTTTCACATTCTGGGAAACCCTTCAGTTCCAGAGAAACCATGATGATCACCCAAACTAGAACCTGCCCCTCTTTTGCACCAAAGCAACAGTGAAGGGGCTAGTTCACTTTTAGGAACAGGAAGACAGCATATACTGTGACTTAGAACCAGTACATGAGATCACTATACATGAGTATATTGTGATGCTGCAAGGTTATGCCATGTGCAATGGTAACTTTGCCATTTCCTCCTTTACTATAATGGGCTTGATGCTCTAGAAAGGTGGGCTGGCAGGGAAACAGAGAGCTTCACTTACATGCTCATCCCTTAGATCCTGCGCCCCCCATTCTGGAGTCTGGACCTGGGACAGCTCTTCTCCCAATTCCCACCCACATCCTCCCCCATGTAGTTCAATCCTTTGAGCCAGGGTCCTCTATCCTGGCTGCACACCAGAATCCCCTAAGCAGCTCTGCAAAAATGCTCATGACTGGGCTTCCTCTCCAACCAATTAAATTTGATTCCCTGGGAGTGGGGCCCAGGCATTTATCAATTGTAAAAAATCCTCAAGTGATTCCAGTGTGTGGCTAGGGTTGAGCCTCCCTGCTCCAGGCTCTAGGAGTGTAAACCGAGGGGGAGCAGGGATGAGATCTGTCTGCTACCACTGTACCCACAGCACCTGGTACAGTGCCCACCTGTAGTAGGCCTCTGATATATATTTGGTAATTTTTTAAATGAGTGAATAATACAGAAATGATAAAAGACTGGGACCAAATACCACTTACTTTGTCTCTGCTGCTTGAAACTGAAGAATCAAATCAGGTGCAAGATAAACTGTAAGATAAGCCTACCTAAAACTAGACTGTCCTCACACCCTTCCTAATCTCCCGAAAAAGCTACTGGAGTTGAAAATTCAAGAAATTCCTCATTGCATCAATGGGCATTTTTATTCCCATCATGTTACAAATGGATATTTGGCTCTGGGACAGTGAGAGTGCACCTCGTCTCCAGGTGAGTGAGAATCCAGAGCCCCTGGCGGCATCAGCCTCACCAGGGAGCTGGCTAGAAATGCAGATTATCAGGCCCCATTCCAGACCAACTGAATTAGAATCTATTTTAATAAGAACCCCAGTCATCCACATGCTCACTAAAATTTGGGAAGCACTCATCCAAACCAAATGACTGAGAAGTGATTGTGGGAGAGAATCAGGTAGCTGTCCTGGAAGAGCAATGACCCCGCATCCCTTGCCCCAACCAAGCCTGTGAAGGAAAGAGACCCTCAATGAGGTCGGGGAAAGAGAAAGGGGTGGAGCCATACACAGAGGTCAAATCACAGCATTATTGGCCTTCACAAAATCCTGTGAGGCATCTTAGGACTTGAATCCTTAACCTTTCAAGTCTAAGCCTTGAGCTTGGAAGATTCATGAACAAGCAAATGGACACAGCAGAGAAGAAGAACCTGCAGATGCCATGTCATGTGTTTTTAATTTCCTGAAGGATTTGGGTGATGACAGGGCTAAGTATCATCCTGAGATGGACTGGAGAATGTGACAGTGTCTCTGAATTACCTGGCAGCAGAGGCAAGCTCCCTGGAGTTGCTGTGGGAGGCAGGGTGGGTGGGCCTCCTCGCTCCCTCCCCCACGTGGCCAGAGTTTTGTAATTCCCACATGACGTCCACTGTGCTGGGCAGTCCCCTCACAGCACAAGGCCCCTTAGAAACCCTTGCTTGTTTCTGTCCCGTCCAGCATTTTAGTTAGCATGTCAGCATCCTCACCAGTGTTTACGACTGGGAGCTTATTATTTTCATCACTTACTTCTTTCTAAAAGCAGCCATTGCTGGAGTTTGACGATGAAAAGGGATGGCTGTGGTCATTTTGTACATCAGGGGCACTTATACCTGCAAGGAAATAATTTATTTTTTGCAAATTCTAGATACCTGATTGTACTCCTTTATGCAATTTTCTCTAGATTCTAGTATTATCTATGCATCCCTTCCTGCAGAGACAATAGCTTACGCCCACCACAAGTTTATAGAGAACAGCTCCCAAACTAGGGTAAACACTGACGAAAGAGCTAAAACCTCAACAAACTTCATCCTAAGTCCCTCTCTGCCCTCAATCCTAACCTGAGTGTGGTGGCAGAGACACAGAAGCACCAGAATGGGCTCTCTCAGGTAGAAACTGGGCTGAAACAATTATGCTTTGCTCTTGATGAAATTGGTTAAACTATTTGCTGCTTTACAACATCATATACGGAAAACATTTTTCTTGCCTAGACATGGCTTGAGGCGGTTTTTGCATTCTGCATCAGGAGGAAATTGATTAATGTGAATGTTTTAGCTGTGGTTGTTGTTTGTGTATAAACTTTTGTTGAAACAAGTAGGACAGAATAAATGACCTTTATGTAGACACCTATTAAGGCACTAAAAGGCTTGGCTACATTCATCTGAGACGCGTACACATAACGAGTAGAACAATAAGGGGATCAGCAGCTGCAAGGAGTTGAATTGAATTCTTCAACAATAGAAAAGTTTTTCAGACCCAAATACCAGCAATCAAAGAGAATTTTTGCAGATAATCCAAGAGAAAGAAAATTAAAAAAAAATGCTAGCCAACTTTGCACCAGTTAGCATAAGGTTGCCATCTGAAACATGTCAGCTTAAGAGCAGACCATACCTCCATTCTTTTGCCCAACTGCAGTATTCAGAACTGTTTCCCCAAATAATCCCAGATGGCATGCCACAAAATTTCAATTCATTTTAAAAGCTTTCTTTGCTGTTATTATGTGATTGAAAGTGCAAAAGCAAGTTGCCATTCTCATGGCACTATTTGCATTGACTATTATCCCCTAAAATCCCCTTTAAACAGCTACATTGTCAGCCCATAGGCCTCATTTAGAACTACAAAAAAGCCCAGATTAATTCGATCAAAGAAAGAGCCAAGTACAAAATGCACTTTTCAAACTGTATCAGAGTGGGTTCGCTTTACAGATCGCTTTGGGGCAAGAACCGCAGGGGAAAGAAAGTCCTGAAATAAAGCTTGGTTACGAAGCGAAATAACTAGGTTTGGCTCCCTGATTTATTTGAGCATCTATCTCAAGGCGAAATCTCCAATTAAGAATTCTTCGAGGGAAATGTATTTAAATATAAATGCTGAAACAGATCCCCACAAATTGCAGCATCCCATTTGCTTTCAGCCATTGGCTTTCAGCCACCATTCTCAGGGGCAGCTTGAAGCCCTGCCTGGGTAACCTGGTTAGTAGGAGGCATTTCTGAAATCTCACACTCTGAATCAAGCCAAAGTACTTTACGCTTGTAAAAATGTCTATCTGACTTTTCTCAGCCCATCCCAGAGGAAATGTTTTACGTTACCACAAGAAAATAAATTGCTGGAAAACAATGATGACACCATTTCTTTCAGCAAAACAAAACATGCTAGGATTCAGGTCGAATTCCGCGATGATCCGCCTGCTGCAAGCCCAGGTTCTTACAGGAACGCTGACCGGGCTGTCTGCTGGTCGCGTGGTGTGCTGTTTGTTTTAGTCTCACCTGGGGGTCTGAAGGTGGGGGAGAAGGTTGGGGTGAGCCAAG
Organism: Pan paniscus; assembly: GCF_029289425.2. NCBI lineage: Eukaryota > Metazoa > Chordata > Mammalia > Primates > Hominidae > Pan > Pan paniscus. The sequence goes on from NC_073255.2 coordinate 164,395,944, forward strand.
CTGGAGTTTGGATTTCTTAGGGACGCTCCATTAGTTTTCTAGGCAGGGTTTGCAGCGTCTGTCACCACTGAAGATAGTGCAGCGGCGCGCTGCAGCCGGCATGCTGCACCGAAGCTGTACCCTTCAACGGCTGCTTTTGTGTGCTGAGAACATTTTACTGAGGAGGGAACGGCTGCACAAAGGTAGGGCTACAGGGCATGTGCAGCAAGATGTGCAATTGCCTCTTCAGGGACTGAGCAGGACCCAGAAAGCACTGAAAATAGGCAGCTCCAGCAAATATGAAAGTCATCTGCAGGAATGAGCAACCAGGGATGATTTTTGCCGGTTTTTGGGGCTCAATCTTTTGCACCAGAAGAAATGAACTCAAAATCCTGGGCTGTCTGCTGCTCCCCAAACCCACTCTGGAAACAAAAGACCATGATGCTACTCTAATCATCACACAAAATGTTTAGAAAGGGTGCTATTACAAGGGGCTCCAATCTGAATACCCTGATCCAAACTTCTTGGTCACATGCTTAGCTAGAAATTGACAGAGCTAATAAGATATTCAAATTGCACATAGGTGTTCACCACCCCCAGCCACCAAATCCTTCTAACCATCTTGAGAATTATCTAGAGAAAACAAATATGGATGCAAAACTCTGCAAACTGAAAATGTTACCCCACCTCCACCCCTGGAGTCAGGAAGGCAGGGAAAGAAGTCAGTGGTGAGCACATACACAGGAAAGAGAATATGGAATTGAATTGTTTTCAGTGATGGAAAATATTCAGTTTTCCCCAAATCTTCTAAATTATTTGCAGTCCTGATAGTCCTATTAATTACAGCAATACAGTACAAAGAAAAAGAGTTCTGGTTTTTTGAGAGCTGTATAAACTTTCTGAAATTCTGCAAACCTAAACCTGTCAAGGAAAGGTAGAAAGGCAACTACATGTGTTGATTCCTTAGGAGACAAACTATGTCACTGTGAGAAAATACACTCCAAGGAATTTATTTCTAGTGAGTTTCAATAGAGTGTTAACTGGTAGGAATGAGAATGTTTGTTGTGACTTTTTAAGTCTCACTGGAGCCCTAGATGAAAATACAATGACTTCCTTTTGATGATAAATATTTGTTTGATGATGAGTCAAGAATATTCTAAGCAAAATGAGAAAGGAAGATCAGCGCCTTCCTCATTACCACCAATGCAGGCTTCAGAGACCAAGGTGATTCCACCAGCACTCAGAAGAACATTGTTTAAGACAAATCTAAGCGGGGGTTTTTTTTTTTTTTCCATGGGAATGCGAGAATAAGAGAAAGGATGTCATGGTATATTGTAAAAGTCTTCTTAGGAGCTCTGTATTCTAGTCCTGGCTCTGCCTCTAAGTAACAGAATGACCTTGAACTAGTCACTTTATCTCTCTAGTCCTTACTTTCCTCATCTATAAAATGAGAAAGCTAAACTAGATGATTTCCAAGGGCAGCCCCAAACATAACATCAAAGAATGATGAGGGCATTCCTCTGGAGAGTGCATATAATTGTAATATAATGGTTCTAGAATATGCTTCTTGTTTTGTGTGCTTTCTACATAACAGAAGCACCTTCCTGGTACAGTATGGAGATTTGAAGGTTTTCTCTTAGCCTCTTAGAGGCTCCAGTCCTCTCTATGCTACACAAATGAATTAACTTGAATGTGGTCAATTTAAAATCTTCAGCCATGTTAGTCACGACTAACTGAACCAACTGACCCAAAATCCAAATCCTCCTTAGGAAATCCTGCATTACCTATCAAGGCCACCAGCCTCCAACTGTTAGTCCTCTGGAAACAGCCTTTATTTCTTCTTCTGTCAAATGGGAAAACAGGATGCCATTAAAAAAAAATTATTTGACAAATACATCTCTTGGACATTTTGTATTTATAAAGAAGTCTTTAGTTATAAATACTTCCATTACCAGTATCAGTATCCATGAACTTATTCAAGAAATATTTATTTACTTATTCCTTTATTTATTTTTGAGATGGAGTTTCACTCTGGTCACCCAGGCTGGAGTGCAATGGTGCAGTCTTGGCTCACTGCGACCTCCGCCTCCTGGGTTCAAGCTATCCTCTTGTCTCAGGCTCCCGAGTAGCTGGGATTACAGGTGCGTGCCACCATGCCTGGCTAATTTTTGTATTTTTAGTAGAGATGGAGTTTCACCATGTCGGCCAGGCTGGTCTCGAACTCCCGATGTCAGGTGATTCACCCACCCCGGCCTCCCAAAGTGCTGGGTGGCGTAAGTTACCACGCCCAGCCAATAAATATTTATTATTGAGTGCCTAGTTTGTGCCAAGCACTCTTCTTATATTTATAGGTAAGTAAATACAAGAGCAAAAAAGAATGACAAGTTCTCTGCTATCACGGAGCTCACGCTGTAATGGGGGCGAGGCAAAGAAAATAAACAAGCAAAGATAAAATTAGAGATAGGGAGATGTGATAGATACCGGATGGACTCTTTGAGATGACCTTTAGGCTAAGCTACACATCACAAGAACCAGTCATGCACACATCGGGGAGAAGAGCATTCTGGGCAGAGGGAACAGCTAGTGCAAATGATATAAGATTTAAAAAGAAATTATTTGGGCAGATAGTGAGGGTATGGGAGTCCTCGGTAAGGTTTTCCTTTTAACGAAAAGCAGCCCCAAAATCACTGTCTTTTCTAACAAAGAGCAGCCTGTAAAATTGAACTGCAGACATAGACAAGCAAGCTGGAAGCCTGCATGGATGAATGCCGGCATTTGTGCCAACAGGAAAAGGCCACCTGGGACTAGGCATCTTCAAAATGGCAGCTCCATGTTCCCTTCTCCTTGCCAGCCACATGTACAGTAAGGAGCAGATAAGATGGCACTGACCAAGTGGAAAGTCCATTTGCATAATAAGATTAGGGTGGGATGGCCAGCCTTCCTTCATGCTATGTAAACATCACACCTGGTCCAACCAATCTGTGGGCCCTACATAAATCAGACACCGTCTCCTCAAGCCTGCCTATAAAATCTGGTGCGCAACTGCCTCGGGCCAGATTTCCCTTTCGGGCACCCCTCTCTCTTCCAAGAGAGACAGCTGTTCTCCCTTCTCTTTCTTTTGCCTATTAAACCTCTGCTCCTAAATTCACTCCTTCTGTGTGTCCGTGTCCTTAATCTTCTTGGCACAAGATGACAAACTCCGGGTATTTACGTATTTACCCCAGACAACGACGCCACTTCACATAGTCCTAAAACAAACAAACAAACAAACAAACAAACAAAAAGACAGAAATCCAGTGTGGCTAGAGAGGAAAGCAGGAATCAGACCCTGTCCATCACTCAATTTTCTGCTAACTACAGGACGGAGCATATTAGAGAGTTTTAAGCAGGGCAGTGACATAATCTACTTCAGTTGTTTTTTATTTGTTTGTTTGTTTCTTTGTTTTTGAGACAGAGTCTGGCTCTGTCGCCCAGGCTGGAGTGCAGTGGCGCCATCTCGGCTCACTGCAAGCTCCGCCTCCCAGGTTCACGCCATTCTCCTGCCTCAGCCTCCCGAGTAGCTGGGACTACAGGCGCCCACCACCACGCCCAGCTAATTTTTTTTTTTTTTTTTGTATTTTTAGTGGAGACAGGGTTTCACCGTGTTAGCCAGGATGGTCACGATCTCCTGACCTCGTGATCCACCCACCTCAGCCTCCCAAAGTGCTGGGACTACAGGTGGAAGCCCCCACGCCCGGCCTACTTCACATTTTTAGAACATTACTCCTGCTGCTATGTGAAGAATGGATTCTAGGCAGAGCAAGTGTAGAAGGAAGGAGAAGTATTGGGAAGTTACTGCAATAGTACAAGTAAAGGAATGTGGCTTTGTCTGGGAAGCAGTCATAAAGATGGAGAAAAGCAAACGGAGTCAAGATATATCTTGGAAGAGTTGTTACTGCAGTAATGGGGGTAAGTGAGTGGGGGGAGGGCAGATACCAAGGGAAAGGGAAGAACAAGTGTTAACTTGTAGATGTTGGAATTGAGCAACTCAATGGGGAAGAAGCAAGCCTGATGCAATGGGAGGAATAATGAGTTCCATTATGGCCATGTTAAGTTTGAGATGTCCTATTAAATGTCCATGGAGAGAGATTAAGTAGGCAGTTGGACACATGAGTTTGGAGTTTCAGGGACAAGTCAGGGTTGCAGATGAGATTTGTGCATCATTAGGATAGGGTGAATGATTCTCACAGTCAATTCTAATTAAGACACTTCATCTTGAAGATAAATGCCACAGAAACCCTCTGATCCAATTCACCTAGGACCTGTAGTTGATTGATAAGCCAGACATCTCTTCTGTGCTGCTTCAGGGCTGTCAGTCTCACTTGAATCCAGGGATTTTGGTCACTTGCTTTGTACCCAGCTGCCAACCCAACAGCACTTACCTTCATGCCCTTATCCCACATCTGTCACATCCAACACCCAAGTTTTCCAGGGATCCTCCCTATTAATATACCAAAGACCTCCTGCTAAGGTAGCCCTGCTCAGCCCCCACCTAGTTACATTTGGGAAGTACAAGGAAATTCATGCCCTGTGGTGTGCATCTTTGAGGTATGATGACAGCTGACAGATAAATTCTTCTCCCTTCTACCTCCATATGTACTGCCCTGAAAAAAAAAAATGATCCCACAAGATTGAGAAGTCTGTCATTCTCAAATACAAGTGGTGACCAGTTGAATAATAACATATTTGTCTTTTCTCATTCTCTTCTTCCACCTCACTCCCACTTTTCCCTCACCCTTCTGCCCACGATTGCATTCAAAAGGCAGCAATCCACTCAGGGGTGCAAGCTGCTCTGCCACCTTATCACTTAGCAGATCTGCTGGTGCTGGAAATATCTGGTATCTGTGGTGGATAAGAATAATTCATGAAGCATCTGGAAATCCTCAATAGGAGGGTTAGCTAGGGTTCTAAAGCAAGGCCACAGCTTCTGTGGCCAAGAGCTAGTTTCCATTTGTAAAACAGCTGCTGGTATACCACTGAGACCTAGTAGAGACTGAGCACGTGACCTTGGGGCACCAAATGACTATGCAACTGAAATTGCCCATCAAACCAGATATGAGCAGACTCACAGAATCATGAGTTCAGGCAAGCACAGCAGCAATTCACTGTATGATGAAAATGGTATATTCAGGATTGGGCCTGAGCAAGTCCAGAAGTAATGAATAAATCACATGAATAGGTAACCCAGATTCCCATTCACCTAACTCCATCGCACTAACACCTCTTCCTCAACTCACTCTCACAGCCTTGTAAAGGGTTTCTTAATACCAATTAACAGAGGAAGGAAAGAGCCATGATTCATATAATAGATGGGTCAGTATAATACATTGGTGGTAAAATAAAATAAACTATGCTGCAGCCGCATTATCCAGGAGCAGGCCTAAAGGACAGTGACAAGGAAAATTCTACCTGTAGGCATAGCTGTAAGCAGTATACTTGATGATTCACTCTATATGGAATGGTCTGAAGTAAAGATATATATTGATTCCTAGGAAGTGGCAAAAAAAAAATGGTTTAATTATTTGGTCAGGGTCCTGAAAAAAACAAGATTAGAAAGTTGGAAATAAGGAGGTCTGGGGAAGAGGCATGTGGCTGGACATACGGATATAGGTACTAAGTGCCTAGATCTTCGTGTCCCACCAGAGAGCATCCCTCCTAGACAAGGCTCTCACCATCTGGATGAACAAGGTGACTTGTCTTATGAACATTTTTGGTCACCACAGTGCTGGTGCAATAGACCCATGCCATTTGGCTCATACATAGCCTCCATCCATGTTGCCATGCCAAGGATGCACCCAATAGCATAAATTGCTCCTCACTAAGGTCAGCATAGCTAATACCACTGCTGAGTGTCCAACCTTCCAATAGCAGAGACTGACCCTGAGATATTGATATGGCACCACTCCTCAAGGAATTATACTTACATCACCTTCTGCCTCAGATAGAGGCTGGGCGTGGTGGCTCATGCCTGTAATCCCAGCACTTTGGGAGGCCAAGGCGGGCGGATCATGAGGTCAAGAGATCGAGACCATCCTGGCCAACATGGTGAAACCCCGTCTCTATTAAAAGTATAAAAATTAGCTGGGCATGGTGGCAGGCACCTGTAGTCCCAGGTACTCAGGTGGCTGAGGCAGGAGAATCGCTTGAACCCGGGAGGTGGAGGTTGCAGTGAGCCGAGATCACACCATTGCACTCCAGCCTGGACGACAGAGCAAGACACCGTCTCAAAAAAAAAAAAAGACATCTTTTCAGGTTTGATACCTGCTTTAGATTGGGTTTGCCTTTCCTCTCCATAATGCCTCCACCATCCAAGCCATCCAAGGTTTACATGTGCCTATTCTGTTGACATTGTATCACACATAATATTGCCTGGTGCAAGGGACCCATTTTACATCAAAGGAAGGTGACAACGGACATTTGACCATGAGCTCCACTGTCTTACCACACACTTCATCGCCCTGAAACATCCAGGCTAATAAGACAGTGTAATAACCTGTTAGGACTCATTTAATGTGCTAGAATAACACTCTGCAAACTTACTGTGCTCTTTTCCAGTTTGTGATCTAGGCATTGAACCAGCAAGCATAGTACATGGTTCTGTGTCTCCAATAACTAGAATATCCAAGTCCAAGAACCAGTGGGTAGAAGAAGGATTAACCCTTTTCATCATAATTCCCAGTGATTCACATAATGTTTGCTTCCCATTCCCTAAGCCTTAGGCTCTGCTTGCACTAGGGGGCCTGGTCCTGGGTGGGGATACTTCCATCAGGGAACAGAGTAAGATTTCTACTGCCTTGAAGCCTCAACTCCTCCTTGCTCATTTTCATCTATTCCAGTAGATCAACAGGCAGATGCATGAGTTTATTTCTAATTATCATGAAAAGCTAGGTGATGCTACACAATGGGATCAAGAAGGAGTATGTCAGAAACCCCAGGGGACTCACTGGGGCAATTCCTGGTGCTTCCATGTCCAGTGATATCAGTAAATAGACCATTGAACAACCAGTGCCTGACCAAGCTAAGGCAACTAAGGACGAGGCCCCTCAAGGATGGTCTGGGTCACTCCACCAGCAAAGAAACTCAGACCGGTCAAAGTATTAGCCAAGGAAGAGGGAAATCTGGAATAAGTGGTAGAGGAGAGAGATGATGGGGCTGTAGTTCATTTTGCTCTCTCACTAAAAATCTTTTCAGAAACTGCAGCTGGCCACACTTTTGAAGATGACTCTGAATTATTGACCTTGTACCTCATTTCTCAGGGAAGACATAAAGACATCTTCACATCACAAAAATAAAGGCCACATATTATAGTGTGAAAGCCAGATATAATGGGGGGGGGGGGGGCAGAGCTGATTTGAGTGATGCAAGGGGAGAATTTTATCAGTATCTCTTATGTGCCAGTTCAGATCTTGGCCTTCCCTCACCCCTGGGCCTTTGGCCGCTTGTTTCAGACATAGCTGCAACTGTAATGACCTCTGTGTGGCCTCTGACCGACTTCAGTCAAAGAAAACCTGGTAATATCTTGCCCCATGCCTGTGCTGCACACTCCTACCACTTGCCTCAGTGCATTCCTATTGACACCAAGATATGATACAAACAGACCCACTTAGTGCCCATTAGAGCCAGCTGCATGACTTTCAGGTCCTAGTACAAACTAAAAATATGAAGTCATTTGTTCAAAAAGCAGGAAAAAGCTTTTTCCTTTCTTCCACAGTGTCTCTCTTGACCTCTCGTGGTCTATTTTATTTTCTATTTAGTGTTGCACTCCCTGGAGCACAGGATGAGTGCAAACACTCCCAGGAGTCAAGGAACCCTCCCCATGACTGAGCATACACAACACAGCCCTCCCAATGCTGGAGTCCTCATCCCCACAGAGGAAGAGGGCTGACGCAGTAGGAGTAAGGGAGCAGGCTGCTGAGAACACACCCTCCTGAAAGGCAGGGAGAAGCGGGGGAGACAGGACTACCTGTGAGCCCAGGCTCCAACCCACCAGCGCATACTTTCTTCTCCCTCAGACTTCACTTACAAAACACAAATTCAGAGATAAAATTATTAAGAATTTCAAAACAGTGACTGCAAAGCATTAAACCCCAAGAGTGGGACCTCTTCTGATCCCAGGGCCCCATATGACTGCACAGGCCAGCACCCATGAAGCTGGCACTGGTCCTCATGCATGCCCAACTGTGAGTGTAAGGGAATTAATGCCCCATGGAGCAAACTTTTAACCCATGGGAGATGGATGTCTGCAAGTAAATGCTTCTTTGTTCTTACTGTATGTACCATCCTAAGAAGCACTCATTTACGTAGCCTCTTGGAAACGGTATTAGTCCATTTTCACACTGCTGTAAAGAACTTCCTTTAGACTCGGTAATTTATAAAGGAAAGAGGTTTAATTGACTTAAATTTCCACATAGATGAAAAGGCCTCAGGAAACTTACAATCATGGTGGAAGGGGAAGCAGACACCTTCTTCACAGGGCAGCAGGAAGGACAGCAACAAAGGAGGAACTTCCAAACACTTATAAAACCATCAGATCTTGTAAGAACTCACTATCACAAGAACAGTATGGGGAAAACTGCCTCCATGATCCAATTACCTCCCACCAGTTCCCTCTCTCTACACCTGGAGATTACAATTTGGATTACAATTCAAGATGAGATTTGGGTGGGGACACAGAGCCAAACCATATCATTCTGCCCCTGTCCCCTCCCAAATCTCACCTCCATTTCACATTTCAAAAATCAATCATGCCTTCCCAACAGTCCTCCAAAGTTATAACTCATTCCAGCATTAACCCAAAACTCCAAGTCCAAAGTCTCATCTGAGACAAGGCAAGTCCCTTTGACCTATGAGCCTGTAAAATCAAAAGCAAGTTAGTTACTTCCAAGATACAATGGGGGTACAGGAATTGGATAAATGCTCCCATTCTAAGTGGGAGAAATTGGCCAAAACAAAGGGGCTACAGGCCCCATGCGAGTACAAAATCAGTGGGGCAGTCATTAAATCTTAAAGCTCCAAAATAATCTCCTTTGACTCCATATCTCACATCCAGGACATGCTGATTCAAAAGGTGGATTCCCACAGCCTTGGACAGCTCCACCCCTGTTGCTTCCTGTGACTTTTCAGGGTTCAGCCCCTGCAGCTGTTCTCACAGGATGGCATTGAGTGCCTGCAGCTTTTCCAGGTGCATGGTGCAAGCTGTCCATGGATCTACCATTCTGGGATCTGAGGATGGTGGCCCTCTTCTCACAGCTCCACTAGGCAGTGCCCCAGTGGGGACTCAGTGTGGGACTTCAAACCCACATTTTCCTTCAACACTGCCCTAGCAGAGGTTCTTCATGATGGCTCTGCCCCTGAAGCAGACTTCCTGGACATCCAGGCATTTCCATACATCCTCTGAAATCTAGGTAGAGATTTCCAATCCTCAATTCTTGACTTCTGTGCACCTGTAGGCCCAATGCCACATGGAAGCCACCAAGGCTTGGGGCTTGCACCTTCTGATGCAATGGCCTGAGCTGTATCTTGGCCACTTTTAACCACATCTGGAGCTGGAGCATCTGGAACACAGGGCACCAAGTACTGAAGATACACACAGTGGCAGGGCCCTGGGCCCAGCCCATGAAACCATTTTTTCCTCCTAGGCCTCTGGGTCTGTGATTGGAGGGGCTGCTGCCAAGATTTTTGACATGCCCTGGAGAAATTTTCCCCATTATCTTGGTTATTAACATTTGTTTCCTTCTTACTTATACAAATTTCCACAGCCAGCTTGAATTTCTCCCCAGAAAATGGGTTTTTCTTTTCTATTGTATCATCAGGCTGAAAATTTTCCAAACTTTTATGCTCTGCTTCCCTTTTAAATATAAGCTCCAGTTTCAGATCATCTCTCTCAAGTTCAAAGTTCCACAGATCTCTAGGGCAAGGGCAAAATGCCGCCAGTCTCTTTGTGAAAGCATAGCAAGACTGACCTTTGCTCTAGCTCCCAAGAAGTTCCTCATCTCCATCTGAGACCATCTCAGCCTGGACTTCATTGTCCATATACTATCAGCATTTTGGTCAAAACGATCAACAAGTCTCTAGGAAGCTCCAAACTCTCCCACATTTTCCCGTCTTCTTCTAAGCCCTCCAAGCTGTTCCAGCATCTGCCTGTTACCCAGTCCAAAGTCTCTTCCACATTTTCAAGTATCTTTATAGCAGTACCCCACTTTCTGACATACCAATTTACTGTATTAGTCTGTTTTCACACTGCTATAAAGAACTTCCCTGAGACTGGGTAATTTATAAAGGAAAGAGGTTTAATTGACTCACAATTCCACATGGCTGGGGAGGCCTCAGGAAACTTACAATCATGGCAGAAGGGGAAGCAGGCACCTTCTTCACAAGGGGGCAGGAGAGACAGCAATGAAGGAGGAACTTCTAAACACTTATAAAACCATCAGATCTTATGAGAACTCACTGTCATGAGAACAGTATGGGGAAAACCACCCTCATGATCCCATCACCTCCCACCAGGTTCCTCCCTCTACACCTGGGGATTATAATTCAGATTACAATTCAAGATGAGATTTGGCTGGGGACACAGAGCCAAACCACATCAGAAACAGTTGTACAAGATCAGTAAATCAGTCATGTGAATCTAAGTGCAGTCCAGAGCAATTCAGCATTCTCATGTTAGCTCTCCCTCCCCTTTTCTTCATTCTGTTTAAATAGCATTCCTCATTAAAGTAATAGCACATAAGCCATTTTCTTATGCTTTGCATTTTTATTATAGTAACCCAGGCTAAGCAATCAGTTAACTGAAAAAGTAAGGAAGCAAAGAACACACCAGGCATATTTTAATTTAAACATTTTATTTTAACTTAGAATGTTAATTTAAAATGTTTAAGTATGCACTCATTTACCAACTTTCCAAAGGGGTTTTTTTAAAGATTGGATCCACTGATTAAAGTTCTATATTGTCTTTATTGACTAAATCATACCATTCTGCCCCTGGCCCCTCCCAAATCTCATCTCCATTTCACATTTCAAAAATCAATCATGCCTTCCCAACAGTCCACCAAAGTTTTAACTCATTCCAGCATTAAGACATCATTTACAATTTATAGACTTAATTTATTTAAAGTAAAACAATAAATTAAAGTCTCTTTTTAAAGCAACTTGAGTGTATAATTACTTTAGATATAGATATATAGATACATCTAGATAGATAGATAGATAGATATTTATTCTGATATTTAACAGTGGCCCTACCAATCTCACTTGGTAGCTTTATTTTAATGAATACCTACACTAAGTTGTTACAAAGTATTTGATTTAGTTTTTATAGAAACAACTATTTTTTCAACTAAATTCTCATAGATGAATGTAGTATTTAGTTAAATTACACAATGACAATCAGAAATACAATACAAATAATCAGTGTAAGAACAAATACAATTGCTTCCTATTAACATTCAGCTCTGCTGATAAAAACCAAAGGCTGTGGTGTCCTAGGTCAGTAGTTCCCCAAGTATGTCCCCAGACCAGCAGCATCAAAGTCCTGAGAACTTATCAGAAATGTCAAGTTCTCAGGCCCCACTCCAGACTCACAGAATCGGAAAATCTCGAGGTAATTCTGATGCACATGTAAATCGAGATCCACTGTCCTAGAGAACAGTTTAATAGCTGGGAGTATGCATGTGATGGCCATGATTAGCACACTTTACTAAGGAGATGGAGAGTCTGTTAATTTAACTAGTTTATTGAAGATCAGTTAAAAAAAAAAAAACCACTGTGTTTTAGTTAGCATTAGTTTTGGTTCCATATAATTAAAAAAACTACAGTAGCTTATATGAATATAGTTAACACTGCTGAACTGTATACTTAAAATGGTTAAGATGGTAAATTTTATATTATTTTTACTACAAAAAATAAATTTAATAAAATCAAAAATTTTAATTAAAAAACAGTGGCTGAAACAAATTAGAAATTTATTTATCTTACATCAAAGAAATCCACAAGTAGACAGTCCATGACTTGTAAGGCACTCCACTAAGTGACCAAGGACCCAGGAACCTTCCAGCTGACTCTCCACCATCCCTCATATGGGGCCCTCATCCTCATGGTCCAAAACAGCTACTAGAGCTTCAGCCACTGCATCTACATCCCAGGCAAGAGAAGAGAGCAAAAGAAAAAACAGAGGTACCCCCTCCCTTAAAAAGAGGCTTCACAGAAATCCCATACAACACTTTGTTGCAATATCTCATTGTCTAGTAGTCACTTGGTAATGCAAAGGAGCATGGCAAATGCCTTCTGGCTTGAGGCAGCAGTATGCCCACTTAAATCCTGAGATGCTATTGCTAAGGGAGAAGAGGTGAATAAATACTGGGAAATAATTAGCAGACTCTATCACATATTGTAATTGTAAAATTATACTGGCTGTTACCCAATCCTAAAATGAAGAACTCTCTCTTGTAAACATTTCTAGACATTGCTGTAGGAAAAATACACACAGATTCAGCTTTTTAAAAAATTCATTAGATTTTTTTAAATGAAAGTGGGAAGAAAAATACCCTTTGCTGAGACCTGTTACATGCTGATCATTGTGCTTTGCATCTGTCCATCACTGATTGTCCATCACCAGGTTTGATGGGAAGTCTAACTTACTTTCTGTGATAAGTAGGATGGGCTAGATTTGATGCAGTAAAAAGAAAACTCACTGCTTACTTGTTAGGTGAGAGATAAGAAGGAAGGGGAATCTTCCCCAGGGTCCCTGTCTTAGTTTAGGCTGCAATAACAGAATACCATAGCCTCGGTGGCTTAAACAACAAACAAGTATTGCTCACAATTCTGGAAGCTAGAAGTCCAAGATCAAGGTGCCAGCAGATCTAATGTCTGGTGAGGGCTCTCTTCCTGGTTTAGAGATGGCTGACTTCTTGTTGTATCCCCACATGGCAGGGAAAAAGGTGGGGGGTTGAAGAAGCCAGATGTCTTGTGACTCTTCTTATAAGGGCACTACTCCCATTCATGAAGGCTCCACCCTCATGACCTAATTACCTCCTAAAGGCTCTACCTCCTCATACCATCATATTGAGTGTTAGGATTTCAACGTATGAATTTAAGGTGGGGAAACACAAACATTCAGTCCATAACAGTTCCTATAAGTCAAAGCAAAAGATATAACCATGCCTAACTTCAGGCAGGTGACCAAGTGCCCAAGGAGAACTGGAAACATTGATGGCTAGTAGCCCAGGCTCATTGAGGCCAGAAACAATGTCTTATTAACTTGGTATCTATCATCTATCCCACATCCTCACAGATCTGAGGATTCCAGTAAATGTTGAATTGTTTGCTCAATGGAAGTTTAAAAATCCCCTCAAATTATCTTATCAAATCAATCATCTTTCTAGGACTACCCTCCAACCCCACCAAAATTAGCTTATGCAACATTTATTTCTAGAATTCATCCAGGCAGTGAAAAAATTAAAACTTGCTGAAAATTAGATTCTGCCCAACTCCATCACCTGCTACCATCCGGGGGAAGGACTTTCCAAAACAGACCAAGCACCAGCCCTCTAGTGGAAGAAACACTTATTTTGGCTTTTGTGCTGCAGTCCAATTTGATGTGTCAAAATTCTGTCTTTCATCTGCCCTTCTACAAAACAGTAATAACAAATGTTGTTATGGGAATTAAATTTTTCAGATGATTAGGTTATATAGCAGGATAATCACTTTTGCTTCAATGAAGAATAAAGTATACGACACTGCTGGCATTGTTATTAGAGATTGTCAAATAAACAATTTAAGATGCACTGTTTATGTAAGTCCCTAATTACTTCTGGGATTTGTACAGTAAGGTAGAGTTAATGGTCTTCTCTGTCATTTCCCTTCTAATTGCATAAAATAATAAGGCGCTCTGTTAAAGAAAAATGGGTAACTAAATCATGATGAGTCAAAACCCACCTAATTAAGACATGAATGCCAGAATTGAGCCCAAAGCTGCTCATGGGCACACTTCAAATCATTACTGGATATCTCAAAAACAAACTGTGCTTAATATACCAGGGGAAATAGCCAGTGTTATCCATCTGAGTATCTTCATCAGTACATTCCTGAGCCTCTAATGTCAGAACCTCAATATATTTAGCAATGAAATGCTGGAATTAGATAACTTTACACCATATTTGGAAATAAATTGTATTATGTGGGTTTCCATCCAGTTACAGGAAAAAGGGGTCTTGATCCAGACTCTAAGAGAGGGTTCTTGGATCTCACACAGCAAGAAATTCATGGCGAGTTTCAGAGCACAGTGAAAGAAGCAAATTTATTAGAAACTACTCCATTGCAGAGTAGGGCATCTCCAGAAAGCAGGCCAAGGAACACATCATCTCTGTTTTAAGTTTTTCTTATATGGGGGTCTTGTCTATGTACAGACTAAACTAAGCTGTGACTACATGCAGGTGAGCAGAGAGCATAACAAAATGTATTATTACACTGATTTAAAGAAAACTATCTTTGACATTTCACTGGGTGAGTACATCAAAGCATAAATATAATTATCTTGAAAGCATATATTGTTATGGGTATTAGGACATCTGGACTTTCTGTTGTAGGAATGTGTCCTTGTAGGTTTTCTCAACTATAAACATCTTAGGACCATTGGTGATGACTGGCAAGGAATGTGTCTTGCTAGTTTCAAGATGACCCTGAACTTAAAATCTTGTCACTCTGGCTCTCCTAGGCTCTTGCTTCCCTAATGATCCCACCACTCAACTCTCCAGCTCAATTCTGGATCCATAAACACTCTAAAAAAGAAAAACTGGGCTGGGCGCGGTGGCTCATGCCTGTAGTCCCAGCACTTTGGGAGGCCAAGGCGGGTGGATCACGAGGTCAGGAGATCGAGATCATCCTGGCTAACACGGTGAAACCCCATCTCTACTAAAAATACAAAAAATTAGCCGGGTGTGGTGGCGGGCGCCTGTAGTCCCAGCTACTCGGGAGGCTGAGGCAGGAGAATGGTGTGAACCCAGGAGGCGGAGCTTGCAGTGACCCGAGATCATACCACTGCACTCCATCCAGCCTGGGTGACAGAGCAAGACTCCATCTCAAAAAAACAGAAAAAAGAAAAACTCGTCCTTGGAGCATTGTAAGCTTTTTATCTTTCTTATGATTTCCTGAATGTGTTTGCTGGTCTGGACTCTGATGCAAGAGGGTGGAGAGAGAAATGTGGTGGCCTTGAGGCACAGGACTCAGGATAATGGATCAGATAAGAGGTTCTAGGTTCATCCACCTGCTGGTATGTACCAAAAGCAAGGCTAGGAATGTGTCATTACAGACAGGACGGGCAGAACCTAGCTGCACGGTTGAGGAGGGGACAGGAAAAGACTGCTTTTTCATCAGAGGACTTCAAAGGGCTCAGCCTGGCCTGAGGGTGAAACAAGGTGGCCAAAAAGAGTGGCTCCTACTTCAGGTCTGAGAATCAAAAAGGAGAGTGATGAAAGGATCTGGAAGGAGCTGTGAAATGTGTTACACTTTGACCTCAATTTCCTCAACTGTGTATATTTTGTGTCCTAAAATCCCCTTGTATCATATCGAAAGTCTATACAGAAAAGTAGATCAACCATTGTGGAAGACAGTGTGGCGATTCCTCAAGGATCTAGAACTAGAAATACCATTTGACCTAGCTATCCCATTACTGGGCATATACCCAAAGGATTATAAATCATGCTGCTATAAAGACACATGCACACGTATGTTTATTGTGGCACTATTCACAATAACAAAGACTTGGAACCAACCCAAATGTCCATCAATGATAGACTGGATTAAGAAAATGTGGCACATACACACCATGGAATACTATGCAGCCATAAAAAAGGATGAGTTCATGTCCTTTGTAGGGACATGGATGAAGCTGGAAACCATCATTCTCAGCAAACTATCGCAAGGACAGAAAACCAAACACCACAGGTTCTCACTCATAGGTAGGAATTGAACAATGAGAACATTTGGACACACGGTGGGGAACGTCACACACTGGGGCCTGCTGTGGGATGGGGGGAGGGGGGAGGGATAGCATTAGGAGATATACCTAATGTAAATGATGAGTTAACGGGTGCAGCACACCAACATGGCACATGTATACATATGTAACAAACCTGCACGTTGTGCACAGGTACCCTAGAACTTAAAGTATAATGATAAAAATTAAAAAAAAGAAAGTTTGTACAGATAAGCTTTGATAGTCTATTAATTGGGTAATTCCTGCACTGCCACCAACCATAATTCTTTGTGTGGTTTGGGGGTTTTGTTCTTTTTTACTTTCTCCAAAACTGCCCAATATCCATCTTTTTAATCTTAATTAAAAACTGTGCATGAATTCATTCTGAAAGAGGGGAGTCTGTAATTCCAGCCAAGGGAAGAGTTAAATTGGTAAATGGCTTGGAACACACTGAGTCTGAAGTGCCTGGCACTCCTAGATGGAGACATTGCATTGACTCCATGAAAATGAAGCTTAAGAGAAAGGTCTGAACTGGAGCAGAGATTTGGGAGTCATGTGGTGGATGGCAATTAAAGCAAGGACAATGGATGCTTACCAAAGAGAGCTGTCAAAAGAGGACCAAAGACAGAACTCAGGCAAACACACGTTTCTTAGCAAGGTCGAGGAAGAAGAGGCAATTAAGTCATACATATAAGAGGAGAAGTTACAGGAGAAAGAAGAAAGAGGTATTGCTGCCTATAAGAAAAGTTTCCAGAAGGACTTGTTAATAGTGTCAGAGGCCACGGGGATCCAATGGGTCAAGAATCTGAAGGAGAGGTGCTTCTGTGTGGAGGTGCAGGAGAGGTAACTCTAGAGAAGAAAAAGTGGACACAAACCATGGAACCATGAGGCAGTCTTTGCTGGAGGAATCTATACCTTTTAGTTCCTTCAGATAACAGCACAAGGGTTTCACAAAGAAATTCCCCTTGGGAGAGCCTTCACTGTAGGAAGTGGAAGGAAGGAAGGAGTAACCTATTTTATTACCTATACTAATTACTCATTGATTTTTGGAGCATATCAGCACCCACAAGTATGAGGCACAAGCTCTAGGCCTTAGATCTTCCAGGGAATGGGAATGCCCATAACCCCTGGCTCTCAAAAGGACATATATAGCTAAGTACCCCATACCCTTCCAGCATTGTCCTCATCAAATGTATTAGTTTCCCAGGGCTGCCACAACAAAGTACCAGAACTAGGTGTCTTAAAACAACAGAAATTCATTCTCACAAAATTCTGGAGGTTACAAATCCAAGATCAAGAAGTTGGCAGAGCCATGCTCCCTCTAAAGGCATAGGGAGGCTTCTTCCTAGCACTGGTAGCTCCCAGCTATCCTTGATGTTCCTTGACTCATAGCTGCATAACTCTAACCTCTGCATCACTCCAACGTCTACCTCTGTCTTCACATGGCTTTCTTCCCTGTCAGTGTCCATGTCCTCTCCTCTTATAAGGACGGCAGTCATTGGATTAAGGTCCATTCTGATCCAGTATGACCTCATCTTAACCAATTATATCTGCAAGACCCTAATTCCAAAAAAGGTCACATTCTGAGGTCTTGGTAGACACGAATGTTGGGGGACATGATTCAACCTGCTAGACTGAATGTGTAAGGACCTCCTGGGAAAACCAGTCACAGCTTGAAGAGTAGGACTAGCTGCCAAGTCATCTCCTTCCACCTCTTCAATCCCTCTTTTTTCTCATCAATGCCCCCTGTTAGGCCAGGGAATAGTTCCAGAAGCATCTTGTTCGGCCTGGCTGCCTGTCTTTAACAGTGTGTCATGGGAAGTGTGCTACCCATTGTGCTCAGAATCACAGTCCTGGGACTCAGGGCCCCAGAATTCACTCCTGATTGACTCAGTTGCTCTGGCTTGTATAGCCTTAGCTCCTGCTCATTTTCAGACTAACTCTCATATTTGACAGTAGTGTGGGTACACCTTCAGTTCCTGACATTTGGCTGTGTGTTCTGGATGCAAAACTTACCTCGACTCTCTGAGATGATGTCTTCATGGATCAATCATTCCCTAACAGCTATGTGGACGTGGGCCAGGTTGACTGCAGGCTCACTCATTGCCATTCAGTGTCCTTAAGGGCTTCACTCACTCTAGAACCAGAATGTGCACTTCTGCTCCATCACTTCCATCTTTCTAGCCACCCACCCAGGACTTTAAAACTCTATTCTTTCTGGACAGATAAATATAATCTCTCCAGAAAGCACTGACGATACAAGTGATGTCTGATTATCACCCGTCAAGAAAGGCATATTGAATGACACTCATCTTTTAAACAGTCCAGCCAGGGCAGAGATGAATGCTATGATATGGGTGAGGACATTCTTTTTGTTGAGGACAAGGGAGTTAATGAAGTTCTTATTTTATATTTTAGAATAATTTTAGATTTACAGGAAAAACTCAAAGACAATGCACACAGTGCCCATATACTCCAGCCCAGCTTTCCTCATGATGAACGTCTTACAATAGTATAGCACATTGTCATAACTAATGTTGATAACATTATTATTAATTGAAGTCCATACTTTACTCATATAAATATCCAACCCTGAAATATCATTAGTTTTTACCCAATGTCCTTTTTCTGTCCTCTGATACTATAATACGTTTAGTCATCATGTCTCCTTGGGCCTCTCTTAGCTGGAACAGTTGGGACACTATCTTTTACAATGTCTCTGCCATCTCAGACTCAACCTCCATGCATCTCCACACCACCTAGACCCCAGGAACCCATGAGCACAGGGAGGAAGGTCATAGAGGAAAATAAGTCACTCAGGGTGATGCATGGAGCCTGATCCAAACTACAGTTTCTAAAGGCCTCCTAGAACTAGTGAAATAAATTTTTACAATGGTGTTAAGAGTCGTATCTTATCCTGTAAGAAATAGTACTTTGGTTTCTACAGCACAAGATGAGAAACAGGAAACATATCAAGAAAAAGCCACATGGCTGGGAAGGAGACATCAGAATGTGTGTTAATGAGGAACTGCTCTATCAAAGGGGACAGAGAGAAGGTAGACAGTTGGAGGGCCCTGGGTGCAGGCCAGCCAGGGAACAAGGACAGACACTACTAGCTCTCCACTGTGAAGATTAGGAACACAGTTAGCTTTGAGCATTCCCCGCCCCAAGATTCCTCACCCTCCAAACAGATGCGTAAACTGTGTGGCAAGCTCACAGGGCCTGGCATCCCAAGGGCATTTGCTCCCCAGGTCCAGAGATGCCTCTCATGTGGGAACGCCCTTAAGAGTAAGGGGCATGAATCCTATTCCATTCTCTATTTTCATCAGCACATTCTCCATTTTCTCTGCATAAGGAATAGAACTGCCAACTCTCTCCTTGTCTGGGGTCAGAGTCAGTTTCACATAGTAAACATTCTGCTGATTGTAGTAGGGGTGTAGGAGAGCGAAAGAAATACATGGGAAAAAAAGGGACCACTCTGAGATCTGAAGAAAGAACCCAAGGAGCAAAAAACTAATCGGAGACACTTTTCTAATCTCTCCTTCATGTCCTCTAATTACTTATCACTATTTTTGTCTCCCTGATCCTTTTGGTATTTTTTAGTAATTTCATTGAGATATAATTCACATACAAAACAATTCACCCATTTAAAGTGTACAATTAAAAACCATTTAATTGTAGATATTTAGGGTTCCTATTACATCTATAAAGTTGTGCAATCATCACCACTGATATGGTTTGACTGTGTCCCCACCCAAATCTCATCTTGAATTGTAGCTCCCATATTTCCCACGTGTCATGGGAGGAATTCAGTGGGAGGTAACTGAATCATGGGGACGGGTCTTTCCCATGCTGTTCTCATGATAGTGAATAAGTTTCTTGAGATCTGATGATTTTATAAAGGGGAGTTTCCCTCCACATGCTCTCTGGCCTGCCACCATGTAAGATGTGCTTTTGCTCCTCCTTTGCCTTCCACCATGATTGTGAGGCCTCCCCAGCCATGTAGAACTGTGAGTCCATTAAACCTCTTTTTCTTTATAAATTACCCAGTCTTGGGTATGTCTTTATTAGCAACGTGAGAACAGACTAACAACAACCACCATCTAATATCAGAACTTTGTCATCACCCCCAAAATAAACCCTGTACCCATTAGCAGTTATTCCCAATTCTCCCTTCCCCAATTCCCAGGCCCTAGTATCCACTAATCTGCTTTCTATCTCTATGGTTTTGCCTATTCCGGACATTTCATACAAATTGAATCATACAATACGTGGCCTTTAATGACTGACTTTTTTCACTTAGTATAGTGTTTTCAACTTTCATCCATGTTGTACCATGTATCAATACTTTATTACTTTTTATGATTGAATAATATTTTATTGTATGGATATACCACATTTTGCTTATCCATTGATCAGTTGATGGGCATTTGGGTTGTTTCTACTTTTTGGATTTTATGAATAATTCTACTATGAACATTCATGTACAAGTTTTTGTGTGGACATACATTTTCAATTCTCTTGGATATATACCTAGGAGTAGAATTGCTGGGTCACATAGTAACTCTATATTTAACTTTTTGAGGAGCTGCCAAACTGTTTTCCAAAGTAGCTGCACCAGTTCTTTCACAAGAGCAAGAAATAAATTTTTCTGCTGTTTAATTCACTATTCTTTGGGGTTTTGCTGTTGTATAGTTGCTGTATGTACAACTGAACCTAATTATAACTAGCACACTTAAGTATTCAGTGCCCTTAAGTATTCAGTGCTTTGTAAATGAGTACATATGCTTTAATCACTAGAGTGTGTCTCATCTGCCCAATAAGACTGGAAGCAATTTGAGGACAGGGATTACATTTTTATCTTTCCACATCTTCCACAGAGCCCAGTATGGTGCCATGCCCCAAACAGAATTAATTTCAATGCTTCTGGATAGATGCACAGATGTGGGGGCTCAAAATAAATCAAAAAGACATACAGAAAAGAGAATTGCTAGCCTTCTCTCTCTTTGAATAGTGAGAATTTCCTTTCTCCACCATCAGTCACTGAGCTTAATTATAGGACACTGTAAATAAACTTGCTGTTGAAATTTATTTGGAGAGACACTAGGTGTTGCTGGTTACCCATGAAAAGGATATTGTTAGGATTTATTCAGCAGTACCTGAAGCAAATTAGGAAGAATTTTGGCTTTCCATTGTGCTTTTGCCAAAGTTCTTTCCAGATAGAAAGTGCACAAAATATATATTGGGGTAGTTAAACTAATGGCCCGCTATAGATGTCCATGTCCTAATCCCAAGAACCTATAACTATGTTAGGTTACTGGGCAAAGGGGAATTAAAGTTGCTAATTGGCTGATTTTAAAATAGGGAGATTATGCTGGATGATCTGGGTGAGCCTAATTGATATGGTTTGGCTATGTCCCCACCCAAATCTCAGCATGAATTGTAGCTCCCATAATTCCCACGTATGTCATGGGAGAGACCCAATGGGAAGTAATTGAATCATGGGGGAAAGTCTTTCCAATACTGTTCTCGTGATAGTGAATAAGTCTCATGAGATCTGATGGTTTTATGAATGGAAGTTTCACTGCACAAGCCCTCTTGTCTGCTGCCAATAAGAGGTACCTTTGCTTCTCCTTTGCCTTTCTCCATGATTGTGAGGCCTCCCCAGCCATGTAGAACTGTGAGTCCATTAAACCTCTTTCCTTTATAAATTGCCCAGTCTCAAGTATGTCTTTATTAGGAGCATGGAAACAGACTAATACACTAATGTAATCACAAGGGTCCTTAAGACTGGAAGAGAGAGGCAGAATAGAGGGGAAGATGTGACTACAGAAGAAAGGCACAGAGCAATGTCACATGGCTGGCTTTGAAGATGGAGAAAGGGAACCATGAGGAAAGAAATGCAGGTGGTCTCTGGATGCTGGAAAAGGCAAGGGGCCTCCAGAATGGAATACAGCCCTGTCAACACCTTGATTTTAGCCCAATCAGACCCCTTTCATGCTTCTTTCCTCCAGAACTGTAAGATAATAAATTTATATTGTTTTAAAACCACTGTTTGTGATAATTTGTTATGGCAGCAATAGAAAATTAATACATATACTAATAAAGTTTTTCCCATTTCATTTTGAAAGTGTGAAACCTACTTCTTAGAGAGACGGTGAGATGGGGGAGTCAGGGGTGGAGGTGGGGGTTAGGTGACAGTTCACCGACATAGTTAATTGTATTATGTTATCTAATGTGTATTATATCAGGCATTAATAATAATTGCATTTTATGATATTTTACACTTTCCCAAGGACTTTCAACATATTGTTTCATTCAATCACGACAATAACTTTGAGAAGCTGCGTAGACACATTGCTTCCCATTTTGACAGGTAGAAAACAATGAGTCACAAAGAAGGTCCCTGAGACAGGTGATGACAGAATCAGCACCTTGTTTTTATCTCTTTCAGGACTTGTCTTAGCCTTTTATATCTTACTCTTTCAAAGAACTTGGGTCCCAGAGCACAAGAAACAAAAAAACCACCTTCCTGAGGATACCTGTATATTTGTAGGTATTCTGCCGCCATCTCTGGCACTTAGGGAAAGAGTTCCAAGACATCAAATTAACATGAAGTATTAACCATCTGGCTTCTAGACAATGGCCTGGAATCAGGTAGAAAGGCAGGGCTTACATATTCCAGACAGATTTGCACCACACATGCTTCCCAGGGCAGAAGGGAACTGTCAGACCCAAAGACTCTCTCCTGCAGGGATTTACTCCTCACTCTCCCACTCCTTCCACCCAGCCTCCACCTTCTTCTGAACTCTGGTCCCAGCCCTGTAGGCAGGAGCTTCACCATTTGACTGACATCAAGAATCTCTGGCTTGAAGTCAGGCAGGGTAATTCCAGCACTTTGGGAGGCAGAGGCAGGTGGGTCACCCGAGATCAGGAATTCGAGACCAGCATGGCCAACATGGCGAAACCCCGTCTCTACTAAAAATACAAAAATTAGCCAGGCATGGCAACGGTCACCTGTAATCCCAGCTACTCGGGAGGCTGAAGCAAGAGAATCACTTGAACCCAGGAGGTGGAGGTTGCAGAGCAAGACTCTGTCTCAAAAAAAAAGCAGCATGTCTGGCTTAAACTCATCCCTGTAGTCCATCCTACTCTGGACCCCTGAAATAGAAAATACACCCTGTTTGTGGCCCCTCAAAGCCTAATTCCCATACAAGTCAAACAGACACATTCTATAATATAATTTATCTCACCTGCCTTCTCAGTCCTCAATCCCCTACCTTCCCCCTTCCACCTTCCACTTTCCCTCTTTCTTCTGTCAATAAATATTGAGAAGCATATTTATTTTATGCACTGTACATGAATTAGGGATGTTGTGGTAAGGAACAGGCCCACTCCCTGGCCTCTGGGCCATACAGCTATTGAATGCACATATGTATAAAACAATACTTTCTCAAAAGGGAGAAGCACCGGGCACTGGCACTCACTTGGCAGGGAGGCTGGCTCCCACTTCCTTAACAAGATTGGATTTGGTTATTTTGAGCTCAGTGATGCCATTCCAGAGAGGCAGTGGTTAAAGGACCCAGTCTCCAAAGCCAGACTTCCTGGGCCCAAATCCTGAATCTATCACTTGCTAGCTATGTGATCTTGGGCAAGTTATTTAACTTCTCTTTGCCTCAGTTTCTTCATATGTAAATGGGGATGACGATAATAACACTCAACACTTTAGATGTTTTTGATGATTTAGTTAATACATGTAAATGCAGTACCTGACATATATTGGATTGAAAATCATATGAAATTGCTGTTGTCAGTAATTGACAGCGACATCAGCAACTCCATGTTTTAATCTTAGCAAACACTATATAAATGTTCATCACTGGCTTTTCAGCAGGGTGGTGAGGGAGCGAGCAGACACAAGGGGCAAAGGAATGAGTAGCTAGTGAGGCCATAAGAAGCAGGAAGAAGAAGGCCTCTTCCCTCTCTTTAATCAGTAAAGCCATTAAATCAGGCCAGAATGAAAGGGACACAGACAAGTGGAAAATGAACACGTGTTACAAGATAATCTCAGGTAAAAAGCAAAACACCAGTTATAATGCATAATGCTACAATTAGCATCAAGAAAAATATTCTATGGACAGACATCAGAAGGGAACATCGAAGTGAAAACAGTCACTGAATTAGATGCCAGGAATATGGGGAAATGTTTAAAAGCTTTTTACAATACTGTTGTAAAGTGGCTTAAATAGCTTTTTTTTTTTAAGTAAAGAAGTGTGTTCATGAAAAGAATGCAAGCATAGGCTGAGGAATTGGAGTCTGTTGATGCTCTGTGTGGGCAAGAACCAGTTGCTCTTTATTCTGAAGTTAGAAAGCCTGAGTGCAAATCTCCACTCTACGGCTGCATATCTGTGTGGCCTTTGGCAAGTAACCTACCTCTCTGTGCTTCAGCTTCCTCTTCTTGAAGATAAGAATAGTGTATTAGGATTCTCCAGTGGGACAGAACTAATAGGATGTATGTATATATGAAAGGGAGTTTATTAAGGAGAATTGGCTCATACAGTCACAAGGTGAAGTCCCATGATAGGCCACCTGCAAGCTGAGGAAGAAAGAAGCCACTACTGACTCAGTCTGAGTCCAAAAGCCTCAATAGGAAGGGGAGCTGACAGTACAGCCTTCAGTCTGTGGCCGAAGGCCCAAGAACCCCCGGTAAACCACTAGCGTAAGTCCTACAGTCCAAAGGTTGAAGAACCTCAAGTCTGATGTCCAGGGGCAGGAGAAACAGATGGAGGCATCCAGCACGGGAGAAAAATGAAAGCCAGAAGGCTCAGCAAGCCAGCTTAACCCACCTTCTTGCACCTGCTTTGTTCTAGCCATACTGGCAGCTGATTGGATGGCGCCCACCCACACGGAGGGTGGGTCTTCCTCTCCCAGTCCACCGACTCAAATGTTAACCTCCTCTGGCAACATCCTCACATCCAGAAACAATACTTTACCAGCTATCTAGGCATCCTTCGATCCAATCAAGTTGACACCTAATATTCACCATCACAAATAGAAACTACCACCACTAAAGGCTCTCATAAATACTAACTGAAGTAATAAATGTAAAACACTTAGAGCAGTGCCTGACATATAGCGTGAGCTTTTAGTGTTATCATTCCCAGCAACTAGCAAAAGAGCAATGTCTTGGAACACATCACAGGGCTTATAATCCAATGAGAGAGACAAACATATGACAGTAACAGTAACACCTAACACTAAGTGCTTACTATGTGTGACACACTTATTAAGTTATTCATAGGAATTCACTCATTTAATTCTTCTCTTTTCTTTTTTAAGAGAGATAGGGTCTCACTCTGTTGCCCTGGCCGGAGTGAAGTAGCACAATCATAGCTCACTATAGCCTCAAACTCCTGGGCTCAAGTGATCCTCCCACCTCAGCCTCCCAAGCAGCTGGGACTACAGGTGTGCACCACCATGCCCAGATCATATTTAAATTTTTTGTAGAAACAGGGTCTCACTCTGTTACCCAGGCCAATCTCAAACTCCTGGCCTCAAGTCATCCTCCCACCTTGGCCTCCCAAACTGCTAGGATTACAGGCATGAGCCACTGCACCCAGCCTTACTAATTTAATTCTTGCAACAACTCTAAGAGCTAAGTGTTATTATTACTGTCATACTATTGATGATACTGTTGAGGCACAGAGAGGTGAACTAGCCCAAAGTCACACAGCTAGTAAGTGATGGATCTTTTGCTATTATAGTGTAGAAAGGGTCTTAGTGACGTAATTAACAGATGCACTGAGACTAGCCTATCCTCATCCACGGATACTGTATTTGCAAATTCTCCTACTTGCTAACATGTATTTGTAACCCCCAAGTCCATACTCCCAGTGCTGTCAAGGTCATTCACAAACACGCACAAAGTGGCAATAAAAATGTGAGTCACCCCATGTGCATGTTCCCAATGAGATTGAATGAGGTGACATTTTGCCTTTTTATTTCCATTCTCACACTATAAACAAGTGTCCTTTCCAAGGTCCATTTAGTGCCACATTTTTTTGTATCCTTATGCTTTTATTTGGTGATTTCACTGTTTATAATGGCCCCCAACTTAGTGCTGAAGCACTGTCTAGTGTTCCTAAGCATGAGAAAACTGTGATGTGCCCTGTGGAGCAAAACAGTTGTTTGCATAAGCTTCATTCAGGTGTGACTCATGGTGCTGTTGGCTATGGGTTCAATGTTAATGAATCGACAACATATTAAAAAAGAAATACACACAGAACAAGGTTATGCCTTTAAACAGAAACACACATCGAACAGATTATGCTTTAATCAGTTGATGACAATGCGTTGACCAGAAGCTTACAGGAACCTAACTCTATATTACCTCTAGGAACCATGGCTCAGTATTCGCTAATGCAGTGCTCATTGCAACTTTCTAGAATGTAACTACTGTGGATAATGAGAATCAACTATACATAGGAGGTCACTTCCTCCAGACTCAAGGGTCAGGAGGGTTCTAAGAGACCTGAGGTAGGAGTGAGCCAGAAGTGACAGATGGGGGAAAGAGTGTCTCAGGTAGAAGATACAGCAAGAGCAAAGCCCTGGAGGCCTCAGCCAGAGCAGAGACTTTGAGGGGCTGAGCAGCAGTGTGATTGGCAGGGAGTTGGAGGAGGAGAGGCCGGAGGACTAAACTAAGGGCCAACCACACAAGAACCCATAAATCCTATTGAAGGTGTGGGATTCACAAATTTAAGCAGCTGAGCTCCACAAAGTCTATACCGTTCACATTAAAGTTCACTGGTGGCCAAATCTGTGGGACTCTGACAAATTTAAGCAGCTGAGCTCTGCAAAGTCTGTACCATTCACATTAAAGTTCACTGATGGCCAAATCTGATGGTGGGTTCTCTGTTTCCACAACCCCTGACCCCTCAGCAGGTAGCTTTTGACACAGCAACCCCTGCTTCTTGATGTGCTTTCTTGTTTGGGCTTTGGTGACTCCATGCTCACCTGGTTTAATCCCTACTTAATGGGCTTCCCCCCCATATCTCCTATGCCAGCTCCTCCTTCCCTGCCCACCTCTAAAAGCTGATATGCCTCAAGCTCTGTCCTCTGATCTCCTTAGTGGCTTTCATTCAGGCCTACAGCTTTACTATCAGGTATATGCCAATGGCTCCAGCGTAAGTCAGGATCCTAGCAAGAAGTGTATGGCACCCTCCCTGGGTCATGAGACAAGTTTAATAAAAGGCAGGATTTAGGGAAACCACAAAGGACAGTTCAGCCCTACTGGGCTAATAACAGTGAGATACATTATCACCCCTAGGCTTGATGGGGAATGGAGGGAGTAGTTCCTGAAACTTGGAGACAGGAGCTGTGATCTTCAGTTGAACGACACAGTCAGCCCTAAGTGATACTACATAAACAGAGGGCTAGAGGAATAAATAGCCCGACCTCACTCTCCTTGCTCCCTTCCCCCAGATCTTCTTCCAGGGCTCTTTATTGGCCAAACACAATGGGAAGCCACAGGACAAGATAGGCTGTTGAGTCAATACAGGTCAGATTATTAGAGTTCAGTGCAGGGTAAAAAAACAGTGGAGAGTTGTTCTGAAGGGCAAATTGAAGACACACAGCACAACTCCCAAATCTGTCTCTGGTCTTGACCTGTCCCCTGAGGTCAAACTCCTACAACCAACCTTTAACCCAACTCCCCAACTTGGCCTATCTAAGAACATCTCGAACTTAACTTTTGACAAATCAAAACTCTTGGTTTGCTGCCCCCTACATTCACCTCCATCCTCAAACCTACTTTTTTTCCTTGGTTTTCTCCATCTCTGTAAATAGTACCACCATCACCTACTTACTCAGGCCAAAACCTTGGGAGTCATTATTGTTTTCTCTCTCTCTCCCTCACAGTTGACATCCAAACATTCAGTCAATCATACAGGCTCCCTCCAAAATATATCCCAAGTCTCATGACTTCCATTGCTAAAACCCCATTTCAAACCATCATCAACTCCTCCCATGACTGCTACAATAGTGTCTTGATTGGCCACCCTTCTTCCACTGTTGGACTCCTTCCACTCAATCCGCCAAATAGTAGCCAGAGAGTACTTCTCAAAGGATAAACCAGAATACAGCCTCCTCTGTTTTAAATGGCTTCATACAGTAATTTGAATAAAATCCAAACTCCTTACCATGACACCAAGGCCTCCATGATCTGACACAGTCTACTTGTATGACTCATCTCTTATTCCCTTCCTCCTCTTTCCTTCCACTATGGTCAGTCTGGTCCAATTTTGTCTCTCTCAAAAAATTTGGCCAGGCACAGTGGCTCACGCTTGTAATCCTGGCACTTTGGGAGGCCGAGGTGGATGGATCCCTTGAGCTCGGGAGCTCCAGACCAGCCTGGGCAACATGGTGAAACCCCATCTCTACAAAAAATACAAAAATTAGCCTGGTGTGGTGGCACATACCTGTAATCCAAGCTACTCAGGAGGCTGAGGTTAGAGGATTTCTTGAGCCCAGGAGGTCCAGGCTGCAGTGAGCCATGTTCACACCACTGCACTCCAGTCTGGGTGACAAAGCAAGATCTGTCTCAACAACAACAAAAAAATCAGGTCTGTTCTAATATCAAGGGTTTTGTACCTACTTTTTCTTCTGCCTGGAAATCTTTCCTTCCTGAAAAATCTTCAAAGGGCTGCTTCCTTCTCATCAAATATTTACATTTTAATTCAGTTGTCATGTTCTCAAAAATACCTTCCATTTTACTTAAAAAGAATCCATCCAGAATCAGGGAGGGGTAAGAGATGCAGGTGTAAATGAAACAACATGCGGCCCTGATATAATAATGGTCAATGATGGATGATGGATATGAGGCTGTTCATTATTCTGTTCTCTTTATTTTAAATACATTTGAAGTTTTCTGTATAAAAAGGCTTCTAAGGGATCCATCCCCTCCCTGCACTCAGGCTCTCTCTTTGCTCTTCTTACTTTCTGCTGCTTCACCTGCTCATGCCCGTTGGGCATGTGGTACTGTTTCCTCTGCTTTGATTCTCTGCTCACTCTCCAGAACAGCTTAATTCCTACTCATCCCTCAGGTCTCAGATTATACATGCCTTCCCTAGGGAAACCTTTCCTGACTCATTTATGTTCCAAATTGCCTTGTTCACAAGTGAGAGCTCAAACTGGTTCAGGTAACTGTAAAGTCCAGAGTTAGCTTCTGGCTTGATCCAGGCCTCAAGAAGTGTTACCAGGACTACTCATCTCTCCATCTCTTGGCCCCATTTCCTCCATGTTGGCTCCATCCTCAGAGAAGCTCACCCTCCATAGTGGTAAGATGACTTCCATGTCTCCAGCTTTCTCCTTCACATTCAAATCTAACATGAAGAATGGATTTATTTCTCCAAAAGTGTTCCAAAAAAAGCCCCATAGCTTATTCTTACTAACTTGGGTGACTTGACTCTGGGCATAGTCCTGTTTTAGAACCAACCATTGGTGCTGTGGAAAAGCAATGATCTGATTGACCAAACAGGACTGGGTCTTCCCTGACGCTGATTGATAGATTATGTGTGGGGTGAGGTTGCCAAACCCCAACTGGAATTACAGGAAGTCTGAGGATAAATCCTGGAGAGGCAAACAACAAATGTCCACCAGGAATTTCTTTTTTTTTTTTTGAGATGGAGTCTCGCTCTGTCACCCAGGCTGGAGGAAATTTCTTAACTAAATGTTTGCATAACAACTTGTCCTCTTTAATAGCACTATGATAATTATACACTTATGTATAATTTGTTTAATATATGTGTCTCCCATAACACTGTACGGTCAACTTAAGAGAGACTCTGTCTCCTTTTTTCACTGCTATATGCCCAGTGTCCAGCACCGTTTTGGCACAGGGTAGATAGTATTTTTTTCAATAACTATGGTACTAACACACACACACACACACACACACGCGCACACACACACACGGCAGGACACAAAGCAGTAAAAAATAAAAAATTTTTTCAAAAAACAATTTATCCTTAACCAAGTGAAGAAAAAACCCAATCCTCCCATTTATCCCTAATTTATCCCTTACTAAACGTTCTTTTTTATTTTCTTCACAGTAAGTATCACTGTCTGAAGTTATATCTCACATATTTATCTATACGTTTATGGTCTGTTTCCCTGCCCGTCCCACAACCATCCCTTGCGATAGATTAACTCCATGACAGCCAGTGTCTTTGCCTTATTTACCACTCGACATGTCACCAAGGTCCAGCACAGTGGCTTCAGAGTGAATGTTTAATAAATATTTGACCAATGAAGGAACAAAGGCTGGGAATGGTGGCTCATGCCTGTAATCCTAGCACTTTGGAAGGCCAAGACAGAAGGATCACTTGAGGCCTGTTCCTGTTCCAGGCAGGAGTTTGAAACCAGCCTGAGCAACATAGTGAGACCATGTCTTTACAAAAAACTTAAAAATCAGCCAGGTGTGATGATTTTGCCTGATGTCCCAGCTACTTGGGAGGCTGAGATGGGAGGATTGCTTGAACCCAGGAAATTGAGGCTTCGGTGAGCCGTGATTGTGCCATTGCACTCCAGCCTGGTTGACAGAGCAAGACTCTATCTCAAAAAAACCCTAGAAGAAAACCTAGGCATTATCATTCAGGAAATAGGCATGGGCAAGGACTTCATGTCTAAAACACCAAAAGCAATGGCAACAAAAGCCAAAATTGACAAATGGGATCTAATTAAACTAAAGAGATTCTGCACAGCAAAAGAAACTACCATCAGAGTGAACAGGTAACCTACAAAATGGGAGAAAATTTTCGCAACTTACTCATCTGACAAAGGGCTAATATCCAGAATCTACAATGAACTCAAACAAATTTACAAGAAAAAAACAAACAACCCCATCAAAAAGTGGGCGAAGGACATGAGCAGACACTTCTCAAAAGACATTTATGCAGCCAAAAAACACATGAAAAAATGCTCATCATCACTGGCCATCAGAGAAATGCAAATCAAAACCACAATGAGATACCATCTCACACCAGTTAGAATGGCGATC
The DNA here is from genome assembly GCF_029289425.2 of Pan paniscus. Taxonomy (NCBI): domain Eukaryota; kingdom Metazoa; phylum Chordata; class Mammalia; order Primates; family Hominidae; genus Pan; species Pan paniscus. Next base: position 164,426,990 of record NC_073255.2, read on the forward strand.
ATTAAAAAGTCAGGAAACAACAGGTGCTGGAGAGGATGTGGAGAAACAGGAACACTTTTACACTGTTGGTGGGACTGTAAACTACTTCAACCATTGTGGAAGTCAGTGTGGCGATTCCTCAGGGATCTAGAACTAGAAATACCATTTGACCCAGCCATCCCATTACTGGGTATATACCCAAAGGACTATAAATCATGCTGCTATAAAGACACATGCACACGTATGTTTATTGCAGCACTATTCACAATAGCAAAGACTTGGAACCAACCCAAATGTCCAACAATGATAGACTGGATTAAGAAAATGTGGCACACATACACCATGGAATACTATGCAGCCATAAAAAATGATGAGTTCATGTCCTTTGTAGGGACATGGATGAAATTGGAAATCATCATTCTCAGTAAACTATCGCAGGAACAAAAAACCAAACACCACATATTCTCACTCATAGGTGGGAATTGAACAATGAGAACACATGGACACAGGAAAGGGAACATCACACTCTGGGGACTGTTGTGGGGTGGGGGGAGGGGGGAGGGATAGCATTAGGAGATATATCTAATGCTAAATGACGAGTCAATGGGTGCAGCACACCAGCATGGCACATGTATACATATGTAACTAACCTGCACATTGTGCACATGTACCCTAAAACTTAAAGTATAATAATAATAAAACAAACAAACAAACAAAAAACAAATTACACTTAAAGAAGTTATTCAAAATTCAGAGTGAATAAAACACCTTTTTTCTTTCAAAAAAAGAAGAAAAAAAAGAGAAAAGAAAAGAATAAATGAAGGCTCCAAAATTTCCATTCATGGCCATGAGCTCTCTCCTGAGTTCAAATCTACCCTTGAGCATTATTTCTAGACAACTTCACCTGGATCCCCACAGTGGTCTTAAATTCAGTGTACTCAAACTCGATACATCCAAAATTGATCTCAATATGGCCAAAATCTTCCCCCAAAATGTGTCCTTTTTCCTCTGTCCCTTATTTTAGTCGAAATAAAATTTGATAGGGCTGAAATGCATTTCTCCCTGGACTTCTTTAATATCCTTCTTCTGATTTTCTCTTCCTTTTCTGGTTGGGCCTTGTTGTTTCTTGTCTGTCTCTGTGTGCTCTTCTCACTGCCTACTTTTTAAATTTTAATGAGACATTTAACACTAATAAAAGATTGAAAAAGCTCCATCCCAGAGTTCTTGCAATAGAAGAAAAGAAATACAAATATGGAATGAGGGGTGGTAAGGAAAAACCCTGTGAACATGAACTGGAATTAGAGATATTGGTATAAATTCATGATTTCTAAAATGTGTATGTGTATGTGTATATGTAGAGTTACATGTGTACATATGTATTATATACTTATATACAATACACACAGACATTTCCTACCTCTGTCTGCTATAGGAACGTAGGAACAAGACACCCCAGTAGCCATGAGCTCACATAACCATCCAGATATTGGTCTCTAATACTAGTCACCACTAAAAGGAACCAGAAATCTGTGGTCAAAGAGCTGATTCTAGGGCTGGGACACAGAAGGTGTAAGATGAGCCAGAAACACGTTTTTGTTTGTTTGGGATTTTTTTTTTTTTTTTTTTTTGGATGGAGTTTTGCCCAGGCTGGAGTACAATGGCATGATCTCGGCTCACTGCAACCTCTGCCTCCCGGGTTCAAGAAATTATCCTGCCTCAGCATCCTGAGTAGCTGGGATTACAGGTACCCGCCACCACGCCTGGCTAATTTTTTATATTTTTTAGTAGAGATGGGGTTTCACCATATTGGCCAGGCTGGTCTCGAACTCCTGATCTCAGGTGATCCATCTGTCTCTCTCTCCCCAAGTGCTGGGATTACAGGAGTGAGCCACCACACCTGGCCCCAGAAACATGTTTTTATGCAAGAAAGTAAGACAGTACTCCAAAAAATAACGGAGGTATATCACAAGAACACAAGAGTTTGAAGGGACTCTTGTTCTCCAAATCCAATTCGAAAGGGCATTTTGAGCACAAAATAATTACGTAAAATAACGAACTGCAAACCATTGAGAAACTATTAGTCCATACTTATGATAAATGAATGGATGGATGGATGGATGGATGGATGGATGGATGGATGGATAGACGGATGGATGGATGGATAGATGGTAGAGAGGGCAGAGTTCTTGCTTAGAGGATGTCAAGGACTAAAAGGTCAACGCAGTGCAATGCTAAAGATGAAAAATCATCATTTTGCAACCATCATAGCAAAGATTGGATTATCATCAGTAGATGCTAAATTTGGCGGGGGGAACTTTGATGAGGAGCAGAATATTTGCATGGACTTAAGTGTCTCCCCACAGATTACTTATTAGTAGCAAAACAGAATATATTAACTACAGTGAAGAAATCAGACATCTTGTTCAACTGATCAAAATTAATATCACCAATGAGTAGCAGATGAATATACTTTGCCTCTGGATGTGATACCTTAAGAAGATCACAACGTCTCTGGCAGGGAATACGTAACCTGAATCTAATCATGAGGAAACATCTGACAAACTCAAAATCAAGAACCTTCTATTAAAAGGGAGTGGGAAGCTGTATTATTTTTAAAATGTCAATATCATAAAAGACAGTGAAAAAGTGAGAAACGATTCCACATTAAATGCAACTAAAGAGACATGACAACTAAAAGCAATATGTAATCCTAGACAGGATTCTGTACTAGAGAGGGAAATAATCCTGCAAAGGACATTATTGGGTTAATTAACAAATTAGAATGCAGATGGTAGATTAGATCATGCGAATAAGAGAGGATACCACCCCTCATATTGTCTTATGCCCAATTTCTGCCTCCAAAGAAATAAGTAAAAACTAAAAGGCAGAAATGGAATCCACAGGCAGATAGCCCAGCACCGCGTCCTGGGCCTGGTAGTTAAAAAATCAACCCCTGACCTAACTGCTTGTGTTATCTATAGATTTCAGACATTGTATGGAAAAGCATCGTGAAAATCCCTGTCCTGTTCTGTTCTGTTCTGATTACCGGTGCATGCAGCCCACAGTCACGTACCCCCTGCTTGCTCAATCCATCACAGCCCTTTACGCGGACCCCCTTGTAAGCCCTTAAAAGGGACAGGAATTGCTCACTCGGGGAGCTCAGTTTTTGGAGACGTGAGTCTGCCGATGCTCCCAGCTGAATAAAGCCCTTTCCTTCTACAACTTGGTGTCTGAGGGGTTCTTGTCAGCGGCTCGTCCTGCTACAATACCATTGTAAATATTAAATTTACTGCAATTGATAACTACACTGTGGTTATGTAAGAGAATATCCTTGTTCTCAGGAAATACTCACTGAAGATTTGAAGGGCAGAGAGCCATGACATATATAATTTACTATCAAATGGTTCAGAAAAATATACACATGTGCACAGAGGGAGCAAATGATAAAGCAAATGGAACAAAATTTTAACAATAGATGAATCTGAGTAAAGAATATGTGAGTGTTCTTTGTAGTATTTTGAAACTTTGCAGTCAATGTGAAATTACTTCCAAAAAGTTTTTCTCGAAGGGGGCAAGTGCCACTCTTGGCCCTCTTGTCTCCAGATGCTACACATTCCTCAAGTAATCTCACCCACATTAATGCCTACATCACACACTATGACAATCTTTATCTCTACTCCAACCTGTGCTCTTGAATTCCCAAACTCTATTTTCAACTCACTTCTAGACATCTCCACCCAAATGTGCCCTGGGTGAAACATACCCACATCCTAAAGGCATCTTCTTTCTTCTATGAAATGGGCACCATTCTCCTCCCAGCTGCTTGGGTTCCTCAAAGAGAGCTGCACTCCCTTTGCCACAATCTGGGGAACAGGAAGACACTGGAGCCACACCAGAAAAATGGAAGCCTCGCTTGTGACCCACTCTCTCCCACTCGAATCAGTTCTTGATTTTAATCTCCAATGTAGCTTCAATTACCTCCGGAATCCTAGTTGCAAGAGCAACTGACATTGTTTTTGATGTGCTAGTCTCTGCAACCCAGGAAAACAGAACCACAAGGACACTGGAACAAATGGAAGAGCTAATCTACTCCACCTGCTACATTCCCCCCTGCCCACTGTCACCACCTCTGCCTGTCCATGTGGCTAATGCCAGTTGGGCCTAGTCTTACAAAGCTTGCAAAGTGAAGTGTCACTGTCACTTGAGTTTCTTGATTCCTTGCTGACTGAATTTCATGTCCTGTCCCTTCTTTCTATTCCTCCATTATAGCATTTGCCACATTGAATTGTCATCCTTACTCTTTGAGACTATATCCTGGGCTAAACATTGACAGGATGCATTTCTAGTGACTAGAATAGTGCCTGGGATAGAATAGGATGAATAAGCAGTAACACAGTCATGTGCCACATAAGGAAATTTCAGTCAACCACAGACCACTTATACAACAATGGTCCCATAAGATTACAATGGAGCTGAAAAACTCCTGCTGCCCAGTGATGTCACTGCCATTGCAATGCCAAACCACCATGTATGTTCGTGGTGATGCTGGTATAAACAAACTCACTGTGCTGCCAGTCATATAAAAGTACAGCACACACAATTATGTACAGTACATAGCACTGGATAACAATAATAAATGACTATGTTACTGGTTTATGTATTTATTATGCTACACTTTTTATCATTATTTTAGAGTATACCCCTTCTACTTATATTTTTTTAAGTTAACTGTAAAACAGCCACCAGCAGTTCTTTAAGTAGTATTCCAGAAGAAGGCATTGTTATCATAGATGACAGCTCCATGCGTGTTATTGCTCCAAAGACCTTCTAGTGGGAAAAGATGTGCAGAGATGGGAGACAGTGATCTTGACGATCCTGACCCTGTATAGGCCTAGGCTAATGTGTGTGTTTGTGTCTTTTTTTTTTTTTTAAGACACAGTCTCACTCTGTCACCCAGGCTGGAATACAGTGGCGCGATCTCAGCTCACTGCAACCTCCGCCTCCCAGGTTCAGGCTATTCTCCTGGCTCAGCCTCCCGAGTAGCTGGGATTACAGGCACCCATCACCATGCCTGGCTAATTTTTGTATTGTTAGCAGAGACAGGGTTTCACCATGTTGCCAGGCTGGTCTCAAACACCTGACCTCAAGTGATCCGCCTGCTTCAGCCTCCCAAAGTGCTGAGACTACAGGCATAAGCCACAGCACCCGACCTGTGTCTTAGTTTTAAACAAGAACATTTAAAAAGTAAAAACAATAAATAATTTTTAACATAGAAAAAAGCTCTTAGAATAAGGATATAAAGAAATAAAAGGCCAGGTGTAGCGGTACACACCTGTAGTCCTAGCTACTTGGAAGGATTGCTTGAGCCCAGGAATTTGAGTCCAGCCTGTGCAACATAGCAAGACCCTGTCTCTAAAAATAAATAAAATGTTTTTGTACACCTCTACAATGGGTTTGTGTTTTAAGCTAAGTATTATTATAAAAGAGTCAAAAAGTTTTTAAAATGTGAAAGTTCATAAAGTAAAAAAGTTACAGTAAACTAAGGTTAATTTATTATTAAAGAAAGAATAGGCTAGGCACGGTGGCTCATGCCTGTAATTCCAGCACTTTGGGAGGCTGAGGCGAGCAGATCACTTGAGGTCAGGAGTTCAAGACCAGCTTGGTCAACATGATGAAATCCCGTCTCTACTAAAAATACAAAAATTAGCTGGACATGGTGACACACATCTGTAATCCCAGCTACTCAGGAAGCTGAGGTAGGAGAATCACTTGAACTCAGGAGGCAGAGGTTGCAGTGAGCTGAGATCATGCCACTGCACTCCAACCTGGGCCACAAAGGGAGACCCCATCTCAAAAAATATATATAATAATAATTTTTATAAATTAAGAGTAGCCTAAGTATACAGTGTTTATAAAGTCTACAGTAGTGTACAATAATTCCTAGGCCTTCATATTCACTCACTCACTCACCCAGAGCAACTTCCAGTCCCATAAGCTCCATTCATGGTGAGTGCCCAATACATATGTACCATTTTTATCTTAAAAAATTTATTTGCCTTTAGTACTATATTTTTTTACTGTACCTTTTTAAAGTTTCTTAAGTTTAGATATACAATACTTAGAATTGTGTTACAATTGCCTATAGCATCCAGTACAGTAACATGCCATTGTAGGCTTACAGCCTAGGAGCACCAGGTTGTCCATATAGTCTAGGTGTGCAGTAGCCTATACCATCTAGGCTGTGTAAGTGCACTCTATGATGTTCACACAGTGACAAAATTGCCTAACAACACCTTTCTCAGAACACATTCCAGTCATTCAGCAACACATGACTATATAACCTATATGTTCCAGGCTCCACCTATAGGGTTAAAATTTTGGCCCATAAACACTAGCCCTCACAGGTGGGAGTTCCTGGGTAGGTTACCCTTAGTTGGCCAAATCAATAGCATCATCCTTCTGGTGTCTCCCCTTTCTCTTCTGTTTTTTTTTTTTTTTTTTTTTTTTGAGACGGAGTCTCGTTCTGTCACCCAGGCTGGAGTGCAGTGGCACGATCTTGGCTCACACCGCTTCCCCAGTTCAAGTGATTCTCCTGCCTCAGCCACCCAAGTAGCTGAAACTACAGGTGCATGCCACCGCGCCCAGCTAAATTTTGTAGTTTTAGTAGAGACGAGGTTTCACCATGTTGGCCAGGCTGGTCTCAAATGCCTGGCCTCAGGTGATCCACCCGCCTCTACCTCCCTAAGTGCTGGTATTACAGGCGTGAGCCACCATGCCTGGCCTCTCTTCTTGTATCTCTTTAAGAGTCCCAGGAGCTGTGGCAGGGGAGGAAAGGGAAGGCTGGCACATCAATGGAGCTGCTGCCTTGCTGTCCCCCTCCCTCTGTGCCTACTGCTGCTCTGCTCACCCAGGCTGACAGTGCACAAACCCCCAATGAACCTGGCATCCTACTGTGCTAGCCATCCAGCCATGACCCATCACTCTGGACAAGAGTTTCTACTCTACTCCTAAGCCAGACTGGTGATAGAGCCAATTTGTCCTGTGTGGGTCTTGGTTTCCTGTTTTGTTAAGAGAGGGGCATGACCGAACATGCTGTAATGTCCCTTTCAGATCTAACATCCCGTGATTCCACAAATGTTATTCTCCCTCAATATCCAATCTATTAATACAATGGGCTTGCACAGTCTGGGCCTTTGGTCCATGCTTTTCTGCTGCGGTGGATGCACTTCCCTATCTAAGCCATATTATGCAGGTCAGATCATCACTCACAGCCAGGTTCATATCCTGAAGACTTTCTTCATCGCACTGGATCACTCCCTGCCTCCTCACCCTCATACGATCCATTGATCAACCACTCTCAGCATACAGAGGCCTCCTGGGATTGCAGTCTGGATGCACATACTGTGACCCTTGACAGACTGCAAACAACTTCAGGGAAGGAATTATGATTTATATTGGAGAAGCAAAAGGGCTGAAATGGAGAGAGGAGGAGAGACGGGTACAGCAGCATCACTCATACTGGGTTAGCGAATCTCCTCTGGCTGGGAAATCAGGCTCTGATTCTCTGGGCCTGTTGGCCAAGTCAGCCACCACAACTTGAAAGATACATCCAGATATAGCCAGAGTCATCCTCAGGAATGATAGAGCAGGGGCTGCTGACTTGAGTGATTTAGGCCCCAGGTGTCTCAAAAGTATGTATGGTTCACTAACCACTGGAAATACCATTTCCATCTGTACCCAGGGGACTCACTGACCACCAACCATTTACAAATACTAACCAAGACACTAGAAGCGCTCCCAGAAAGTGTTCTGGTAAGACTTAGAAGAGAAAGAGCACACCACGGTTGACTCTTACCTCATGCCAGGCAAGCATATCTCGCCTAGTCCCTCTCCAGAAGTTGGGTGCTGGTCTGAAGGAGCAAATGTCAGCTCACAGAAAAATACCAACTTTTTTTGTCTGTGACTGAGCCTGGGCATCAGAGAGAGAACAAAATTCCATTTGTCAAGAAGTTTGTCACAGCCATAGAAAGACAAAAAAGGACAATCCATAATCCCCTCGAGATCAAGTAATGAAGGCACTTATTCTACACAGCCCTCAAGTCCAGGGGCCTCTGATATACAGGTTCCCCATCAGGGAAGCTTATTGTTGGAGTCTTCATCAAGGGTAAGACCTGAGAGGCCAGGCACAGTGGCTCACACTTGTAATGGCAACACTTTGGGAGGCCAAGGTGGGAAGACTGCTTGAGCCCAGGAGTTCTAGACCAGCCTGGGCAACACAGCAGGATGCCATCTGTAAAAAATAACATTAGCCAGGCAAGGGCCAGGTGTGGTGGCTCATACCTGTAATCTCAGCACTCTGGGAGGCTGAGGCAGGCAGATCACTTGAGGTCAGGAGTTCGACACCAGTCTGGCCAACGTGGCAAAACCCTGTCTCTACTAAAAATACAAAAATTAGTCTGGTGTGGTGGCGCACACCTGTTATCCCAGTTACTCAGGAAACTAAGGCAGAAGAACTGCTTGAACTTGGGAGGCAGAGGTTGCAGTGAGCCGAGATAGCACCACTGCACTCCAGCCTAGGGGACAGAGGGAGACTCCGTCTCAAAAAAAAAAAAAGAAAAAAATTTAGCCACCCTTGGTGGTGCACACCTGAAGTCCCAGTTGCCTAGGAGGCTGAGGCAGGGGGATCACATGAACCCAAGAGTTCAAGGCTGCAGTGAGCTATGGTCATGCCACCGCACTCCAGCCTAGGCAACAGAGCAAGACCCTGCCTCAGGAAAAAAAAAAAAAAAATCATCCTCTAGGTATGGGGGTAAAAAATAAAAATTTAAAAAATAATAAGACCTGAAACCCAAAGTTTGGCTATATGCCTGGGCCTAGAGTCCTTGCCACATCTTATTTTCTCCTTTGCTCAGCGATCTTCCAATTAGCTCTGAAGAGAATTCCTTGATGGGACCAGGACTAGCTCCCCAAGTCCTCTAACAACCAAAGGAAACTATTTTACTTAACATCAATTATAGACATATTCCCAGAGTCAATTCTAGTCATATTCACTAATATGGCTAAAGAAAAAACGAGCAGGAAAGCAGACCAGTGGGAGAAAGCAATACTAACAAAAATTAAATCGCTCATTCTGAAGGTACAAGATTAGTATTTTTCAGTCTCTTCTTGATTCATTCAGCTATTTATTGAACACTTACTATGTGCCAGGATATGAAAAGTCCTGAGAGCACAAAGATGAATGGGGCATGGGAGTGACCTTCAGGGATTTATAGGGCAGTCCAGGAGACAGAGAAGTAACTTGAATAATGAAAGTACAAGAAATCACTTCTGTGTCTAAGCACTGAGCAAAGTACTGGAGAACCTCAGAGGATGAAGTCCCTGGGTATCAGAAAAGTCAGGATGGAGGAAGTGACATTTCAGGTGAGTCTTCAAGGATAAGGTTTGGGATACTACAAAGGTTTGGGATAGGGGTGGGGAAGGACTTTGAAGGCAGAGAGAACAGTGTGCCTGAGGATTCTAGATGTGAAAAATTTAAACTTGCCAAGTAATACAATGCAGGCACTCAAAAACACCAAACCAAAGAAGCCTGGCCTCCAGACTTATCTCAAATCTCATCTCAGCTGGCTCAGCCTCCATTTTGGACAGCTATTCCAGTGGAGTGGAGTAAACGGGATACCAGGGCAGAATGCCCCCAAGGGGCCTGTGAAATTGCCTAGACTGAGGTTTCCCTCATGCTCAAAAGCCTGGTAGCTGTTGAACTAAGGGAAAGACAATGGACTCTAATCTAAATACTACCCCTTCATATATTTTGACTGTGGACAGCACAGCCTCAGTTAATATAAAATGTATGGGCCAGGTGTGGTGGTTCACGCCTGTAATCCCTACATTTTGGGAGGCCAAGGCAGGCAGATCATTTGGGGTCAGGAGTTCGAGAACAGCCAGGCCAACATGGTGAAACCCTCTCTCTACTAAAAATACAAAAATTAGCCAAGTGTGGTGGTGCATGCCTGTAATCCCAGCTACTCGGGAGGCTGAGGCAGGAGAATCATTTGAACATGGGAGGTGGAGGTTGCAGTGAGCTAAGAGCTGAGATTGCATGGGCAACAGAGGGAGACTCAAAAAAAAAAAAAGTATGAAATGTATGTGTAAACCTACATTTAAAAACTCATTCATGTAAAGTGGTATCAGGATTCAGATTCCTTCTGTGAGATATGGAAGGAGATCATGGCAATAGATGAATTTATACTGAACCAGAGATGCTTTCCTTGCTAAAGTCAAGGGACGGGGCATTTCTTCTTAGGAGGGTCATTTTCTCCAGGCATCCTTTGCTTTTATGGGCTCCCTGCAGTGTGAGTCTGTCAGCACCTTCAATATTTAGGTTATCCAGGAGATCTGGGTCCCAGGAAAAACAGTCTGTCACTACTCAAACTCTCATAAAACTGACTTGTAACAAGAGTCCATTTCATAAATTTCATTGTGTAACAGCTCTGCTGCTAGGAAAGCAGGTTTCCGAGAAATTAGGAGGCAGTCATTTGGCACTGAAGAGAGGACCACCTGAACAAGGACCCCTTCTTCCTTAGCCCGTGCCAGCAACTGAGCCCCCTAAATTTCTTAGTGAGCAACACTTCTTCAGTGTTCCACGTTGCCCTCTGCTGGGAGACAGCACAGACATCAGAAAGGGCCTGAGCCTTTTGGTCCATATAAACATGTCTGATTCCTGATTCTGCCATGACTAGCTCTGGCCCTTGGCCAGTTCATCCCATCTTGCCAAGTCTCCACTCACTCATCTGCAAAACAGATATGCTTCTGATTGTTGTGTGATTTAAACAAGGTAGGGGAAATGTTAGTAGTCTCCCTCATAGCAGACACTTGGATAAAAGACAGTCGTCATTTTTCCTTTTGTTTACAGCCACACTTGTGACAAAGAAACACTAGATTTAAATCCAGAAGGCCTCAGTCTGATTTCTAATTCTGCTACTTAACATTCCTGGTGGAGATAAAAAGAGTGTTTTAGCACCTACCTTGTTTCAGATACTACGCTGGCTATTTATATAATTAGGGGGTTTTTTGCTCCAAAAACCATCCATCTGAGGTCACCAGACTGCCTGGGGGAAAAAGGGGATGGGGGGGAGAGGAGAGTAAAGTGACTCATTCATTAGGATTCTATTTCCAATTCCCAAAACTGTTTCCCCAGTTTTTCCAGAGGTGATAGTTGGAACATACTATTAACACCAGCTAGTACCCAGTACTCTTTTATTGTGTTAGAATTACCCAAGTTCTAAAGCTAGCAATCATCTGGAAACTGGGGACAGAGCAGCTTTAGGGCTCTTATGAAGAACCACTGTTGCCTGCTCAACCCTATAGCGTAGCAACTTTGCTTGGCTGCAATTGATAGCTGGAGACGTTCTCTCCATTTGAGCCAGTCCAGTCCAGCCTAGAGAGCAGTCTCCCCATCCCTAGAAACCTAGGGAGAGGCTCTGACCCTCCCAAGGGCTGAGGAGGCAGGAGCATACCCAGATTAAGCAGGCTTTGTGGCTAATCAGACCTGACACAGACATTTACTAGTTACATGATCTTCCACAAATTTAACATCTGTTAAGATGGGGGTAATAGCCCCTGGGAGGAGTAAATGATAAAAATGGGTGTAAATGGCTCAACACGACACCAGGACATTCTACAAGAATGAGCAAAAATGATCCTTAGTAGTAGTAGCTTCACAAAACAAGGTTGAGAGCTCGAATTCTAGGTAACAGACAGGGATTTAACAACAGCCAGGGCATGATACAAGGACAGGTTTATTCCCCAGATGGGAGGTGCCCAAGAAGGGGTCAGAATGCCTTCCCTCCACATTCTCCGTCCATCTCTTCTTCATAGCAATGCTCCTCTAACTTGCGTGGTAATGGTTAATCACGTAAGGCTCAGCCTCATTACCTTACTAACACATCTCATATACCGTCTGATATTCTGGGACCAGGGCCCAAGGAAAATGTGTTTTTCTCTAATTCTGATCTCAATTCTTTCACCCTCATTCTCCCTTTCCTTCCTTACAGTATCTGTCACAGGCAAACCAGCCAAATAACTGGAAAACTTGTTTCAGGGAAGGGTGTGGGAGATAAGGAATTTTGAATTTAGCATGTCTGCATTGATTTTGTCTGTTTCTAGACTGTGTCAAGGGTATGAAGGGAGTAAGTCTTTTAGTTTCAGTTGGGAGTCTTCACAGCTTTATGTATCTCCCAATTTCTAAAATTATTAATCAGAAATTGACTTGCTTCTTTTCCTATTTGGTATCTTCTCAAAAGTCAAAAGCACAGGGATTATTAGTCCTAGGAAAGCAACTGTGACTATGGATCTTTCTACTCTGTCCACAGCTACCTAGAAATAACAATTACAAGACATCCTACATTTAGAGAGAACAAGGTAAGAAAATTAAGCAAGTTTATTACTATTTTTTAGTTTGGCTTGATGTCCTGAGACACTTTTTCGGGATACTATGAATCCTGATTTTAAGGATAATAAAGCATTCATAAACAGATTACTTATAGAGGTTGAAGTGTAATTATGGAAGTTTTAAGCCTGCCCACTAAACCCATAAGAAAGCACTTTCCAGCATAGGTGGCCACACACAAACATATACACACACAATTCCAGGCTAAGAAATGTGTTATAACTAAGGTGGTTAAAGCACCGAGGTATTCCTCCCTGGATTCAAGCTCACGGATTAACATATGAAAACATTATTTCCATCCTTTTCATTCACCATTTACATTCACAATCTATTTTTGTCTAGATATATAGATACTATTAAGGAACCACACAGGTCAAGTCACTCAGGTTTAATGATTCCATCATTTGGACACATAAACTTCTGTTCCATTTAAGTCTGCTCACTGTAGATAATCCAGGTCACCCAGCCTCCCATTAAGATTTAATCAAAGTTTTCTGCACCCCAAACCCTCACAAAACAGACCTCTATGATGAAATCACAGAAAGATACATATTAGTCCAGTTAGTGGCCAAACATTGGTCTTTAGAGTCCAAAGACCTCTATAACCAGTAAGAGTAGTTGGGAGAAAAGAAGGAACAAAGAAACTGAGTTTTCTGAGAACCCCCTTTCCAGACTGCCTGAATAAGTTGCCTTTTCTTAAAAGAGCAGGATTAATCTACTTATGCCAAGACCCACTGGGCAGAAAGCACCCCAACCCAGGTTTAGCTGATCTTTACCACTTCCTTGTGAGAGCTACAGCAATCTTTTGGAATTTTCTGCAGCAAATTTTCCCCTTTTGCTGTCCCTACAAAGGCAGAAAAGCTAGGGGCCAATCTCTGAGCTAATTCCTTGAATCCAGGCAGGATGAGCATTCACCATTTGGACCCCTCTCTGTAAGAAGCTAGGACTTTATTTCTTAATGAAAGTTCAACACTGAGGAAAAGATAGCGAAGTCGTTGACTCACAATCTCAGGCCAACCTCAGGCAGATAGGTTAAGGCAAGGATAGGCAAGAAAGGTCTATTTTAACCCTATCCAGGCAAAAAGCAGGTTACTTAGGAAATCCCTAAGATCAAGCTGGTGCTCAGGGCCCTCTCTAGGATGGTCATAAGCGGTGTGATTGCATAGGTCATCCCCAGGCACTAACTAGACTAAGCTTCCCAGTTCCTTCCAGAATAAACTCACTATTCCTTAGCCCTTGGGACTAGTGGATGATATGTCACTATTTCAAACTTCCTGGTCCCTTTCCAGCCTGGTTTTATGTCCCCAGAGAATTGGGGCAGCAATGGACCAGACTCAGACTGTGATGAGAGGGAGAAAATAGCTAGGTTTTGTGCATTTCAGAGATTAACTGAACTCCCTTTGGAGTCACATTTACTCCTAGCTTTGTGCCAGGAGCATATTATTAAAACAAAACATCTTATTTTAAAACAGCCTTACCACTGTTCCAACTTCTGCACTTCTCAGTCCTAACCTCATCTTCTCCTCACATGCACACCATCAGAAGATACTGCCCCAGGACTTTCAGTATCTCTAGGGCCTAAGGATAAAGCAGCATTAATGGCATTTGGCAGAAAATCCCTTCCCACATTGAAGACCCCTCCCAGCTCAACACAGTGAAGAAATAAATGACAATGTAAGAGAAGAGGCAGCAGAAACCAGAGCCTGCCCTTTCCCACATAAAAGAGGCACAGAAATTCCAGGAATTCATGAAAATGGCATCATCTCTTGCCAGAAGGCCACCAGCTGGCACTGGTTGGGAGTCGCATTATCACTTGTTTCTCCTCTGGACTGAAGTGCAAGATAGTCAGTATGGCTGTGAGAGTCTGCTGGCGGCCCAGGGAGTCAGGTAAGGTCAGGAAGCGGTAGATGATGTTTTTGAGGTACTCCAGATTGGCTCCCTCCCTGCTCTGGTCCCTGATGTTCTTTTCGATGTGGCTCTGCAGGGCTGCAACCTCCTCGCGATGCCGTTCGCCCTCCTCCAGCAGCCGATCCTGCAGCTGATGCACCTCGACCTCCAGCCTGTGCTTCTGCTTCCTCAGTGATGTGATCTCCACCTCCTTGCGGGCCAGTTGCTCAGCGTACAGAAAGAAAGTGGGCTCATTGGCCGCTGCAAGTTGTAATGCTTGGGTCAGGCTATCAGAGGATGATGTGTCAGCTGGGTCCCCAGGACCGCCACCACCCACAGGACTTCTGCGTCCTGGCAGCCCAGAGGCCAAGGCCACAGAACGCAGTTGCTCCAGTTCCAAGTCCTTCTCGGTGAGCACAGCTAGGGCACGATCCCGCTGCTTGTGCAGCTCCTCCTCCAGTTTCAGTGTGCGGTCCCTGAAGTCCAGCTGGCACCGCTCCAGCTCCTGCCGGTGGAGCTGCTGCAGCCGGGCCAGCTCCTGCTTCCAGTCATCAGCCTCCTGCTGGTGTTGGTGCTCCAGCTCCTCGCAGGAGAGCCGCAGGGAAATATACTTCTCCTTCAGCTCTGCAAGCTGTTCCTGGGCTGCCTCCAGCTCCTTTCCCAGGTTACCATCTTTGGTATTCTTGCTTTTGAGGACGACCTGGGCTCTCATCTTGTACCTCTCAAACTCTTCCTTCAGCTGTTTCAGCTCCTGTTGGTAATAGAGTGCAGTAGCCTTCTCCCCATCAGCAGCCTCCGAGCTGGGCATTATCTCCAGGTCACAGAGCTTCTCCACATCCAGGGTCACCTGGCTTTTCCTGGCCGCAACCTGCAGCAGCCTCTTCAGCTTCTCCATCTTATCTTTCAGGACATTGACATCCAGACTGGACTCCTCTCCATGGCTGTCTAAAGGGGACCTGCTGGAGGCTGCTAGAGCCAGTGTCTTGTTCTCCAGGTCCAGCTGCACAATGCGCTCCTTCAGCTTCTGAATGGCCAGCTGGTCCTTCTGCTTGGCTTTCTCGTAGGTGCCTAGCAGCTCAGACACCTCGGATATTTGATTCTCCAGGGCTGCCACCCTCTGTTCTTCTACCTTAGATTGCTGACGGAGTTGATCCTCTGCAAGAGCTGTCTGCAAAACAAGGGAACAGACAAAAATGCATCCACAAAAGCCCCACAGCAAACTCTGAGAAAGCAGGAGAGGGGAGCAAAAGGGTCACAGGTTTGGGATGGCCTGGCAAGAATGCTAACTAGGGATTTTTCGGTTGATTCAGGAGCTAACAAAAGTTCCTATTACCTGCTTGGGTTCTGCAAGACGCATATTATACTGAACGATATGAAGCACCTTGATACATCTGCTATTGTTCTGCTTTCCACCTAACCACATATAATATGTGTTACTGTTGTTTCTCAGGTGCTTCCTCAAATCCTATTAAGAAATCATACAGCATTCTTTTCCTTATCCAATATTCCTGGAAGTTCAAAACTGCGCTGGATCTCCCTCTCCACATTGAAAGGAGGCACCCTTTCAATACCTGTTCTGGAAAATAGCACTTCTCCAGAACAGGCAAATCTTGAGTAAAGGCAATGACAAGAGGTTACTTCTGAGAAAATCCCCTTTGCCTTCAGCCACCCTTCCTAGAGGCACATACCAACAGAAGACACGCTACCTTTTACTATACAGCTGCCACTATACTGCTTCATAGAGCACAGCTGGTAAGATGCCAATGCCCAGAAGTGCAGAGCTGTCTGGCTTCAACCCAGCCTACACTGAGAAGCTCCACATCCTCCTGGAAGCACATATGTCAACACCGCATAGAACAGGACTTCCCAGGTTCACTAGTGGAACTTCTCAGGTGGCATCAAAAATGACAGTATAGACACAGCTCTAACTAGCAAAGGAGGAAAAAAACCCTAATATTTCTCACTTCAGGTCAATGACTGATGTTTGAAAGAGATGTGGATAATTACCTTTCTCATTTCCTGCTGTAACTGAGCCTGGAAATGGCTCTTAAGGCGGGCAGCCTCTTCCTGAAGTTCTTGCAGCCGGGGGTCTGGCTGATTCTTCTCATCTCGAATGGCCTGCAGTTCACTTTTCAGCTCCTCCACCTCACGGGTCAGCTGCTTGGTCTGCAGTTCAAATCCTTCCATCTGTTCAGCTGCATATGCTCGTCCTGCCAAGGCTTCTCGGGTCTCTTCTAACCTAAGCTCCAAGTCCTGGCGCTGGGTCCTCTCCTCCTGCAGCAGCTTCTGGAGCTCACGCAGCATCAAGGCATGGTCACTCTGCTCTTGGGCCCGATCATGCTGCTGCGTGATAAGCCGGGCTTTGGTTTCTGCTATTTGCTCCTGCAGCCCCTTCAATTCTCCCTCTAGGCGGGCCCTCTCCTCCTCCGCCTTGTTACTGGCATCCTCTAAGTCCTGTTTCATCTTTTTCTTGTCAGCCAAGTAAGAAGCCTCCATGCGGGACTTCTCCTGAGTGACTGTGGCCAAAGAACTGGTCAAAGTAGCCAACTGAGTCTTCAGCTGGTGCAGTCTTTTGTCCACCTCCCCACCTGCAAATGGCCCATCCCCACTGCTACTGCTAATGCCACTCTCGGACCAACTGGCCTCTTCGGACTTTGGAGGTGGTGGTCCACGGGCCGGTCTGTCATCTTCTACCCCAAACTCACCCTTGGTGCTGGTGAGACTGGCCGCAGTATCCAAGCTAGTGGCGGTCCCAGTGCTATCCTCGCTGTGAGTGGAGCACCGGTCATCCACAGAGTCAGGAAAGGTGAGGCCTGGAAGCTGGACACCTGCGAGGCCCACATCTGCCTCGTGGGATACCGACAGCACCTTGATGCTGGCCTCTAATGCCTCTTTCTCCTTCAGCAGGCTTTTATAGGCACGGACCACATCCTTGAGCCGTGCCTGGTACTGGAGAAGCTGCTTCTTCTGCGTCTCTATAGTCTCCAGCAAGTCTTTCTTGCTCGGGCCGCCCCCGAAATTCATCCCAAACTTCTCCATGGAGGGTCTGAACGGATTGCCCCACGTCAGCTTTCCAGCAGAACGGGAGAGGGCCGTGAAGACGCAGGCGGGGGCTTAAAGAAACAGCGAGCGGGCTGTCCGGCGGCGGGCCGCACACCTACTCCACCTAGTTATCCCGGACCTAATGCGGAACGGCCGGACGGACTGGCGAAAGCGGCCGCCGGGTCCCAGGCCCGGAGGGCTGGGGCGGATTCTACCCCGGAGGCGGGGCGACACTGGCACCAGAGGTGCACACTGCCAGGGCTCGTTAGCGCTGGCCCAGAAGCCGCTCCGCACTCTCCGCTCGTCTGGGCCACAGCAGCCCGGGCCGGCCCCTCGGCCCACGTCGGCCAGAGGGTTACGCTGAGCGCGGTCCCATCACGACATCCTAACTAAAGCTGCCTGCCGACAACGGCGCTTCCGTGTCCGCTGGAAGTGACGTTAGCGAGGCGCCTCAGGCTCCGCCCCCAGTGGGCCCAAGGTAGGCGGGGCCAAGTCGGCGGGTGGGTGGGCGCGGCCTGTCGAGAACGCAATGGGGCCGCGAGCGGCAAAAAACAGGCTTGGGAAAGGCGAAGCCAGCAAAGTCGAAGACACCAGAGTGGCACTGGTTTTGTGAGAGCGCCCAAGCTTGACCTCGGGCTACGCTCAGCGAGCGACAGAGCAACGTCGCACTGCATTCTTACCAAACACCCAGGTGAACGACGCATCCAACGATTTGGGAGCTCAGGACCCATGGTCCCTAAAAGGCAACAATTAAGACTCCCATTTAGACCACGAAAACTGCAGTCCTCTATAGCACAGTGCTTGGTACCTAGTAGGCATACAGCGTAATAGTACCCTTCCTTAGTTCTGCTGAGTTGATTCCACAAATATTTACGGAGGGCACTCTATAGCCATGTCTATCCTGAGTGCCAGCTATATACCAGGAGCTCACAAGAGTTTTGCTATTTAGTCTTTACAGTAATTATTGTAAGCACTATACTCATTAGCACTATTTTACAGATATGAAAACATGAGGCAGAAAGGTTATACGTAACATGCCCAAGGTCACACAGCTAGTAAGTTTAGGAGTTCTAATCAGTCTGATTCTCAACGTATCACGTGCTGTGCCAGATGGTAACACCATTAAGAGACACGACCTTGCCCTCAGGGAGCTCACAATCTAGTGAGGAACCAGACATACAAATATGTCCTGCTATCACACCAGTATGTCTGGGTATATTCAAAGTGGTATGAAAGTTAAGAGGAAAGAGGCCTGTCTAGGTGAGGCATGGAAGGCTCTTGGGAATAATACTTTGGGATTTGAAGGATGAGTCGTGATTGTCCACCTAACCAGAGATCAGGGAAACTAGCATTCCAGGCAGGTGGAAAAAAATGCAAAGACCTGTAGGGTATCGGAGTTTGACTCACCCAGAAAGCATTCAGTAGCTTAGGGTATGTGAAGGAGGTGACAACAGAGGGGCTGGCACAATAGGTAGGGACCCAACTTATGGCATTTAAATTTTATCTTGGGTTATAGTAAGGCCCTAATGGATTTTAATCTGAAAAGTGGGATGTCATCAAGACTTGTATGACATGTTGGAGGGAACAAGGGGCAGGAAACCTGTGAGGAGACTTTCAGTCATGGGGAACAGAAGGTAGTGACAACAGAGATGGAAGCAAAGAGGCTGATAAAAGAGCTAAATGTAGAATTGACCTAACTTGGTGAACACTAGTTCTGTTATTATATTGGAACTCTCTAAAATGTACTCTTCAGCCTCGTAAAAGCCTTCTTAGGGATGCAAGTCTATGACTGAAGAGAAAAGGAAAGTCATTCACTCACTCATACCTGTTTCCCAAAGTCTGTCCTTGTTACAGACTTTGCAGATCAGGATGGGGCAGGCCCTGGAGGTCTGTTCAGACCCCGTTTCTCAGTGGCCCAAATAACATCAAGCTGTATTATACATAACATTCAGTCACATTATCAAATCATTTTAATATTCACCATAACCCCTTAAGTTAGAACAAGTCTCCTTTTATAGATGACGAAATAACGGAAGAGTTATG
This sequence comes from Pan paniscus, assembly GCF_029289425.2. Lineage (NCBI taxonomy): Eukaryota > Metazoa > Chordata > Mammalia > Primates > Hominidae > Pan > Pan paniscus. The sequence continues at coordinate 164,446,386 of NC_073255.2, forward strand.
AGGAGTGCTGAAGCCAAATCCTCAAGAAATGGCAGAATTAAGATTTGAACTAAAGCCTGAAATCACGTGCTGGCAAGTGGTGGGTGCTCAGTAAATATCTGCTGAAAAAGCAAATGAATGAGTGAAGGTTTTTTTATTCCCAGCTCAGTTTACCTCGAGTCCATAAACAATTGATCCTAGAAGCCTACTGGGAATCCAGAGTAGACATAACACCTACCCTTGCTCCATTGAGAATCCATCAGTCCAGTTCAACTGAACAAGCATTTGTTAGGCCTAATAATGCCTGGCAATGAGCCAGTCTCCACCGCAGAAGAATTTCATTCCTATTTTGCTATTCTCCTCTCAGATGTTAAAATGAGGCAGGGAAATGACATGTGAAGCTCTTTGGGTCTACGGAGTCAAGATCTTCACAAAATCCTGAATGGGTGTGCAAGAATAAGCCAGGTCCATAAGTCTGTGGCAAAGTGAGGAACTTCAGCAAAGCGGCCAGCGCCTGGACTGAGAGGCGGGGCCCGCAGGGCTATCCAAACGAAGGTGGACTTCTCCAACAGCCCAGGAGTGGGTCTGTGACCCCGCCGCCCAAGGCCGTGAATCTTACACTGGTTCTGCGGATTGGGAATTAGGAAGTAGGCGTTTTGAGGGACCATGGAAGCTAGCTAGCACTCGGGCACCTTCCCCTACCTCCCGCGCACTCTTCACACGACCACCTACTACGCGCAAGTCCCTCGGTGGAAGATGAGGCAGTAAAGGGAGGACCAAGACCCCTAATCGCAGCTTCCACTCCCCAAAGGAGAGTGGTGCACACGTTCAGTGCTACTGGTTCCCAAGGGCTAAAACCGGAGCCCCTAGGGGCCTGGACGCAACAAACCAAAGCCCAGCGGCCGGCCACTGAAAATGGGGGCAGGGGCCGCTGCGGAGCGATGAATCCTTTCCTCAGCCGCGCTCGGGCTGCCGGTCGGCGGCCACAGGCCTGGCAGGCGCGTTAGAGACCCAGACCCGTTCCCAAGTAAGGGCCGCACGGGACCCAGGCCAGCAGCGGCAACTCGCGGAGCTTCGGCTCCCCCAGGAGCCAGAGCCGGGGGAGGCGGGGCCGAGAGCCGGGGGCGGGGCCCGGACGGGGGCGGGCCCGCGGTGACGTCGGGAGGGCAGCGACGCGCGGAGGCGGCGGCGGAGCCTCCTCCTGCTGCCGCTGCGCCCCATCCCCCCGCGGCCGGCCAGTTCCAGCCCGCACCCCGCGTCGGTGCCCGCGCCCCTCCCCGGGCCCCGCCATGGGCCTCACCGTGTCCGCGCTCTTTTCGCGGATCTTCGGGAAGAAGCAGATGCGGATTCTCATGGGTGAGGCAGATCGAGCGCGCGGCCCGGACCGGGGCGCCGGCCCCGGCGCAGCCCTTCCGCCCCCGCGTCCCTCCAGCCCCGCTCACCTGGGTCTCTGGCCCCGAGTCACCCACCTCATAACGCCCCGGGGCCTCTGCTCTCGGGCGGGTCCCGGTCTGCATCGCCGACCCCGGGGCCTGACACCCGGAGCTGCGGGCCTGGGTGGGGTGAAGCTCCCTCCGCCCCAGCCCGGCTGGTAAGAAGGGAGGATTCCGCCCTTGGAGACGACTTTTAAAAGGAGCGCGGCCTACCTCCCGTGCCCCTTGCCTCCCAGTCCTCTCCCGCTCCGCGCCCTCTTTGGAGTTGGCTCACGCCACCCGACTGCCCTCCAGGCCTCAAAGGTAGATAACGACGCGCACCTGGAGGCGCTCCCGCTCTCCGCCCCAGTCACCATCAGCTGTTGTGGCCTCTCCCTTTCCCTGGTCTCTAGGGGGCTCCCTCGCTCCCATCTCCATCCCTGTGCCCCTTTCCGTTGCAGTTGGCTTGGATGCGGCTGGCAAGACCACAATCCTGTACAAACTGAAGTTGGGGGAGATTGTCACCACCATCCCAACCATAGGTGAGCCCGGGGATGAAGCAGGGAGCGGGAGCGCCGCGGCGGGCCCTCGCGGGGTCTGCTCCCAGTTCTGCCACTTTTCTGGAGCTGACCCTGACACCAGATACAGCTATTTGAGAAGTGGGTCAGGGTATCTCTACGTGGATACCGGAGGCAGGGTGGATGTGACCTAGCCCCGCCCTGTTGACCGCCAGTTCTGGGGTTCTGTTCCCCTGGGCCTTGATCATTGCCTTCTGGTTTTGTGTCCCTGCTGAAATCTAAGTAGTTTTAGTGAGTTCCTTTCTTTCAGGAGTTTTCTCATATTTTTTTTCCAATTATCTGCAGGCTTCAATGTAGAAACAGTGGAATATAAGAACATCTGTTTCACAGTCTGGGACGTGGGAGGCCAGGACAAGATTCGGCCTCTGTGGCGGCACTACTTCCAGAACACTCAGGTGGAGTGTTGGGAGGGGACTTTCTAACCCCACGGGAAAAGGTGTTAGGGCTGGGAGAACAGAATTGTTGGCCTAGGCTGGGCCCCCAGGCCAAGGAAAAAACCCTTCCCCACTTCTACCCCTTCTGTTTGGCTACCCCCTACTCACTCTTCAGAACTCACCTTAGTCTTCCCCAGCTTGGACTTCTCTTTAGAAGCAGGATTCTGGGACCAGGCTGCCTGATTTAGCCCTCATAACATGTCTTTATTTCCTTGCACATCTTTGGATAAACTACTTCCTCTTTGCAGTGGGGTCTCTAGTTTGTGCCATGACTCCTGTAGAGCTTCTATAGAGTTCTGTAAACTTCTGTAGAGTTTACTAGATGAGAAGGATTGACACAATTACAAATGGGAAGAAAACAGAAAGGGCCACACTACGGTATGCCCCAGGCAGAAGTGATTGCTTCTCCTTTCTTCCTTCCTTCCTGCCCAGGGCCTCATCTTTGTGGTGGACAGTAATGACCGGGAGCGGGTCCAAGAATCTGCTGATGAACTCCAGAAGATGGTGAGTACCCAGAGCCCTGGGAACTGAGCCCTCAGCTTGGGGACAGAGTGATCTCTGTAGTGGTATAGAAGTCAGGGAGCCCCCCACAGGCATTGAAGACCAGGAATATAAGTTTTTCTTTGTGGACAGACACATTGTGTATCTCACCCTGTTTTGGATGGGAGTGACTTTTTCACTTTTTCTGTTCATTCTCTTGTCTTTTTTTTTTTTTGAGTTGGGAGTTTTGCTGTTGTTGCCCAGGCTGGAGTGCAATGGTGCAATCTCGGCTCACTGCAACCTCCACCTCCCGGGTTCAAGCAATTCTCCTGCCTCAGCCTCCCAAGTAGCTGGGATTACAGGCACCCGCTGCCATGCCCAGTTAATTTTTGTATTTTTAGTAGAGACGGGGTTTCACCATGTTGGCCAGGCTGGTCTTGAACCCCCGACCTCAGGTGATCCACCCGTCTTGGTCTCCCAAAGTGCTGGGATTACAGGAGTGAGCCACCGCGCCCGGCCGCATTCTCATGTCTTTACATCTGAGTCTGAGAAGTTGTGGGAGAGATGGGACTTATATGTGGTAAAGAGAAACATTTTACATTCCTGCCTTTTCCATTTGGAAATGTTGTCATTTTGCCTAGGCAAGTACTCAAATTAGGAAAAGGTCTTTCTTTTCTGGACTTATGGGCTCAGGTCACCTCAAGCTCATTTACAACTATGTCTTGTCTTCAACGGCAGACTGCACAATACTTTTTTTTTCCAATCAAGATGCTAGGCGGTAGAAAGGGAATTCCCCAACACAGTAGAGGAGACGCAGCCTGGGTCCCACCTTCTCTTCTCCTCTCTCAGCTGCAGGAGGACGAGCTGCGGGATGCAGTGCTGCTGGTATTTGCCAACAAGCAGGACATGCCCAACGCCATGCCCGTGAGCGAGCTGACTGACAAGCTGGGGCTACAGCACTTACGCAGCCGCACGGTAGGGGTCCTGCCCACCTGGTGCTGAATCCTGCCTCTTGAGGGAAGCTGCAGGCTGGGACAGAGATATAAAGGCATTCCTTTTGTTCCTGGTTGCTGATCTCTTTCTTTCCTTTTCCCCACAGTGGTATGTCCAGGCCACCTGTGCCACCCAAGGCACAGGTCTGTACGATGGTCTGGACTGGCTGTCCCACGAGCTGTCAAAGCGCTAACCAGCCAGGGGCAGGCCCCTGATGCCCGGAAGCTCCTGCGTGCATCCCCGGGATGACCAGACTCCCGGACTCCTCAGGCAGTGCCCTTTCCTCCCACTTTTCCTCCCCCATAGCCACAGGCCTCTGCTCCTGCTCCTGCCTGCATGTTCTCTCTGTTGTTGGAGCCTGGAGCCTTGCTCTCTGGGCACAGAGGGGTCCACTCTCCTGCCTGCTGGGACCTATGGAAGGGGCTTCCTGGCCAAGGCCCCCTCTTCCAGAGGAGGAGCAGGGATCTGGGTTTCCTTTTTTTTTTCTGTTTTGGGTGTACTCTAGGGGCCAGGTTGGGAGGGGGAAGGTGAGGGCTTTGGGTGGTGCTATAATGTGGCACTGGATCTTGAGTAATAAATTTGCTGTGGTTTGTACACGGTGTTGTCTGTAGCCTGCAAAGGAGAGGCTGGGTTACTGGGTACCAAGAGACAACGTGGGAGAGGATCAAAGCAGCTAAGGCTGCAGGGCAACCCCACCCACACATACCCTCAGCTCAGCTTCTCCCTCCTTATTCTTGGGCTGGAAATACTGTAGGGTTTACAGTGGTGCAAATCTCATTCCTTCCCAGCTCCAAGGAGCCTTTGCTGAAGATTACAGGATCTCCCTTCATAGTTCCATGAACCACGTAACTGTTTCCCATCATTCTCGTAGCTACTTAGAGCCGTTCTTAATGTTTGCCTTACACATTAAAATTAGAGGGGGAGAGAATGTGCGTTAATAATACGAATCCTGAGGTACATTTCAGAAAATGTGATTCATCAGGACTAGTCTGATGCCCAACAATATGCATCTTTAAAATTACCCAGAGGAGGCCGGGCGCAGTGGCTCACGCTTGTAATCCCAGCACTCTGGGAGGCTGAGGCAGGCGGATCACGAGGTCAGAAGATCGAGACCACGGTGAAACCCCATCTCTACTAGAAAAAAAAAATACAAAAAATTATCCAGGTGCGGTGGCAGGCACCTGTAGCCCCAGCTACTCAGGAGGCTGAGGCAGGAGAATGGTGTGAACCTGGGAGGCGGAGCTTGCAGTGAGCTGAGATCATGCCACTGCACTCCAGCCTGGGTGACAGGGTGAGACTCCGTCTCAAAATAAATAAATAAATTAAATAAATAAATAAAATTACCCAGGGAATTCTGCCACTAATAGTCTATTACCCTTATTTTATAAAACATCGGTGGGGTCTGGGGCTTGTAGTTCCTTGCTGCACACCACTGAGACTCTTGCTACTTGGGAAGACCCCTCCTATGGGGAATAGGAAAGCGGGTATAAGGAACCACGGGTGGCTGGGCACTGTGGCTCATGCCTGTAATCCTAGTACTTTGGGAGGCTGAGGTAGGAGGATTGCTTGAGCCCAGAAGTTAAAGACCAGCCTGGGCAACATGGCAAGACCCCATCTCTACAAAAAACAAAAAACAAAAATAAAAAATTACCTGGGCATGGAGATGGACACCTGTGGTCCCAGCACCTCAGGAGGCTGAGGTGGGAGGATCGCTTGAGCTTGGGAGATCAAGGCTGCAGTCAACTGAGATGCACTCCAACCTGGCTAGCAGAGCAAGACCCTGACTCAAAAAAAGGAACCGGGGTGTGGCCTATTCCCCAAGTGTGATCGACTGCCCATTTTCCCTTGGATCCTAGCCAGGCTTAGGCAGAACTCATCATCACTTGTTTTTGCCTTTGTTTTTCTTTCATGTCACTTTTCCAGGTTCTGAGCTGGGTTTTCTCCTCAAGCTTTGCAGGAAGTGAGTCCAAGAGACTATAACTCAGAGATTCTTTGGAGGGGAAAGATACCCTTGCAGGAGCTCTATCTGCCCAGCCAGATGTCCTACCCACCGGCAGAGCAGCTGGGGTTGAGGAGGGGTGCTTGGTGCTCTCTCCACCTAGGCCCTTCTGCTTACCCAGGTCCTGAGCCAGCCTTCCTGATGAATATGAGTAATTTGATGTCAACTGATTAACTAGGGTTTCCTCATACTCCCTGCAAAGTAGCATCTGGAACATTTTGACCTCATCCTCCTAAGGGCCATAAAAGCTGATAGATTTTTCTTGGTTATCTTGAACTTAACAAAATACTTGAGTTGCAAGGGAGCCAGGCAGAACTCACTTCCTTGGGAGAAAGGAGGTTGCTTTCTATCCTGTTACCAGAATGAGAAACGGAGGTAAAGAAAGGAAAAAACTTGCCTAAATTCACAGGTTGAAGTTCCGGATCCTGGTCTCAGCTCAGCCTACCTTGGTGCCCAGAGGGGAATAGGAAGGCAAACACCGGAGGCTCTGCACCCGCCTCCTCTAGGCCATGGATTAATGCTGCTGCGCCAGGGCCCTTTCCCCACTGTGGTGGGATAAGAGGCTGCCCTCACAGTCACAATGCTCCCGGGTCACAGAGGTGCTGGGCCCCAGGCCAGCCTCTGCCTGGGAAGTTCTCTCTGGGAACATCTGGTGGGTGCTACAGGCCCTATTCCAGGCCCTATGGCCTGTGGAACCTCACCACGGGGGGGAGGGCTGGGCCAGACGGAGACATCACCTGTGGTGTCAGCCCCATGGATGAGACAGAGTGGATACACAGACATCCCAAGGCTGAGGACCTAAGGGTTGGGCTCATCAGCTGGGCAGGAACCTACCTCACCTTTGAGGCATGCAAGAATACAGTCACTGCAACTGCGAAGAGTTTGGGCAGGAGACAGGTGACAAAGCAAACCCATGCTGGCACCAGTTTTCTGAGTGGCCAAGCTGTGTGTGTGTGTGTGTGAGTGTGTGTATGTGTGTGTGTGTGTATGTACTTGCCTGTATATGAAAGTATACTGGAACCAGTTTTCTGAGTGGCCAAGCTGTGTGTGTGTGTGTGTGTGTGTGTGTGTGTGTGTGTGTGTGTACTTGCCTGTATATGAAAGTATACTGGAACCAGTTTTCTGAGTGGCCAAGCTGTGTGTGTGTGTGTGTGTGTGTGTGTGTGTGTGTGTGCACTTGCCTGTATATGAAAGCAGGGTGTACTCTCAACCTAATCACTTTCCTAGGTTCTGCCAGTGCCAGGCCTGAGACTTTTCTACTCTAGGCTTTTGTTCACAGACCCTATTGCCCCATCTCCCACCTCTCAATTTATTCCGCAAGGTGAAGCCTCAGCCTTGCCCTTGCTGCCTTGTCCTGCTCTAACTGTCCCTATTCCCCATCCCAGCACAGGGTGGTTGTGTCAGAAAGAAGAGAAGTGGAGAGCACAGGGTGGTTGTGTCAGAAAGAGGAGAAGTGGAGAGCCCAGGTGGGAAAGCAGAATTGTGGGCATCCAGGGGAAGTTGGACCAGTGGAGTTATTGCAAAGCCTATGTTTCTGTTCTGGTTGTGGTTTGAGAATGGGGAACTCCAGAAGCCCTAGCAGTGTCGGTCTTCATTCTAGAGAGGAATGTAGGCACCTCTGGGATGGGTGCCAGAGTGAGGCAGGGGCGAAGTTCTTCCTCTTATAACAAGGTTGATCACAGCTGAACCAGGCAGTTGCATCTGAACTGTTCATGCTCCCATCTTCATCCCTGGAGCCAGAGCCTGCCTATAAGAGCTTTTGCTTCTGTCTTGCCAAGCTGGAAGGCAACCTTTGGGGATGGAGGTATTGGCTAAGTGTGCTCTCTGCGGACAACAGTGAGGAAGAAAAAAGTAAGACTTACACCAAAGCGTTTCTTTAAAAATTAGGTATTGAAGAGTGGGATTAAGAAAGGAGGGAGGTTTACCTTCTGTTAGCTGAAGGAGGTAGACATCTAGAACTTCTCTTTGGATATTGCCATCTGGCTGCAGGGGTGGAAGGGCCCAGAGATCTCTTGATGAGGGGATAGTGGGAAAGTGGAAGAGCTGACAGCAAGGAGATACCAGGGCTGATGTGGAAGAGGAGGTGGTTGGTGCTGATGAAGGTGCCAGGGTGATACTAGCCATGACAGTTGCAGGGCTCCTTGGTCTGGTAACTTCGTGATACTGATTTCCCTCTTCTCCCTCCTGATTCCTCCAGACCTGGGAGATCTTGGTGAGCAATGAGCATGAGACACAGGCCGTGGTGCGACTAAAGAGCGTGCAGGGCCTCTACCTGCTGTGTGAGTGTGATGGCACCGTGTGTTATGGCCGCCCAAGGACCAGCCACCACGGGTGCTTTCTACTGCGTTTCCACCGGAACAGCAAGTGGACCCTCCAGTGCCTAATCTCTGGTCGTTATTTGGAGTCCAATGGCAAGGACGTGTTTTGCACTTCCCACGTCCTCTCAGCTTACCACATGTGGACCCCCCGACCAGCCCTCCATGTCCACGTGATCCTCTACAGCCCCATCCACCACTGCTATGCCCGGGCTGACCCCACTATGGGCCGCATCTGGGTGGACGCAGCAGTTCCCTGCCTGGAGGAGTGTGGCTTCCTGTTGCATTTCCGAGATGGATGCTACCACCTGGAGACCTCTACACACCACTTCTTGTCCCGTGTAGACCGGCTGTTCTCCCAACCCTCATCACAGACAGCTTTTCACATGCAAGTGCAGCCTGGAGGGCTTGTGGCACTGTGTGATGGAGAAGGAGGCATGTTATATCCACAGGGCACACATCTGCTCTTGGGCATGGGCTGCAACCCCATGAGGGGTGAGGAGTGGTTCATCCTACAGCACTGCCCAACCTGGGTCAGCCTCAGGTCAAAGACTGGGCGGTTCATCTCAGTCATCTACGGCAAGTGCTGGACCCAACACAGATGGAGGGAGGGAGGGCTGGCTGTTAAAAAGAGGAAAATGTGTTTGGGATCAGCACAGATTTTTGAGTCTGCTAATAAGGAAGATCCTGGGGACCCAAGGGGATCTTTTGTGCCATCGAGAAGGACAGAAAAGCATGGGTATGGGATTTAGGGGAAAGTTGCCTAGGTCTTCTCCAGACCTACCATGGTCCAACAGAAAGTGATGAAGTTTGAGGAGGGAGGGACAGAAGCCCCGGTCATAAAACATGGAGGAGGGGCCGAGACTGAGGGGGAGGCTTTTACTGACATGCGCTTCCTCTGCAGATGGTGAGGTGCGTGCTGCTTCTGAGTGCTTAAACCCAATGTCCTTGTTCCAGTTTGAATGTGACAGTGAGAGCCCCACTGTGCAGCTTCGTTCAGCCAATGGCTACTACCTATCCCAGGTGAGACCTTGGCTTCCTGAGCAAGAGAAACCTTAAGCTCTGAGCTCTCCCTCCCTAGACTTCCTTCTCCTTTTTCAAGGCAAATGATGAGAGGATGATGTGGGCTGTGGAGGCACTTGTTGATAAACATTCATTTTCACCCAATGGGGGCTCCTTTAAAAAAAAAAAACAAAAATCAACTTTATTAAGGTATAATTTGAAAGTTTGTAAATTATGTAATACTCATATGTATAAATTATGTATATTATTTACAAATAAGTATATTATGTATGTTTTATAAATAAAATGCACCTATTAAGTATAAAATTCAGTAAGTTTTGACAAATGTATCCATCCATGCAACCATGCCGTAAGCATATCACAAGTGAGAAAATATTTCCAACACCACAAAATTTCCTCTTGCTTCTTTGCAGTCAGTTTCCCTCCACCCTTGCCTCCCTCTCCCAGCTACCACTGATCTGTGTTCTGTCTCCGTGAATTAGATTTGCCTACCTACTTTAGCGTTTCTGATCAATGGAAACATACAGTATGTATGGTACATACGTTTCTTGTGCTTGGCACAATGTTTTTAAGGTTCGTTCATAATGTTCGTGTGTCAGTAGTTCATTCCTTTTTATTGCCGAGTAGTATTCTATAATGCTGCTCATAAACATGATTTGTTTATCTATTCACTTGTTGATGAACACTTGGCTGGTTTCTAGTCTGGGCTATTATGAATAAAGTTGCTATAAGCATTCATGTGCAAGTCTTTTTGTGAACATACATTTTCATTTATCTTGGGTAAATATGTAGGAGTGGAATTACTAGGTTGTATAATAGATATGTACTTAACTTTGGAAGAAAGTGTCAGTTTTCTAAAGTGATTATACTATTTTACATTCTTGTCAATAATGTATGAGGGTTCTAAGAATTCCATATCCTCACCAATAGTAAAGCTGGCTTTTGGATTGTCTTTTTTAGCCACTCTAGTGGGTGTGTAATTTATGGATTTAATTCACATTTACCTTATAATTAGTAAGGTTTAGAATTTTTTTTTTTTTTTTTTTTTTGAGATGAAGTCTTGCTCTGTTGCCTGGGCTGGAGGGCAGTGGCTCAGTCTCGGCTCACCACAACCTCCGCTTCCTGGGTTCAAGAGATTCTCCTACCTCAACCTCCCAAGTAGCTGGGACTACAGGCATGCGCCACCATGCCCGGCTAATTTTTTGTATTTTTAGTAGAGATGGGGTTTCACTACATTGGCCAGGCTGGTCTCGAACTCCTGACCCCATGATCTGCCCGTGTCAGCCTCCCAAAGTGCTGGGATTACAGGCATGAGCCACCATGCCTGTTTTCATGTGCTCATTGGCCATTTGTATATCTTCTCTGTGACATATCTGTTCAGATGCTTTGCCATTTGTTACTGGGTTGTTTGTCTTATTAATGCGTTGTAAGTGTTCTTTATGTGTTCTAAATCCAAGTCCTTTGCCAAATATATGTATTGCAAAAGTTTTCTCCAAACCTGGGGCTTACCTTTGTATTTGTTTAATGGATCTTTTGAGAAGCAAGTTTTTAATTTCAGTGAAGTTCAGTTTATCAATTTTTTTAAATGGTTACTGCTTTTCTTGTCCCAAGAAATCATTGCCTACCCCAAAGTTGCAAAGAACTTCTCTTATGTTTTCTTCTAGATGTTTCATAGTTTAACTTTCACTTTTATGCCTATGATCTACTTTAAAATGATTTTGGAGTCAAGACTGAGGTTTATTTCTCTCCCTATGATATCCTGGCGTAGTTTTTATGCTGTGCTCTGGGATACAGCACAGACTGGGGGAAGGGGAAGAGCTGAGGCCACAGCACATCTTCCAAAAAGGTTCTGAAAGCATCAACTCTGGGAGCATGAAAAAGGCTGATGGGTGGGATGTGGGAAGAGGGTCTAGGAATAAAACTGATGGGAAGAAAGCTGAGATTGTCAGTCCTTACTCCTCATCTCTGTTTCTGACATTCTTTCCAGAGGCGCCACAGGGCAGTAATGGCTGATGGGCACCCCCTGGAGTCTGACACGTTCTTCCGAATGCACTGGAACTGTGGCAGGATCATCCTGCAGTCCTGCAGGGGGCGCTTCCTGGGCATTGCACCCAACAGCCTGCTGATGGCCAATTCCATCCTTCCAGGTGAGTGGAGCAGCCTTCCTGCCAGATGATTCCAAGTCAGGGAGAACTTTAGAGGGAGGTGGAATATGATTGTTAAAAAGAGCACTGAAGGCCGGGCGTGGTGGCTCATGCGTGTAATCCCAGCACTTTGGGAGGCTGAGGTGGGTGGATCACGAGGTTAGGAGTTTGAGACCAGCCTGACCACGTGAAACCCCGTCTCTACTAAAGATACAAAAATTAGCCAGACATGGTGGTGCGGGCCTGTAATCCCAGCTACTTAGGAGGCTAAGGCAGGAGAATTGCTTGAACCTGGGACTTGGAGGTTGCAGTGAGCCAAGATCGTGCCACTGCATTGCAGCCTGGGCGACAGAGCGAGACTCCATCTCCAAAAAAAATTAAAAAAAAGCACTGGAGTTGGGGTCGGAAGATTTGGGTCTGTACTTGTTCAGTCACTGAATTTTTGTCATCACTTGAGCAAAGCACCTCCTTGAGCCTCAGTTTTGTCGTCTATAAAAATGAACATTTCATTGTCTACAACTCTGCGGCCTCACAGAGTTGTCATGAGGATTAAACACATCAACACATCTCAAAGGAAGGAAGAATATTAAAGCTTCTTGGGTTTCGCATGTGCTAGGTACTCTCACAAACATTTCACAAGCACCTAGCATAAGACCTGACACATAGTAGGTGTTCATTCACTGTTAAAATATTGACCACACCCTTCTGCAATTAGCGTCCCCCCTCCTGCTTCCACTTGGGAAAACACCTAAAGGCAGCCCATCCAGATAACTCCTTCCTATTTCCTTCAGGCCCAAATGAGGAATTTGGGATTTTATTTGCCAATCGCTCCTTCCTTGTATTGCGAGGTCGTTATGGCTATGTGGGCTCCTCATCGGGCCATGACCTCATACAGTGCAACCAGGATCAGCCCGACTGCATTCATCTACTACCCTGCCGACCGGGTATCTACCACTTCCAGGGTGAGTGGCTCCTCTTCCCTGCCCAAGGGTTCACAGTCTAGTCCCTGCCTTAGCCCCAGCTCAGACTTCAGGGCCTGCCACTCAGGGCTTGCTCATTATAAAAGGAAAAACAGGCCAGGCGCAGTGGCTCATGCCTGTAATCCCAGCACTTTGGGAGGCTGAGGCGGGCAGATCACGAGGTCAGGAGATCGAGACCATCCTGGCTAACACGGTGAAACCCCGTCTCTACTAAAAATACAAAAAATTAGCCGGGCGTGGTGGCGGGTGCCTGTAGTCTCAGCTACTTGGGAGGCTGAGGCAGGAGAATGGCGTGAACCCAGGAGGCGGAGCTTGCAGTGAGCCAAGATCACGCCACAGCACTCCAGCCTGGGCGACACACCGAGACTCCGTTTCCAAAAAAAAAAAAAGGAAAAACAGGACCTCTGTTGTTTTCACACTTCAAAGCCCCAGGGTGGGTTGGCAGAACAGAAAACAGTGGAATCCCTATTGGCGCTCCTGCATTTCCATAGAAGGACCCGCCAATGCAGGCAGGATGGGGCAGCTAGGGGAGGGTGGCATGCCTCCACAAAGTCCCTCCAAGGCCAGATCGCTGGAGGACTCCCCTGTGAATGGCCCACCAACCTGAGCTCTTCCTTCTCCAGCACAGGGGGGATCCTTCTGGTCAATAACATCCTTTGGCACCTTTCGCCCTTGGGGCAAGTTTGCCCTCAACTTCTGTATCGAGCTTCAGGGGAGCAACTTACTCACTGTACTGGCCCCCAATGGCTTCTACATGCGAGCCGACCAAAGTGGCACCCTGTTGGCAGACAGTGAAGACATTACCAGAGAGTGTATCTGGGAATTTTAGGTAAGGGAGAGGAACAGGTAAGGGGCTAGGGGAGCAGAAGCCATGGGGCAAGAGGAGAAGGGAGGTGGGTGGGGAGGCATGTGATGGGAAGACCAAAATGCACTCCCAGGCTGACTTCTGTCCCATAGTTTGATCAACTCCAGACATTTATTCCTAATCTGTGCCATTTCTTTAGAGCTTACAAACCTGGGCTTGCTAGAAAGGGGAGACAGTTTCCCACTGCTATGCCACACTGACAGGTGGGCTTGGAAGCACGCTTGGAGGGGACAGGGTGAGGTGTTCTTGTACATTTCTATCTCCATTAAGATGCAGAATTTCACTCTATTTTTAGGGAAAACGGATGACTTTGATCATGTGTGTAGGTGAAAAAAAAGATGTGCTTTCTATCCTTTGCACCTTCTATCCCTACCTCTTGGACCCCTGGGGCTCTTGAATATTTGTCCTCAGCCCCAACCCTTCTCCTGACCTCTAATGTCATGTCTCTCCAACCTCCTGATAGACAGTTGACTTGACTTCGTCCTGCCAGTTCCTAAAAATCAACATAGCTGATATCAGCCTGCTCATCTTCCCTTCCTAAGGTGATCCTGTTTTCCTGCCTTCCCCAGGGCCATCTTGGGCATTCCCTCCTCCCAAATGCTCAGGCTCAAGAGCTCAGCACGATCTCTCCACCCTTTCTTTCACTTCCTTCATCAAACCCTGCAAATACTTGGCTACTTCTTTAACAATGCCTCTTGTGTGCTTGCTCCTTCTTAATTACCATTGCCACCACTTGGCTCCAGGCTTTTCTCCAGAAGCACTGCTTCTAGGGCTCCCCGAAAGCATTTCCTGCTGCCAGATCTGTCCATCCAATCTCATCTCCGACATCCAATCTCATCTCCACAGTTTGCTTTTATAACGTGCCGCTTCCCTTCCATCATTCCCTGTTCACACTCTTCAGGGCACCTTGTTGCTCTTTGTCCTGTCCCTTCCTAATGGACCTCACTTTCCTGACTTATTGTGCAAAGTGCTTTGTTTTTGACATCACACAGACCTGGAATCAAGAGCTATTAAGCTTCTTCCTTTAAGTTAACTTCACATATGTCTAGGGTGGATCCCTCATCAAGAATAGGATAAATCACTATATTCTTTTTCTCCCCCAGGATCTGACCCAGTATTCTAAAAGCCAGAGATCAGCAAATGACTGACTTGATTGCTGACCATTTATATTTCCTCTTTCCTCTCCAGGTCAATGGGATGTCACCTACCAAAATCCAAATCCTCCAGGAAAAACTACTACACTAAATGGACCAGGAACCTCAGAGTCAAGATCCAAGAGAAGAACATCTGTTACAACTTTTCCTACCCAGTTTAGCAAAACACCTGTTTTATGCAACAATACATCACAACAGGCCACCCCCAAGATCCTTGTGTGCATCTGACTCAATATAGAATAGGGGTCTGGATGAGGGTTGAAACAGACGCCCCAGGCTGCTCTAAGTTCTATACAGGAGAGACCAAATGGCAAGCAGTTCTTCCACTGATCTTCCCCGTCCCCATCCAGAACTGCTAGACTTTTTCCAGTGAACCCATGAGCAGCCAGCATTGCCCTGAAGGGTTTAGAATCCAGTTATGACTTTAAATATCTTTTTGGTTTAGAAAAAAAGGAAAGATTGTTAATCTCGTGAGCACAGGATAATGGTAATAACACCTTATGCCTGTATAGGCCACTTTACCTCCTCCTACCATGATTTATTTAACTTCCCCACCCATCATTACCTTTTTTCCAGTGAAGTGGGTACTTCCTCCACCACTTCTTACCTTTTTTTTTTTTTTTTGACAGAGTCTCGCTCAGTCACCCAGGCTGAAGTGCAGTGGCAGTGGTGTGATCTTGGCCCACTGCAACCTCCGCCTCCCGGGTTCAAGCAATTCTCCTGCCTCAGTCTCCCAAGTAGCTGGGATTACAGGCGCCCGCCACCACCCCAGCTACTTTTTTTTTTTTTTGTATTTTTAGTAGAGACAGGGTTTCATCATGTTGGCCAGCCTGGTCTCGAACTCCTGACCTCAGGTGATCCACCCACCTCGGCTTCCCAAAGTGCTGGGATTACAGGTGTGAGCCACCGTGACCGGCAGACTTCTTACCTTTCACAGACAGCAAAAGTGATTTGCCCAAGATCTCATGACTAATCACAACACAGCTAGGCTTCTGACTCAAATCCAACTCTAATGTCCACCATTCTTTCAGTCAAAGCAGGATTTCCAAAATGTCTGTCATTCTTACACTGTTTTTGTGATTTTGGCCTTTATCTACCTACCATCTGCCCTATTAATGTTTTTATTGATATAGACTCTTAAATACATTTATTTAGAAAGGAATATTTTTTCACTATCATAAAATGGAAAACCAGTATCACTTACCATAAGTGGAAAATGACTATAAAAATAAATACAGGTATACCTCAGAGATATTGTGGGTTCAGTTCCAGACCACTGTGATAAAGCAAATATGGCAATAAAATAAGTCACACAAATTTTTTGGTTTCCCCAGACATATAAAAATTATGCTTACAGTATACTATGAAGTATGCAATAGCATTATGTCTTAAAAACAATGTACATACCTTAATTTTAAAATACTTTATTGCTAAAAAATGCTAATGATCGGCCGGGGGCAGTGGCTCACACCTGTAATCCTAGCGTTGGGCATTAGGGAGGCCTAGGCAGGCAGATCACTTAAGGTCAGGAGTTTAAAACCAGCCTGGCCAGCATGTTTGAAACCCCATCTCTACTAAAAATACAAAAAATTAGCCGGGTGTGGTGGC
Organism: Pan paniscus; assembly: GCF_029289425.2. Classification (NCBI taxonomy): domain Eukaryota; kingdom Metazoa; phylum Chordata; class Mammalia; order Primates; family Hominidae; genus Pan; species Pan paniscus. The sequence goes on from NC_073255.2 coordinate 164,462,350, forward strand.
AGATGCCTGTAATCCCAGCTACTCGGGAGGCTGAGGTAAGAGACTCACTTGAACCCAGGAGGCGGAGGTTGCAGTGAGCTGAGATGGCGCCACTGCACTCCAACCTGGGCAAAAGAGCAAGACTCCATCTCAAAAATATACATATATATGCTAATGATCATTTAAACCTTCAGTGAGTCATAATCTTTTTGCCAGTGGAGGATCTTGCCTCAATGTTGATGGCTGCTAAGTGATCAAGGTGATAGTTGCTGAAGGTTGGGGTAGCTGTGGTGATTTCTTAAAATACGACAATAAAGTTTGCTGCACTGATTGATTCTTTCTTTCACAGATGATTTCTCTGTGGTGTGTGATGCTGTTTGATAGCTTTTGACCCACAGCAGAACTTCTTAAAAAGTTGGAATCAATTCTCTCAAACCCTGTTGCTATTTTATCAATTAAGTTTATGTAATGTTCTAAATCTTCCATTGTCATTTCAGAAATGTTCACAGCATTTTCAGTAGGAGTAGATTCCATCTCAAGAAACTACTTTCTGGCCGGGCGCGGTGGCTCAGGCCTGTAATCCTAGCACTTTAGGAGGCCAAGGCGGGCGGATCATGAGATCAGGAGATCAAGACCATCCTGGCTAACACAGTGAAACCCTGTCTCTACTAAAAATACAAAAAATTAGCCAGGCATGGTGGTGGGTGCTTGTAGTCCCAGCTACTCGGGAGGCTGAGGCAGGAGAATGGCGTGAACCCGGGAGGCAGAGCTTGCAGTGAGCCAAGATCACACCACTGCACTCCAGCCTGGGCAACAGAGCAAGACTCTGTCTAAAAACAAAAAAAACAAAAAAAAACAAAAAACAAAAAAAAAAAACACTTTATTTGCTCATCCATAAGAAACAACTCTTCACCAGTTCAAGTTTTATCACAAGATTATAGTAATTCAGTCTCATCTTCAGGCTCCACTTCTAATTCTAGTTCTCTTGCTATTTCACCACATCTACAGTGGTTTCCTCCAATGAAGTGTTAAATTCTTCAAACTCATCCATGAGAGTTGGAATAAACTTCTTCCAAACTCCTGTTACTATTAATATTTTGACCTTCTCCCATGAATCATGAATGTTCTTAATGGGCATCTAGAGTGGTGAATTCATTTCAGAAGGTTTTCAATTTACTTTGCTTGTATCCATCAGAGGAATCACTAATGTAAGACAGGTATAGCCTTATAAAATGTATTTCTTAAATACTAAAACTTGAAAGTCAAAATTACTCCTTGATCTGCAGGCTGCAGAATGGATGTTAGGTTAGCAGGCATGAAAACAACATGAATCTCCTTACACATCACCATCAGAGCTCTTGGGTTACCTCTCAATTAAGGCATTGTCAATGAGCAGTAATATTTTAAAATCAATATTTTTTTCTGAGCAGTAGGTCTCAATAGTGGGCTTAAAATATTCCATAAACCACGCCATGAACAGATGTGCTGTCATCCAAGATTTGTTGTTCCATTTACAGAGCACAGGCAGAGTAGATTTAGCATTATTCTTCAGGGACCTAGGATTTTCAGAATGATAAATGAGCACTGGCTTCCACTTAAAGTCACCAGATGCAGTAGCCCCTCACAAGAGAGTCAATGACTGTCTGTTGAAACTTTGAAATCAGGCATTGACTTCTGTGTAGTTATAAAAGTCTAGATGGAATCCTCTAATAGAAGCCTGTTTTATCTATATTGAAATCTGTTGTTTCGTATAGCCACCTTCATCGGTGATCTTAGCTGGATCTTCTAGATCTTGCTGCAGCTTCTATAATACATCAGCACTTGCTGCTTCACTTTGCACTTTTATGTTATGGAGATGGCTTCTTCCCTTAAGCCTCATGAACAAGCCTCTGTTAGCTTCAAACTTTTCTTCTGCAGCTTCCTCACTTCTCTCAGCTTCGTAGAATTGAAGAGAGTTAGGGCCTTGCTCTGGATTAGGCTTTGGCTTAAGAGAGTGTTATGGCTGGTTTGATCTATCCAGGCAACTAAAACTTTCTCCTGTCAGCAATAACACTATTTTACTTTCTTATCATTTGTAGGTTCACTGGAGTAGCCCTTTTAATTTCCTTCAAGAACTTTTCTTTTGCATTCACAATTTGCTAATAACTGTTTGGCAAAAGAGGCCTTGCTTTCCACCTATCTCAGCTCTCAACAGGTCTTCCTTACTAAGCTTCATCATTTCTAGCTTTTGCTTTAAAGTGAGAGATGTGTGACTGTCCTTTCTTGAACACTAAGAGGGAATTGTAGGGTTATTCATTGGCCTAATTTCAATATTGTTGTCTTAGGGATTAGGGAGGCCTGAGGAGAGGGAGAGAGAAGTGGGAAAGGCCAGTCCGTGGAGCAGTCAGAACACACATCACATTTATCAATTAAGTTCACCATTTTATTTTATTTTATTTTAGACAAAGTCTCGCTCTGTCACCCAGACTGGAGTATAGTGGTGCAATCTCAGCTCACTGCAACCTCCGCCTCCCGGGTTCAATGGATTCTCCTGCCTCAGCATCCCAAGTAGCTGGGATTATAGGCACGTGCCGCCACACCCAGGTAATTTTTGTATTTTTAATAGAGACAGGGTTTCACCATGTTGGTCAGGTTGGTCTCAAACTCCTGACCTCAAGTGATCTACCTGCCTCGGCCTCCCAAAATGCTAGGATTACAGGCGTGAACCACCAAGCCCAGCCAAGTTTACCATTTTATATGGGTGTGAGTTGCAGTGCCCCAAAACAGTTACAATAGTAACATCAAAGACCATTAATCACAGGTTACCATAACAGATAACAATGAAAAAGTTTGAAATACTGCAAGAATTACCAAATTACCAAAATGTGACACAGAGACAGAAAGTGAGCACGTGCTCTTAGAAAAGTGGTACCAACAGACTTGCCACAAACCTTCAATTTGTTTAAAAAAAAAAAGCAGTATCTGTGAAATGCACTAAAGCAAAGTCAAAGTGCACTAAAATGAGGTGCACCTGGATAATGAAAATAAAGTGATGATATAAAATCCTAGTTAAACTTTTCTTCCCTGCCCAAGGCTCAGAGCCTAAGGTTCCTTTTCCCTTTACTAATAAAGGAGATGAACAACTTTTTTTTTTTTTTTTTTTTTTTTTAGACAGAGTCTTGCTCTACTGCCCAGGCTGGAGTGCCGTGGCATGATCTGGGCTCACTACAACCTTCACCTCCCAGATTCAAGCAATTCTTCTGTCTCAGCCTCCCGAGTAGCTGGGACCACAGGCTCCTGCCACCACGCCCGGCTAATTTTTGTATTTTTAGTAGACACAGGGTTTCGCCATGTTGGCCTGGCTGGTCTCAAATTCCTGACCTCAAGTGATTGGCCGCCTCAGCCTCCCAAAGTGTTGGGATTACAGGTATGAGCCACAGCACCCGGCCAACAACTATTAAAGTGGCACCAAAGACTAGGACCAAAATGAAACTTTCTCCTTGATACAATCAGAATTGAAAGGGAGTTGAAAAGGGAATAATTTTCTCACTTCTGACTCAATATTATTTGAATCAACATACACACGCTTCCTAAAACATTCTTAAATACCAACAGTGCTGCCTATTCCCCACTTTGGAAAATTTGCCCCATACCATAATGAATGTCTGATTTTTAAATCTGTTGACAAGAGAAGGCTGAAACTGGAACATAAGAGAGATTCAGTTTGGATAGAGGAAAATGACTTTATTTTTTGTAAGTATATCACCCCTCAGGAGATATAAAAGAATTTTTAAAAAATTTCAGTCCAGTAATAGGTGAGGTAAGTGAAAAGTGAGAACACTGGAGGTGAGGGCATCTCCTTTCCTGGAAAGCATTAAGAATAGGCCACTTGCTGGGTGCAGTGGCTCACGCCTGTAATCCTTGGGAGGCCGAGGCAGGAGGATCACTAGAGCTCAGGAATTCGAGACCAGCCTGGGCAACACAGTGAGACTTTGTCTCTACTAAAAATACAAAACAATTAGCTGGGCATGGTGGTGTGCACCTGTACTCCCAGCTACTTGGGAGGCTGAAGCAGAAGGATTGCTTGAGCCTGGAGGTCGAGGCTGCAGTGAGCTGAAGTTGCACCACTGCACTCCACCCTGGGCAACAGAGAAATAACGTGTTTCAAAAAAAAAAAAAAGATAGTGCTCTATTAACCTTGAAATTTTATATCCACATATGTGCAGTGGGATATGCTCTTCAGAGAGATAGGACCTTGGAGGTCATTTAATGCCGAATCTCTCCCTCAGTATTCTAATCCCCCAGCTACCTGCAGGGGATGCATTTAAGACTTCCAGCAGATACCTGAAACCACAGATAGTACAATATCATACATATACTCTTTTTTCCTATGCATACACACCTAGGGTAAAGTTTAATTTATAAATTAGGCACAGTGAGAAGTAAACAATACTAATAGTAAAATAGAATGATTATCACAAATGCCGCTATCGCTACTCTTGCACTTTGGGGCCATTATTAAGTAAAATAAGGGTTACTTGAACACAAGCACTGCAATGCCAAGACAGTTATCTGATAATCCAGACTACTACTGACCAGTGAGCAGGTAGCATAGACAATATGGAGATGCAAGATTTCTCAAGCTACTCAGCATGCAATTTAAAATCAATGAGTTGCTTATTTCTGGAATTTTCCATTTAATATCTTCAGGTTGCAGTTAATCACAAGTAACTGAAACCCAAAAAGCAAAACCATGGACAAAGCGGGGAATACTGCACACACTCAGATGCATGGGCATGCATGTGTGTACGCACATGCATGCACACGTGTACACACACACACACACAATCTTATGCCCTGTTCCCCACATTGCCAACTGTCACGGGATCCTTGAGGGGTTGCTTTTCCAGCCAGAAACTTCTGTGGCTAGTGGTGCCTTTGCCTGAGTTTTGCTCAGGCTGCTGGGCTCATTCTACACACTCGGCCTAGCAGCCTGCACTCAGCTCGTGCTACTGTCCTGCATCACCTGCCAAGAGTGAGCCAGGAGTGGAGCAGTGAGGGGTGTGTGAACAAGCGGGGGGTCTAGCCACTGTGCACAGCCAGGCATGCCGGCTGTGGGGGGCAGGCAGCTCCAGGTGCTGGTACAGATGCCGGTTCTGTGCAAGGCTTCAGCAGGACCGCAAGAAGCTTCCACTGCAGGTGCTGGGGAATGAAGTGGTGCCTGGAAATTTGGAGATGCCAGGAACCACAGGGCCCCAAAGAGGGTATCACAGCCCTGGCTCAGGGAACCCCTAGGTCTGGGGTCCCTGAACGGCCACAGCTCTTCTCTCTTTCTCATCACCCACAACATGGTGAGTGTGTGTGTGCGAGTGTTTCAGTTCTGTTGGTGTTACAGCTCTTTCAGTCCCACCATTTGGTGGATCTGGAGTTTTTGTCCCATGTCCAGGAAGAATGAGGTATGTGGACAACTGCAGGGTGAGCAAGGCAGAGAGGAGCTTCATTGAGCAACAGAACAGCTCTCAGAAGACCGGAAGTAGGTAGGTCCTTTCTGCCGGCAGGTCATTTCAACTAGTCAAGGACACCTGAGGTGGGTAGCTCCTTCCCTTAGCTGGTAGTCCCAATGTCTGTGTGACTCTGGCTGAGTCCTGGGGTTTTTATGGGCTCAGAAGGGAGGAGTGTGTGCTAACTGGTCCATAAGTGGCCATGGGTAGGTCTGGAAAAAGCACCATCCGATTGGCCAAAGGGTCAACAATGAAGTCCTCACTCTGGGCCTCCTACTTCACCCAGAACTGGCAGCCTGGCCCCCAGGCTTCAGGCCATTCTTGGCTTAAAGGTGGGGTTTCTCTGCAGAATTGCCCCTTTCCGCCCAGGAACCTGTCTGCCTCCCACTATCAACATGCTATCCATGGCACCCAGGCTGTTTGTGCTGAGGGGTGCCTGCAGGCCCACACTAAGATGCCCTCAGTCCCCTCCCTCTGGCCTTTCTCCTGCACTTTTGGCACCCAAAGTCTGGAGGGGGCCAAGGTGGTAGGGGGGCTGGTGTGTCAGTGCCACCCAGAGCATGCACACACCCAGCCAGGTCATGACAGTGCCCAGGTGCAGCCACAACTTTATTCCACAACCGAGTGGACTCTGGGGGCAAGGAGAAGCCAGGGAGTGGGAGCAGGCACTTCTAAGCCTGTGGGGCAGGGGCTTCCTGTGCCCCTGAGAGTGCAGGGATGCCTGGGTCTGGAGCCACAGCTAGGCAGCTGCAGCTGTGTCCAGGAGCACCGTGCTCCCACCCTACCAACTCTGTTGGGGGCGTGGCTCCTGCCTGTTCCGGGTTCCCGCTGTCCTTGCAGAGCACACAACCCCAGCCATGCCTCCCCATCTGCAGCCAGCATCTTCACAGCAGCAGCTCAAGATGGGTTGCCACTACCACCACAACCATGAGGCCTCAGCTGAGACAGCTCCTTCTGTGACCAATGTCAGTCCTGTCGCTGAAGTGAATGAATGCTTGTTCTCAGACTGCACTGTGCAGATTGTCACCCCATAAAACCTCATCTCTTTCTGTTCTGCCTAGCAGGACCTCCAGCTTGAAAGTAGAGAAGGCAAGGCAGGGGCAAGATGTGCTCTATTACCCTTGAAATTTCATTCTAGAGCTGTGCAGTCCCATAGAACTTTCTGCAATGACTGAAATGCTCGATAGTCCTTACAAGCCACATGTAACTACTGAGCATTTGAGATGTGGCTAATGTGAGTGAAGAACTGCATTCTTCTTTTTTTTTTTTAATGTGAATTACATTTAAATAGTCACATGTGGTTGGTGGCTACTTATTTAACAGCACAGTTCAGCACAGCACAGTATTTGATAATGAAGAGGCCTCTTGAATGACGTCTTCTGGATCAGTACCTATCCCAGATAGGAGTAAACAACGCCCCCACCTCCCCGCCCGCCGACCAGCATTGCACCATCATTATCCATCGCCTGCCTTTCAAAAGGGAAAGAATTTGGAAGGATGAGCCTATCCTCCTTGCTGAATATCTGATTCTTCACCCCCTTTCCCCCATATTCCTCCCTTTCTCCACATCCTGAGACTTCTCAGGAAGGGCCTAGACCTTTATTTGAAGGGACAGAATTGAGAAGGTTTGGAACTTACTGCCAAAAGGACCAAGCAAACATGCCCCTGGAGCATGTATAAATAAAGCACATGTAAATGGAAAGCAGAATATGAAAAATGGCATTTCACTCTGTTTGCTGCTATGACAAAAATACATATGCAAATACAAAATACATATGCAAATACAAAATACATATGACAAAATACATATGACAAAAATACATAATATTTTAGATTAAGAAGTTACAGTAAATTTTCTTAGATGTGGATATATTATTGTGATTATGTAAGACAAGTTTCTTGTTTTTTGGGGATGCATGCTGGAAGATTTAGGAATAAAATGCCATGATATAATATCAGTGTGTGTGTGTGTGTGTGTGTGTGTGCGCGCGCATGCACGCATACATACATAATACACATATAGATGCATACATAGAGTAGGTAAATTGATGCATTGACAAATACATTGTTTAGATACATGTATTGCCTACATACATGCATAGATTAGATGGTAGATACATAGATGTAAATAAATGATAGGGCAAATTGTCTATAATTGTTGAATATTAGAGTGGGCATAGGGGTGCTCATAGGGAAAACATGATGGACAACAGAACTACTGCTAATAAAAACTGCTTTTATTACTGCTGAGTGGAGGCCTCTTAAGGCCAGTGTGAGAAGTGGGTGGGTGTTGCTTTACCAGCCCCTCCAATCAGGTGATGCGCCAGAGGGCCAGGCAACGTCCACACAGGAGGGAGCAATCACAGGAAGGAGGAAGGAGCCACAGTCTGTATGGGCAGGATGGTAAGGACAATGGGCAGGATGGTATTAGATCTTCTCTATGCCATCTCCTTCCCACTCCTGCCTCATTCCAAGCCATACAGTAGTGGGCAGCCAGGCCAGAGCAGGGCCTGAGAGCCACTAAGACTGGCCAGGGGACAGTGGGAGGAAGGGCAAGGAAGGCAAAGCAGTCCTGAGTCCAGGGAATTCGGCTGTGGGGGCAAGTGGCCTGTGGGGACAAATAGAGAGAGCTTGGGGTTATTGCTCCCACCCCACCTCTCAAAGTCACTATGGGAGAGAGGCTGAGACATCAGTTTCCCACCCTGCATATACACACTTGAATCCCAGTCTCACATCCTTTACCTGCTATGGCTGTCAGTGATACCATAGACTCAGGGGTTACTAGTCTCCATAATTTTGTGGACCATGCAAAGAATGAGGAAAGCTGTACTGAGATTCCTTTGGTGACCCCCAATGGAGATCCATGCCCTCCTGGAGGTTGAGTCAGTCGACCCTCCCTACATCCTGCAGGACTGAGGCCTGGCCTGAATTCTTACCCCAGCAGGGCTTGAGACAGGCTTTAGGTGGGGTGTCACTCAGACACGTTTCTGGTGCTGTTGCCCAGCACAGCTGATAGCAGGAGGGACCCAGTGGTTCCAGGGCAGGAAGGGCTGCTGTGGGCACACTGCCAGGGGACTGCTAAAAAAAAAGCAAGAGAAGAACCTTAGCTTCCAGTGATGCCTCCTGTAGAGAACGCCGGGACCCCAGAGCTGCCTGCCACCCAAGTAGTATCCTGCACAACTCCAGAGGGCACCATTCACATAGTAGACTTCGGGTTAGTACTTTCTTGACATGAACACTGTGGGGCCCTGGAGAGCCGGAGATCCTGGCTCAGGCCAGAAATGGAAGAGCCCATGAGCCCTTCAGTCTTCCCAGGGCACAGACTCCCCTCTCCTCCCAAGTACCTGTGCAGAGATGATTCCTGGGGCAACCCTTGGTACAGTCAGCCCCTGGGAAGCACCTATAAAATGAGAGTGAATCCACTCAGAAGGAGGAATTGGGGTTAGGGACGGGAGGAGTGTGGTGAGAGGCAAGAAGGTTGGATACAAAGAGGTTCTAGGAAAGTCAGCCACTTCTGGCAGGGGTGTGAAGAGATGGATATTTTAACCCAAAACTGTCCTCTTCCCCAAGACAGGTCCTTGGGAAACTGGAGAAGAATGATTAAATTCCAGTGATGGTACTGGGGACAGTGCAGCCTTAAGAGCCGGGACTGTGTGTGCCCAGCATCTAGCACAGGGTCTGGCACTTGGGAGATGCTGAGTAAATATTGGATGGATGGGTGGATGGATGCATAGATTAATGGAAAGATGGATGGATGGATGGATGCATGGGTGCATGGGTGGCTGGATGGATGCATGGGCGGATGCATGGGTGGATGGATGGATGAATGCATGAGCAGATGCATGGATGGATGAATGAATGAATGGGTGGATGGATGGATGGATGGATAAATGGATAGGTAGATAGGTGGGTGAGCAGATGGGTGGGTGACTGGCTGGCTGGATGGATGGATAGATGGGTGGATGGATAAATGGATGGATGGATGGAGGGATGGAGGGATGGATGAATGGATAGATGGGTGGATAAATGGGTAGCTGGGTGGATGGGTGGGTGTGGTGGGTGGATGATGCATGGATGAATGGATGGATGGATAGATGAATGGATGAATGGATGGATGGATACATGGGTGGATGGATAAATGGATGGATGAATGGAGGATGGATGGATGGATGGATGGATGGATGGATGGATAGATGACTGAGTGGGCAGATGGATGATGGTGCAGAGAAATCACCTGGCAGCTGCATTTCCCACTTGAGCTTCTCTTGCCGACGCCATTTGGCTCTTCTGTTGGAAAACCAGACCTGAGCGGGGACAGGGACAATGCAGCTGGCTGTACTTTATGCTGCCTGTCACCTGCTGATCTCACCACATGTTCCTAGCCTGAACTCAGAATGTTGACCCTTCCTTGGGCCTGACATCCTCCCTCCCTGCTCTAGCTTTTGCTCTCTGGCCCCTTCCTCAACTCAAGGGTTTGGGCTGGGGAAGAGAGGAGAGCAGTCAGCAGAAGGTGAACAAGGAGGATCTCATCTCTGATTGTTGCTCCAAACAAATTTGCTTCCAATTTCTCACCTCCCCTCTCCACCTCATTGGAACCCAAAGCCCTGGCCGGCCCAGACTCTTCCTCCTTGTGGTTTGTACAGTGTTGCAGAGCTCACTCACCCTCACCGTGTCCTCAGGCAGAGAGGTGGCAGTAGCCAGCTTTCCACGGGCCACTGAATCAGGATACTGCCCACGCTGGAACTCTGCGGAGATCGAGTCTCACAAAGTAAGGGCACCGGGAGAGGAGCAAGGCATGGGTCTCCCCTTAGGCAACACTCCCAACCTGCTACAACCCCAAACTACCTTCCTCCTCAAGGCAGGTCCACTCACAGCCTGCACCTCTCAGCCTTTGCCCACAGGCCTCAGGGCCACTGTCCCTGTGTCACACTGAGGACTCTCTGACCCTCCATCTGTCCCAGCCCAGCACCTTTCTCCAGTGCCTCTGCTTGGCTTGGGGAGAAGATAGTCCGATTCCGGTGGCTGGTCCCTGGGTGGGTACCCCGGGGAGTCTCAGAGCCACTATGGGGAGTGAGGACAGCTGGAGCCAAAACAGCTGAAAAGGAAGATAACAGTTTGTGGTGGTTTGTGATGGTGATTCCTCTGGTCAGATGGGGTCCCTGAGTCTCTGGGGCTGCAGCCGGGAGACACCATGGGTAGAAGAGCAGAGCCAAGCTGGTGGGGCATTCATAGTTATTAGAGGTCACTGCAGGGTCACTTGGTGGAAAGGGTGCTCAATACCATGGTGGGGTGCATGCTTAATGTGCAGGGGTTTGGAGGGACAAGCAGTAGGCTTGGTCCAGGGGTGTGTTATCCCAAAGAACATGAATGATGCTCTAAGAAGCTATGCACAGGGCAGAGGGAGGGTATGAGATGCAGTCCTGCCTCTTCTTCAATAGATCCTGTGAACCCAGGGGCTAGGGGACCTGTGTTCTATTCCAGGGCCTGCCATCAACTAGGTGGTGACCTTGGGTAAGTCACTTCACTTTTCTGGACCTCAATTTTCTTCTGCTGGGAGAGAATGAGACTCCCTGCCCGGTCCTCCTTATTGGGTTGTTGTGAGGGTGATCCAAGAAAGAATGAGAAAGGGCTTTGAGAACTATAAAATGCTGGAGATTTGGCTGTGATTAGCTCTGGGGACAACTCCAAGACCCACCTGGTGACCTGAGCCGTGTGCACGGTAGTCCCTGGTCCTCCTGTAATGCCCGCAGGACTCGGTTGATGGAGGAGACCTGGGAGTGTCAGGGTGTTGAGTGGAGAGATGGTGCTCAGACTCAGGGCTATACCCTGAGGACGTTGCCCTTAATATCCTTTTTCCCGTCTGTCTCCACCTACACATTGTTCCCAAGGGCAGCCTCCTCTCTCTCTCTATGCTTTCTCCTTCCCAATCCTCTTATTACCACCACTTTTCAAAAGAAAAACTTATGGGTCAGAAGAGCCCAGGAGCCCTGTCACCAGCTTGGGATGCCCACATTGCCAAATAAGAAAGGTTCTTTGTCTCCCCCAGAAAGCCTCTTTTCCAGCCCCAGTGTGGGGAGGGAAGGGTACTTACACTGGGAGTCTTGTCCTGGGTGCAAAGCCCTTCAGCACAAAGCTGGCGTTGGATTTCCCAGGCAAAGAGGGCTGGACACTCACCCTTCAGCTGGGCAATTCGAGCCACCACAGGGGGTGTAGCCAGCCGTGGCTTGCTTCCCCCAATGCCCTTGGGCTCCAAGACACCTGTGCGGTAGTAACGCCCTAGGATCTTGCTCACACAGCCATTAGATACCTGAGTCAGGTGAGAAGCAGGGACAGGTGAGGCATGATGGGCAGAAGGAAGGAGAGTGTCCCTGGGACAGGAGGAGGCTATAAGACAAAGCCAAGACTTACTGGACCAGGCCATGAAGTCGGGAGTCCAGCCTCACCTTTGAGGGCCTGAGGCTCACCTTTTCAACCTCCAAGAGGATCTCCCAGGAAGTGACCCAAGTCCCAAAAGCCCTCAGAGCCTGCAACAGCCCCAGGCTCTTGCCTTCAGAGGAGCCCTTTCTCCCTGCTTCCTGTCCCCATCACTGGGTAAAGGTGCTGGCCCATTACCTTAAGGATCCGTGAGATGTCACAGGGCCGCATTCCACTGACTGCTAGCCGCACAATCTGCTGCCGGGTATCCAGAGGCAGGGGCCGGCCATTCACAAAGAGCCCCCCAAGCTGGTTCATGCTGCTGATCCCTGCGCGTGAGACAGAGGTATCCACACACCACCTCTCCCACTGCCCTGCCCTCCTGTGGAGAGGGTCACTCAGGCCCCTCCAGCCTGGCTTCCCACCACCGAGTGCATCCTCTCCTGGGAGACTGCATCCTTGCTGCCCCCCAGGCTGTCAACGCAAGCTGCTTTCTTTGAGAGCTGGCTCACGGGTGAGTCTTTGTTCCTTGCCCATGCCCGCCGACTCTCCTGATCTAAGGGAAGCAGGACAGGGCAGGAAGGGAGGGACTGGAAAAAGCTTCCCCAGAACATTGGCCAATAGCAGATGAAACAGTTGATGGAAGCAAAGCCCTGAGGTCTTCCCCTGTCTCTGTTGTCCTCCCTGTCTTCCCACTTCCCCCAGGCTCCTCACCGTCCTGATGCATGCTCCAGGCTGACCCTCCTCAGAAGGATGAGACTCCAGCTGGGAAGGCTGGGAAGGGAAGTTCCTTCTAGGAGCTCCTTTTCCAGCTTGGGGGCTGGCTCTGCAATAACGGGGGGTTATTTGGGTGAGGTCTTTTGCTTGAAATGGTCCTGGGAGGTAGTGTTTTGTGATAGAGGGTCAGGTTTCTAAAATTTGCAAGTAGGTTGGCTAAAATCAGAAAATTCTAATTCCTTTTATTTAAACCTTTGTGTGATAAAAACTAAGACACTGCAGGTTGGCTGAGGACTGGATCTTTCTTGAAGTCCTGATAAGGGGCTGGGAGGATTGAGAGGGTTCTCCTTTCCTACACATTCATTAGAAAAGTTTGGGGAGATAGAAAGGGATAATGCTTTCAAATGCTCAAGCTTTCCCCTTTCCAAATGGACAGCTGTTGTCTCCAGCTGCTCCTAAGCTTTCTCAGCCCTGGAAGACACACCCGAGCCAGAGATTCTGGGGTCCTCAAGTTCAGGGGTCCACCTTCACTATTAGGCAGTCCTCGGTTGGGCTCTCCAAACTGCCACCCAAATGCTGCACTTCAGAAAGGCTTGCTCCTGTTTTTTTATACTCTCCAGGAAGCTCTAGGGAAACTGGGACTCAGCTCTAACCCACCAGGCATTGAGGCTCTGGTCCTACACACTGGGCATAGAGATGAACACGCCTGAAGAGCCAGCTTCTCCTAGGAGACACATCTCTTAGCATCTCTAACCTGCTGAGATTGTTCATTCTGTTCATTCTCTGAAGAGTTCTAGATCTCACAGTGAAGCTTCAATTTCAGAGACGATCTTTCTGGTATCAGACACTCATTCATTCAACTAACATTTATCAAAGGCATATTGAAGGGAATGAGAAGCAGGAGAAGACTGTCCGCTGACCAACATAGAAACCATCATGAGCCCAAGCGAGTCTCTGAGCAGCAAGGGACACAGGTCCCACAGGCCACCATACCTCTTCTACTTTCATTAGTAATTAATGGGAGTTGAAGATGCCTCCTTTCATGCCTGGAACCCTGGTAGTGCTGGAGATCACCCCAAGGAACAGCTTATGCACAGAACTTTCTTATAATAAGCGTGCCATCTGGGCTTAGTTAATTCATCTGCAGTTGTATGCTGAATAAGATATTAAGCATGAGCACATTGCTGGTTGTTCAGGATGAAGGCAGTAAACAGAAAAGGGTAAAGTCTTTGCTCTCCAACACATTACAGAGCAACTGGAGAAAAGAGACTAGCACCAGTGAAACAAAGAATTACAAAGAGTTTGGAATCCAGAGTCTACTTATTAAGTTCAGTAGCTAAATTGGCTTTTACTCACTTGTTTCTAGGTAGGTAGAGGCACAGACCCCTTCAAATTCTCATCTTTCCAAAAAGTCGGGAAAGAAGGCAGAGGTTTTCCAAAGAGAAAACTGAGGCACAGATTGGCATTGCCACAAGTCAGGGGCTGTCCAGAGAGTAAAATTCAAGGTTTAGAAGCCAGTTCCTCACCAGAAGCTACAATTTCTGGCTCCTAATCCTGGGCTCTCTTTCTCTGCTCCCACCCCTGTTTCATGTTTGTGTAATTGCCACAAAAACAATGGAGAGAGGAGAATCAAGCAGGGACTGTAAAGGGCTGTGCCAAGACAGGGTGAAGGAGCTCAAAATATCAGCCAAACCCTAAATCCTTGATGGGACTCAGTTCTCCTAAGTGACCGAATTCAAAAGAGCAGTAGGGATGCAGGTTCAGTATCCAAACCTAAATAATCTCCAAACCTAAATCATTATGCCCCAACTCACAAACAGAAACCCCATTCCCAATAGCCACAACACACATTCCCAACATTCATATTAACATGTCTGAAAAAATAACTGGTGCTTGCAAGATGGAAAAACAGGAAAGGGGGTGGAAGGGGCAGGAGGGTTGTAGCTGCAAAGGCAGAGTGGGAGAGAAGTTGGGTTTGGCCACACAGAGGCATGGAGACAGCATGAGAGGCAGGGCAGACAATGAGCCTGCAGGTGAGCTACCTGTGTGGAGGAAATGAGGTGGGAGATTCAGTGGGAGGTCTCAGCTTCTGAGACCCCTGCAGGCTCCAGGGGTGGTGATGATCTGGTCTTGGTAACAGCCTCCACTCTGCTCCTGCTTCAGTCCTGCCAGGGGGTCCAGAGCTACAGAGAGCCCGTGCTCAAGAGCAGAGGGCAGCCTTCTGGGAGTAGCCAATGATGTCACAGGCCATGAGCAGAGGAGAGAGGAGGAGGGAGGTGTGCATGGGCTGACTGACACCAGCCCTGAGGCAGGGCAAACCACAGCCAATGACCCACTGTGTCCTTCCATGGGGACTCCTCAGAGCCCACTTTGTGTCCACCTACCACCCAGAAGCAGGGACAGAGCCATTCTCAGGCAGGCAAAAGTGTACCCACACAAGCACCAGTACTCCTGAAGGGCATGCTGAGCATGGAAGATGGGGAACTTCAGGTTGTGTTCTTAAGGCTTTGAATACACAGAAGCAAAAAGATGCCTTCCCGAACCACCAACACAGCTTCCCAGCCAGAATGCACATACATGGGCTTTGGGGTCAACTCCTGAGTCGTGTGTGTTGCTATAAAAGATAAATGAGTATACAGACTGTTGCCTAAATACTGACTGAGTTGGCTCCTAGCACTCTGAGATAATGAGAGTGAATGGAGAAGAGTGTGAAGAGTGTGTGTCACCTAGCACCAGCTGTCCCCAGAGAGTGTCCTAACCAATTCTCCAATTGACTCCTTGACTGAGGTGACACCAAGGGTGAATTCTTGCCTGGAAATGGAAGGATCCTGGACTTCAGAACACTGACAATGGTAGTGGTGGTAGAAATGAGCCTCAGGATAGTCAGAGATGCATGTGGATGTGTATAAGGAGGCTTGCAGCAGGATTTTCCTGCTTCCATCTTTAGATGTTAGCAGGCTCCATTCTGTTAGGGATTTGATGCTTTTAGACTCTAAGTTAGTAATGGCACTGCTGTTTCCACAAAAGACACCACAGGTTATCTGGGTCATTGGCGAGGTCAGAGGCATCAGTAGCTGGGCAGGTGGTGCCTGTGGAGTGGGATGCTGGAAGTGAAACACAGCCTCTAGTGCATGTAAATTTTGTTGCCAGTCATCAGGGTCTTTGGCAGATGGTCTTTGGGTCCATTCCACACCTCAGAGTCTGTGAAACCATTGCAAAAGTTAGACTGGAAGTAAGCAGGGTGTAGGGCAATAAGACTAGACCCAGAAATCAGAGAATGGAAGACGTATGTCATTGGTAAATGTTTTGAGGTTTTGGGGGTGAAAGTGGTTGTTGTGCATTCAGCTTGATCCTAGGGTTGGGAACTCTTGCTCTCAAAGGCCAAATATCACATAAGTGAGTTTTCCACTTTACCCTGATACATACTCTCTTCCTCTTCCACCCTCCTCCAGCATCCTCAGACTGGTCTTGGGGAACAGGGGAGACTGCAGAGGGTGATTTCAGGACCTCGGGCAGGATAGCATTTGCCCAAGCGTCCTTACAGCCCATTCCATCCCCGGGGCAGCTGGGGACTGCTGGTCACTCTACTTAGCCATGCTTGGGTGGGAGGAGGTCCCCAGTAAGGCCTGTGGTAGCCCTGCTCCTAGTCCCCCATTCCTGCCTCATCCCTCCCCGCTAGATCTGCCCCTGCGTCTAGGGGCTCAAGGCTTATGTCCTGACCAGCTATTCCTATAGACAGCTGCATGAGGGTGGAGATAGGGGTATCAGGGGGAGCAGGGACAAGCCCTAGCAGATGGTGGTGGCAGCGATTTACCCCATAAACTACCCTCTCCCTCCGCCTTTATGACGCGCTCTTGGGTCTGAACAAACAGAGGCTTTCGACCCAGAGGTGATGGGGGAGGGAAAAGTGGTAAAGGGCCCTGGCAGGGGGGCCTAGAGAGCCCAAAGGCTCTGCCACTCAGCCCTCTGCCCAGCGCGCTAGACTGTTTGAGGAGCAAATATCTGCCTTCACTGTCTGACTCTCTCAGCCACCCCCACCGGGTTTGGGGCTAATTGTCCCTCATTAGCTGGGCCCAGGCCCCGGGCTGCCGCCAGCCCCCGCCATCTGCTCACAATTATACATTAACTCAAAGGTCTTGCCACCCGCCAACAAGCTGTGCGCCCCTCTCCGGGGCCAGCCATGGCCATTCCAGCCTGTCCCTCGCCCTGATGTAGAGCCCTGATCTCCGGCTTCTTCTGCCCTTAGGAGTCCCTGGTAGAAAGGCCCGTGTCTGTAGGGAAAGTCCTGTCCTCAGGAAAGGCGGCTGGAGTTCCCCTGCCTTCCTCAAGGGACCAGAGGGCGAGCCAAGCCCGTGCGTAAAGCTGGAGAGGACTGGGCGCGGCCAGCGCAGAGACCCGCTGGCGTTGGTCTGACACCTCGTCTTGGGCTCTTGGCACCTGCTGTGGGAGGTAACACCAGCTCTAGGCTGTTTCCACCCCTCCCTATGGTGCATTTTCGTAGGCTGTGGGGTCCTGGGCCCCTTCTTCTCTTTCTCCGGAAAGCCCCATCTCCTGCCAGCCCTCAGCTTTCCAGAGCGCACGCGCCACCTGTCCAAAACCGTTCTCTGGCGGCCTGTGTCTCCCACTTTAAAGTCAAAGCGATTTCCTTGCTACAAAAACACGGGGGCTATTCGAGTTCCCTGAAAATTCTGAACTTGAGACCCTCACGCCAAAGTTGCGCTACCCCCGCAAAGCTTTATGCAGTTACCCTACTCTCCCAGCCCAGCCCCTGCTCTGACACCAAAACCCCCTCCCTGCAAATCCCTGCAGTCTCCTGCTCAGCTTCTGGGACGCTGGCACCCGGATCCCTCCCTCTGAACGCCCCAGGGAGGGAGGAAGGCGCACACTCTCCCAACTGTGACTTTGAACTGGGGGCACGGAAAAGCCCTCCCTTTTCCCCTCTTTTTCACCATGAGCTTCTAACCTCTGAGCTCAACCTTGCCTCATATTTCTCTCAGGGCTAGGGTAGATGAGGCGGGATGTTGAGTCTGCACTTCCCCAGACTAACTCCCAACAGAGCTGGGTTGTTCAGGGGCTAGAGCCTAGGGCCTAAGGCGACCAGGAGGAAGCCTGTGGGGGATGTGAAAGGCAAGCCTCTGCCAGCCCTTGGAGAGTTCCTCCTCGGGTCTGCCTGTGCACCAAACCTGCCACTGTGGGGAAGGTGCTGCTTCAGGGCTGCGGTGTTCACACCCACGCTGATAACTGGAAACTGGAAACCTGAAGTTCGTCTTTTCCATGAGATCTGCCAGCTCTGCGCTCCCAGAAGCTTTCCTCACCCTACTGGGCCCCACTTTGCATGGGGTGGAAGATCTGGGGAGGCAGCTGCAGTTTGTTTTTCTTTCATTTTCTTTCTTTCTTCTTTTTCTTTTCTTTTTTTTTTTTTTTTTTTTTTAAGACCTCTATGGTTTGACTCCGGGATGTTTGTTTTTAAGTAAACATTATTTCAATGAATCTTATTTTTTAGGACAGTTTTAGATTTACAGAGACACTTCAAACATAGTACAGACAGTTCCCATATGACCCACACTGCATTCCCTTCATTATTAATGTCTTACATTGGTATGGTACATTTATTATAACTAATAATGGTAAATATGTTATTATTACCTAAAGCCCATACTATCTACAGATTTTCTCAGTTTTACCTGAATGGTCTTTTTCTATTGCAGGATCCCATCCAGGAGCCCACTTTCCATTAACCATCATGTCTGTGGCTCCTCTTGGCTGTAACAGTTTCTCAGACTTTGCTTGTTTTTGATGACTTGGACAGTTTTGAGAAGTCAGGTATTTTGTGGAATGTCCCTCAACGGGGATCTATGCTTTTCTCATGATTAGGCTGGGGTTATGGATTTGGGAGAAGAAGACTAAAGAGGTAAAGTACCATTTTCATCACATCATACCTGGGCTTTGGGGTCAACTCCTGAGTCATCACATCATGTTAAGGGTATATACTGTCAACATGGTGTATCTATCACTGTTGATGGTGACCTTGAGCACCTGGCTAAGGTAGTGTTTTTCAGATCTGTCCACTAACATTACAATGCCCCCCTTTCCTAATGGTACTTTTCTGAAGGAAGTCATTGTGCACAACTTAATGAGTGAGGAGTTATGCTCCACTTACTTGAGAGTGGAGTGTCTGCATAAATCATTTGGATTTTTTCTGCTGGAGCAATCTCTTTTTTTTTCCTCCCATTTATTTATATCAATATGGACTTATTTTATTCTAAAGAAATGTGTTTTATTTTGGGGTGTTATAATACAATACATTACTTTATTTTGTTGATCAAATTATTCCACCTTTGACAATTGGGAACCCTTTCAGTTGACTCCTGTGTCCTTTGGCATGCCCCCATTATTGTAGGGTTTGAATTTTTTTGTTTCTTGAGTTTGGGGTCTTTTGGGGAATTTTTTTTTTTTGTACTTCTTTACTTTCTGCAACTGCAAGATGCTCCAGGTTATCTTGTATGTTCCCTGACCCAGTCCTAGAATCAACCATTTCTCCAAGGAGCCCTGGTTCCTTCTATTGAAGAATGGTATGAGAAACCAAGATCTGGACCCTAGATATGCTTGTTGCTACTGGGGTGTTAGTGCTTCTCTGTTCTCTCAGTTGACCGAGCAAAGAAATATATGTGTGTATACTGACCCATGTATATACACATATCTTTAATATTTCTATATGTAACCACTTGTATCTAAATTAAACTATTCATGAGTTCATACTGATGTCTCCAACTCTAATCCATTATTATATGGATCATTCTGGTTTCCACCCTGCTTATCTTTAAGCTCCCACTCCAACAGTGAGACACCTGGCTCCCATAATCCACCATCTATTACTTAAGTGCCCAATTCCAGCATATATTATTGCGGCATCTGAATTGTTAACACAAACCATACAGAAAAATGAAACAACTTTATCAACTGGAGTACAATGCTTTTGTACAATTTATTTTACCTTAAATTTACAGACTCTGTTCATTCCCAAAGTTACTTAAATCAGTAAATTTACCCCCACTCCCTTCAATTAGGTGGTTTCATATATCTGTAATACAGTTAGATTATTTTGTCACATTCTGCATTCTATTTTAGGATCCCCTCACCTTTGACATGACTTTTAAAAATTTGCATACATTAAAGTAAACCCTTTGTGCTGTAAAGTTCTACAGTTTTTGACAAATGCATAATGTTATGTATTCACTGCTACAGTATCGTAACAGAATAGTTTCACCATTGTAAGAAACCCTGATGCTTCACCTGGTAACCATTGATCTTTTTACCATTGCTGATTTTTTTGTTTTTTGGGGTTTTTTTTTTTTTTTTTGCCTTTTCCAGGATGTCATATAATGGAATTAGAGAGCATATAGCATTTCCAGACTGGCTTCTTTCACTTAGCAATATGTGTTTAAGTTTTATCCATGTCTACTCATGGCCTGAGAGCTCATTTCTTTTTAGTACTGAGTAATGTTTTATTGTATGGACGTACCACAGTTTATCCACTCACCTATTGAAGGACGCCTTGGTTGCTTCCAAGTTCTGGCAATTATAAATAAGGCTACTATAAACATTTATGTGCAAGTGTGCAAGTTTTTGTGTGAACATAAATTTTCAACTCATTCAATTAAATACAAAGGAGCACAATAGGTTGTATGGTAAGACTATGTTTAGCTTTGTTAAAAAAAAAAAAAAAAAACTGCCAAACTGTTTTGCAAAGTGACTGCATCATTTTGCATTCTTAGCAACATGGATGATAGTTCCTGTCACTTTGCATCCTTGCCAGCAATTGGTTTTGCCAGTTTTTTGTATTTCAGCTATCCTAAAAGATATAATGGAATTTCATTGTTGTTTTAATTTGTAATTCTCTAACAACAAATGATTTTGGGCATCTTTCCGTATACTTATTTGCCATTTGTACACATTCTCTGCTGAAGTTTCAGTTCAGACATTTAATCCATTTTTGTTTGTTTGTTTTTAAGAGATGGAGTCTTACTATGTTGTCCAGGTTGGATTCAAACTTCTGGACTCAAGTGATCCTCCCACCTCAGCCTCGCAGGTAGCTGGGATTACAAGCATACATACTCCACTGTGCCCAGCTTTGCCCACTTTTTTTTTTTTTTTTAGATGGAGTCTCACTCTGTCGCCCAGGCTGGAGTGCGGTGGTGCGATCTTCGCTCACTGCAAGCTCCACCTCCTGGGTTCACGCCATTCTTTTGCCTCAGTCTCCCGAGTAGCTGGGACTACAGGTGCCCACCACCACGCCCAGCTAATTTTTTGTATTTTTAGTACAAACCGGGTTTCACCATGTTAGCCAGAACGGTCTCGATCTCCTGACATCGTGATCCGCCTGCCTCGGCCTCCCAAAGTGCTGGGATTACAGGCGTGAGCCACCACGCCCGGCCTGCTCACTTTTTAATTGGATTTTTTTTATTGTTGAGTTTTAAGAGTTCTTTGTATATTTTGGATACAAGTCCTTTATCAGATATATGTTTTGCAAATATTTTCTCCAAGTCTGTGGTTTGTCTTTTGATTTTCTTAACAATGTTTTTTGCAGAGCAGAAAATTTTAATTTTAATAAAATCCAGTTTATCAATTATTTCCATTGATCATGCTTTCGGTTTACATCTAAAAACTCATCACCAAATCTGAGGTCATCTATATTTTCTTCTGTGTTCCCTTCTAGAAGTTTTAAAGTTTTGCAGTTTACATCTAGATTTATAAACCATTTTGAGTTAATTTTATGAAATGTGTAAGATCTGCGTCTAAGTTCATTTTTTAGCATATTTCCAATTGTTGAACATTTGTTGAAAAGACCACCCTTTCTCCATTGAATTGCCTTTGCACCTTTATCAAAGATTAACTGGCTGTATTTGTGTGGATCAATTTCTGGTCTCTCTATTCTGTTCCTTTGATCTATGTGTCTGTTCTTTCACCAACACCATACTGTCTTGATTACATAGCTTTATAGTAAGTCCTGAAATTGGGTAAAGTGAGTCCTCTAACTTTATTCTTCTTCCACATTGTATTGGAATCTGTGTCCTTGACTTTTCATATAAACTTTGGAATCAATTTGTCAAGATCTATAAATTAGTTTGCTGGGATTTTGATAGGGATTTCATTGAGTCTATAGATCAAGTTGGGAAGAATTGACATTTTAATAATATTGAGTTTTCCAATCCATGAACATGAACTATCTCTTCATTTATTTAGATCTTCTTTTATTTCATCAGAGTTTTATAGTTTTCCCCATAAAGATCCTGTATATATTTTGTTAGATTTATATCTAAGTATTTTACTTTTTTGGTGCTTCATTTTGGTAAATGCTATCATTTTAAAAATTCTAATTCCACTTGTTTATTGCTGGTATAAAAGAAAGCAACTGGCTTTTATGAATTATCCTTGTATCCTGAGAAGTACTATTAATTAATTCCTGGAGGTTTTTGTTTGGTTGGTTGGTTCTTTGGAATTTTACATATAAACAATCATGTCTTCTGTCAACAAAGACAGTTGTATTTCTTCCTTCCCAATCTATGTATCTTTCATTTCCCTTTCTTGTCTTATTGCACCAGCTAGGACTTCCAATATGATGTTGAATAGGAGTGGTGAGAGAGAACATCTTTTCCTTGTTCTCAATCTTGGGTAAATGTCCAGTTACTCACCATCAAGTATGATGCTAGCTTTAGTTTAGTTTTTTTTTTTATCTTCTGGAAATTTTATTCTGCTCATTGCTTATTTCAAACTTATAATTGTGCTATAATGCATTTTATTCTTTATTCTTTCTCTTATTTACTTTATTTTTATTTTGCCTATTTCTGTCTTTTATTTTTCAATTATTCATCTTTTTTGGTTTTTTATTTTTTTTTATTTCTTTTTTATTTTTTTTATTTCTTTTTTATTTTTTGTAGAGATGGGGGTCTCACTATATTGATCAGGCTTGCCTCGAACTGCTGGCCTCAAGTGATCTTCCTGCATCAACCTCCCAAAGTGTTGAGATTACAGGCCTAAGCCACTACACCCTGCTTATAATGCACTTTAATATAATAGCTGGAAGAGCTAGTACCCTTTTCATTACTCTTTATTCAGAACTTTTCTTATTCGTCCGCTCAAGTTTATTTTTCAGTTGAGCAATAGTATCATTTTGTCAAATTAAAAATTTTGAGCCAGGTGCAGTGACTCACACCTGTAATCCTAGCAATTTGGGAGGCCAAGGTAGGTGGATCACTTGAGCCCAGGAGTTAAAGACCAGCCTGGGCAACATGGCAAACCCCATCTCTACAAAAAAAGAAAAAAAAATAGCCGGGCGTGGTGGAGCCTGCCTGTAGTCCCAGCTACTCAGGAGGCTGAGGTAGGAAGATCACTTGAGCCCTAGAGGTTGAGGCTGCAGTGAGCCATCATCATGCCACTGCACTCCAGCCTGGGCGACAGAATGAGACTCTGTCTCAAAAAAAAAAAAAAAAAAATCGGATGTATAATATTAATTTAGAGAGAAATGTCATCTTCACAATATCAAGTCTTCCTGTCCAAGGCAATATGTATTTTTTAATAGACTTTACTTTTTAGAGCAGTTTTAGGTTCACAACAAAATTAAACACAAGGTGCAGAGATTTCCCATATACCCTTTGTCCCACACATGCATAGCTCGCCCTGTTATCGATATCCCCAACCAGGGTAGAGTGGTACATTTGTTATAACTGATGAACCTAAGCTGTGCAATTTTTGTAGATTTCTTTATCAAATTGAGGAGGTTCTCCTCCATTCCTGGTTTGCTGAGCATTTTTATCGTGAGTGGGTATTGGATTTTGTTAAATGCTTTTTTTATGTCAGCTGATATGATTATATGATTTTTTTTTCTTCTTTACCTTGTTGATGTGGTGAATTACACTGAATGGTTTTTAATGTGGAACCAGCTTTGCAAACCTGAAATAAATCCCACTTGGTCATGGTGTATAATTCTTTTTATAAAGTGTTGGATTTGATACGCTAATATTTTGTTGAGAATTTTTGCATCTAGGTTCATGAGCAATGTTGGTCTATGTTTTCCTTTCTTGCAATGTCTTTATCTCTTGGTATAAGGGTGATATTGGCCTCATAAAACAAGTTAGGAAGTGTTTCCTCAGCTAGCCAGCTTTGAGGGTGAGGATTTATCAAGCAGACGTAACTCAGGCTGAGAGACACATGAAGTTCATCTCCTATAACAGCATCTAGGACAGTATGGCTCAGTAATTAACAGTGGGAATTGTAGAGGCATCAAACCTCAGTTCCTATCCCAGGCCTGTCATGCCATCTGCATGATCTTGGATCAGTTAACTGTTAATTCAACAAATAATTATTGAACATGTGCCAGGCACTGGGATAACTGCAGTGAATAAAAAGGGCAGAATTCTCTGCCCTCTTGGAGCCTGCATCCTTTTTTAAGCTTACATTTTAAAACCTTCTGTGCTTCATTTTTCTGCATGTATAAAATAAAAATATCAATAGTAGCTACATCATAGGATTGTTGTGACTATTATATAAATTAACAAATGTAGAACATTCTATATAAGTGTTTTATATTATTACTATTAACACTACTATTGTGCACTAATAGTTAACATTATTATCTATTGACTGAGTTCAGTAGTTATAGTCTAGGAGATTCCCAGGCCATCCTCCCTGCTGTAACTCTGTGCTCCCATTATCTCTGTCTCTCTGCTTCTTCAGTTGGCCTTTTTTATCTTTGGGATCACTAGCCTATTATATGAAACTCCTTCTCTGGCCTAGATTTATCTTGCCTAGGAGATAGTTGGGTGGCTATCTTTCTGCTGCTTTTGAAAACTACCAAAACTTTGCCAGGCGTGGTGTCTCATTCCCATAATCCCAGCATTTGAAGAGGCTGTGGCAGAAGGATTGTTTGAGGGCAGGAGTTTGAGACCAGCCTGGACAACATAGTTTTTTGGTAGAGACCCCCATCTCAAAAGAGAGAGAGAGAGAAAGAGAAAGAGAGAAAGGAAAGGAAAGGAAAGGAAAGGAAGAAAAAGAAAGAAAGAAAGAAAGACAGACAGACAGAAAGAAAGAAAGAAAAGAAAAGAAAAGAAAAGAAAAGAAAAGAAAAGAAAAGAAAAAAGGAAAAAGAAACACAACAAAAAACCCCTGATAATTGTAATACCAGCAGCCTGGCAGACCGGCTGCATTGGCATCACCCTGGACTAATTAGAAATGCCATAAAAGCTTGACCCATCCCCAGATCAGGAAGACAGATTTAAGCATTAGCCTCCTGTCTCCTTGCCAGTCTACTTGCAGTAAAGCTTTCTTAAAAATGGCTGGGTGCAGTGGCTCATGCCTGCAATCCCAGCACTTTAGGAGGCTGAAGCCAGAGGATCACTTGAGCCCAGGAGTACAAGACCAGCCTGGGCAACAACATAGTGGAGGCTGAGGAGGTAGGATTCCTTGGGCCTGGGAAGTCGAGGCTGCAGTGAGCAATGCTTGCACCACTGAACTCTAGCCTGGATGACAGAGTGAGATCCTGTCTCTAAAAAAATAAAAAGAAAAGAAAAATACCCAAACTTTTGCATTTTTTAAAGGGAAGGGGATAGGGAGCATAAGCCACTAATAGTCCAGGTCTTTGCCTGTGTGCTTTCTGAAGGTTAGAGTGGCAGGGGGCGCTGTATTTTCTCTAGCCATCACTGAAAATCAGGCTGTGTCAAGCCCCACATAGGAAAACTCTGCATTCCAGCTTGGGTAACTTTCCACTGCTTAGCAAGACCCAGAGGAAACGGGAAAGACAATTCACTCCCTAAGGATAAGGGTCCTACCTCTCTGCCAGGAATCCAGAGCTCTTCAGCTTTGCTGTGCCCACAAAGGCCCCCAAAGCAACACCTGCTCAGCCCAACAAAAGCATTACACTAACCAGAGAACAAGCTATGTAAAGATAGGTGATTATAAATTAAGTCTTATCACTATTTTCAGCTTGGCATCATTGAATGCAATAACCACACTTGAAAGGAACCATTGTCCCAGGTTTCATTATCAGTCTAGCTGGCATCTCCTCCACTGCTAATCCTCGCTCATCCAATTCCTCTTCACTGGTCCTCAAGTCCACTTCTTGGTTCTGGATCAAAACAGCTCTCACTCTCTGAAGTCTCCACTACCTGAAATAAATGATGTTAGCCCTCCCTGGCCTGCTCCACATTTCTCTTTTTTTTCTGGAAGACAGCCCAACACTAATGTTTACAGGAAACTTTTTACTCTCTGATTTTATTGTCTCCGCACTCTCCAGCATTTAGACCTTTCATGGCAGCCCTTTCTTTACCTCCTATGCTGGTTTCTCTTCAGCATTCTATTTTTATAATTGAATACATAATTATAATTGTCTCAACCAGTGCTTGGAAAGAAAGCTCTGTAGAGCTGCTTGACCTTACCTGGATAAGTCACCTGGGGTCCTGGCAGATACCCACCAGGTCAGCACCAGGGCTCCCCCTGCAGCCTACCCAGTGCTCTGCATTTGCAGGGACACAGCCTGAGAGTAATTGTCAGCAACCCAGGCTCCCTTCATTGCCACTTCTCCCCGAGAGCCTCAGCAGTGTGACAGGAAGGGGAGACAGCACTAGAAGGGCAAGAGGACGTGCAGACTTGGGAAAGGGATGGCTGCAGCGAGTGCTCTGAAGTCCCAGTTCCCCTCCGGCACTGGATCTCCGGACACCCCCACCCTGCACTGTGTGCCTGACTTTCTTTACGGATGGAACTGAGAAGATAGGCTCTGGAACCCAACATGGTTAGATTCTCTGGGTGTTGGAGGAAGCTGGGTCTGAGAATGGAATGCTTCTTCTTTTTCTTGAAAAAATGAGGAATTTATTTTAAAACAACTGATGAAAAGATCAATCAAATTATCTAACATGATTGTCCAAAGGTGCTAATTTTTTTTTTTTTTTTTTTTTTTGAGATGGAACTCTCTCTGTCCCCTGGAGTGCACTGGCGAAATCTCAGCTCACTGCAACCTCCGCCTCCCAGGTTCAAGCAATTCTCCTGCCTCAGCCTCCTGAGTAGGTGGGACTATAGGCATGCACCACCACACCTGGCTAATTGTTTTGTATTTTTAGTAGAGACGGGGTTTCACCATGTTGGCCAGGCTGGTCTTGAACTCCTGACCTCAAGTGATTCACCCGCCTCAGCCTCCCAAAGTGCTGGGATTACAGACATGAGCCACCGTGCCCGGCCCAAAGTTGCTAATCTTAGTAACTCGGAATAACAATTATATTGGATCAGTAGCAAAGAATGCTAATTTTCACTTGAGCCCAGGAGTTTGAGACCAGCCTTAGCAACCTAGGCGGACCCATCTGTACACACACACACACACAAAAAAAGCCAAGAAAAAAAAAGAAACAACAACAACAATAAAAACTAAAAACAAAAAATAGGCTGAGAGTGTTGGTACTACACACCTGTAGTACCAGCTACTTGGGAGGCTGAGGTAGGAGAATCACCAGAGCCTGGGAGGTCAAAGCTGCAGTGAGCTGGGATGGCATCACTGCACTCCAGCCTGGGTGACAGAATGAGACCCTGTGTCAAAATAATAACAATAATAATAACAATAATTTTATTTCTGGAATTTTCTTGTCTTTTTTTTTTTTTTTTTTTTTTTTTTTGAGGCAGAGTCTTGCTCTGTCACCCAGGCTGGAATGCAATGGTGCGATCTCGGCTCACTGCAACCTCCGCCTCCTGGGCTCAAGCGACTCTCCTGCCTCAGCCTCCCGAGTAGCTGGGATTACAGGCACCCACCACCATGCCCGGCTAATTTTTATATTTTTAGTAGTGATAGGGTTTCACCATGTTGGCCAGGCTGGTCTTGAACTCCTGACCTCTTGATCCGCCCACCTCGGCCTCCCAAAGTGCTGGGACTACAGGCGTGAGCCACTGTGCCCGGCCCCTCTCTTCTTTTTAATTGTGGTAAAATATACATAACATAAAACTTGCCTCTTTAACCATTTTTTACATGTACAATTCATTGCTTTAAGTGCATTCACAATGTTGTACAACCATCACCACCATCCATCTCTAGAAGTTTTTCATCATTCCAAGCAGACACTCTGTACCCATTGAATAGTAACTCCCCAACCCTTCCTCCACTCAGCCCTTTGTAAACTCTATTCTGCTCTCTATGTGAATTTGCCTATTCTAGGTACCACATATGCATGAACCATACAATATTTGTCCTTTTGTGTGAGGCTTATTTCACTTCACATGATGTCCGTGAGAATAGATTTCTTATGCATGCTTTCTCTTCCCTCCTCCTTATCGCCCTTGTCTCAGTTAAAAATGAAAGCTTGGCCGGGCGCAGTGGCTCATGCCTGTAATCCCAACACTTTGGGAGGCCGAGGTGGGCAGATCACGAGGTCAAGAGATCAAGACCATCCTGGCCAACATGGTGAAACCCCATCTCTACTAAAAATACAAAACTTAGCTGGGCATGATGGTACATGCCTGTAGTCCCAGCTACTTGGGAGGCTGAGGCAGAAGAATCGCTTGAACCTAGGAGGTGGAGGTTGCGGTGAGCCGAGATCACGCCACTGCACTCCAGCCTGGCGAAAGAGCAAGACTCCATCTCAAAACAACAAAAACAAAAACAAAATGGAAGATACTTTTGGAGCTATTGGTAGAGCCTTGGGCAATAATGAAGATGTCAGTCTATGAAGATGAACGGTAAAGATAAAACAAGTGTGCAAAGTTGTCAGTCTATGAAGAACAGACTCCCTTAGAGTTTACGTATCTTTTTTTTTTTTTTTTGAGACAGAGTCTCGCTCTGTTGCCCAGACTGGAGTGCAGTGATGCAGTCTCGGCTCACTGCAAGCTCCGCCTCCTGGGTTCACGCCATTCTCCCGCCTCAGCCTCTTGAGTAGCTGGGACTACAGGTGCCTGCCACCGCTCCTGGCTAATTTTTTGTATTTTTAGTAGAGATGGGATTTTCACTGTGTTAGCCAGGATGGTCTCGATCTCCTGACCTCGTGATCCGCCCGCTTCGGCCTCCCAAAGTGCTGGGATTACAGGTGTGAGCCACCGCGCCCGGTCTTTTTTTTTTTTTTTAAATTTGAGGCAGGGTCTTGCTTTGTTACACAGGCTGGAGTGCAATGGCATGATCTTGGCTGACTGCAGCCTTAACCTTCTGGACTCAAGCGATCCTCCTGCTTTACCCTACTTAGCTGGGACTACAGGCATGCACCACCACACCAGGCTAATATTTTGATTTTTAGTAAAGATGAGGTCTCACTGTGTTGCACAGGTTGGTCTCAAACTTCTGAACTCAAGCGATTCTCCCACCTCAGCCTCCTGAAGTGCTGGGATTACAGGCACGAGTCATCACATCCAGCCAGAGTTTACATATCTTGAGTTCTGGCAGAGCCCCACATGAGAGAGAAGACATGGCAAGAGAAATTTATCAGCCCACAGAAATACCAAGCAACTCAAACAAGAAATGGCAGCTTGCCTCTCTCCCCATGTTTCTTCTGGCCAAAACTGGGCTGGAGTTGCCCCAAGCATCACAGAGGAGAATTCCCACAAGGGAGAGCCCAAGCCATCCTGAGACGGGGCTGGTTGGGATTCCAAAGAAAGAAGCACTAAATGCCAGGATGATGAGTCCAACGCAGCTATTAGGGGGAACTTATATACAGAGTGGCCTGCAGCAATGCTTGCGGTAGACAGTGAGAGAAAAGGGAAGGTCTACCTAGGTATGTCCACAGCGAGGGTGTCAGGGTATGGAGTCTATATGAGGAATTTGGCTCAGGGCTGGGGCCGGTTTCTTTCAGTGTTTTGGGCAACAACCTAGATACCTTTATTAGTACCTGGGAATGTTCAAGGCCCCAGGCTGGGTTCAAGCCTGCTGGGGAAAACCTGTAGCTCGCTGGATCACAGAGTAGTCAAGGCACTCTGTGATTTTTGGTCTGGACACAGAAAGAAAGTGGGGGTAACTAGGGGACCCAGCAACTCAGACGCTTGGATTTCTCTGAACTGAAGAGTGAGACTCCCTGAGCTCTGATCTGGTTAGCGAGGCAATAAAGAGTTAGCGGCAAAATAGAGGAATTAAGGTCCCAGAGTGAGTCCTGCCTCCTAGTTCTTTCTCTCCCAATCCAGTCTCATTTTTTAGAAGACATTACAGCTGTAATCTTAAAAATTCATGGAGTAGGAGACAAAGGGAGAAAGTTTGAAGTAGGAAGAAGGAGCATGTGGGAGGGGAAGGGAGAAAAAGAAAGCACAGGAAACTCCCTTTTCTGGACTTCTGGCTTCTTCTGTCCTGCCTATCCAGAGAGAGTGGGAAGACACCATTGTCAAGTGTGTGGAGGGAAGGACATTGCCCAGAGAAACTGAGAGTTAGGCCAAACTCCGCTGCTTCTTTTTGCTGTGAAACCTTAGCTTTCTATGAATAAACTAACCCTAGTTCATCCTTTTCTTTTCATCAAAGGGAATTGTGTTCTTTTGCTATATAGCTGCCTAACAAAGTACTACAAACTGAGTGACTTAGACTACATAAATTTATATTGCCTCACAGTTCTGGGGGCTAAAAGCCTGAGATCCAGATGTTGGCAGGGCCATGCTTCCTCTGAAGGCACCAGGGAAGGATCTGCTCCAGGCCTTTCTACTAGCTTCTGGTAGTTCCTTGGCTTGCGTCAGCATAACTGAAATCATCGCGCGCGTGTGTGTGTGTGTGTGTGTGTGTGTGTGTGTATCTCTTCACTGTGTCTCTGCATTCTTTTCCTAAGGACACCAATTGTATTACTCCATTTTCATGCTGCTGATAAAGACATACCTGAGACTGGGTAATTTATGAAGAAAAAGAGGCTTAATGGACTCACAGTTCCACATGGCTGGGGAAGCTTCACAATCATGGCAGAAGGCAAAAGGCACGTCTTACATGGCTGCAGACAAGAGAGAATGAGAGCCAAGTGAAAGGGGTTTCCCCTTATAAAACCATCAGATCTCATGGTACTTATTCCCTACCACAGGAACAGTGTGGGAAAAACCGCCCCCATCATTCAGTTGTCTCCCACTGGGTCCCTCTCACAAGCACATGGGAATTATGGGAGCTACAATTCAAAATGAGATTTGGGTGGGGACACAGCCAAACCATATCACCAGTCATGTTGGATTAGGTCTCATCCTATGCCAGTATGCCCTCATCTTAACTAATTACACCTGCAATGACCCTATCTCCAAATACAGTTACATTATGAAGTACTGGGAGGTGAGGACTTCAACATGTGAATTTTGGGAAGACACAATTTAACCCATAACAGAAATGATTCCATTGTTTTAATTAGCACCTGTCTTACAGTAATCCCTTAGCACTGAGGCCCGGAGAGAGATTGCCAGGCCCCTTCTAAACCACATCCCCAAGAACCAAGCATCTTCTGTTCTTTCCTTCCTGGCCCCAAAGATGAGGTCCTACCCTGTTTCCTAGGCAAGGACTGTAGAGTGAGTGCCCAGCAAGGCAATAATTCTCCTGGTTCTCACCAACATGCCATTTATCCTTTCACCCTCACCACAAGCACTTATTTGGGGGCCGCTCCATGGGGCAGACATGGGGTCAACACCACTTTCTACAGTCATCATATTCTTGGTGGTGCTTTTAGATTTCAGTTTAGAATCATCCTCTTTCCCTGAAAGTTCTAGGCCTCAAGGTGAGGAGAAGACCAGGAGCTGTTCAGAGTCTATCTGACCAACACAGTCTTCAAGTTACTTCCTGCCTCCTGAAGATACCTGACCATAGGACCAGGATGTATGGGGTAGAGGAAGAGGCCAGAGCACTGGGTATGCATGCCAGCAAGGCTTCTGCTGGGCAGCCCAAGGGCAGCATTTGGCCTCTAGCATTTGACCTAGAGGGAAGAGACCTCTAAAAGGGGGCAAAGGCTCTGATAATGAGTATAGGGTTGAGACAATCAAGGACTATGAAAGCAAATCCCCTTCTTAAAAAGCATTCATAGGGCTTCTGAAATTTCTCAGATATTGTCATCTCTATCTTAACCCAAGAAGAAGGTTAGAGTAGACTGGACTCCCTCTAATCTCTAAATTGTAGGAACAGAAATTTTCTTGGAAGATAAAGGACAAACAAGTTGGATAAAAGGGAAAAAATTTACCCAAGGTGCTGAATAAAAGTTTCCGTAGGAGGAACATAGAGAATTGCCACAGTGACTTGAAGCAATGACTCATCCAGCCTGATGGAGAAAACAAAGATGGGTGGGCAAGAGGCCTTGTGGGATAAGAAAAAATGGGCATATGTGGTGAATATTATGAAACGAAGAGGTCTTTGGCAATGCCCCAGGCTACTGTGTGTGTGTGTGTGTGTGTGTGTGTGTGTGTGTGTGTGTGTGTTGAGGGGGGTGCAGTGGATGGTCTCTAAGAGACTTCCAAAAACAATGACTCATGTATAGTTTAACTGGTAGAAGGACTATGAGCTTGAATTTAGGAGTCAAATAAAGTGGGTTGGAATCTTGACCTCCTGAGCCTCAGTTTTATTGTCTTTATAATGGAAACATGTCTTCTATGAGATAATTACAGTAATTTCATGAGATAATATGATTATATATATAAAATATCTAGTAATGTGCCTGTCCCATTGTAGAGATTGAATAAATGGTAGTTTTTATGATTTACTGAAGCACCAATAGAAGGCAACAAGAGAATTCTTAGCTATCAAAAATCACAAGCATAGGGTTTATACAGGTACACTGAAATAGTGCACAGCAAAACAAGGCTAAGCAAAAAACTCAAATAGCAAAAAGTCTTTTGCTGCTTTTCTAGGCTGCTGTTTTATGGTCACATGGGATTCACGCCTATTCATTCTTCTCACCTAGGTGAATTCTATCTGGAGGCTAGAACAGTATAACCATCAATCATGCTGTCACTGAAGAGAAGCAATTTGCTGTCCTTCCAGGGTGCACTCTGGATTGTTTTGGCCAGTAGACAGGGCTGGTTGGACCAAGGCCTGCAGTGTAGCAGTGACACTATTCCCCGAATGAGTGATTAAAACTGAGTTTTGGGGCTTTTCTCTAGCATTATACAATCAGCACTCCCTCCTTCTTCCCCTCTGGGGAATTGACCCTGAGAAATGCCCTCCCTCTCTTTGGAGGCTCGGGGTGGGAGGGACGTGAGGGCCTCTGTGAGCACCCAAGCAGTTCAGGGCCACCTTTTGGGGAAAAGTTCAACAGTGCCACCTACTTTCTAACCAATTACAATCTTTTCTGTGAGCATTGATTATGCTCCCAATATGTTCTGACTACTTTTCTCTCTCTTGCTTTTCCTGGTCCCAGAAAGTTTTTACATTGATATGAGATGCAGGCTGAAAATCTTTAAGGAAAATTATGTATTAAGGTGGAATATATTTTTGTGGGGTACTGTTTAGTTATAATTTGTTTATTTTTAGTTTGGGGGAAGAGACAAAGCCATTTAACAACATGGAGAAGGCATACGCAAGAAATCAGATGAATAGGAGGAAAAGAGAAAGAAGAAGGGAAGTGAATGACTAGTGGAGTCTGTGTACCTATAAACATTAGGGTAATTAAACAGATTTTCCCATTTGTCTGTCCTGGCTAGGAAGATGAAATTGGTCTCACATCTTAGGAAACAGCAAGCTAGAAATCTAACTTCCTTGAAATTCCATGAGTAGCAACCCCCAGGAAGAGAAACCATTCTAATCCTTCCAGGGGAACTCAAATACCAAGATGGAAATGTTTAAAGTTATAGTTAAAATGAATGAACGTCCTTGTGTTTGCTCCTGAATCTAGGGATCCAGAGTTCAGAAGAGGCATTCCTCTTAATCACCTTGTCCTGGCTACAAGGGCTTGATGGGTGGGGAAGGTTTATATTTGTTTGACCATCACGGAGAAAGAGGTGGAGAGCCACAGCTTCAAGTGGAGCTTGGTCTGGAGGAGAGGTCTGGGCTGGGGAGATTGTAGTGAGTAGACAACAGAAGTATTTCAGACCTCTTCTGTAGAAGTTGGGTCCCAAATGACTTAGTCAAATTAGGCTGCTTGAAGAATACAGAGTTTGAATCTTCTAGGGCCTTAGGATTTTGATTTTATCATTTGATTTGTAAATAAGAACTTCTAAGCTCTAGGAGGAGGAGAATATTTGAGGGTCAGATGCTTTCTTTCTCTCCTGCCTCATTTTGGATTAGAATAGGACATAAATGGCTACAGTCCCAGAAGATGACTTGAGGGAAGACAAACAAAATGATGTTACAGTATCTCTTGGAATTATTGCTATTAATGTGAAAGGCAAAATAATAAAGCTCCTAGAAGATATAAGAAAATATCTTTATGACCATATGCCAGATACATGTATTCTAAAATGCTCAACCCTGATTAGAAATCAGGGAAATGCAGGCCAGGTGCAGAGGCTCATGCCGGTAATCCCAGCCGAGATTAATTTTGGGAGGCCGAGGCGGGCGGATCACTTGAAGTCAGGAGTTATAAAGAGCAGCCTGGCCAATATGGTGAAACCCTGTCTCTAGTAAAAATACAAAAAGTAGCCGGGTATGATGGCACACGCCTGTAATCCCAGCTACTCAGGACGCTGAGGCGCGAGAATCGCTTGAACCCAGGAAGGGGAGGTTGCAGTGAGCCAAGATCATGCCATTGCACTCCAGTGTGGGTGACAGAGCAAGACCCTGCCTCAGAAAAAAATAAAAAAAGTAAAAAAAAAGAAATCAGGGAAATGCAAATTAAGACCACAGTGAGATACTGCTACGCATCCACCAGAATGACTAAAATTTAAAAAGACTGACAATATCAAATGTTGGCAAGGATGCAGACTTAGAATTCTCATATATAAAAATACAAAATTAGCTGGGCGTGGTGGCACATGCCTGTAATCCCAGCTACTCAGGAGGCTGAGGCAGAATTGCTTGAACCTGGGAGACGGAGGTTGCAGTGAGCCGAGATCACACCATTGCACTCCAGCCTGGGCAACAACAGCGAAACTCCCTCTTAACAAAAAAAGAAAGAAAGAAAGAAAGAAAAGCAATTCACTGTGAACACTAGAAACATTACCCAGCAAACCAACAGTATGTTAAACTCTGCTTCTGTCTCTAAAAATTCTGTTAGGTTATTTCTAATGTACACATGTCCTATCACTATGTTGTAATGGGTATGCAAAACTGTTTTGTGTCCTGGCTTTTTATATTGCACTTGATTTACATAAATGTAGCTTACATACATGTCATTTAAATAGTCACCTAGTATTTCATTGTGTTTATATACCATAAGTTTTCTTAGCTATTTTCATGTCTTTGGGGCTTTGAGTGGTTTCAAATTCTCAAGATCATCATCATGTCACTAACCTTATTAAAAACTCCCTAGATCCCAGGCACTCTAAGTAGAACTTTTCATTCATTATTTCATCCATATTGGAGACCAACCCTGTGAGACAGGCACTATTTTTATTCCCATTTTACAGATGAGGAAACTGAGATTTGGAGAGATGAAGTAACCTGCAAGTTTCACAAAGAACTGTCACAAACAATTCTTACCCTGAAAAACACATTCCATTGTCCTTACTCTCAACCCCTATGTCATAACACTTGCTTTGAACTCCTCTGTTCTTCCCTGGTAATTTTGTTTTTTGCCTTAGAGTTCCCGAAGTGGAATTGCCAGGTCAAAAGTCTTGAACGATTTTTGAAGGCTCTTATGCATATTTCAGTTTCTTCTCCAGCTACTCTGAACCAATTCGCAATGACATCAGGAAGGTTTATGTGAAGGCTCAGAGTCATGTCAAGCGTAGGAAACCCAACTTTAGGGTCTCTCTGTACAACTTCCCTCTCACTAAGATGGTGTGTGCTGGTGAATGCCTAAATACTACCCTCTCCATTTGACCCTCTTAGAATATTTTAGAAGATCTTGTTTTCCCCTTATTACATGTTTTGTTTGACTGTCAGTACCTAGTAAGAGAGAATTAGATATTTTGGCCCTTTTATTTATTTATTTTTGAGATAGAGTCTCACTCTGTTGCCCAGGCTGGAGTGCAGTGGCATGGCTCACTGCAACCTCTGCCTCCCGGGTTTAAGCAATTCTCCTGCCTCAGTCTCCTGAATAGCTGGGATTACAGGCATGTGCCACCATGCCCAGCTAGTTTTTGTATTTTCAGTAGAGAGGGGATTTCGCTATGTTGGCCAGGCTGGTCTCGAACTCCTGAACTCAGGTGATCTGCCCACCTTGGCCTCCCAAAGTTCTGGGATTACAGGCTTGAGCCACTGTACCTGGCCTTGACCCTTTTATTTTTAAGCAGAGTTTTTGCTTTTATAGTGATTGCTGTTTCTTACCACAGAATCTTTCACTGAATCACAATTCAGCAAATTCCTGTAGGTTTTATGTGAACTTTTGTAAGAAATAGCCACATTTCACATTTCTGCACCTCTTACAAACCTCTGTTAAAAAACATTGCCCATTGGAGCTATCATCTCATCCCAGTTAAAATGGCTTTTATCTGAAAGACAGGCAATAACAAATGCTGGCAAAGATGTGAAGAAAATGGAACCTGTACACACTGTTGATGGGAATATAAATTAGTACAACCACCGTGGAGGACAGTATGGAGATTCCTCGAAAAATTAAAAATAGGCTGAGTATGGTGGCCCACGCCTGCAATCCCAGCACTTTGGGAGGCTGAGAAAGGAGGTTCATTTCTGAGTCAAGGAGTTTGAGACCAGCTTGGGCAACACAGTGAGACCTCATCTCTACAAAATAAAAATTAAGTTAAAAAATTAGTTGATTGTGGTGGTGCATACCTGTAGTCCCAGCTACTGGGGAGGCTAAGGCAGGAGGATCACTTGAGCCCAAGAGTTCTAGGCTGCAGTGAGCCATGGTTGTTCCACTGCACTCCAGCTTGGGTGATAGAGGAAGACCCTGTATCAGTAACCACAACAACAAAAATTAAAATAGAGCTACCACATGATCCAGCAATCTTGCTGCTAGATATATACCCAAAATAAAGGAAATCAGTCTATGAAAGAGACAGATGCACTCTCATGTTTACTGCAGCACTATTCACAATAGCCAAGATTTGGAGGCAACCTAAGTGTCCATCGATAGATGAATGGATAAAGAAACTGTGGTACATATACACCGTGGAGTACTGTTCAGCCATAAAAAAGAATGAGATCCTGTCATTTGCAACAACATGGATGGAGCTGGAGGACATTATGGTAAGTAAAATAGCCAGGCACAGAAAGACAAACTTCACATGTTCTCACTTAATTGCGGGAGCTAAAAATTGAACTCCCAGAGACAGAATGATAGTTACCAGAGGCTGGGAAGGGTAGTGGCATGCGGGATTGGAAGAGGTGGGGATGGTTAAGGGTACAAAAACATAGTTAGATAGAATGAATAGGAGCTAGTATTTGATAGCACAACAGGGTGAGTACAGTAAACAAGAATTTATTGTACATTTAAAAACAACTAATTATAATTGGAATGTTTGCAACACAAAGAAATGATCAATGTTTGAAGTGATGGATACCCCATTTACCCTGATGTGATTACTATACTTGTACGCCTCTATCAAAGTATCACACATACCCCATAAATACATTTATTTACCTATTATGTACCCATAAAAATTAAAATTTGAGAAAAAACCAAAAAACATTGCTCATTGTATTACTCATTGTTCTTTAAATAAAGAGTCATGTAATGAAAGCCTTCTAGAAATCAGTGTCAAGGGAAATGTTTGTCTCTTCCCATTAAATAATATGCTTACTTTGATCAGACAGTGAGAATCATATAACCTTAATGTGTCTTCTTTGTTTTTG
Source organism: Pan paniscus (assembly GCF_029289425.2). Lineage (NCBI taxonomy): Eukaryota > Metazoa > Chordata > Mammalia > Primates > Hominidae > Pan > Pan paniscus. The sequence goes on from NC_073255.2 coordinate 164,499,742, forward strand.
CCTTGGTTACAAGTACTTCTAATTCAAATTTAAAGTTTAACCATTATAATGATCTCATCCTGAGTTTCTGATATTAGAATGTGAGCTCCCAGAATGCAGAGATTTTGTCCATTTTTGTTCCCTGTTCTAGGGACAGAGCTCCAGGCAGAGGGAAACAGCTCAAAGGCTCTGTATTGAGAGCTAAAAAAAAAAAAAAGTAGGCTGGGCGTGGGGGCTCATGCCTGTAATCCCAGAACTTTGGGAGGCCGAGGTAGGAGGATCACAAGGTCAGCAGTTCGAGACCAGCCTGGCCAATGTGGTGAAACCCTATCTCTACTAAAAATACAAAAATTAGCCAAGCGTGGTGGTGGGCACCTGTAGTCCCAGCTGCTTGGGAGGTTGAGGCAGGAGAATCGCTTGAACTGGGGAGGCGGAGGTTGCAGTGAGCCGAGATCGTGCCACTGCACTCCAGCCTGGGCAACAGAGCGAGACTCCGTCTCAAAAAAAAAAAAAAAAAAAAAGAAAAAAAAGTAAAAGGCTGGGCATGGTAGCTCACACGTGTAATCCTAGCACTTTGGGAGCCCGAGGTGGGCAGATTGCCTGAGCTCAGGAGTTCAAGACCAGCCTGGGCAACACGGTGAAACCCCGTCTCTACTAAAATACAAAAAAATTAGCCAGGCATGGCAGCGAGTGCCTGTAGTCCCAGCTACTCAGCAGGCTGAGACAGGAGAATTGCTCGAACCCAGGAGGCAGAGGTTGTACTGAGCTGAGATCATGTCACTGCACTCCAGCCTGGGCGACAGAGTGAGACTCCGTCTCTAAATAAAAAAAAAAAAAAAAAAAAAAAAGAAAGAAAATGTAAACATTACATAACTCATTGGTAGTTTAGCCTGTTTCAATTGCTCATAAAGCAACATCTTATCCTCTGAAGCACTCTTAAGAGAGCAAACTCTATTAACTGCTCTCCACTGAACAACAGAGTATGGTATAAATAGCAAATATACTTTGATATTTCACAAAATCATTTTATATTGGAATTTATGCCACTCTCAAATGCATGAAACAAAGACTTGGAGTAAAGAGGAAAGAGATGATTTTCCACTTTTTGGTATCTGTGGTATTTGTGTGGAATGTGGCTGAAATAGATCATTATTCTATCTGAAATAGTTATCCTTCGGGAGCATTAATATGGAGGAGAGCCAGAAAAAGGCACCTGAAAAAAATGCAAGGACCATCCTGAAATCCACCCTGAGTTGACTGTGCCCCTTCAGCTGCCACCTGAACCCTGGCCTCTTGCCTCAGCTCCTGTCCCTATCCTCTGACTCCCAGCAATGACAAATCTGTCTTGTTGGTGGTAGCTCCACCCTCAGCATTCCAGTTATCCTGTCTCTATTCACAGGCCCTGGGGCCCATTCTCTCACTTCTGGGCTTGCCCCTGCACTCCTGACCCTTACCATTCATCCAGATCCTAACCTCTTTCTTTGCTTCATCTTCATTGCTCTGGTCCCTAAGCTCTGACAGCTGACAGCAGTTGTCCTAGTGGGGACGATGCCCACCCAGTCCAGAGGTCTGGCTTCGGTCTGGATCCGCTCCTGGTGATTCCAGGGCCTGCCTTCCCTGGAAAGGGCCTCATCTTCAGTCTGGGGGTCACTGATTCTATAGAAATTCATCCTGTCTTCTGATTCCCAAGTCCTCCCACTTTATTTAGAAGATTGAGAACATCTAATGCGACTATCTCAACATCTATCTTCTCCTCAAAATGTTTCTGCATCATTACATGACACCTCTTCCTTTGCTCTTGACTTTATTTCATTTATTATTTTTTTCTTTTTGAGATGGAGTTTCGCTCTTGTTGCCCAGGCTGGAGAGCAATGGCTCGATCTCGGCTCACTGCAACCTCCGCCTCCAGGGTTCAAGTGATTCTCCTGCCTCAGCCTCCTGAGTAGCTGGGATTACAGGCATACTCCACCACGCCCAGCTAATTTTGTATTTTTAGTAGAGACGGGGTTTCTCCATGTTGGTCAAGCTGGTCTCGAACTGCTGACCTCAGGTGATCTGCCTGCCTCAGCCTCCCAAAGTGCTGGGATTACAGGTGTGAGCCACCGCACCTGGCCTGCTCTTGACTTTAAATGAGAACTGTTTTGCTATTAGAACTCCTGTTAGTAGATGGGAGAGCTGCCACCAGCCTCAGTCTTTGGATGATTATGTGAGGAAAGTCACCATCCTGGGCTGTTGTGTGAGAAAGAAATACACCTTTGTATTATCTAGGTCACTGAATAATTAGTTCTTTTGTTCCCACAGCTGGCCTCCCTTATCTAATATACAGGAGCAGGCTATAGTTAAGGCATGTGTGGGTACTGGAAGAGGTGCAGACACATTCTATTGTTGGCAGAAGTTAAATAATATTTATGATTCCATGAACTATACTATGTTGGGATCCATCCAATGATAGTAACCCCCACTAAGATCCCTAACTTTCACCCTAACTATACTTGACATTCTTAGGTTCAATTTCCAGAAATCACAAAGGATATATAACAGATATAAGGAATGCAAAGAGAAGGTAAATAAGTCATCTCAGACATTCAAACAGACTGAATACTTCAATTTAGTTCAAAATACAATTATTGAGTGCTTATTCTTTACAAGGCAGTGCCAGGCCTATGGAGAACACACAAGTTAACAAGATTCATAGGAGCTTATTGCCAAAAAGTTTACTGGTCAGTTCAACTGTTACACAAATAACTATGACACGAGGAGAGTGCAGTGCACACCACCAGAAAGGCATTATCCAAAATGTCTGGGGATAAAGGGGAAGGAAGAGTCACTTCTGATTGGAGGCCTCTCAGATAACTTTATGGGAAAAGCTGTGTCTGAACTGAGCTGTAGAACGGCATTCCAAGTGGAGGGAATTGGGTGTAGGCAAAAAACCAGGGACGGAAAGCTCTAGGTGTATTTGGGGTGAGATTTTTAGTGTGGCTATTGCTGCTGGAGCCACAGTAAGCAAGAGAGGGCATGTACACAGGGTTATGTCCTTCAGTGGACAGGAGGCCTTTCTGCAGGCACAAGATAGCAGAGAAGTGGAGGAAGCCAGTGGTCCCAGGCCTGCACGTTCCCCGAGGCAGGCCTTTAGTACTGGGAGCCCTGGACCAGAGACAGCAATCATGAAACACACGCTTACTGCTTTTGGCTTTTTGGGTCTGGAGAGAATGAGGGGCCAGGATTCTGTCTTGAAAGAGAGAATGGAGGCCAGATGCAGTTGGCTCACGCCTGTAATCCCAGCACTTTGAGAGGCTGAGGTGGGCAGATCATGAGGTCAAGATATCGAGACCATCCCAGCCAACATGGTGAAACCCTGTCTCTACTAAAAATACAAAAATTAGCTGGGCATGGTGGCATGTGCCTGTAGTCCCAGCTACTCGGGAGGCTGAGGCAGGAGAATTGCTTGAACCCGGGAGGTGGAGGTTGCAGCGAGCCAAGATCGTGCCACTGCACTCCAGCCTGGCGACAAACAGAGCGAGACTCCATCTCAAAAATAAATAAATAAATAAAGAGAGAGAGAGAATGGAGCTTGGGAATAGGCCAGAGTTCTAGAAAGGCAGAATTGGCCAGAAGAAAAGAAGAGGCCCAAGGTTCAGGCCACCCTAATACCCATTTCTGATTCCCTCTCTCGTCAATCAAAATGCCTTCCCAGCCTCCCCTGCAGCAAGGAGAGGCCTTAGGCCTTAGGATGGGCACTTCTGGGAAAACTTGCTCTCCTGATAAAAATGAGCAGACATTTCTGGCATTGGTCTTTTCCCTCTTCTTTTTGTTGCCTCCTTCTCCTCTTCCTCCTCCTTTTCCTTCTTGTTCCAGTGTCTGGAGCTGAAGCAGCTATTTTGCAACTACAAAGGAAAAGCCAAGGAAATTGCTGAGATGCCTGCACTGAGATGGTTGAACTTTTAAATAAATACCTCCAGCTTCTTGATCTGTAAGAGAAAAATGTATAGTAGTGCTCACTGTAATCCGCAGTTTTGCTTTCTGCAGTTTCAGTTACCCACAGTCAACTGTGGTTCAAAAACATTGAGATATTTTCAGAGAGTAAGAGAGAATCGTTCATATAACATTTATTATAGTATATTGTATAATTGTTCTGTTTTCTTATTAGTTATTATTGTTAATCTCTTACTGTGCCTAATTTATAAATTAAACATACATAGTTATGTATATATGCATAGAAAAAAACAATATATATCTGCAATTACTGCAGTACTATCTGCAGTTTCAGGCATCTGCTGGGGGTCTTGGAACATATACCTTTCAGATAAGGGGGGACTTCTGTATGTTTATGCCATGGTTAATCTAGTTTGCTGTTACTTGCTGAAACTTTAACTCTGAGTCTGCTGACTTTAGGACTGACTTCAGGATTCTGGGGAGAGAAAGGAATCTTCATAATATCTTGATCATCTCAGTTTACAGAGTCTCAGAACAACATGCTACCTTATAATAAAAGTGGTACAATTGCATAAAGTTTTTTTATGCCTTTTTTCTTAGAAATTTGTGTAGCAAGCAAGGTTGGGAGTGATAGAACATGACAGTGGCCAAAGCCAACAGCTGCAGCAGGAGCGAATTAATATACAATTATCTAAGACTACTGAGAACCCAGAGGCATTGATTAATGACATTTGGGAGAACAGAATGAAGTTTGGCCTTGCCATTAAATGACAACAGGACAGGGTACAAAGTTGATCCACTAACTAAAAGTTTTGTAATTGTTACCCAATCATAGACTTATATAAATGAGGATTACACTTTTGTAAGTCCTTTACATTGAGTTATTATATAGATAGGGCAAATTGGGAAGAGCGCATTATTATCCTTATGTTCAAATAATTTTTTCTACTATGAGGTTTGAGAAATAATGTCTAAGCCTAAAGCATAGGAAATTTTTTCTTTTTTCTTAACAGTATGTGTGCATTCCACTTTTAATGTTACAAACTAAACTTTTTTGTTGTTTCTTAAAACTTTTTTTAAATGATGGGTTATGCTATTACTCATTTTAACCAAGTTTGGACTACACAAAGCATACAGAAATATTTTTTAAACCTACATAGAAGATTATGGTAACAGATATGACAGCAATATTCAAATTTAATCACCTAATCTGATGCTATGCAATAGTCACTAGCCATATGTGTTACATTGATTAAAATCAAATAACATTAAAAATCTACTTCCTCAGTTGCACTAGCCACATTTCAAGGGCTCATTAGCTGGTGGCTACTGTGTTGGACAGAGCATATATATGGCATTTTCGTCATTGCAGAAAGTTCTTTTAGATAGCACTGGTTTAGACAAGTTGGGTTTGTGAGGCTTTTCTTTTAAAAAAATATACAGTGTATCTTGACTCCATCCTTATTAGTTGTTGACCTAGAGTTGGCTGGTCACCTTTTCTAAGCACTAAAGTCCTCCTTTGTGGAAAGAGATTGATTATATCTACTTCATAGGGTTGTTCTTAAAAGAAAAAAAAAGGAGGAGGGTGAAAGGAGAAGCTGAAAAGTAGGTCAGGGCCACGTGGTGAGGGTGCTATGCTATGTGGGGTGGGGGGTAGTGGGGTGGGGGAGGCACTGCAATTTTAAGGAAGGAGTTGATGTGATTGAAAATTGTCTCGCTCTGTCATCCAGGCTGGAGTGCAGTGGCACAATCTTGGCTCATTGCAACCTCTGCCTCCTGGGTACAAGCGATTCTCCTGCCTCAGCCTCCCTAGTAGCTGGGATTACAGGCGCATGCCACCATGCCCGACTAATTTTTGAATTTTTAGTAGAGACGGGGTTTTGCCATGTTGGCTAGGCTGGTCTTGAACTGACCTTAGGTGATCTGCCTGCTTTGGCCTCCCAAAGTACTGGGATTACAGGTGTGAGCCTCCGTGCCCGGCTGAAAATTGCATTTTAGAAAGAATATCAGGTTGGCAGTATGGGGAATGGGTTGAAGCTGGAGGTGGGCTGGGAAGAATGGAGGCAGAAAGTTATTCCACGGTGTTGAGTTTTCTCCTGTTTTCCCAAAGGAAACTTACTGGAGAGTTGAAAACTCTTTCTTTGCTCAGCTTCTGAATTCTACAGGTGCAGGCCCAGGATGAGAGGAACATGCTTGGATATCTTGGAAGCAGGCTAGTCAAATAGCTCAGAGAAAACTATTTATGGTAGAAAGTTCTAGGTTCAAATCTTGACTCCATCCTTATTAGCTGTTGACCTAGATTTGGTTCATCACCTTTTCTAAGCACTAATGTCCTCCTTTGTGGAAAGAGATTGACTATATCTACTTCATAGGATTGTTTTAAGGGTTAAATTATGTAATGTAGGTAAAAACATGTAGCACAGAGTCTGTTTAGTGCATATGTTTAGTGCTCAATATATTCAGGCCATTATTACTGAGAGGAACATATTTCCTAAATTTATTTTCAAGGAAGTTCAAGAAATAGGATGCTTTGTTTGTTTCAGTGAATCTTGTGCATCTTCAGACTACATTCTGTGTTTGTTCTCCATTGCACACAAAAAAAGTCTTCTTTAAGGATTTCAAAGTCCCTTTCCTTCCTGTAAAGGCACAGGGGAAAGATCATGAGCTTTAGAGCCGTAAGAGCTAGTGTCAAATCCCTTCTCTACTAGCATTCATTAAAAAATTAACGCATAGGTCTAGGCAATGTTCTAAGTCTTTAACATTTACTGATTCATATGATCCTGCAAACCAAAGCAATCCTATGAGGTAGGTCCTATTATCATTTTTATTCTACAGACAAGAAACCTAAGGCACAGAGATACTACACAACCTGGTCAAGGTATACAGTGTTGGGATGTGAACCATGCAGTCTGGTTCCAGGGCCTGTGTGTTTGAGTGTGCTGCTGTAGATCCAACAGATTTCCAAGACTGACTGAGGAATGGGAAAGAAGGAAGGGGGAGGAATCACAGATAACACAAAGGCTTTAGGCTTGCAACTGGGTAGCTTTAGGTACCATTGTATGGGCTGAGAAACATACTAAGGCAGAGCAGGTTTGGGAGGAAAGAGAATTAGTTCCTTGTGACACATGTTGAATTTGAATTCTTCAGGTGATAGCCATGAGCAGATTTTTTTGTTTGTTTGTTTTTGAGATGGAGTTTCGCTCTTCTTGCCCAGGCTAGAGTGCGATGGTGTGATCTCGGCTCACTGCAACCTCCGCCTCCTGGGTTCAAGGGATTCTCCTGCCTCAGCCAAGCAGCTGGGATTACAGGCATGCGCCACCATACCCGGGGCTAATTTTGTATTTTTAGTAGAGACGGCGTTTCTCCATGTTGGTCAGGCTGGTCTCGAACTCCTGACCTCCTGATCCCCCTGCTTTGGCCTCCCAAAGTGCTGGGATTACAGGTGTGAGTCACTGCGCCCAGCCCAGCCATGAGCAGATCTTTAGAGTATCACTGGACAGATGGGTCTGGAGCTCAAGAGAGATTTTAACAGGAGTTGTATATATTTGGGAGTCATTGGTATGCAGTCATGGAAGTAGATACGATGTCTTAAGAATGTTTAGAATTAGAAAAGAAGATGCTTTCCGGAGAACCCTGAGGAACATCAATACTAAGGGGCAGGCAAAGGAGTCATCACAATGGAGATGAGAAGGAGCAGCTAGGAGATGGGAGGGATACACAGGTATAGTATCTCAGTAGAAAGGCATTTCAAAGGGCAAACAGTGTCAAATGCTATGGAGATCTCAGCAAATTGAGGTCTGAAAAGTGTCCACTGAATGTAGTAACAAGGAGGTCATCAGTGACCTTGGAGAGAACTGTTTTGGTAAATTGGTAAGGGCAATAGTCAGAATGCAGAGGGCTGAGGATTGAATATGGTGTGACGATGTGAAGGCAACAAAGAGAATTTTAGCAAGAAGATTTGCCTGTGAAGGGAGGAGAGATATCTGGAGATGGATGTGGAATGAAGGAAAAATTTATTTAATTAATTGACTTTTACAAAGCAAGAAATTTGAGAATACTTAAGTGCTAATGAGGCTGGTCTGAAGGTAGTGTTATATCAACTGATTGTTCGCTGTCAGTTATAGATTGAACTCCTTGTTCTACTCTTTTTTAAGATTAAAAAAATTTTTTTAATGCTAATGAGGAGAACCTAGGATAAAATGAGAAGCTGTAAAAACCGGAGAGGGAATGATTGGAAATGTGGAGGGGGCAGATCAAGAACTAAGACGAAGAGTTTAGCCTGAAGAGTAGGAGGGAGTTTTTTCTTTGTAATGTGAGACAAGGTAGCAAATATAAGAAGCCATGTTTCCTCATTTCTGCTTCTCAGCAGAATTTCACAAAGCCCCTGACTGTGACAATGACACACTGCTACCCTGAAAGATGCTCTGAAGAAAAAACAGGATAAAGCACACGGCCCCCAGTGTCTCTTGCCTGAGTCAATATAGTCCATAAAAGATAAATGACCTTAGTCCTTGCCTTTCCCTGCACATAACAACTGACAGAGTTAGTGGTTCTGCTTCTAACATGTATAACCAAATGTACTTTAGAGATCTATAACCAGATGTACTCTTAACACCCAAGCTTTGATGTGATTTTGCATGTACTGAACCTCCACCTCCTATATATAAGCAATGGGCTGAAACACTGTGCAGGAGCAGTCTGGCAACCGCTCCTGGGCTATATGTAGTCCTTGGGCCTCAGTAAGACTTCTGGATAAAACTAACTTTAATTCTTTAAAAGCTTGATTTTTTTTTCTTTAGTTGACAGTAACAAGGGATAAGAGAGGAATGAGAAGGAAGATAAGATTTTAGATTCAGTGGTGGGAAATTGAAGGAGTTCTTGATGATTTTCTCTCCCAAGTAGGAGGCCTTATCACTTTCAGAGTGTGGGAAACAGTGGAGTCAGTTAAAACAAACTCAATAGAGTTCAAGGCTGAACTGACTGAATAAAGAGAAGAAATTCCAGGCACCGTGTGAGGGCCCATTAATTAATTCACTGTGGCACCAACCTGCAGAATTGAGTGTTTTCTCCAGGTAAGTGGTAGGTTTGAAGAAAGTAGAGAGCTATAGAGGGCCTAGAGTTGAGGTTTTGACAGGTGGGCCCAGTGAAAGACAATGGGAATTACAGATGAAGATATTGGTAGGAAAGGGGCTAAAATGATGGACAGTGCATGGAGTCTAGCCAAGGATCCAGGAGAAGGCAGAGGGTAGCTGGTAAAGCAAGGGTAGTGAGTTCAGGGACTTTAAATTCTAGTTAAAGCTTGTCCTCTGTTGTCTCTCGCTTGCTCTGATGGAAATCAGCTGTTATGTTGTGAGTTGCCCTATGGAGAGACCCATGTAGAAGGAAACTGAACCACTGAAAAACTGAGGCTCTTAGTCCAACATCTTGAGGAACTGAATTCTGTCAGCAACTATGAGTGAGCTTGGGAAGCAATCTACCTTCAGTCAGAGGAGGACCTTCAGATGAGACCACAGTCCCCTTCCCAACTCCCCTTGACACCTTGACTGCAGCTTTATAAGAGAAGACCCGGAGGAAAAGGCAGGCACCCACCCCAGATTCCTTACCCACAAAAACTGTGAGATAAATGCTTATTGTTTTCTTTAGTATTTAAGTTTTGGGGCAAATTGTTATGTAACTAATACAAGATATAAGATAATTAACTGAATGAGAAGGGAGAGAGGACAGCAGTTATGATCAAAGACAAAGTGTTTGAGTTTACAATCGTACCTATGAAGTTATGGTGTTTTATCTGTCTGGAGAACGTCCTAAATTGGTGCAGAGGTCAAGTTTACTGAAGATGAGGTCAAGGAGCAAAGAGGTCAGGCTATGGGATAAGTCATGCTCGTAGATATTGAAGTATTTCAGGATTATTGGCTGAAGACCGTGCACCAAGTGTTAACAATTTCAATGAATGACACGGTAGAAATAGGGGTACGGTAGATAAAAAGCCACGAGATAGAGAGGGGTATATGATGGAACGAACTTCCACAGAGGTTTTTTTTTTTTTTTTTTTTTGGAAAAGGGTGGCAAATTAGGGATCTAAGAAGGTGACCTCAAAACTTAACCCTGGGATATGTTTAGTGTGGGAGAATAAACTTACAATCTTTTAAGAGAGCAGGGGGCCATGCACTGTGGTTAATGCATGTAATCCCAGCACTTTAGGAGGCCGAGGTAGGAGGATAGCTTGAGCCCAGGAGACCAGCCTGGGCAACAAAGTGAAATCTCAGCTCTACAAAAAAAAAATTAGCTGGGCGTGGTAGCGCGGACCCGTGGTACCAGCTCCAGCTACACAGGAGACTGAGGCAGGAGGATCGCTTGAGCCTGGGAGTGTCAAGGCTGCAGTGAGCCGTGATCGTGCCCCCGCACTCCAGCCTGAGCGACAGAGCGAGACTTTGTCTCAAAAAAGCCACAAAACCAAAGAAACAAAAAAACTGCAAGGGAAGTACTGTCTTCAGTGTAGAGCCAAGTTTTACGATTAAATGACATAACACATGCAAGGTCCTTGGTTCCACATAGTGGGCACTCAACGAATATTAGTTCTCGCTAAACAGTCACTTAAATATTTGTAGGCCCTGGCTCTCCCGTTCCTTCCCCGACCTTTTTACTGGGGCTAGGGAAGGTATCCGGTGGCTGGAGGCGCTTCACACTGGGTCGGGGGAGAGCGTGAAGCGAGCCTTTTCCCTAACGTCACGGGAGCAGCTGGGAAGAGACCGAAGAACGAGGGTCACTTTCCCCTGTATACGCGGCATGTCCTTCCTCTAAGAGACATTTATTCCTCCCACCAACAAACATTAATGGAACGCCTCACAAGTGCTAGACCCCACCGACACAAACAAGGGCGAGACACACTCTCTGACTACAAAAAGGGCGCGCGGCCGCGTGGCAGGTCAAAGCCCACATCGGTAGGAGGTTCCACAAAGCTCTGATTTTCCAAGTTCTCTCCATACTTTTAGCCAAGGTAAAATGTCGGAAGTCGAGTGGAGCGGGTACGGAGATTCCTCCAGGACTCTGCCTGCGTGGCTCCACCCTCCCAGGCCGCATTCCCGGGTACACCGGCGCCCACCTAGGTGGGTATACAAGTGTGCGCCCCTGAGGCCAGCGGGGAAGGACGTCATGGGCGAGGTCAGGCGGGAGGGCGCGGCTGGCTCCGCCCCTGGGGCTCCCATGGCCCCCCGCGCCCCGCGGCCAGATGCTGACGTGTCCTTTCCTTCCCACTACACCTCCCGACATTACCTACTCCGGCTGCCCCGGAAGTCCCGCCCCATATTTAGCCCATCCTTGCAAATCAACTCTTTCAGCGCTTCCTGGAACTCGCCACCGTTTTGGGGACCAAGAGGCGGGGCTCCGCGAGCAGGGTGCCTATTGGCCTGAGGTCCGGCGGGCTCTGGGCGCTAATTGGGCGGAGGGCGGTGGCGCTCTGGCACGCTTGCGCGGCGAGTAGAACGTGTGGCGGCGGCGGAGATCGCGTATCTTTCGCTCCGTGTCCCGCTGCTGCTCCTGTGAGCGCCCGGCGAGTCCGTCCCGTCCACCGTCCGCAGCTGGTAGCCAGCCTGCCCCTCGCCTCGACTCCCTTTCACCAACACCGACACCCACATTGACACCTCCAGTCCGGCCAGCCGCTCCACTCGTTGCCTTTGCATCTCCACACATGGCGTCCTCCGCGCAGAGCGGCGGCTCCTCCGGGGGACCCGCGGTCCCCACCGTGCAGCGGGGCATCGTCAAGATGGTGAGAACGGGCCCCGGACACCGACCCCTCTGCCTGCCTTCGGGCGGGAGTCAGGCATTGACTCCACCTCCCGCCAGCCTGCTCCATGTCCCAGATCCCCTTTCCTCTGCCCCCTTCCTCACTTTTCGTCGATTCTCCGAATCCTCTCACTAGACGGAAGCAGACACGGAGTCCCCTTGTTCCTTGCCTCCCGGACACCTTGACATCAGGGGTCACAGTGATTTCCGAGGTTGCGGCATTCGGATCTCCTGTCTGTTTACCAGGACAGATCGATTACTGATTGATTAACAGACAATTCGTTGATATCTGTCCTCCCATCCCCCGTCTTTCTGTTCATTTTGACATATGCTGAGTAGTTAGCAGTTTTTCGAGATCCTGACATCGGCTCTTCTCTACTAGTACTTGGCCATCATGAAACTTTTCTGTTCCCACAAACGCTGTTACTTGACTCCCAAGTTTTCTCACTCTGTGGCCCTCTTTTCCTCTCTTTCCCTCCACCTCTTGTGTCGACCTGAAAGCTCCTGATCTTTGTGTACTTTTGACTTCTAAAAGGTTAGGCCGGCAAGAATCTTAGTAATCATCATTGTTCTCCCGTCCCTTAAAGATAAGGAGATAGGCTTGAAGAAGGCAAGTGACTTGGTTAAGGTCACATGGTGGTTTGGGTTGGAGCCATAGCAAGAGCCCAAGTGTTCGGATTCCTGGTCTAGTGCTCATAGCACTATAGATTCTGCCTGATTTTATATACCCTCACTTTTTGAAAATAATTCAATTTTGAATTTGAACCTGCAAAGTTTATTTTTACAGTTTACTCCTAGCTCCATGATAATTTGATAATATAAATTCACTTTATCACTTGCCCCCAGTTGTCCTCCCCAAAACCCTTCCAAATCTTGGAACCTGACATTTCTTGGTTTTACCAATTTTCTGGTTTATGATGACTGTAAACTTCTAGATGTCGTTTCATACTGCAGTTCTGACATTTGTATCTGCAACAGCAAATATCTTTTGTGATACTTTCTCCCAAGGCTCCACAAGTTTTGCTGTTGTAGAAAGTTTTGAAAAATTCTATTTTAGGCCTGGTGCGGTGGCTCATGGTGGTAATCCCAGCACTTAGGAGGCCGAGGTGGGAGGATTGCTTGAGGCCAGGAGTTGGAGATCAGCCTGGGCAACATAGCAAGACCCAGTTTTAAAAAAATTCTATTTTATTACCCTGTTATCTTTCACAAGATTAAAATGTTCTGCAGCTTATGTGTGTGTAAAGCTGATTTTAAGATCCCCTTGCCCAATTCCCATGTGCTCATTTCTTAAGGTAATAGTCTGCCACCAGCCAAGATTCTTGGGATTTTCAGTACTGCCTTTTCCTTTTGTTTATATGTAATGGAGGGTCAGAACTGATCTGAAACTGAATGAGAAGAGAATTTCCAAGATCCGCATATATTTTTCCTCTGAAATACTGACCTGACCCATGAAAGGATTATCCTAAAGTGGCTCTTCTTTCGTTAGCTTTTTCATTTGCACTGATCTTCTCTTCACCATAGGAACAAAAACATCTCTTGGCTCTCCGGTGTTGGGTTTGGCAGTAAGAAAGAGTGGATCTTTCTGAGATTTCTCCTTGCTGAGGTTTAAATTGTTCTTAAAGGTCTCTCTCATTTGTGGAATGGGAATAGAATGAGGCTGAACATAGTTTTGTTTCCGCCAATGCTGGAGGCTTTTAGGGCATCTGGATTCTGTGCGGTGACTGCCCACAAATTACCCCCATGGATACTGAATATCACCAATTACTTGTTTATTGTCATGTCTTGTGCTGACTATTCTGCTCATATTGTCTCATTTGTAATACCTAACAAGTAGATAACGATTATCAGCCACATTTTATAGATGTGTAATTTGAGGTTTAGAAAGAATAGTTAACCCAAGGACAGGTACCTTATATTGGTAATAAGAGGCAGAGCTGAGACTTGAACCCAGGCCTGTCTGCCACGGCACATGCTCTTCAATATCATGCACGATGTCTCTGACTTCATGACTCCAGGGTATTAATTTATAACATGGAGGGTGGGGCCAGTGATGCATAACCACAAATTGCAGGAAAGTGAAGCTGTCTATAATTGAGAAAAGATTAGATGTTACTCCTTGTCTTGTCTGGGAGCTGCTATTATGGTAAATGACTTCATTTGGTGCTTATGGTCTTCACATAGGAGTATGGTGTGGAAGATGATTGAGTCTGGGAAGTGGCATATACAATTCAGTGATTTGAGCCATCTGTACTGAGTATAGATTGCACTGCCTTCTCTGACCACACTACAGGGGATGGGTGAGTTACAGGCAGGGATTAGGGGAGGAAAGCTGAGTGAACTGCAGAGTGACAGGCAGATTTGTGCCAGGCTTAGAAGCCTTGTCTGGAATGAAAAATTGACCACTGGCAAATTGCTCTGTGTGAAGCTCTTCTGCTAAGCAAAGTTGTATTTTCCTGTAGAGTAATAGTTTCCATTGGTACTAGGAACTGCTTTGCAAGAACTCTACAAAGGAAGATGGAGCTCTGTGACAGATGAAAGTGAGAAAGAAATAGTTTGATGAATAGGAAAACAGGAGACATTACTTTTCTGCCTTTTGGGAGAGAGGTAGAAATTGGAACACTGACCTACGCTTTTCATTGTAAACTCTTTGGATTTATCTGGACTCAGGCTGAGCTGAAGGTCTGAAATCGTCTAGGGTTGAAGTTTGCTGCTGTAAAGAGGAATAGTCCTTCCTCTTTTTTGGCAAAAGAAAGTGTTGTAGGGCCGTGAAAGGCACAAGTTTCTTCTGGTCTCTGCTTTGCTATCCTGTTAAGTCCTACATTATTTTGTTCAAGGTTGAAGAACTTGGGAATCCAGTTGTAAAACACTTTGACCAATTTTTAAAAAACGAGGGTGATGTTGACACCTGTGTCTGCTATTGAGAGTCGGGGTGAAGGGACAGAGTTGGTTCTGGAATATTTAAGGAGGAAGTGGACAGTAAGTTGATACAGATATTTTGGAGTTGTTCTGTTACAGAAAAAATCAGCAAGGATGATGGAAAAACTTAAGATGGATTTGTATTTTCTGAGTTGGGATGAGACTAGCGAGTATGTGGGTGGACAAAATATAACCCAGATAAATACATGTCTTCTATCAAATCAGATTTTATTTTCTCGAAACCCTGAAGGATTTAAAATCTAGGTTTCTTTGAATAATTTGCTTGATACTCTTTAACTGCAACAGAATATTGTCAGCAGATGTTAAGTAGATGAGGTTGGGAGAAGTGTTGGGGTACTTAGTATAAATTGAGTCACCCCCCTTAGCTTTGAGATGGCTATTTTCTCTGGTTTTACTGACCTGGTTTACTCTCTGTTTTTTTCTCTTTGGGTATGTTTACATGTCTTGTCAAGCATTCGCAACAGCAGAATGAATCTTGAATTCTTGAATCTTCTGTGCTTATCGGAAGCAGCCATGGAGGCAGCATATCTTATCCTACTTATGGTGTGGAAGGCTGAAGGGAGGACGGACAGTGCCAAATCCCAGTTCCCATTTCACCTTACCCTCCCCTCACCCACTTAATTGCCTCAGAAGGGGAAAGGAATGCCTCTGCTAGTCTTTTGTTTTATTCTAAGAACCATGATTCTCACTGGGTGACCAAAGCAAAGGGACACAAGGGAGGAAAGGGCCATAATTTTCTCCTTCAATGGGACTTGTGCTGTCAGGTTGTTGTAAAGCAAGATGTAGACTTCTTGCTGGGTAGCTTAGTGGTGATTCCTTCAGTGTACAGCCTCTAGGAAATCCCACCTATAATTCAGTTCATTATAGCTAAATGTTTCTTAGGTTTCTTTCTTTTTCTTTTTCTTTTCTTTCTTTTTTTTTTTTTTTTTAAGATGGAGTCTCGCTTTGTCGCCCAGGCTGGAGTGCAGTGGCGCTATCTTGGCTCACTGCAACCTCCACCTCTTGGGTTCAAGCGATTCTCCTGCCTCAGCCTCCCGAGTAGCTGGGATTACAGGCGCGTGTCAGCATGCCCAGCTAACTTTTGTACTTTTAGTAGAGTCATGGTTTCACCATGTTGGCTGGTCTTGAACTGGCCTCAAGCTGTCTGCCCACCTCGGCCTCCCAAAGTGCTGGGATTACAGGTGTAATTTTAGGTTTCTGAACTAAGAAGTGTGTGTCTTTGAAAAGTTCAGTGGGGACAGAGAAGTTTGTTGACCTGCTCTTTCTTACATGTACTTCGCTCATGCAGGAATATTGCGGGAAGTCAGGGAACCCGAACAGAGGGACTGGCTATGTTGAAGTATTGGGGGTGGGTTCCCCCAATACAGGAAAAAACAAACAAACAAAACCCACCTTTCCTAAGCTACTTAAAATACCCTTCTACTATTCCAAGGGATGAGGTAGCTGAATAACAATATTTTAGAAGGGCCATTTATAAAGAAGTAGATAGGCTAGGATGGAAGGCTTTTCCCTGTGGTCTTAAAATGCCCATTTCCCAGCAGGTAAGCCTGGTAGCTTTTAATCAAGATTGTAAGTAAAGGAACACTAAGTTTTTACTGTATCTTAAAGGTTTTCTGTCATTTTTCTGTCAAAAGGAAGCATCCATCTGGCTCTAGTTATGTTAGCAGTGTAGTAACTAATGAAATAGAATCATAAGCAATCATACTTCCTTTCTTTCTTGAACAAGTATTTATTGATCATCTGCTATCTGTCAAGCTCTGTCTGGGCATTGGAGAAACAGAATTTAAAAAGTAGATCAAATTTCTATCCTTATGGCTTATGGAGGAGTCAGACAATAAAGAAGTTAACAAGAAATAAGCATGATCATACAAGATAGTGATACCAGGTAAGGGACTGGGACAGAGTGGTTTGTAGTAAGGGAGAGGGTGGGTCTTTTGGATACTGTGTTTAGGAAAGACTTCTCAGAAGATGGCATTTGTGCTGAGATCTGATGGACATCAAAAACTAACCATAAAGGAAGGGCGTTCCTGGCCGAGGAAACAGCAAATGCAAAGCCCCTGGGGTTTCCACCATTGATGATTTATTTTTTATTTTTTATTTTTTTCAGTCAGGATTTCACTTAGTTGCCAGGCTGGAATGCAGTGGCACAATCATGGCTCATTGCAGCCTTGAACTCCTGGGCTCAAGGGATCCTCCTGCCTCAGCCTCCTGAGTAGCTAGGACTACAGGTGCGTGCTACCACACCTGGCTAATCTTTTATTCTTTCTTGTAGAAATGGGGTCTTGCTATGTTGCCCAGGCTGGTCTCGAACTCCTGGACTCAAGTGACCTTCTCCACTCTGGCCTCCCAAAGTGCTGGGTTTATAGGCATGAGCCACTGCACTTGGCCTATGATTTATTCTTTAGAGTTTTTATAGTAGCTCTTCAGTTTCTTCACGTTCAGTATCCCATGTAAATAGTTTGGGTTTAACCTGAGTTATTATGTAATATATGTGTTTAAGGGTGATAAAAGGAAGAGAGGCAGTGGAGGTGGTAATTTTTCTGGTACCCTGGTGAGATCAACAGCTGACATTAAGTACACTGAATAAATATTAAGAATTGGAGGCTGGGCACAGTGGCTCATGCCTGTAATCCCAGCACTGTAATCCCATCCCTGTAATCCCAGGCCGAAGCAGGTGGGTCACCTGAGGTCAGGAGTTCGAGACTAGCCCAACCAACATGGCGAAACCCCATCTCTACTAAAAATACAAAAAAAATTAGCCAGGCATGGTGGCGCGTGCCTGTAGTCCCAGGTATTCCGGAGGCTGAGGCAGGAGAATCACTTGTACCTGGGAGGTGGACGTTGCAGTGAACTGAGATCGAGCCGTTGCCCTCCAGCCTGGGTGACAGAGTGAGACTGTGTCTCAAAAGAAAAAAGAATGAGAGACTGATAAGAAAAAATACTTAGTCATATGCTTGTTTCTAATAGGATTAAGACTAAGATTTTCTGACTATCAGCTAGTCCTGTGTATTCCCACAGTCACTATTTTTCTTCTAATGGAGGGAAAAACATGGATTAAAAAAGAAAATGCCTAAAGTAGGCTTTATAAGAGCTAAATAGCATCTAGAACTTGCCATTGTTGATATTTCTCTTAGCATTTTGTTACTACATGGAATTTACTGCTGCTCTGGCCTCTGGCAGTACTTTTTTGCCTAGCAAGCTTTAGTGAACTGTGTTAGTGAAAAGCAAAGTAGCATGCTTCAGGGGATCAAAACTAATTATCAGGTAAGAACTCGCTTACGCATTCTGTGGCTCATTAACATGAGTGGGAACTTCTGAGGCCAGTGACTAGTGCTGGCAATAGTGGGCAAATGCTTTGGTGAAGTCTATGCCCCAGTTTATTTGGAGGATGAAATTTGGGGAGCAAGTGAAAATTGTGATTTCTGTTTGTAGGTTTAGCAGAGAAAATTGGCCAGGTTTTTGAATTCAGGTAACAAGGTATCTAAGGCCTGTTGTCCACTCACTTCTCAGCATAGGCTAGCTATCCATCTGACAGGTGTGGTTCTAACAGGGGCATAGTAGATATCCTTTAGAGTCTGATCTTTGGATTTATTTCATTTCTCCAAGAAGAGCATAGGTACATACTGTAGGAAATTTTGTGCATTATCAGGGAAAACAAATGCAATGAAGGAACTCAACTCTTACTGGGCTTATCTGGCTTTTCCTCATATTTCTTGCTGGGAGATGAATACACAACCCGGTTTCTGTTGCTACTTCCTCTCTTGGGAGACTGACATATGCTTTTTGCTTTTACAGCAGAAATTTATGTGGAATCACAGGTTGTGAACATTCGATATAGATGGAATGTTACGAGATTTCACTTACTTTCATTAGACTCAATATGATACATTAATGATCTTTTTCTTCACTCTAATGTTTAAGAAAAAAATGAACAGTGGTTTCAGTTGGCATTTTTTAAAAATTAGGAAGTTAAGCAACTTATGGGAAAAATAAAACTAATTAAAATTTTGATGTCATTTTCAGATGCCATTTTTGAAATGTGTAATCTATGATATAAAGTGGTTTGGCACATTTTCTTCACTTATGTGCTTATCATGTGTGACTTAAGGTACCATCTCCTCTCTATTCCTCAACAAATTTTGAGGCTCTTTGGGTTCTTAGTTTTGTTTATGTGGCAAGTAGTCTGCTTGGGATGGTCTTGTAGCACCAACCTCATGTATATCAAGAGGAATAAAGGAGATTTAAAGAATCTGTGCTTAAAGTTAGTAATCTAATTTATTAACTTTGTCCCTGGAAAGCAGCATGGCAGAGAGAAGAGATCATTGGCCCAGAAGTCAGGGGACACAAGTTCTGGCCTGGGTGCTGCCATTTGGGTAATGTTGGGTAAGATATTCCACCTCAAACTCTCCTTTTCTCTAACATGAGGTTGCTGGATGCATTGTCTCTAAGCATTTTCCAGTCCCATAAGGCTGTAATTTTATAAGAAACCCTGTGTTACATTTCATTTAGGCATGCTGAAACAAAGTTGAGAAATCTCATACCTTAACGGCTTGACTTTGAATTGCCGTTTATCTTGCATAAAGCAGGTTTTCTGTTCCTATTCTTTTTTTTTCTTCTAATCTTTAGTTTGAGAAAGAAGATTAGTGGAAATATGGTTTTCCAGTGTGGAAGACCAGAGAGTTAGAATGAGACTAAATGATTGAATGGTGGGGTGGAGAGAGGGTAGATAGAAGTAAGGGGAGTTCTTGGTTTCCTTTCAGTAGTGTATCATGATAAACTAGTGGGAGTGTTGCTTGAGACCCAGAGGAACATGGTTCTGGTGGGTTTTATTCACCTAGTCCTATCTCTGCTTCAGAACACTGTGACATTTTCCTGGAGCAGCAGATCTTGACTTGAGAAGGGAAGGAGAGAGGAGGCAACTTAGGGAGCCTCTGGCTCATAGGGAGAGTCTATTCTTGCCCTGCTTTTGACTGGGAGACTGTGGTGGGAGTGTGGGGGCTAATAGGGTCCTGAGCTCTGTTCTTCTTGCTTGGAGCCAGGACTTTGGTTTTTGTTTAGTTTTGTTTTCAGATCTTTTTCAGTTCTATTTAATGCACAAGTACAAGTTGAGTAGCCCTTATCTGAAACACTTGGACTAGAAGTGTTTCAGTTTTTGGAATATTTGCATTATTCTTAGGGCTTAGCTTCGTTCACCTGGAAATCTGATATTCAAAATCCTCCAGTGAGCATTTTCTTTGAGCATTATGTTAGTGTTCAAAACATTTCAGATTTTGGATTTTTGGATTAGGGATGTTCAACCTGTATAGGAATCATTTTAATCTATTTTTGGCAGTTGCTCACACAGTTTCTTTACTTTTGAGTTTATTTTTTATGGTAAGCCTTCTTAAATCCTTTCTGGGAGTAGATTCAGAGTGAGAGAAAGGAGCCCAGTGATTTCCTAAACAGGTCATCGCATCAGGACAACCTAGAAGACGTTTTCCAGGCATTGAATTAGAAGCTCTGGGACTGGCCTGGAAAGGTCTATTTTCAAAAAAAGCCACTCCTAGGCTATTCTGAAAGAATCAGTTTGGGATTGATCTGGGGCTGGCATGTGAGATCCACTGATCTTGTTTAACTCCTGTACTGTTTGTAGTTGAAGGGGCGGGACATAAATGATAAGTGAAATGTATGTATGTGGGGGTGGGTGCACCAGAATTTTATGAGGGGAGGATAGTGGTTTCTTTCTCTTCGCATTTGTCTTGATGGTTCCCAGGACACTTTGTTTTTAATTTGTGGCTCAATATTGGGCTGGGGTCCTCAGGGTCCACTTATAGTGACTCAGATCCTATTCCTAGGTCACAACTGACAGCTGAGAAGTTGTTTTATATGCCTGATTTAGGCCATATGCTCATTTTAACACTCATCTGCGACTTTTCCTTCTGTTTGCATAGATTCCCAGGATCTTCCTGTAATTTGGCACCAATAGCTTGGCACATTATTTCAATGGAAGTCTTTAGTGTCATTTACAAAACTAAGATTTAAAATTCCTCACTTTCTGTTCTTGCAATCCTGAGGAGCTTCATCCCTAGGCCTTTTGGATCTCTCCTGTTTCTTATTCATAGGCCCCATTCTTAACAACACTAAAACCCCAAATGATCTACTCAATGGTCTTAGTCTTTATATTCCACTAGCTTGTCTAATATGGAAGTAAAAATAATTCTCAGGTCTTATGAAGTCCTTATGATTAGGGGTCACATTTACAGTTCCCTTGATGGCCTTTTTTCATTTTGGTCAACAGTTTTCCAGTTTATCCTGGAATTCCTTCAGAGCATTCAGGTGGATGTCATCCAGTGTTAGTAATTGAATAATTGGTATTTCTATACTCAACTTGCTGTTAAAATTTCAAGCAGTAGAGAGGTATGAAGTAAAAAAGAAAAATCCCTAGCTGGGCATGGTGGCCCACGCCTGTAATCTCAGCACTTTGGGAAGCCGAGGTGGGTAGATCACTTGAGGTTAGGAGTTTGAGACCAGCCTGGCCAACATGGCAAAACCCCATCTCTACTAAAAATACAAAAATTAGCCGGGCATGGTGGTGCGTGCCTGTAATCCCGGTTACTCAAGAGGCTGAGGGATGAGAATCTCTTGAACCTGGGAGGTGGAGGTTGCAGTGAGCCAAGATCACGCCACTGCACTGCAGCCTGGGCGGCAGAGGGAGACACAGTCTCAAAAAAAAAAAAAATCTCTCTCTCTCTGCCCTCCTTGCCCCTCAGCTTTCTACCATTCATTCTCATCCTCCCAGCAAACGTCAACAGTGTATTTGCTTCCAAAATGTTTCATGCAGATACACACCCTCTCCTCCTTTTTAAAAGAAACTGAAATAGGGTCAATCTCTATGTGTCTGGCAATTTTCTTTTTTTAGTAAATTGTCATGACTATCTTTCTGTCGTAGATCTACCTCATTCTTTTTTAATGGTTGAGCGGTATTCCACAGTTTGGATGTATATTATCTATTTTTCTGTTGATATATGTTGTTTTTAGCTTTTCATAATTCTAAGCACCATTGCACTGATTGAACTGTATATCTTTGTGCTCTGATGCTAGCATTTGTATAAGATAGATTCTAAAAGTGCAGCCACTGGTACCTTTTTTGTAACCTTTTTTGTTTTTGGTGGTGGTTGGGGTGCTTTACTTGTACCTTAGCTGTTTATTTCTTACAGGTGTCATGTTAGATAAAATTTAGGGTAAAATACTGCTTAGTAGCTCATTACTCAATAGTTTTTTTGTTTGGTAGTTTTATTTCCCCAATAAGACTATTCCTGAAAGCCACTTTGCCTTTTTTGTGGAGCGCAGGGCCCAGCACCTGGGCCTTGGTAAATAATTACTGTTGTCCCTTGGTATTTGGTTCCAAGACTTCCCCAACCTCCCAATATCTGGAGATGCTCAAGTCCCTTGTATAAAATGGGATAGTATTTGCACATAACCCGTGCACAACCTCTTTTATCTTTTTTTTTTTTTTTTGAGACAGAATCTCTCTGTCACCCAGGCTAGAGTACAGTGGCACAATCATGGCTTACTGCAGCCTCAACCTCCCAGGCTCAGGTGATCCTCCCACCTCAGCCCGCTGAGTAGCTGGGACTACAGGTACATGCCACCACACCCGGCTAATAAATTTTTTGTGGAGACGGGGTCTCCCTATCTTGCCTAGGCTGGTGTTGAACTCCTGGGCTGAAATGATCCTCCTGCCTCAGCCTCCAAAAGTGCTGGAATTACAGGTGTGAGCCACTGTGCCCAGCCTCCTGTATGCTTTAAATCATGTCTAGGTTACTAATAATACCTAATACAGTGTAAATGCTATGTAGATAGTTGCTATATTTTATTTTTAAATTTTTTTATTGTTGCATTGTTATTCTTACTGTTTTTTTCTTGAATATTTTTGACCTATGGTTGGTTGAATCCACGGATGTGAGGGCCTACTGTACTTCTTTTTTTTTTTTGAGATGGAGTCTCGCTCTGTCGCCAGGCTGGCGTGCAGTGGCACAATCTCGGCTCAGTGAAACCTCCACCTCTCGGGTTCAAGCGACTCCCCTGCCTCAGCCTCCCAAGTAGCTGGGACTACAGGTGCATGCCACTATGCCTGGCTAATGTTTGTTTTTTGTATTTTAGTAGAGATGGGGTTTCACCGTGTTGGCCAGGATGGTCTCCATCTCCTTACCTCGTGATCCGCCCACCTCGGCCTCCCAAAGTGCTGGGATTACAGGCGTGAGCCACCACGTCTGGCCTTCCTGTACTTCTTAATTGGTTGCCGGCCCCGCCAACCCCAGGTGTCTTAAGGTCTTAATACTGACAGGTGGAGTAGATCCTTTTTGGCTTTGTTTTTATCTGCTTTCTCTGGGTTCTGGAGAGTTCCATGACTAAGGAAATTTTTGACTTCCTAAAGTGCAGATGACAGGTGGAGGTGAGAGGCAAAATCATGTGAGAGAAGTCTGACTTTTTTCCTATTTGCTGGCTCATAGCTCTTCCTCTTTTTCCTTTTTCTTCTTGGATAAGAAGGTGGTGTGTGATATTGTGATGTAAAAAGAAATATATCTGGTCGTGGTCTTCTTGGCACAGAGCTCCTAAAACTCTAGTCATTTCTTTTTTGCTTTTTTCGAGACAAGGTCTCTGTTGCTCAGGCTGGAGTGCAGTGGTGCGATCACAACTCACTGCAGCCTCAGCCTGCCAGTCTTAAGAGATCCTCTGGCTAATTTTTGTATTTTTTGTAGAGGCGGGGTCTCTCTGTGCTACCCAGGCTGGTCTTGAACTCCTGGGCTCAAGTGATCCTCCTACCTTGACCTCCCAAAGTGTTAGGATTACAGGCGTGAGCTACTCTGCCCAGCAAACAAGCCCCTCTGAACCACACTTGAGTTAATGAGTGACTCTGGGAAGCTCCTAAGTGTGAGTGGGGCCTGGTTACTAGAGATCGAGTTCAATCACTGATGGCCAGTCATTTAATAAATCATGCCAATGTAAGGTAACCTCCTTAAATGATGGGGTTTGGAGAGCTTTGGGGTTGGGGAAAATGGGGAGGTGCTGAGAGGGTGGTGTGCCCAGAGAGGGCATGGAGGCTGTGCAGTCCACCCCCCATATATTACCTTATGTATCTCTTCCATCTGGCTGTTCCTGAGTTGTATACTTTTATATAAATCTAGTTACTAGTAAGTAGGTTGTTTTCCAGAGTTCTGTGAGCTATTCTAGCAAATTAATAAACCCGAGAAGAGGCTCATGAGAACACACACCTAATTTATAGCTGGTCAGTCATTAAGGGTGGCTTGAGCTTGGCATCTTCAGTGGGAGGAGTATTGTGGGATGGCACCTTTGACTTGTGGGATCTGACACTAATTCCAGGAAGACAGTGTCTGAATTGAATTGAATTGTAGAACACCCAGTTGGTGTCTGCAGAGAATTAGAGGATTGCTTGGTGTGGAAAAAAACCCACACACATTTGGTATCAGAAATGTTTGTGTGACTGTAGAAGAAAAACAAAAACAATTTTTTTGTCCTTTTTAGGGTGGTAGGTGGTAGTAGGAATGACAATATCTGGCACGGAGAACACTTGTTTTTTAGAGTTGTTTGGGGAGATATCACTGGACCAGGGGATCTGGTTTGCAGCCTTTCTGGATACTGGGAAGTGCTCATCCTAATCCTGGTATTGGTTTACCCAAAGTTTCCCAGGCTTCACATGTTTCTGTACTCCTGCAGTGGTTTTGATATACCACTTTATTGAGTTTTGGAAATCGTTTTGACAGTCAACATTTTTTTTTTTTTTGAGATGGAGTCTCACTCTGTCGCCCAGGCTGCAGTGCAGTGGCGCAATCTTGGCTTACTGCAAGCTCCGTCTCCCGGGTTCTCGCCATTCTCCTGCCTCAGCCTCCCGCGTAGCTGGGACTACAGGCGCCCGCCACCACGCCCGGCCAATTTTTTTGTATTTTTAGTAGAGATGGGGTTTCACCGTGTTAGCCAGGATAGTGTCAATCTCCTGACCTCGTGATCTGCCCACCTTGGCCTCCCGAAGTGCTGGGATTACAGGCGTGAGACACCGCGCCCGGCCGACAGTCAACAATTTTTAAAATTTAAATAATTTTATTTCTAAAGGCAACTTAAATTTCACTATTGAAAATGGAAAGTCAATATTAAAGAAAAAATTATTCATGACACTTGTTAAAGATGGTAAGGCAGACTTTATTCAAGGAGGGCCATGGTGATAGGTATAGGGGCCACTGCAGGGGAGTCTTGCAGTGGGAAGGAGCGATTTAGAGGTATTTGTTTCCAGTCTCTGAAATAACTAATGTGATGTTATTTTCAGCCTTAGGAATTCTGTTCCAGGAGAGCGGGAATTACTGTTTTATAGCCTTTAATGCAAGGACATTAAAAAAAATTTTGGTAATAACCCAAAACAGAATCACTGTGCCAAGTGACATTTATCTGCTTGCCTATCAGGACTCTGCCGCAGGTTTTAATGAGAAAAGTGGTGCATTCTATTCCTCCCGGTGTGTAAGGTAGAGGGACACTCCCGAGTACCTGGGTCCTGAAATCCCGCCATGATCTATTATTGTGTGTGGTAATTACTTGCATTATTGCTCTTGGCAGGTGAGCCCTTTCACAGCCCAGAGGCCAGGAGGCTGCCTCTATCACTTAAAAGCTGAGTTATCTTGTTAAGCTGTTCTCTTGTGAGGGCTTTAGAATCTCCTGAGACCTCCCCACAAGCTCTCAGCAGGACACAGGTCCAGCTCCTGGATAAGCCTGCCCTGCCCTGCCCGGCCCCTGAACCGTAGCTCTAGAGGAATAACTTGCCATTATATTACAAGTAAGGCGGTGTGGGGCTGCTAGCCCGGACTGCTTGGTTTCCATTTAATCCTTAAGAGTTCCCATATTGGTGCTCTTAATGAAAGTTCTTAGGAGAAAATGTGTTCCTTTAATTATCAACAGGAGGAGCTGAAAGGCAATGTAGAGAGAAGAATAAGCTCAGGACTCAGATTATCTGAGGAAAAGGGCCTCAGAAAATTGATTTTTGGAAGTGGTTGATGGCACAAGGCTAAGCATACAGTAAAGGTGGCCCCTGAGTCTGAGCTGTCATAAACTTTCATTTGAAATCTCTGCTTTATATGTTAAAGAGTTTAATTATTTGTTATTCATTGGAGAGAGTGCCCCCCTCAAAAAAAAAAAAACAAGGTGTGGACAATCACAGAGCTGCGCTTTAGTGATAGCATAGGGAAGGTAGAATATTATGAGTGTTTTTAATAAAAATGGATGAGAAGTCTCTTTTATGGACAGTACTTGCAGTGCCAGGATCATAAACAAGTTCCAGATCATGCTGATATAGCTGCCTGTTAAATATCTTGATGTGTGCAGATCTGTGTTTGATGACAGAGGGCGGGAAGGGCCTGGGACACTGGCATCGTGGTGGGGAAGGACTGACCAGTTCTCTTGTAATCGCCAGCTGTGTTAGATGACCAGGGACTTGAGTTTTTATTCCTTTATGATAATCTCCCTAGGATTTTAATAATGAGGAGAATCCTAGGATGGTACCTTAATTCAGCAATAATGGACTTTAAAATGTTTATGGTAGACTTGTGATTTGCACTTTATTTTGACATCTAAAATTGACCATCAGTATTTCAAATAGGAAAAATTTCCTATTTGAGTTTGGAAAATAAGTGGGGAAAAGTCATGCTTCTCATGAGTATCATAGAAGCTGACTTATTTCCTCAAGCTCTATGGTCAGGTCTGTATATAAACCCGAGTAAGTATATTAGACATTCTTTAGAGATGATTCACTCTGAGTAATACTGAGTATTATACTTAACATCACTATTTCTATAGGTCAAGTTTAGGGAAAAGTGTGCATGACTTTACAGGAATAAACCTGAAGAAGAGTAAATGCAGTCATTTTCATTTCTCTAAGATATTTCAGGATCTCTGGTCGGCTTTCATTTAGTTGTATCTGGTATACAGGTCCCCTACCACGTTTTATCATTTTATTATTATTTGATATTTTGTACAGTACATTTTACTCAGGGGCACAGTGATGGCAGTGCTGTGAGGAGGAGAGATGAGATGACAGCAGCCATTGTTATTATGGCTAGTAATGCAGTAGCTGCTGTCCCCCATCCCTGGATCAGGAACAGCAGCTGCTGTGCTTCTCTCCTTTCTCTGGGCCTTGGAACTGGGGAGGAGGAAAGTTAAAGTTAAAGGAAGTTAAAGGAAGGGGTTGCTGGACTTAACGGATTTCTGGTAGTGCCCAAACTAAATCTTTAGACTAGGGCTGAGTCCATCATTCTTTGGTAAACAATATTACAGATCAGGCGTCGAAAAATATTCCGAAAGCACAGTCCTTGGAATTGTTAATCCCACTCTTGACAGGCACAAGAACACATCTGTATTACAGACATGCACATACAGTGCTTAGAATAGGTCTTTATGTCAAAATGAGAGAGTGTAGAATTTGGTGTTTTGAGTGGCTGCATTGTTTTCCATTATGTAAAATGCTGTTGATCAACTACACTTTGAAAGCACTGAAGAGTTAAGTTACATGACTGCTAGTCAACATGGCTACAGTCTCAGGGGAAGAAAAATGACTCAGTTAAATGCCATCATCTTTCAATAGAAACAAAAGAAAAAGGCAGAATTGAAGAGAGGCATGTGCAGAAATCTTCTGAAGGAGACTATAGAACAGTAGTCACCTGAGAACTTGTTAGAAATGTAGACCCTCAGACCCTACCCCAAAACTAGTGAATCAGAATCTGCATTTTTACAAGATCCCCAGGTGATTGATGTTTGCACAGTAAAGTCTGAGAAGTGCTGTCCATTAATTCCCTGCCTCTATCCCCCACTCTAACTTCCTCATTCAGAAACATATGTTCTCCAGCAAATTCTGCTTAAACTTTGGCCTTCCTCAAAGGGGACTCCCCAAACCCTAGACTAGATCAGATTGCCCTGCCGTATGAACACCATACTTCTCTCCCATAGAACTCGTGACAGTATTACATAAGAGAATAATTGTTTAGTATCAGTCTTCCTGTCTATGCTGGATGTTCTGTAAGGGCAAAGACCATGTCTGTCCTATTCACCATGGTAAATCCAGAGCCCAGAACAAGACCAGGAAAAAATAAGTATTTTTTTGGAATAAATGAATGGCTCTACTGCATATCAAGTACAGTGGTGGACTCAGGAGATGACAACAACAATTGAGACATGGTCCTTGTCCTTACCACAGCTCATAGCTTAGTGAATTTTTGCTCAAGTGAATGAAAGCCGAACCCCTAAGAGCATGTACTGCACTCACAGCTGCTTTGCCTATTTCTCTGCCAAATGACAAGAGGTGGCCCTAATGTCTCTGGGGCCTTCCACTCCCTCGGCATGATCTCTAGGCAAGCATGCCCTCACTTCTTTCTCCCCTCATTTGGATTCTCCATTTCCATGGTGCAGTCCCCTGTCCCACCTTCTCCCTCTGCCCTCTTTAATGCAACTCCAACTTGCCTCTGCATCACTGCATTCTCCCCTCAGTAGTTCATGTTATCTGTGACAACATTTGCTCCAGTCAGATTCCCTCAGCAGTGCCTCCCCCCCTTTTTTTTTGAGACGGAGTCTTGCTCTGTTGCCCAGGCTGGAGTGCAGTGGCTTAATCCTGGCTCACTGCAACCTCCGCCTTCCAGGTTCAAGCGATTCTTCTGCCTCAGCCTCCTGAGTAGCTGGGACTACAGGCGCTCGACACCACGACCAGCTCATTTTTGTATTTTTAGTAGAGACGGGGTTTCACCAGGTTGGCCAGGCTGGTCTCGGACTCTTGCTCAGGTGATCCGTCCACCTTGGCCTCCCAAAGTGCTGGGATTACAGGTGTGAGCCACTGTGCCTGGCCAGCGGTCCCCTTTTTGCAGTATATCAAATTTCCCTTGTTACCCACTTCAGTAATGTTTTACCTAACTCATTTCTAACCACTCAATTGATTATTTCCTGTGAGCTGTCAAGCCTACTCTGTTCTCAACCAAAACCACTCAAATCTATACAATATCCCTGACCACTTTGGAGAATCTCTCAATTAACTGTTCAATATTCAGTTGTCTTCCCACTTTCCTCAGTCACTACCTATATCCTCCAAAGGGATGCTTGGTGTCTGAGCAAATTCTATCATCTCTTCTATGATTATATTGTCCACGAGTCTTATATTTGTTCCTGCTTCCTAGGCAAGACTCTCAGTAGATTTACCCCAAAGCCTATATCCAATACCATGGTAACAAAAATACATCTGAATGCCTACACTGAGAGCAATGACAGAGTAACAGTATTTCCTTCCTGTCCCCTCCATGTATTGTGCTGGCTAAAAATATTACTCTGTTACCTTTGCATTTTGATCCAGACAGCCTGCATTTTAGAGAAGATCAAAGGTGTGGGGACAGGAGGAGGAAGTGTTAGGATTTGATAAGGAAAAAAGGAAATAAAATTCAGCATCTTGCAGATTAACATAGAGAATTTCTCTTGGCATTCCCAAAGCATCTTTTCTTTTTTTTTCTAGTTTAGACTGGAGGACTTAGGCATTGTTATTTACGTATTTATTTAACTAATTCTAATTTTTTTTTTTTTTTTTTTGAGACAGAGTCTCTCACCCAGGCTGGAGTGCAGTGGCGTGATCTCGGCTTACTGCAACCTCTGCGTCCTGGGTTCAAGTGATTCTTGTGCCTCACCCTCCTGAGTAGCTGGGATCACAGGCGTGTGCCACTGCATCTGGCTAATTTTTGTATTTGTGGTAGAGACAGTTTCACCATGTTGGCCAGGCTGGTCTCGAACTCCTGATCTCAGATTATCTGCCTGCCTCAGCCTCCCAAAGTGCTGGGATTACAGGCGTGAGCCACCACGCCTGGCCTATTTTTAATTTTTTTTTTAAGATGCCTGTGTTGCCCAGCCTGATCTTGAACTCCTTGGCTCAAGCCATCCTCCTACCTCAGCCTCCAGAGTAGCTGGGATTACAGATGTGAGCCACTGCTCCTGGTTCTCAGGCATTGTTTTTGATAATACGATTCTTTTTTGAAAATAAAGACAGCCAACTCTCAAGAGTGAATGGTTTGCGGCCAGATTGGAAAACTTCACTTAAACCAAAAATAGATTTAATGGTCTTGCCTCTTATAGAAAGTTCTCAGTTACTTTAACTCTGAACTTCCATGACTTGTTTCTCAAATCTTTTGAGACACTAAGAGGTTTCTAGCTTGTCTGAATATAAAACCTAATTAGATCACATTTATTTATTTATTTTTATTTTTAATTTTTCTGTAGTAATGGGTCTCACTTTGTTGACCTAGCTGGTCTTGAAATCCTGGCCCCAAGAGATCTTGCCTTGGCCTCCCAAAGTGCTGGGATTATAGGTGTGAGCCATTGCACTCAGCCATAGATCACGTTTATATGCAATTAAAAAAAAAACAACCATGAGATAATTGGCATAGGAAGGAAAAGGGATATCTTTAAAACCCAAGATCTTTTTTGGAGCAGTAGTCTTTTTGAACAGCACAATCAGAAAGTTTGAATTCTGTGATTTGAAAGCGTCTACCATTTTATTTCATTTGGAAAAGATAATGAAACAGTGCATGGATCACACAGAAAGATGTATGGTCCATGCAGCATAATAATAGTTTGATATTCAAATTCTTAGAAGTTGTATGTGCATGGAGAGAGGGAGGACTGGGCTAGGGAGAGACAAAGTTTCAGAACCACCAATGAGACCTAGTTCCAGTGATTTGTCTATCATTGATGCTCTACAACAGCCTTTAGTATGTTTAGCATCTTGAAAGGTGTTTTAAAAAACTTCTTATTGTGAAATAATTTCAAACTTTGAGAAAAGTTAGAATAATAGAGATAACTCCTGTATCCCCTTTACCAAGAGTCCCTAACTGCCTTATCATCCTCTCTATATTTATTACATCCAATCATTATTCATTCACAGTAGTTATGTTCTATAAAGTTGCAAACACTGTGAATCTATTGAGTACTGATGGTTAGGTCCCTTCAAACTTCTGGTCACATTTTCATCAACTGATCAATACCTGACCTTGTTCTATGCGCACGCTCCTGGTTTGTTTGTTTGTTTGTTTGTTTGGAGATGGAGTCTTGCTATGTTGCCCGGGCTGGAGTGCAGTGGCTCTTCACAGGCTGAGTCATCATAGTACACTATAGCCTTGAACTCTTGGCTTCAAGTGATTCTCCTGCCTCAGCCTCCCAAGTAGCTGAAACTATTTGCAGGTACCACTGTGCTTGGCTATTTGTGTACTTCTGTTTAAAGACACTTTATTTGATATATATTTTTGATTCTTTAACTTTGAACTCAAAGCCAATAGCACTATAACTCATGACTGAATGAAGTTTATCTGTCACATATCTGTTTTCTCTGTAAGGTACATCATAGCAGCTTTCTTGCGCTAGGAATACTAGACAGCAAGTCAGAACTACCATTTGGGGCTATTTTAAACAGTGAAATAAACAATAGCACTAAAATGTAAAAAATGTGGCACTAAATAGACCACATAAAGAACACTTGTTTACTGAGTGAAAGCTGAAACAAGAAGGCAGAGCATTTCCCTGCTGGGAACGAGGACATAGGCAACTCAAAATTTTGCCACTTTGTGCGTGTACATGCCTGTAAATAACAGTAACAGTGCTGAGAGTATTGATTTTGGGGTTACAAATATATTATAGTGAGTAGGCAAATTTGAAAATTCAGAATCTGAACAGTGAGGATCTTCCGTATTTTTTTTTTCTGAATTATTTGAGAGTAATCTGCAGATACGGTATCCCATATACCATATCCCTTTCATACTTTAATACTTCTAACTATTGTCTTAAAACCGGGGATATCCATCTATAGGAACACAATAAAACCATCAAGATCAGAAATTAACATGGTTATGGCAGGTGCAGTGGCTCATGCCTGTAATCCTAGCACTTAGGGAGGCTGAGGCAGGAGGCAGGCAGATTACTTGAGGTCAGGAGTTCGAGACCAACCTGTTCAACATGGCGAAATCCTGTCTCTACTAAAAATACAAAAATTAGCTGAGCATGGTGGCATGTGCCTGTAGTCCCAGCTACTACTCGGGGGCCTGAGACCGGAGAATTGCTTGAACCCAGGAGGCAGAGGTTGCAGTGAGCCGAGATCGCACCACTGCACTCCAGCCTGGGCGACAGAGCAAAACTCCATCTCAAAAAAAAAAAAAAAAGAAAAAGAAATTAACATGGATACAATACTGCCATCCAACCGGCAAACTCCCTTCAGATTTTGCCAGTTGCCCCAGGGTCACCTATTAGCTGTCATGTCTCTAGTTTCCTTCATTCAGAAATATTTCCTCAGTCTTTCCTTGATTTTCATGATCCTGATGTTTTTTCCAAGAGTTACTTTATAGAATGTGCCTTGTCATGAGTTTGTCTGTTGCTTCCTTATGATTGAATTTAAGACTGTAATTTTGGCAGAAATACCACATAAATGATGCTAAGTTCTCCTCAGTGCACCATATCAGTGAGGCACACCATGTCACTGTCACATTACTAGTGTTGATAACTGTAATTACTTGATTAAGATGGTGTCTGTCAGGTTTCCTCAGTGTAATTTTAGGTATAAGTATCTTATATAATAAGTATTTTATGTAATAAGTAATACGTATTTTAACCTATTCATTATTTAGTAATATATATCTTTCGGTAGGAGATAGCTAAACAATATATTCTATTATATATGATATATGATATATAATATATATCATATATAAACATATACTATATATTATAATATATGATATATAATAGATATCATGTAATGTTATATATGATATATAACTATATTATATAGTATTATAATATGTAACTAGTACTTTGTGAGAAGCTATTTTGAGATTGTACAAATATCTTATTTATTTATTTTTTTGAGATGGAGTCTCGCTCTGTCGCCCAGGCTGGCTTACAGTGATGTGATCTCAGCTCACTGCAGCCTTTGCCTCCTGGGTTTAAGCAATTCTCCTGCCTTAGCCTCTCGAGTAGCTGGGACTACAGACACATGTCACCATGCCCGGCTAATTTTTGTATTTTTAGTAGAGACGGGGTTTTGCCATGTTGGCCAGGCTGATCTCCAGCTCCTGACCTCAGGTGATGGGCCCACCTCAGCCTCCCAAAGTCCTGGGATTACAGGCGTGAGCCACTGTGCCCGGCCTCTATTAATGATTCTTATTAGTGTGATTTGTTGGCACACAATTATTTTCTAATTCCATCATCCAACATTTATTAGTTGTTGTTCAACTGTAATAGAGAACTTTCTCTTCCACATTTTTTATTCTTGTATTTATTCAGTGGATTATAATCTATTACTATTATGTTGATTTTAAAGTTGTCCCAGTTTTGGCTAATGAGAGCTCTTGTAAGCTGGTTCTTATGTCGTTTTGTTATGTCCCCATTATTTGAGTACTTTCTTCTGACACAGCAAGGTATTCCAGGCTCATATTGTACTTTCCCTGCCCCAACCCTGGAATCAGCTGTTTCTTCAAGAAGCCTTGGTTCTATTTAGCAGAGAAGAGTTTTCTTTCCTTCCCTTTCCTTCCCTTTCCTTTTCCTTCCTTCTCCTTCCTTCTCCTTCCTTCTCCTCCCTCCCTCCCTGCCTCCCTGTCTCCCTGTCTCCGTCTTCCTGTCTTCCTGCCTTCCTCTCTCCCTTCCTGCCTTGCTCTCTCCTTTCCTGCCTTCCTCCCTCCCTTCCTGCCCTCCTCCCTCCTTCCGTCCCCACTTGCATTTCTGCATTCCGTCCAAGAAACAGGAATGTTTAGCCAAGATCTGGGTACTAGGTGTGCCCATTGCTACTAGGGTATCATAGTTTTTGGGCCCTCTTCTTTAGTGGATGGAGTCAGGAAATATTTGTATATATAAACAACACACATGTATCTCTCTATGTTTATATTTATCTGTATATATTAAAAAACAAGGGTTTACTTCTAATCCAACAGGATTTTTTTTTCTGGACTTTCTGTATCTGTAACTCTCCTCTGAGAAACCTAGCTCTCATTATCCTCCAGGTATGATTTGCTCAGTTCCCCTGTAGGTAACAAATCTGCTCACACTGAGTCTTCAGCTTTCTGTGACCTGCCAGCAAATGCTGGTTTAATCTTCAGGTCCTAGTACCCTGCCAGCTTGCGCTGACCAAGGGGAGTGTTTATAGCTTTTTTGACCTGTTGGTAGCTTAAAGTGATTTAGCCATAGGATTAGTCACCCTTAAAATAAGGACTGCCTAGCATCATAGCAGAAAATTAGCATCTCTTTTGTTTTTGGAGAAAAAAAATGCTTTGCTTTTAGGCATTTTTTTCTTTGAAATATTTCCAGCTTCCTTTTAAACTTCTTGGAAGGCTTGAGCTGGGTTTATTTTTTTCCTCCAAATTTAATGTGCTTTTCGTATTTGTCTGGAATTGAAATAAAGTACTTTTAAAAATGATCTCCAGTTTTTCTGTGATGTATTTAGTGTTTAAAACAAACACTTTATTTTGGCCGAGTGCAGTGGCTCATGCCTTAATCCCAGCACTTTGGGAGGCCAAGGCAGGCAGATTACCTGAGGTCAGGAGTTTGAGACCAGTCTGGCCAAGATAGTGAAATCCCATTTCTATTAAAAATACAAAAATTAGCTGCACTTGGTGGCACACGCCTGTGGTCCTAGCTACTTGGGAGGGTGAGGCATGAGAATCGCTTGGGCCTGGAAGGTGGAGATTGCAGTGAGCCGAGATTGTGCCATTGCACTGCAGCCTGGGCAACAGAGTGAGACTCCATCTCAAAAAAACAAAAAAACCCTTCATTTTTTTTCCTTATTAAAACATGTTTCTTCACTAGAGGTTTATACATTTACCCCAATAGTATATGTTTGATTCCTTTTTCCCATCAGAATGTTATATTTATGAGTTGTGATAACTGTTAGACCTAAATTCTCAGTGGCTGTTCAGAATCAAACTTCTTGATTTTTGCTGTGTACGTTTAGATGCATGCTCCAGAAATTCTGGTTTCTCTGACCTGTTAGTATCGTTATTCAAGAAAATAATATGTAGTAGTTAATCTTATTGAGTGGTTTGGTGCTCTAGTCTGTCTTTATGCTTTGTTTTCTCAGATTGCAACACTTAAGAAAATTCAGAAATGCTCCTTTCTGAAGGGGAACATGGGAAGAGAAAAATGAACACTGATCACTGCAGTAACTTTCCCTTACCTTTAATAGCCTGAGTACTTGACCCTCGCCATTTGATAGAGGAGAAGGTCCCCTCTATATAGTGATACTCTTTTTTATGTCCTGGAATCAGTTAATTTTTGGTTCCTCCTCTGATAAGTTAACACATAACTGTTACCTATCCTGAAAGACTTTCTTTCGACAGCTGGGCTAGATTTCTCTTAAATGACACTTCACATTTGTCTGCTATGTGCGGTTAGTTCTTCCTGAGTTGTTCTGTCTTATTTCTGAATAAATAAGCCTTGATCTCCCAGGTCCTTGGCAACAGCAGAGCTCAGCGTGAGGTAGTGAGGACTTGGCTTTGCAGAGGACCATTGTCCTGGAGACAGTCCTGACCCTGGTTTCCAGGAGGTTGAGTGAGTTCCTTCATGGTGAAGTTTTCGATTGTGAAGTCTAAGCTACAGTCTTGATTGTGTTCTTTTATGTAAGTCATCGATATTTTGGCTCATGATTCTCATATCATAGATTTAGTATTTGGGGTTTATTAGCAAGTACACTGGGAAAACCTGTGTTCTAGCCCTCATGCCATCTGACTGTGCCATAGTTTTCTCATCTGCAAAATGAGGATAAGGGTCCCTGTCCTGCTTCCTCAGGGCATTGTTGTGAGGATGAGGAGGGGAGGAGAGCAGGGAAGGAAGGGAAGAGAGATTAATGTTCCTTTAACATTTATTGAATTACCTTCTTGGTTTCAGGGAGTCAAGGATCTTATGTAATAATACAAATAACCCAGAGGAGATAGTGGTATTATCTTTATTTATAGATGAAGGAATATCACAGTGTTCAGAATGATTTTCACTTGAGTTTGTGTTCAAACTCAAGGCTGTATAATTTCAGAGCTCATGGTTGTTCCGTTAGCCACACCATCTGAGGCTATGATTGCCAAGACAGTTTGTCAAGTATGAAGTTCAATACAAACTTAAGAGATGATACTTACTACTTTCACCCCAGAGGATAGAGATTTGGACATAGGTACTTAAATCTACTTTCCTAGTGAGTGGGTATCTTAACTGATAAATCAAGGGAATTAGAGATTACAGGTTATCAGTCTAAATCTGACAGAATTCAGTGGTGAGAGAATTTCTGTGACTTTGATATTTTCTTTCTTTCTTTATTTTTGATACGCAGTTTCACTCTTGTTGCCCAGCCTGAAGTGCAATGGCCTGATCTCGGCTCACTGCAACCTCCGCCTCCTGGGTTCAAGTGATTCTCCTGCCTCAGCCTCCCGAGTAGCTGGGATTACAAGCACCTACCACCGTGTCCAGCTAATTTTTGTATTTTTAGTAGAGATGGGGTTTCACCTTCTTGGCCAGGCTGGTCTCGAACTCCTGACCTCAGGTGATCCACCCGCCTTGGCCTCCCAAAGTGTTGGGATTACAGGCGTGAGCCACTGTGCCCGACCATGATATTTTCTTCTATATCCCTAGAGGAACGTCCATCTTTTTCTATTGTACATACTCTTCCAATCTTTATAGCAGACCACACTTTGAGCCATTTCTTATAACAACAATGTTGGCTATATTTATTGTGTCCTTGGGCTGGGCTCTGTGCTAAGTGCTTTTATTTTGTTTAGGTTTCATAACAACTCTTTATTTTATTTTTATTTCAGCAACAGATTGACAAACTGGATCATAACAACTTATATATATTCTTATGTATTTATTTTATAAATGATGAAACGGAGGCTAATGGAGCCAATTAAATAACTTTCAAAGGTCACTGCTGACATTGATTTGATTCTGAAACTAAATTCTTATTGCCATATACTGCAGCTCCTTCTCTGATTATAAAAACGAGCAGTTTGTGTAACTTGAATTGGTCCAGAATTTATTTTTGCCATGCACTTGCTATTTAGACGACCATAAAACTAGTTTTCATCTCACTCGCTTGTCATAATGCTTTATATCAGGGGTTGGCAAACTTACTCTGTAAAGGGCCAGGTAATAAATATTTTAGGCTTTGCCAGCCATATGGTCTCTGTCGCAACTACTCAACTCTGCTGTTCTAGTGCACAAGCAGCCCTAGACAATACATAAATGAATGAGCTTGACGTGTTCCAATAAAACTTTATTTATGGACACTGAAATTTGACTTTCATACTCTTTTGCATGTTACATAATCTTCTTTTGATGTTTTTCCAACCTTTTAAAAATGTAAAAACCATTTTTAGCTCATGGACTGTACAAAAACAGGCAGTAGGCTGGATTTGGCTAGTAGGCTGTAGTTTGCCAATCCTGCATTTTATCGTTTTGAAGTTTTCTTCTTTGCATCTACTTTTTGGGTGTTCTTTTGTAATATTGGACTCTAAGTCAGCTTGCCTTGCAGATGGTACGGTTTAATAAATGTTGGTATGATTTGGGACAGCCAGCTCATGGAAGCTTTACTTGCTTAGTGATTTGGTCTCCAACACCTGTTCTACTGGCACATATAAACAGAGATTTTAATTGAGAAAAAGATTTAATCAGTAGGTAACCTCAGATACCATTTTAACAGAAATCAGCTCCCAAATGCTTGTTTGTATGTGTGGCATAGTGGAATATCAGGATTGGGAAACTTCAACCCCAATCCTTGCTCTGCTGTCAATCCTGGTTATTTTAGGCAAAAGTTACTTTACCTCTCTTGCTCTCAGATTTCTCAGCTGTAAAATAAAATAGCCCAGATTAGATGCTGTCTTTATGTGAAGTCTCTCTGTAGATGATTGTTATGGTCCTCCTGAGATTTAAACTCCGTATATGTAAACTGCGGCCCGATTTTTGGCACAGTTGGCTCGGGAGCAGCAACTTGTGCTTCTACCTGTTGGGTCTGCAAGTGTATCCAGAGCCAGTGAGTCAGCACTGCCATGAGCTCCTGGGCTTCCGGTTCATTGGGTTTGAATGTTGGGCCCTCTAATTTAGGTTTGCCTCTTGTTCTTGCCAGGAAAAAAAAAAAAAGCAACACAAAAACACACACGCACACACACACAAAACAAACAAAAAACTGGCTGTGTTGGTGAGTATTCAGGGAAAGGCCTCCCAGACCACACAGCTTATGTTGTTTTGGGATTGCTTGCTTTGTCTAAATGACTTTTTAATTTTCAAGAGATGATTCTTCCTGTGGAGGCAACAGCTCTGACTGCCAGGAAGCTTTTTCCTGATATGCATTTTGAAATATTCCCCAATTGAGTTTCTTTTTAGTTACTCTTGCTTTCATTCATTTTCTTTAAATGTTTTCATTTCATTAAAGGGTATCCATTAGGACCAAACTTTGCCTCCTCTTTTTACAGCAGCTCCTTCCCCATCCCCTGATGGTATTTTTAGGTGTAGAAAACACCTTGTCCAGAGGGGAGTCCCTGGCCTGCTTCTTTGCCACTCTGACGTAGAGTCCCTGCATGTGCAGCCTTTGGGTTGTGACAGTTGAAGAATGGCATCATGGACCCTTCAGCTCAATGACTTTCCTGGTTCTCCTTTCTGTGTGACACACAGGATGCTCGCTATATTGTTTCTGAGAAAAAGCTTGTATTGCTTCTGGCCATTTTCATCCTTTTTAGAGCTTTGTAGATTTCACTGAAGTTCTGTCTTTTTCCTGTGGCTTCCTACCTAGTTATTTCTAGAGGATTTGAAGGTTTATACTTATAGCCGCTTCTGGGGTGAGTCACCATGCCTGACTTTTGCTTCTCAGGCAGCTGCCATTTAAAAAAATTTTTTTGTTAATGTTTTTCAGCTAGCGTCTAATCTTCCTGCAAGAATATGGAAGGCTCTATAGTAAAATATACATTTTATGTCCCCATGTTTTTGTACTTCTGTGTTGGACCTTAAATTTTTTTTTTTTAGATATAATTAACATACCATAAAGTTGACACTTTTAAAGTATATAATTCAGTGGCTTTTTACTACAATCATGTAACAATCACTACTAATTTGGAATATTTTCATCACCTCCAAAGAAATCTGTATCCATTAGTATATTCCCCACTCTCCCCTTCTGTCAGTCCCTGGGAACCACTAGTCTATGTTCTGTCTATGGATTTCCCTTTTCTAAACATTTCATATAATGGGAACAATTCAGTATGTGGCCATTTGTGTCTGGCTTCTTTTACTTAACATAACGTTTTCAAGGTTCACCCATGTTGTAACATCAATCAGTACACAATCTCTTTTTATTTCTGAATTATATTCCAATTGTATGGATATACGATATTTTATCACCAGTTACAGCTGTTGATGAACATTTATTGTTTTCTCTCTTTTTTTGGCTATTATGAATGATGTTGCAATGAGCATTGGTGTACAAGTTTCTGTGTGGGCATATGTTTGTATTTCTCTTGGATATATACTATCAGGGAACCTGCCCCTGATAGTCACGTAGGTTCTTTTCTATTTTCCCTAAGCGTCGGCTGGTTTGAGAAATAAAGGGACAGAGTACAAAAGAGAGAAATTTTAAAGCTGGGCATCCGGGGGAGACATCACATGTCGGTAGGTTCCATGATGCCCCCTGAGCCGTAAAACCAGCAAGTTTTTATTAGGGATTTTCAAAAGGGGAGGGAGTGTACAAATAGGGTGTGGGTCACAGAGATCACGTACTTCACAAGGTAATAGAATATCACAAGGCAAATGGAGGCAGGGCGAGATCACAGGACCACAGGACTGGGGCGAAATTAAAATTGCTAATGAAGTTTCAGGCACCATTGTCATTGATAACATCTGGAGACAGGGTTTGAGAGCAACTGGTCTGACCAAAATTTATTAGGTGGGAATTTCCTCGTCCTAATAAGCCTGGGAGCGCTATGGGAGACTGGGGCTTATTTCATCCCTACAGTCTTGACCGTAGAAAACGGCCACACCCAAGGGGGCCATTTTAGATGCCCACCCTCAGGGGCACATTCTCTTTCTCAGGGATGTTCCTTGCTGAGAAAAAGAATTCAGCGATATTTCTCCTATTTACTTTTGAAAGAAGAGAAATATGGCTCTGTTCCGCCTGGCTCACCGGCGGTCAGAGTTTAAGGTTCTCTCTCTTGTTCCCTGAACGTTGCTGTTATCCTGTTCTTTTTTCAAGGTGCCCAGATTTCATATTGTTCAAACACACATGCTCTACAGTTTGTGCAGTTAATGCAATCATCACAGGGTTCTGAGGCGACATACATCCTCCTCGGCTTACGAGATGACAGGATTAAGAGATTAAAGTAAAGACAGGCATAGGAAATCACAAGGTTATTGATTGGGGAAGTGATAAGTGTTCATGGAATCTTCACAATTTATGTTTAGAGATTGCAGTAAAGACAGGCATAAGAAATTATAAAAGTATTAATTTGGGAACTAATAAATGTCCATGAAATCTTCACAATCCACGTTCTTCTGCCATGGCTTCAGCTGGTCCCTCCGTTCGGGGTGCCTGACTTCCCGCAACATATACACCTAGGAGTGAAATCACAGGGTCATATGATAACTGTTTAACTTTTGAGAAACCTCCAGACTCTTTTCCAAAGCAGCTACACCACCCATAATGTATGAGGGGTCCAGTTTTTACACATCCTTGTCAACACTTGTTATTGCCTGTCTTATTGATTTTAGCTATCCTAGTGGTGGTGAAGTGATATGTCATTGTAGCTTTGATTTGCATTTGTCTGATGACTAATGATGAAGAGCATCTTTTCATGTGCTTTTTGGACATTTATATTTATTTTTTGGATAAATGTCTCTTCAACTTACTTTAATTGGGCTATTGTCTTCTTATCAAATTATGATAGTTCTTTATTCTGGATACTAGACCCTTGTCAGATATATGAGATAAGAGTCTAGTATTCAGAATTTGCATATACTCATATTTTTTTCTTTCTTGATAGTGTCCATTGAAGCACACTGTTTTTAATTTTTATGAAGTCCAATTTATTTATTTTTAAGTTGCTTGTGTTTTTGGTGTCACCTAAGAAACCATCACCTAATGCAAGGTCATGTAGATTTACAGGTTTGTTTTCTTCTAAGACTTTTATAGTTTAACTCTTAAATTTAGGTCTCTGGTCCTTTTTGAGTTATCTTTTGTATATGGTATGACGTAGAGGGCCAACTTCATTCTTTTGCACATGGAGATCTAGTTGTCCCAACACATTTTTGTTGAAAGGACTACTCTTTCCCCATTGAATTATCCTGGCACCCTTGTTCAAAGTCAGTGGGCCATAAATGTATGGATTTGTATTGGGCCTTCTTTTTGTAATATTTGTCATCAGATGTCTGCCCTTGTTCTTTATGTTGGTTCTTCACACAGGTAGATATTGCTGTTACAGTATACCTACTATACTATCTTAACTAGTGGATATGCCCGTTAAACCAGTCCTCTTTGCAGAGCTGGTAAGATGCCATTCTCAGACCAAAGTGATTTTTGCTCTTGGGCTGGGAAAAAATATTGGCTTCATTGACATACAAATTTCTGTACCATCCCTTTCTTTGCCCTTAGTGTGGCTGGGTTTTTGTATAAGAAGTTTTCTGTCTTGTTGTGTCATCGGCCCGGGAGTTAAATAGTTAAACAAACCAAGTCATTTATCAGAATCTAGTGAAGATTTAATGTGGTGTTCCTGTTGCTGGGCAACATTTTAGTGGCTGCCCATACAGTGTTTCACTGTAGGTAAATCTCCCAGTAAACCCATAAGTGGGTTTGAACAATTTGAGTCCCCAATTTTCCTTCTCAGCTGCCTTGTTTCAGCCTTTGTAACCACGTGACTTGTGCCCTGAAGCCAGGTCCTTTGAATCACGCCACGTCCCTCTGCAACCTTTATTGGCAGAACTGAGAAATGTCTAATCCATAACCTCAATCAAACTGACTTATTGTGACACCTGGTTTCACAAACCTCCTGCTGTATCAGGTAGTTCTAAGATCATTTTTCTAGAATGTCAGTTTATTAATATAATTGCATAAAGCAGTAACCATTTGACTTGATTTCTGTGCTCTATAAATTAGCAATTAAGGATAATTACTGCATCCATGAAAGTTTGCAACACGAATCAGCACAGCTTTGGCGGACTAATTACCTATGACAGTTTCTTCTCAATCTTAACATTATTCTCCTGAAATTAAAATTCTGGTAAACAACATATTATACTTACATGTGATGTTTATTGTTTGTCTGTCTCCCCCTACTAGAATGTCAGCTCCCCAAGAGCAGAAATTTTTGTCTGCTTTGTTTCACTGAAACATGCCACTTGCCTAGAACAATGCCTGGCACATAGTAGGCACTCAGTAAGTTTGTAGTGAATTAATAACTGAATAAATCAAGGAATAAAATTATAACAATAATCAACCTGGCAGGTCTTTCTGAGAAGAAAAACGGCTTGTTTTGGTGCCATATGACATATAAATTTTTGAGCATATAGACCCTTGGCCTTTTTCATATTTTACCCAGACATTTAAAGTATTTTTCCCCCAGAAGGTATTTCTCATTGGTTTTATTTGGTGGCGACTGTTAGCTATAAGAAGGCCATTACAATGTTTTCATTGAGGAAGAACTTGAATAAAGACTGTTGGCGAGTAAGACAGGTGAGAGAGTTTTAACAGTGGTTGGCAGATGAAATGGAAATAGCAAAAAGGAGGTGTAGTGTGTTTCTGTTTGTTTCTTTGTTTTTTTGAGAGAGAGTCTTGCTCTGTCACCCTGGCTGGAGTGCAGTGGCACAACCGTGGCTCACTGCAACCTTGACCTCCCAGGCTCCAGCGGTTCTCCTACCTCAGCCTCCCAAGTAGCTGGGACTACTGATGTGCACCACCACACCCAGCTACTTTTTTTGATTTTTAGTAGAGATGAGGTCTTGCTGTGTTGTCCAGGCTGGTTTTGAACTTCTAAGTTCAAGCAGCCCTCTCGCCTCGTCCTCCCAAAGTGCTGAGATTACAAGCTTGAGCCATTGCACCCAGCCTGTAGTGTGTTTTGAATGATTTCAGTTTCTGTGAGTGGTAGGAGGGAAACTAGTTCTTCCCTAGTAGAAATAGTTCTCTTACTTCCATAACTGTGTACAGTCAGTCTTTTCTTACCTTTCCACCAAGGCAATAGCCAAATGAGGGGAAGAGATTTTCAGAAGAAG
Organism: Pan paniscus; assembly: GCF_029289425.2. Lineage (NCBI taxonomy): Eukaryota > Metazoa > Chordata > Mammalia > Primates > Hominidae > Pan > Pan paniscus. The sequence continues at coordinate 164,542,642 of NC_073255.2, forward strand.
GGTGCACACATGCCAATCCTCTCCTCCTGGAGGAGTAGGAATAGCAGTACCTGCCACAGTGAATCTATTTCTTTTGCTTAGGAAGTTGAATTGGTGACAGCTGCTTGAATTCATATATTCAATGGTATAAAAGATGTAGAGAGCCTGTAGAGTAAAAATCATCTCTGTAACATTGATTCAAGCATTAACTGAATGGCATTTTTGGTGCAACAATGCAAGGAAGTTCTGACAGCAGCCTTTAGCATTCAGGGAGAGGAGAGGGCATACAAAGGAGTTTTGCACAATTACTGTGTACAAGTTGCTTGCCAAAGCCATTAATGGGGCCAGGATAATAGTTGTAGATCCATTGTCCCCGGGGATCCGGTTTACTAGGCAGAGGCATTAGAAAGGCAATACCTTTCTGATATTTAGAGATGAGGGGCTCTTCTCATCAGTCCCTCTGTTCTTGAGCTTCTCAGTTTGATTTGTCAGGCTTGAGAAACAAAGATGGTTTCCTAGGCTAGGTCAATGCTTGCTTATCAGAGTTCACCTTCGTCAGAGAGGATGAGTTTTCTTGTAAATAGGCCTTAGCTTTTATGACTGGGCTTTACCAAGAGGTCCCCTGGGAATGCGTTATTACTTTTTTTGTGTGTGAAAACTTGACCAAAATTGAGCAGCAAGCACTAGAAACAGATGTTCTGGTTTGTGTGCTGTATGTAGTTTGGCTGTCCTCAGCCTCATTTGGAATTTGTGCTTGAATGATTTCAAGTGCAGGTATTCTGCACTATGCTCTTCTTGCTGTGTGTTTTGTTTCTACCACTTGTGAGAAAGAATTGAATATAAATGAGTCAGGAAGCTCTCCTTTTCTTCTTTGGCCCTTCTTATTCAGGAACTTCAAGCAGCCTCTACTCTAGTATACCTGTTCTTTCCTGGCTTTGTTTGGTTTGAGAGCTTATCTTTTGGAATGTCAGTTCCCTGGGATAATGCCTAGGACATGAATTCTCAGGATAGGGTGTTAGCACGGTTATTTGGCTAGAAGTTTTAGGGTTTAATTGCTGATAACAGGATAAAAATGAAAAGCGTGCCTGTAACTGGATTAGGAAGACAGTCTTTTTGTGTGTGTGTGCCATGGTATATAACCAGGGATTAAAGTGACTTAGGCCAGGGTCTGTGTGCTTAAGGTGTTGGGGATATTGAGACATTATCAGAGTACTAATTTAATGTATAATTAAATATTGTATATTGGAATGTACAATTAAATATTGTATATTGGAATGTACAATATTGTTTGATAGAATTTCCATAAAAAGTTAGTATGGATAAATGAATTGTGATATATTCGTACAAAATCCTTGGTCAGGGTAATGGTGGGGTTTGAGAGAAGGGGCTGCAAGTAGAGAGGGGCACATGGATTCCAAGGTTCTGGCAATGTGCAGTATTTCAGTTCTTAACTTGGGTGGTGGTTGCTCAGATGTTTTACTTTTCTTATTCTTTAATTTGTACATGTGGGTTTAAATTCATTTGTGTATTTATATCAATATTTAACACTTGAAAGCGTTAGTTAAGGTAGAGAGGTGGGGAGCAATGCACTCTAAGTGAAAGGAGCAGCTTCCTTTCATTCTCCTTTTTCTCTTCCTTTGATTCAACTTCCTCACAAGGATTATTCCTTTACTGAGAACTCCATGGTCTTGTCTGAACAGTGTTCTGTGTTGACAGAACCCTCCAACCTTCTCACTACTAACCTTTCGAAGCTATTTTTTATGAAGCATGGAATTGAGAGTCTTTCAGATCTAGTGAAGCCAGGGCATGAGCCCCCACCTGTTTGTTGTATTGTGAGTCTCTTCGCAAAGACAATTTGAATAGCTTGGGTCGTTTTTCCCTTATGTGTCTTCTTCCCTTCTTTCACTTGAAATCCTTTCTTCTTCTCCCCTGCAAATACTTTAAGGTTAATGCCAGTGAGCTTTAGAGCTCTTTTCACAGTTGCAAGTGGGTTCTATGCCTGGCATCTTTGATTAGAGAGATGAAAGGAGCCACTGATTGCACTTGGGAGCCTTAAGGTGCTTATTAGATTCTTATGTTTTAATCATGTAGGGCATGGGTTTTCTAGATTACTTCTGTATTTCTCTCTTGTACTGTCCACAAGGGACACTCTAGGTATTGCATCCACCTTAGCCTTGGGCATGCTCATTTCCTCCCAGGGGTGTGTAGGGACTTCCCTCAGCTTCTCCTTTTTTTCTTTTTTTGTTTGAGACAGAGTTTCACTTTTGTTGCCCAGACTGGAATGCAATGGCACGATCTTGGCTCACTGCAACCTCCGCCTCCCGGGTTCAAACGATTCTCCTGCCTCAGCCTCCTAAGTAGCAGGAACTACAGGCATGTGCCACCACACCTAGCTAATTTTGTATTTTTAGTAGATACAGGGTTTCTCCATGTTGGTCAGGCTGGTCTCGAACTCTTGACCTCAGGTGATCCACCCGCCTTGGCCTCCCAAAGTGCTGGGATTACAGGTGTAAGCCACTGTGCATGGCCACAGCTTCCCCTTTTCTTAAGCCTTTCATTGTTCGCTTCAATCTGAGGATGGAAAGTGTTGATGGAGATATTAATTCTTAATAATTGGAAAGAATGCAAGGGGTGGCACTTGCTAGGATGAAATTATAGAGGTCATTAATCTGTATGTCTCACATGCCTTTTTACCCCAGTCTGTTTATTCTATGACTTTTCTATTGTTGGATTTCTGGGTCAGTCATTTCAGAATTTGACCCCAGGCTTTATGTAGGTATTTCTCTTATAAAATTAAAAACAATCCTGTTTATTTAGTCATTCAACAGATGACTTTGCATGCCTTTGAAGTGCAAATGCTATTTGAAATGTTGGGGATACGGTGGTACCCAACCTGCATTATGGTGATACGGCCTCTGGACCATTCATTTTCTCTTTCTTCCCCCTACGTAGGTCCTTTCAGGGTGCGCCATCATTGTCCGAGGTCAGCCTCGTGGTGGGCCTCCTCCTGAGCGGCAGATCAACCTCAGCAACATCCGTGCTGGAAATCTTGCTCGCCGGGCAGCCGCCACACAACCTGATGCAAAGGATACCCCTGATGAGGTAGGTGTTTCCTGAGGCCATCGTGAGCCTGTGGACCTAGGTAATAGCCCACTGTCTTCTGTCGCTGATGCCATTTTGATGTACTCTTTCTTTGTATTTTGAGTATTTTTATATCATAGAACTGCTGATTCTGGATGTGCCCACAAGCAGCTTGTATCTGTTGTTTATATGTTTACTACCTTTAGTGGCAGTTGAAGTCTTGGAGCTTTTTCTTGTACCTTTTCCCATAGACTTAGATTTGTCGTGTTTTCACTACTACTTTTCTTGGAATAGGTTAGGAACATTTCCTGGGTAGCCTTAAGCATTTGAAATCACCATTGGTTATGGCAGAGCTCTTTTATTAATTTATTTTTGAATTCTTCATTCATTTACATTGTTCAAAATGCGGAAGGATATATAGTGAAAAATCGAGTACTTCCCCTGAGACACCTGAGGTTACTAGGGTCTTGTGTCTCCTTCCAGAGATAGTTAAAACCTGTATGATCAGACACTCTCATTTTCATAAATGGTAGCATGCTATAAATGCTAGGCCCATATTTTATTATTTTATTAAAGATTGTTTTTCTTTAAGGTTCAGAGGGTACATTTGCATGTTTGTTACATGGGTATATTGTGTAATGTTGAGGATTGGGCTTCTAGTGTATCCATCACCAAAATATTGAACATTGTATCCAACAGATAATCTTTTAATTCTCACCCCCCTCACTCCTTCTCCCCTTTTGGAGTCCCCAGTGTCTATTATTTCTATCTTTATGTCCATGTGTACCCATTGTTTAGTTCCCACTTATAAAAGTTAGAACATGTGATATTTGATTGTCTGCTTCTGAGTTAGTTCACTTAGGATGCTGGCCTCTAGCTCCATCCATGTTGCTGCAAAGGACGTGATTTCAGTCTTTTTTATGGCTGCCCATACTTTATTACTGATTTTTTTTGTTTTGTTTTGAGACAAGGTCTCTGTTGCCCGGGCTGGAGTGCAGTGGTATAATCATGGCTCACTGTAGTCTCAACCTCCCAGGCTCAAGTGATCTTCCCACCTCAGCCTCCTGGGAGTAGCTGGGACTACAGGCACGTGCTATCATACCTGGCTAATTTTTATTTTTATTTTTTTTAGTAGAAAGGAGGTCTCACTAGTTTGCCCAGCCTTGAGTTCCTGAATTCAAGCAATCTTTCTGCCTTGCCCTAAAGTACTGGGATTACAGGTGTGAGCCACTGCCCCTGGCCTATTCCAGATTCTTAATCTGGGATCCATGCACCTCTGAAGGCATATATAAATCCCATGAAATTGCAAAATGTTGTGTAAATGTGAATTGTTTTAGAGAGGGAGTTTTAAAAGTCAGTTTCTTAAGGGAACTTATGGCTCAAAAGTAGTTAAGAACCATTGTTTTATGGTTATTTGAGAACCTTCTGTGCCTAATGGTGATTTGAGAACCTTCTGTGCCTATGTCCCATCGTCTCCTCCATCCTTCCCTCACACCCCTCAGCCTCTAATGCCCAGCCCCCTTGCTTTTGTGGTCTGCCTTGGACCCCTTAAGTTTCTGCTCTTTGGGCAGCTGCTATGCGTGCCAATTTGGCATTGTTTAGTCTTTTTGGCTTCTACACTTTGAAACATTGGTGCTTTGCTGTCCTTTAGCAGTGCTTTGGCTGTCAGAAATGAAATTTCTGGGCTGGCCATGGTGGCTCATACCTGTAATCCAAGCACTTTGGGAGGCTGAGTGGGGATGATTGCTTGAGCCCAGGACTTCAAGACCAGTCCTGACAACTGACAACATAGCAAGATCCCATCTCAAAAAAAAAAAAAAAGAAAAAATTAGCCAGGCATGGTGGTGCATGCCTGTAGTCTCAACTACTTGGGAGGTGGAGGTGGAAGGATCACTTGAACCTGGGAGTTCAAGGCTGCAGTGCATCATGATTGTGCCACTACACTGCAGCCTGGGTGACAGTGTAAGACCCTGTCTAAAAAAAAATAATAAAAAAAAAAAGCAAAATTTCTGGATTCTAATTATTTGTTCTTTGCCCCAACTTGATGATGTTGGGCAGGTTGGTACCTCAGCTTTTGTGTGCTATTCCCTGCCAGGGAGGTAAAGAAGAAAAAGCAAGAGTTTATGTGGAACTTTTATTAATATTTAAGTAAAGCATTTAGTTTTTAAAATTATAATAAAGGACATTTTATTTTAATTAAGAAGTTAGTGAAGCAATGGTATAGATAATAGAGATAGAGAAAAACTCCCATAATTCTACTACCAACAGCAATCAGACTAAATAGATTAAAATAAATTTAAGTAGATTAAAATCAGTTCTTTTTCACTGGTCCTCCATCAGGGACCACACATATTGAGAATATTAGCATATACCTCAGGGTCGTTTAATGAAGATTAAACAAGATAACATGAAGTGCTTAGTGCATGCTTATAAAATAATAAATGTTAGTTGTGGTAATCACTACTACTGCTTGCTAATTTCTCTTACTACAGATACTCCTAGTACTGTTAGATCAACCACTGAAGATTAAATATCTTTCAGCATTTTTCACATTTTGGGCATTAACAAATGGGTGAACCAACATTTTGAATAGTTTCTTTTCCTATTGTGTAACAGCTTGATTGCTTCCAAATGAAGAGTGTTGACCCTTCTTGGAGCTGACCAAGTTCATTTGCCCAGAAGGAAGAAGTAGTGTAGCCTCTAAGAAAGAAGGATTGGATTTTAATTTCCTGTTTTGTGGATGAGAATCTTGGGCAGAGAAATACAAGGCCAGTTGGAACTTGTTCTAAAATATCATAACTATATCCCATGTTAACAGGGCGGTGAAATCTTACCAGAACTATCCTAGGTGAAAGGATACTGTGTAATCTGATCCTAGCATTCTGGTGTAGTTCCATATATTTATACAGTCTAGTGCTTTTTGCCTCTCCCAGACTAACTCAGTCTCACTGTTTCTCCTGGTAACTCTTCAAAGATCCCTGTGAGATGAAATATTTGATAGCTGCAGATTTCATCTTTTCCTAGCCCACAGTCATCATTTCTCCTTCCTAATACTCCAATGTCTCCTCACCCTGCTGTGATTTGGTTTTCCTCCTACTGTACCCTCAAAGCTGCATCGACACAAGTTACCAGTAATGCCAATTGATTGAAAAACCTGATTTCCCTGCCCTCATTTTGACTCCCCCACCCCCCACCCCAACGCTGACATCCAGGCCTTTAACAAGGCCTAGGGATTCTGCCTCCTTAAAACCTCTCTTATCCATACTTGACATTTGATTAATACTGCTATTCTTTGTTCATCTCTGATAGAGTAATTAGATGTTGAAATAATAGTCTCTTTGCCCGCATTCTCCTTCCCTCTAATCCTTTCTCCATATGCTCTCAGATTTTTTTGAAACATAATTTTATTTTTTCCCAGACTCTTCAGTGGTTCCTCATATTCCAAGACACTTTAGTGATTCCTCATTACCTCTGTGACAAATCTAAATGCCTTAGCCTGGGTTACAAGCGCATTTGTGATATGACTTTTAGACTTCTCTTACTGAAACCCCTCTGGGATGCCAAGCCCCCACCATGCTGAAGAACTTAAGTCTTCTTACAGGCTGGGGTCCTGCCTTCTGCCCTCAGCTCATGCAGCCCCCTCCATCAGTAGTTCCTTCGCCACCTCTGTGGCTGGTGAGCACCTGCTGTCTTTTAAGATTCAGCCACTTAAGAAATCACACCTGACATTTCCTTTCATCATCCCATCTTGGTGCTGTCATAGCATTCACAACATTTCATTGCATGTTTACACGTTTATATATCTTTCTCTACTGGATTGCAAGCTCCAAAGAAGAGAGCCTTTCTCTCATCTCTGTGTCTTTGTGCCTAGTCAGTACCTGACACAATACAGGTAAGCAGTGAATAAACATTTAAGTGAATAATGAGGAAAAGAACCTGAGCGTCTCCGTTTTAGGGGTTGAAAGATTGTGCAATGTGGCACTACACTTTCTCTCTGGCTTTCTATTTCTTTGGAGCATGTTTAGCTTTTTCACATTCAGGAATAATCAAGGACCTTATTGCTCATTTGCATCCCTTTGTATCACTGTCCCAAATATCTTCACATGATTATTCTTTGCCTTCCGTCATGATATCGTCTTTCAAAGAAACTCAGCTGTCTCTTAAGTCCTGTGGCAATGAAAGCAGCCCCACTGTATGCCCCCAGCCATCTCTTCACTGTTCCAAGCTAATCCCCAGCGTTGCCTAGCTACTCCAGGCAGCTTAGATACTGCATTGATGGGCACTGTGGGAATTATATATTTATTTCCCACAGAATTATTGAGCTCCTGCTGCGGGTAAAGTTGTTTATGTTTTCATGAGAAATATAGAAATGAGTGTCACAACCACTAAAGAACTTATTCATTTAACTAAACACCACCCATTCCCCAAAACCTATTGAAATAAAAAAAAAATTAAGAAATACTATCTTTAAAAAATAATAAAAGTGGCTGGGCGCAGTGGCTTATGCCTGTAATGCCAGCACTTTGGGAGGCTGAGGCGGGCGGATCATGAGGTCAGGAGTTCGAGACCAGCCTGGCCAACATGGTGAAACCTTGTCTCTACTAAAAATACAAAAAAAATTAACCGGGCGTGGTGGCGTGTGCGTGTAGTCCCGGCTACTCGGGAGGCTGAGGCAGGAGAATTGCTTGAACCCGGGAAGCGGAGGTTGCAGTGAACCAAGATTATGCCACTGCATTCCAGCCTGGCGACAGAGCGAGACTCCGTCTCAAAAATAAATAAATAATTAAATAAAACAAACTAAAGGAAGGTAAAAAATAAAAAAATAAATATTTTGCTATTTTTGTTTGTTTGTTTTTAGATGGAGCCTCGCTTTGTCGCCCGGGCTGGAGTGCAGTGGTGCGATCTTGGCTCACTGCAACCTCCACCTCACAGGTTCTAGCAATTCTCCTGTCTCAGCTTCCCAAGTAGCTGGGATTGCAGGCGTGCGCCAACATGCCTGGCTAATTTTTTTTTTTTTTGTATTTTTAGTAGAGATGGAGTTTCACCATGTTGGCCAGGCTGGTCTTGAACACCTGACCTCAGGTGACCTGCCAAGAGTCTTGGCCTCCCAAAGTGTTGGGATTACAGCCGTGAGCCTCCCAAAGTGCTGGGATTACAGGCCCGGCCATATTTTGCTATTATTTTAAAAAAGAAATGAATGTCACAATCCTGCATTCATTGGAGCTGTTGAGGACTGGGGTAGCTGGGGAAAGACGGCAGAGCAGGATTATCAGTTACATATCCAGATGGCACGGTGGGGTGGTTGGAAGAGAAAGAGGGACAAAAAGTATTGAATGTTGGGCCATTTACATAGTAACTAGTTAAGGTTTTACATTCTGGGGTTTCATCTTGTCCTGGTAGTTTTAAGAGTCTATCTGGTCAAAGAGAAGATTAGAATTAAAAGCTCAGTTTCATTGTGGTAGATATGACAACCTCGCTTGGGTCTGGAAGTGCTGAGCAGGCTGCCAGATTGCCTGCAGTTGGGCATTCTAAAGGAAAGAGTAATTTTGAGTCTCAACTACTTAAAAGCCACTTGCTTCTTAGATGGGACTCTGGGGCATCATTTGAATAGACCACAGTTATTCTTCCTGTTAGACCATTCTGGCCCTTATTTGAATAAATGCTTTGAGCAAATTTCCTTATTTGAGCAAACTTCTGTTAGGATAGACTTCTCCATCAGATAGTCCTCTGCCTGGCTATCCTTTGTGTGGACACATGGGTAACACTGGCCTCACTTCCACAAGGGTTCTGTCCCAGAGCACTCTCTTGCCCTCAGAGGAGTGATGTGGTCAGTTGCTTTCCTCTATAGCTCTTTGAGTCTCTTGATTGCCTCTCTTCTTAACTAATATCTTGTCCAGTTATTGAATTTGCCCAACTCTGGACGGAACACACTTGAGAAGGCTTATTTAGGAAAGGTAGATTGCAGAAACTAGGTTATTTTTTCTTACATGATTAGGCATATGTCCTTTGCAAGACCTCCAGTGTGGTTTTCTCTTATTGACCGGTAACTAACCAGCTGGAAAACATGAGGTCCTAAGGGGAAGATGTTTCTTCAGCGAGCCTTAAAAGTTTTTTAGAAAAGTTCTGCCTGGTTGGTAGAAATTGGAGGTTTCCCTGCAGGGGCTAGTTATTTTCCTGTGAACTGACCTTTTGTAAAAGTGTTTTCACAAAAGTCTTGGCCTCTTTTAGGAGCACTGGTCTTATCAGAGCTTTTCCAAGTATTTAGGAAAGCTCTATGTTACTGAATTTTAAATATTAATACTCAGGACTACATCTTAAACTTATCTGTAGCTGTGTATGTTTTTAGAGTAAGTTGATCCCTAAGGTAATAAAAATTTGGGACGCTTTGTTCATTGGTTCAGTGCTGTTTCTGTGATGTGGTTGATAATTGGGATCATTTGTCAATCATCAGACTCTTTGGTGACTGGTATCTGATTTTATTTTTGGAGATTGGGGTGGGGGGTAGAAATGAGACATAAAATCAAGGTGAACTCGATATTGTCATTGAGTGAATTGGGTTGGCCTCTGCTTTGAAGAGAGGGCATGATGTGAGCAAGTATCTGTTCATTTTTGCATCTTTAAGAACCCTTACTGAGGATCAGTTCTCTAGAACCTCATAATTTATGTTATGTAACAGTACTGTTTTTATGAATACCAGCCCAACAGGACCTGCCACCTTTTGATTGGTTTCTGGTTTCTTAGAAGTCATATGGATATTTTTCTTCTAGAAAAACTTGTTGGGTGACTTCATGGAATAATTAGCATGGACCAAAAAGGTTAACAGAGGCTTCCTTTCAGGCCATCAGTTTACTCTTTTGCCTTTACTGTGTGTAGCATGAGTTCTGTGGTTTGAAGAGATTATAATAGACAATGTATGCATATTGTATATCACTTTTCCCTTTTATACTTCACATTTTTTTCAGCATGTGAGCTCCTACTAATCATACGCTCCTTGAACACCTACCCCATCCCTCCCCATTTTGGTACTAAGGGAACTTGGGACATTAAACCAGGTCCAGACTATAAGTTCAAGTGCCAGTGGCCACTGTGCCAATGGCTTCAGAGGAGAATCTCCGTTTGTCTGAACCATCCCAGGAGTGATAGGATGGGGAGGGGCAAAACCACCCCTTTGTGTATTATCTTGAGATGACATGGAGACTCTGCTTCTACTGTGTAGATGTGTAGCTCAGTCCTCGTGTCTGTGCATGGAACGGTGAGAGGAAAGAATCACCATTATCAAGGTGATCCTTTGTCAGGGGCTGTTACTGGTGTCCTCCCAAGGATGTTGGGACCTGTAAAGGCTTCAGACTAGAGCAGAAGTAGAAGAAGAGTCATTTTGGGGGATATCTTCTTACTATTGCTGATCTTTAAAGAGGGGAGTGGAGATGACTTAAATAAGGCTCACTTGAGCAGGGGATTCACTCTGAAATAAGAACACTAGAATCATGTCCCTCCTCCAACAATGGCTTTAACTGGTTTCAGGCTAGTTTAATAGGCAGTGAAACTGTTTTAGAAACTGGAAAGAGGCGGAGAAATGGAGGTGGTAGTTGTTATTTATGACTTCCCTCTGCCTAGGTGGGTTCCTGGAGCCTGGACTTCCCATTTGAAGGAGTGGGTTGATATATATACAGCATTTAGAGCAGTGGCTGGCACATGGTATGTGCTATAAAAGCATTGGCAAATGTTATTCACAAAGTAAGCTATAACTCTGAACAGACAGTGATAGGGAAAAAGTCCTGCTGCCAGTGTCTGGAAAACTCTGAGGCCTGTTTTTAGTGTCTGTGTTAGTTAAACCAACTGCTGGACCCTCCTTTTTTTATGAGCCCCCTAAGTGTGCGATCTGCATTGTGTGCATTTCATTTTTATATTCTCAAGGTCCAGCGCAGGGCCAGGACCATGGTAGGTACTCAGACATTTACTGAAGGAATGAAGTTGCTTGAATGCTGATTGGTATCTGAAACTAGGCAGTTCTCATGTGACATATTTGTTTTGTCTTTCAGCCCTGGGCATTTCCAGCTCGAGAGTTCCTTCGAAAGAAGCTGATTGGGAAGGAAGTCTGTTTCACGATAGAAAACAAGACTCCCCAGGGGCGAGAGTATGGCATGATCTACCTTGGAAAAGGTGAGCTGCAGGGAGAGGACTCATTTCTCTCAAGTCTAAAGTTCCGTTAAAGATCAGTTTTCTTGTGGTGGAAGGCCAGTGTGGGTTCTGGTGGAGGAAGCTCTAGGACAGTTGGCTGAAGGCATAAATGCAAATGCTTTGGGCCCTGAGCACATGGAATATATGTGTACAGAGGCATGCCCCCGGTGTTCCTGTTCCTTGTGTACCCCTTTTCCTGCTTTCCTGACTTGGTTTAGGTGCATGTAGTATAGAGTTGCATTCTTCCTCATGTTTAGGCCATTCACTCATGGAACTCAATGGCTCTGTGCTTCTAGGTCAGAATGCTAATTGAATTTCTATAGATTTCCTTTTGCATCTTCTATTTCTTTTATCTATCTTGTGGCTTTTCTTCTCTTGGGAACTCTTTTGGAAAGGAAGATTTGTTGAGGGCCTGTGGTTTTTTGCAGCCTACATGTTTTGTAATGGAATGGAAGGAGCACAGATGTCGGGGTTGCATAGATGTAGGTTAGAATTCTGATTTCCTACCATGTGCCCTTACTTAACCCTTAACCTCTGTAAGCCCTAGTTTCTTCATTTGTAAGTTATTGAGAGAGTTGAAAGAGATAATATAGGCCAGGCACCGTGGCTCACACCTGTAATCCCAGCACTTCGGGAGTGTGAGGCAGGAGGATCTCTTAAGCACAAGAGTTCGAGACCAGCCTGGGGCAACATGGTAAAACCCCGTTTCTATGGAAAAATTAGCCAGGCGTGGTGGTGCACGCCTGTAGTCGTAGCTACTCGGGAGGCTGAGGTGGGAGAATCACCTGAGTCTGGGAGGTCAAGTCTGTGGTGAGCCATGATCATGCCACTGCACTCTAGCCTGAGTGACTGAGTGAGATCCTGGTCAAAAAACAAAAAAATAGTATATGTAAAGCACCTCACTCTGGATATTTGTGTGTGTGCATATTGTATAGCTGGGCCAGATGGTTCATGGGATATTAGATGTTCTGGGCTTTTTGGATTAGGTAGTAAGAGAATAAGATTCAGGAATGGAGTTGGAACAGAAATAGGATGTTGAAAGAGGAATTGGTAGGATGTTCTCCAGAAAGCAGCCAGATGAACATGAAGTTATGTTCATTGAACTATTTGTGGAGCAGAATTTTTTTTAAGTTTCCTGTGATTCTTTGATTAAAAACCTTTCAGATAGCTCATGTAACGGAGTTGATTTGGATAATCTATTTGAGTTGGATAGTCAGTGCTAGCAATAAGCAAGCAGGGTAGAATGACAGTGCTAACAGTATTCTGCTAAGACTCTGTTTTTAATGATAGAGGTCTCAGAAAAATGAGTTGAGAATGACCTTCGAGGCATCTTGTTCGATTTCCTACCTAGTAGAGAAATACCTCTTTTTAGTCTCCCAGAAAACGGCTACCTGCTTCTTATTTGAATGAGAAATTCTAGAAACCTAAGGCCTCTTTTCAAAAAGGGAAATAAGTTTGCTTTTTACCCGTAATTCTTATAATATAGTAAGAAACAAAACGCTTAAAGATAATTATTGAGTGGTTACTGGTTAGAAAGAATGTAAGAGGAAAAGAAGTGTACTATCTTCAAAATGCAATTGTTAAGGATTTCATTACCTAAAAAATTTCAATTCCATAACAGCTGATCAGTCTTCTGTTACCCCACAAGAGACCTTACCGGACCACAGATAATTGTGGGCACAGATATTTCTATATGTAGAGCACCCCTAAGAATTCATTTTAATACCCTTGGTCTTCAGCCAAAATGGCCAAATTGTTTATTTTAAGAGAAGCTGATATTTTAAATTATCTGTAGAGTTGTTTTTTAAAAGTTTACTTTTTAAACTGACTCACATTACAAACTGGATATAATTTAATTTAGTATGTTAACACATTAGTGTTTAGAATAAGAACTGGCACACAGTAGGTGATCAATAAATATGTACTTAAAGAATGGTTGGAATTACCTATAATCTTTCAATTTTAAAGATAAAGAAGTAGTTTAATGTTTAATATTTTCACTAAGGTATTTTAACTAACTCTTAATGCCAATTCTATTATAATGAAAGAAAACAGTGGCTTAGATAATTAGCATTTGTGTTTATTTTATTGCTACCCACTTTTTTTTATGATGGGAGAGAATGGTAAAATTTGAGACTTTGTGGTTAACCTAGAACTTATTAAAGAGATGATTCGTTTTCTGGCTTTTGAAGACAATGTAATCACTCACCTGCTCTGAATACCGTCTCCAGATGTGACTTGGTCAAATTCAGAATTTGATAAGTAAGGAGCAAGAATAAGATCCTTGGCCTACAAATTCCTGTTTCACTTTCCTATCATCCACATTTCGTTGCCTCCGTTGAGGGTTCACCCCAGGGGAAGATACTTTTCTCCTTTTTGCAGGCGCATTCAGAACTCACTTTTTAGAAGTGGGCCATTTCAGCATGCTATGTGCCAAGAAAATGTCTGACTTATCGGGTGTGCTGTTGATCAGCCCATTTTATGGTCACTCACCTTGTTTGTACCTGGGCTTCGTTCTTTCCACCCCCAGATCTCCTGGCACTTCACTGCTCAATTTTCCCTTAATCGTTGAGTCCTTCCTTTTGACTTTTCACTCTTTGGGATTCCTGTTGCTTGGAAGAACCAATGCAAAATTTACTAATGTGTCTTTGGCTGGCCTCAGCAGTAACCTCAACAGAAAGGGTCAGGTGATCCACACTCACCCTCGGAACCTGAACCTTCTTTGTATAAACTTCTCAGTTCAACTTTTCTTGGTAGGAAAAGAGGCTTAAGATTTGCCCCTGCAGAAATTTGGGCATGATAATGGCGAGGCAATTAGGTTGGGCTTGTGGGGCGGTGTATGTACCTGTTACTGCTTGCAGAGGTCGATGTGTAGTGTGCCGAATGTAAATCTTACCGAATTTCATTATTTGCTGACATTACCTATCAGTTAGACTGCTGTGTTTCAGATTATCTTGGAGCTTGTTCTCTGCCATATTAAAGATTTTTATGTGATTATTCCCTCATAGATGTCTTCCTTTATGGTTTTGGCCGACAAGCAGAGATTTAAGAGAAAACACTGAGCCTGAAAGCTTTTTCAATAGCCTCGAACTACAATTAATATTTCAAGTGCCTGGGTAGAACCTAATCAGATTGGATTTTATGTTTAACTTTATTTTTCTTGCTAGGTCTGATGGCTGCTTTGTGAGAGATGAGAAATCTAGCCAGTGTTCTCTCAGTATATGAGAGCAAGAGAAAGTCTTTGTCAAATGGTGTAGCTTGTCTTGGTGTCCTCTTGGAGCAGAGAATAGGACATCCCTGAGAGGAATTGGACTTTCTGGCATAACGTGTGATAGCCAGCCCTAAATGAATCCGTCTCTCTGATCGTACACGGTGAAGGGACTAACTTTTTCTAATTCTTGCCATGCGCTTGGCACTGTGCTTGGTAATTTACACACATTACTATTTAATTCTCACAAGAACCCATCAAGGCAAGTGCTCTCCCCACTTTAGAGTTGAGTAAATTAAGATGCTGGGAGAGCTTGTCGAAGCTATTAAGCAGCTGGATTTGTGTTCAGCTCCAGGCTTCTATTCCTCCAGTCACCACTTTATACTCTCTTGAGCTGCCAGCTGTGTGTGTCTTGCTTTCTTGTCCGTCTCCCATGGTTCCTGAGATTGCGTTTGGCCTGGAAGATACACTAGAAAATTAAAAACAAAGTCCTGAGAAGAAGATTGATAGAACTTTGGGTCCTAGAGACTAGATATTATGGGAAAAGAGGTTTTCTGAAAAACCAAATGCTACATTGCTGCTGTGTCCATTTCTCTGGCAGCATTATTCTCCTTGAGGAGCTAAGTGTGAAAGTGGTCCCATTTGGGCTCTGTTGCTGTTGGAGGCAGGTTTGAATGTTGTTTTTAAATCCCCCCTTTTCCTCCTCAGATACCAATGGGGAAAACATTGCAGAATCACTGGTTGCAGAGGGCTTAGCCACCCGGAGAGAAGGCATGAGAGCTAATAAGTAAGTATTCATTACTCCGCTGTCTCTCTGACAGCAGTAAATTGGCTTTGCTGCATTTTTCATTCTTGCCCCCAGACATGGGTAACTGCAGGGGCTTTCACACCTTCGCGGACATTCTTGCCCAGGTATGGATTATTCTGAGCTAGGAAGTCACTCAGCATTCATTAATGGTGTTTGAGGTATATGACTCTTTTAAACACAGGCTTTGAGACTAGGCAATTCTATTCTTCATATTCATAAGAGTCAACAAGTCTTAGACTAGATATTCAGTTCCAGAGTATTTATCTGTCTGTCTAGCCAGTCCCAAATATTTATTGAGCACTTACTATCTGCCAGGCAGTTTTCTAGGCACTGAGAATATAGTGTGAATAGACTTAGCTTCTGCTGACATTTTAATGGGGAGACAGGCAGTAAACAAGTAGATATACAGTCAGTGCAAGGAATAAGTACAGTCAAAATTAAGGGGGTGAATAAATAGAATACAAAGCAAAATCTGTTATTTAGAATCTGGAGAAACTGACAAGGCCTCACTTGTTCTGTTTTCAGAGTCAGGAAAAATTTATATCTCTTCAGAGTCTTTCAAGTCTGTGTTGTTTATGTATCTGTAGTTGCTTAATAGGTAAAATGTATTTGTTTAGCCAATGGCAATGTGAACCTGTTAGAAAGGGGTTGTGTGTATGTCAGGTTTATAGTATGTATATCATGTTCAAGTTCACTAGTGTTGGCTGTCAGTAGGATGGATTGCAGCTGGCTTTCATTAACACTTTAGTCTCTGAAAAGTGCTACATCTGTAATTTGGAGGCTATAATAATGCTGTTTTATATCATTAAGTCCCTGCTCTCTTATATGACTGTCATAGCTGTAGGAAAGGCTTTAGAGAAACATTTGCATGAGGTATACCAATGATGAGGATGAGCAAAGGCAAAAATGCACCTTTTGCATTCTTTCTACCTTCACAGACATAGGGGCCAGGTCTTTCACCATAGACTTGTGTGGTCCTTTCTGACTGCAAGGAGACATTTGCTGGACTCTATAATTGGGGTGTGCCAGTGGGAATTTGTTGAATTAAGATACTTGTTTTGGTGGTGTTTTTGGACGTATGCCAAATTTGTATCTTAAGGACAATTACTGGCTTGATTACCATTTCAGTATTTTTGGGGAATTCAGTTTGCAATTGGAATGAGTAATAAAAAAATCTCACAGCAGGACTGGACCATCTCAACAAATAAATCTCCCTTGGAGTACCGGTC
Organism: Pan paniscus; assembly: GCF_029289425.2. Taxonomy (NCBI): domain Eukaryota; kingdom Metazoa; phylum Chordata; class Mammalia; order Primates; family Hominidae; genus Pan; species Pan paniscus. Next base: position 164,559,125 of record NC_073255.2, read on the forward strand.
CTTTTTCCTCCAAAATTGTTTTGACTTCAAGTCACTTTTTCCCAGTTTTGTGTTTGGTTCAATCTCTTACACTACATTTCTTCATCTAATTTTGACTGTGAATTTGGATCCCTGAGGGTGTGGTTGCCTTTTGGGGTAGGGAAGAGAGGTGAAGACTTCTGGCTTGAGAAATTGGTAGGCCATCCTTGCTTAGGAATCCCTCCTGCTGAAGATGAGAAGAGATTCAGTTTATGCATACAGCCGTTGATGGCACCGAGTGTCTGAGATTATGCAAAAGCCATGCAGTTCCATGCTGCCTTTAGCTCAGATATAACAGAGAAAGAGGAGCCATTTCTAGCCTTTTTTTAAAAACTTGATTTGATTTGTCTACTGATATTTTGGCTGCTCTAGTACATAATTTGGTTTCTTGCCTGATGAAGGAGGAGGCTTCCATTTTCAAGCTGCTTTTGTCTAGCTTGCCTTATTGAATGTGTAAGTAGTTTGGGGGTAACATTATCTGTGATAGCAGTGTTCATTCCACGTTCCTCAGCCTTGTTCTGTAAACTGAGAGAGAGAAAGAGTGGTTCTTAGTCGGCTTCTCTGCACTACTGAGCTGTGCCTGGTATTCCAGTTCCTGAATCCGGGATGGTTAAATGAAGCCCTACCACCTGGAGCAACTCTGAGCCACTAACTTGTTCTCTTCTGATCAGTGATGGTGGCAGTACTGAGATGTGTGTTCTTTAGATCGTCTCATTAAATACTCTTACTATTTAACCTTTTGTTTGAAAGGACAAGTTTGGAATCTAGAAATTGCAATCATGGTGATTTTCTGGTTATAGGCTTGGGTCTTAAGCCATAGATCTGAAACAGACCTTTGTTGTCTTCAAGGGGTGAAGATGCTGAAGAAAACCTATATCAGAGAGCCTCATATTTCTGTTTGTGAACTCACTAACCACTCTTGTTTATTTTTTATGTCCCAGTCCTGAGCAGAACCGGCTTTCAGAATGTGAAGAACAAGCAAAGGCAGCCAAGAAAGGGATGTGGAGTGAGGGGAACGGTTCACATACTATCCGGGATCTCAAGTATACCATTGAAAACCCAAGGCACTTTGTGGACTCACACCACCAGAAGCCTGTTAATGGTGAGGCTGGTGGGAAAAGACAGATACGACTCAGGGTGATTTCTTTCTGTTTGCACTCTTTGCTTCTTGAGGTTTGTAAAATCTAGTAAGCCTTTCTTATACTTATTTAGTATCCATGGGAAATCCTTAAGGTTAAAACAGCACCTTAGTATTTCAGAAGGGAATTTGGACTCAGTTCATGTAGATCACATCAGATACATTCTGCAGAAGCTAGTCCTGTGCTGTTGCAGGGTAGTAAATTGCTGGTATTTTGCACATTGATTGTGTTCTGTTCTCTAAAAGAAGGCTACTTAAATACCAACCCTAAAACTTAAAGGTAGCAAAATGTATTCTGTATACATCTAAACAGATACGGTCATGCTTCATTGGGGATTGGTTCCAGGACCCTATCCCGCTCTTCCTCCCGGGAATACCAGAATCAAAGATGCTCGAGTCCTTTATATAAAATGGTGCAGTATTTGCCTATAACCCACTCACATCCTCTCATATACTTTAAATCATTGCTAGATTACTTACAATACCTATTATAGTGCCTATACACCACTTCATCTGTGTGGACTCAACATAATACTTGGTGTGTGGCAAATTCATGTTTTGCTTTTTGGAACTTTGTGGAATTTTTCTTTTTTCTGAATATTTTTGACCTGTGGTTGGTTGACTCCATGAATGTGAAACCTATGGATATAGAGGGCTGACTGTATGTGTATTTATATGCTATATAGTTTTTGGCCCGGTTTTGAGACCTTGCTAACTGCAGACTCTGTAAAATAAGATTTTTACCAATCTTAAGTTACTAATTATTTTTTGTTGGGTACCTGGTACTCAGGTGAGAATCCTAGCTTATGGATAACAAACCTTCAGTGTGAGCCATGGGGTCCCAGACAGTTCAGAAGACAGAGAAGCAGGTCTAATCTGCATTCTCCAGGAATCATTTATGCAAGAGTCTGTTATGTAAACTCTCATGATCTGCAAGTGCATCCTTACTTTTCAGAGGGAGGCTTTCTCAGGGTTTTTGGGGAGAGGAAACTGTTAAGTGCAGTTTGATTGGGCAGTGTTTATCCTTGTTAGGATGTTTGCTAAGGACTTAAGCTGTTTATTCTGTCACACAGCTATCATCGAGCATGTGCGGGACGGCAGTGTGGTCAGGGCCCTGCTCCTCCCAGATTACTACCTGGTTACAGTCATGCTGTCAGGCATCAAGGTCAGACCATACTCTTGGCTACGTGGTGGGTTTAGAGTGTGTGGATGTTCAGTGATGTATTCTTCTACTTGGGGACTTCGGATCTGCTGTTTCTTCCTAATGTGGGCCATTAACATTGACTTTATACTTGTTTTAGTTTAAACTTTGTAGTACGACAGTTCTAATTGGATCAAATTATTTATTTATTTTTTAAAGTATTCTGGGTCTAGAATGGGCTGTGCTTAGGGTTGTTAAGTATGTAAACCTAGAGAAATGGAACAATGAGAGGCTATGAAGTTTGATGAATATGGCTTGCATTAAGCATTAATGTAAAACATTCATTTTGGTTTTTAAAAAATCAGAGATTAAAAGCTGAGCACTGGCAAGTCTTTTTTTGGTAAGGGGCCACTTTTTACTGTAATTAAAATTATTGTCCTCACGATAATGTGAGTTTTATTGTCTACCTTTGCCAAGAAGTCTGAGATGATGATATTTCCAGTCCCTTTTTACCAGTGTGTTTTAAATTAGAAGGACTGATTTAAGACCTTCCTGAGTTTAGCTTTGTGGCATGTGTGTTTTTTGGAAGGCTTAGTGTGGGGCGAGAGTGCCTAGCACTCACATTTAGGCTGCATTACTCACCTACCTTGCCTTTGCTTTAGTGCCCAACTTTTCGACGGGAAGCAGATGGCAGTGAAACTCCAGAGCCTTTTGCTGCAGAAGCCAAATTTTTCACCGAGTCGCGACTGCTTCAGAGAGATGTTCAGATCATTCTGGAGAGCTGCCACAACCAGAACATTCTGGGTACCATCCTTCATCCAGTGAGTGTGTCTGTGCAGACTGGGTGGTGATGGGCTAGGGATGCATTTGGGGTTTGAAGAACAGGGGTTTGCTTCTCTTTCTCTGTATTTAACATCCATTAAGATATTGGCCAGTTGTGGTGGCTCACGCCTGTAATCCCACCACTTTGGGAGGCCAAGGCGGGTGGATCACGAAGTCAGGAGATTGAGACCATCCTGGCCAACATGGTGAAACCCTGTTTCTACTAAAAATACAAAAATTAGCCTGTCGTGGTGGCATGCGCCTATAGTCCCAGCTACTCAGGAGGCTGAGGCAGGAGAACCGCTTGAACCCGGGAGGCGGAGGTTGCAGTGAGCCGAGATTGCACCACTGCACTCCAGCCTGGGCAACAGAGCAAGACTCTGTCTCAAAAAAAAAATTATGGCAGGATTATTATTAATATCTGCTGATTTTTGAGGCGTTTTCTAGGGAGTTATCATTTGTCTTACAGAATTGGACAATTTTCTCACCTTTAGGAAATTAATCTCAAGTGTTATTGGGTTCATAAGAAGAAGAGGAACTTGATCACATATTTATCTAACTGTTTGGTCCTAGGGGTTGCTACATTCATTAGAAGTAGAACTGAAATTTGTAGAATAGGGTTGATGAGGTCTAGAAGTCAGCTAGCTGAAGTATTGGTAGATCAATGATGAGGAAACTGAGGTATGGAAAAATTATGTTTTGTATTCCAGGCTTTATCCAGCTACCTCCTAACTCTGCTTTTAGCAGGGAGTAGGTTCTTTATGTTCTTATAGTTCCGATTCTTGGATGTTTTACCTTATTGTGCACTTTGATAGTTGGGTTATTCTTAGATGTAAGATGGCCTTCTTTTTAACACCTGAAATTGAATGGATTTTCATTATTTTAACCTGTGTCCAATACAGAGCTAAGCTACTTACTCTTTGGCTAGATAATTCTTCCATGATGGCAGTTGTGGAAGGTTGAAAGGCTTGGTTTGGGGTGTGCCAAGGTCATGTCTGTTTCTTCTGCAGTGCTGTCTGGCTGTGCCCTGCCAGATGGCTCTGTGTTACAGTACAGTGTGAATTTTAATTCACTGGGCAAAATGTAGCTTCCGTTATTCCCTGCTCAGCCTGTTCTTCAGCTCTTATGAAAGGGGGAGGAAGTGCTGATCTTAAGGGAGGGAAGAATAAGGTGTAATCTCTATTAAAGATTAACATCCTCCTCTGCCCACAAGAAGAGCTATTGAAATGTCAATTCCATTCAGTGCCACTAGCATTTATCCTACTCCTATTAAGTGAGTTATTATGGTGGATATTGTTGGGATACGAAGCTAAGGCTATTGAAAGGAGTCTCAGAGTGGCATCTCTCCCATCTTAGGAGTGGTTTCGTAGTGAAAGAAGCTACTCTACTGTAAACAAACAAACAAACAAACTGCAGACTAGTTTGTGACTGTGTTAATTGTGTCAGAAGTCTAGAGAAATGGATTCTTTTGCAACAGAGTCTAATCTGTGCCTGCCTCTCATGTACCTTGTTTTTCAGAATGGCAACATCACAGAGCTCCTCCTGAAGGAAGGTTTCGCACGCTGTGTGGACTGGTCGATTGCAGTTTACACCCGGGGCGCAGAAAAGCTGAGGGCGGCAGAGAGGTAAGGTCTGTCCAAGAGGCCTTCCAGCTGTGGATCTTGTTAAGGATCTTTAGGGAAAGAAATCTGGTGATTTGCTCACACCCCTGTGTGTCAGTGTTCATTTTACTTCAGTAAAGGAGTAGGGCAGTTCCTTATAGAGGAGTGACTTAAATATTGGTCTTCAGGTTCAGTCTAATTGAATGCTGGATGGTAAGGACTTACAGTTTTCACTTAGACATTATTCTTCACTTGATTTGCTTTTTTAATGTTTTCAGGTCATTTTTTTCCCAAGCCCCTTGCTTAAGTTCTGGGTTTTAGACATTTGGAATGTAATAAACTTGAAGCTTATTTGAGAAAGATGAAATTGCTTATTAGCTGCTCCCAAACAGATAGACAAGAGCAGGGGTATGATGGAAAGACAGAGCCTGTAGGTTTTAAACCAGGACCATTCAATATTGTTGTGAGGCCTATGCCCTAACTTATTTAAAAGTGTGTTTCAGTTATAAACGCTAATATAACTCTGAGACGTTATTGGTGTGTTTTTGACTTGTTGGCTATCATTAAAGCAGATATAGGAATAACTTGTTTCTAGAAAACTGCATGTAGAAATTCCAAATATTAGTCGACATTTCAACTGTCAGCATCAAGATGTAGATGTAGATGTAGGTGAACTTTCTCCATTTGATGGGGTAGATGGAAGAAAATAAAGCAGGTAGCAACAATAGATGAATGGAAATGATGCTCGGGAAAGTCTGAATCACCACCTTGCATGATACATTTAAGCAAAGACAACACACAGCTGATGACAGTAGTCCACTCTCAAGGCTTGCTGTATGACTTGTTTCAGAATCTTAAAGTTATAATGGTCTTGATAACTACATTTTTGTGACTGAGATATACAGCTAAGAGATGTGCAACGACGTGAATGAATAACTATAGTATTTATTCCATTTCTTAGGTCTTTTTCATCCTTGAGTACCTATAAGCAGAAGTATTTGCAGGTTTTTATAAAAGTAGATATTAATCTAGGCCATTTGATGTGGCACATCTGACATGTGTATTGTCTGATGGAAAAGAACAGTGATTGCTTAGAATTTTTTTTTATGTTGTTTACAATTAAGTTAGAAAGATATAAAAACCGTATCAAGTACAGTGTTCCAAATACTTCTGATTATTCTACAATGCTCAATTTCTGTTTTTTGGTTCAGAGAATCCTGTTATGTTCATTAGTATTCTAAATTAATTTGATTTTTTTTTGCATTCTTTAATTTCTTGCCCCCCCACCCCCTTTTTTTTGAGACGGAGTCTTGCTCTGTTGCCAGGCTGGAGTGCAGTGGCACGATCTCCACTTACTGCAACCTCTACCTCCCTGGTTCAAGCGATTCCTCTGTCTCAGCCTCCCCAGTAGCTGGGACTACAGGCGCATGCCACCACACCTGGCTAATTTTTTTTTTGTATTTTAGTGGAGACTGGGTTTCACCACGTTGGCCAGGATGGTCTCGATCTCCTGACCTCGTGATCCGCCTGCCTTGGCCTCCCAAAGTGCTGGGATTACAGGTGTGAGCCACTGTGCCTGGCCCAGTATCTTGCCTTTCTTTCAAGAAAGTGAATGCAATGAAAATAATATCTACATGTTATATGACATCGGTAGAAGATTTTATGGATTTTTTGGGGGAGTGCTCATCATTAAAAAACAAGCTTAGACCAGAGAATGCAAATCCTATTTTGATAATATGTGATTACTTGTCTGCTGTTTTGCATGCTGTATTTGAGCTACTTGAATTGTAGGTAAAATTGCATCCTCTGTATTGAATTACTTCTTGTATTTTACAACTACTACATCCTGCTTTGTGTTTTTCTCATTTTAGTGCTTCTCTAAAACAAAAGATTGCAATACTGTTTTCAGAAATAATAGTTCCTTTTCACTGCACATGTATCCACTTATTTGTAAGTGGTTTAAGACAGCTGTTCATTGATTTTTTTTAATCTTTGCACATATTCCATTTCCTACTCATAGTCTGGCTCAGAAAATATCTACTGGGCATAATACTTCAAAATAAATTTCTGGCTACATAGGTTTTTTTTTTTTTAAACTCTTGTCAGTGAACTTATGAGGATTTTGTTCATTTTCTAATTATTCTATAGATGCACTGTCATGACAGTTTTGTTTTTATATATAGGATTTGGTAGCTGGTAACATTTTTGTAATTCAGATAGAAATTGAGCAGGTCTGTGCTTTTTAAGAAATATGTTTGTTTAGATGTGTGGGTTCTTCCCATTTCTTTGTAGTAGTCACCCAGGAGATATTAGATAAACCAGAGTTAATAATGAAGGTGGACTTGAACCATCTAGGCTCAAAAAATTGTATGCCTGGACCATAGTCTCCCAGCTGTGGGCTTACATTTTATATATGTATCTTGCATGTTTTCATTTACTCTCGCTCTTTGTTCTGGTTTGACTGGTAGTCTTTCTTCTGGATACATCTATAGGGTAGAGTAGGATGCTGCACCAACTGTGCTCCCATGGTAGTGGTGGATTCCATTTGCTGAGTCTGAATGATCTTGCATCCTTGCTTTGTTGCCAGGTTTGCCAAAGAGCGCAGGCTGAGAATATGGAGAGACTATGTGGCTCCCACAGCTAATTTGGACCAAAAGGACAAGCAGTTTGTTGCCAAGGTGAGTCATTCTCAGCATCTTGATATGCATAGTGGACATTGCCACGCGAGTAATAATACAAGGATTTGAACAATTAGAAATGCTGAAGCTCTTGAAAATTTCAAGGCAAGCCAGTAGGAGTGTGTGTGTGTGTGTGTGTGTGTGTGTGTTTGTGCGTGTGTGTGTTTATTGTAGGGGGTTTAGAAACCATTAGACTATTTAAATTTCTTTGTAAATTAGCTAACTTCAAACTAGCTTGAAATATCTCTCATATTTTGGGACTTCTTTTTTATCTGCCTAGCAAATAGCATTGTCTTAAGATTTCCTATGTCCAAGTATAGATGGTCCCTGACTTATGCTGGGTCGACTTAAGATATTTTGACTTTACAGTGGTGTGAAAGCAATAGATACTCAGTAGGAACCACATTTGGAGTATCCATACAGCCATTCTGTTTATCACTTTTGGTCTAGTATTCAGTAAATTAATTAAATGAGATATTCAACACTTTATTATAAAACAGGCTTTGTGTTAGATTATTTTGCCCAATTGTAGACTTATGTAAGTGTTCCAAATGTGTTTAAGGTAGGTTAGGCCAAGCTATGATGTTTGGTAGGTTAGGTAAACTAACCTAAGCAAAAGTAGGCTACCTAACCTAAGGTAGGTTAGGCCAAGCTGTGATGTTTGGTACGTTGTATTAAGTGCCCTTCTTTCCTTCCTTCCTTTCTGCCTCCCTCCCTTCCTTCCTTTCTTCCTTCCTTCCTTCCTCCCTTCCTCCCTTCCTCCCTTCCTGCCTTCCTCCCTCCCTTCCTCCCTTCCTCCCTTCCTTCCTGGCTGAAGAGAGATAAATGCATTTTCAACTTACAGCATTTTCAGCTTATGTTGGGTTTATCAGGAGTTAACCCTGGTGCAAATCAAGGAGCACCTATAAATATATGACCTCAAGTTTCTCTTCTTTCTGTTTTGGAGCTCTTGGTTCCCCCCACCCCCGCCCCGCCGCCCCGAGAGTTCTCCATTGATATGTCTTGGGATAGACTGCTTTGAAGGGAACTAGAGCTATTATCCTTGGTGGTATCAGCAGTGCTATAAAAATGTTTTTTCTTAGTTGCATGGTTTTGTAACTTGAGTAGTAGACCTGCTCTCTGTGTCTTCCCAAAATGCTGTAATGTTTTCCAGCCTATTTTTACTTTTGCCAAGAGATGCTAGAAGTTTTGTTTTTATGGGCTAAAAGTGGTTAAGTGCCAAATTCTTGGACTGAGAGGTTCTGTCTCCCTGTCAACTAACCATGAGTTTAGGATGGAAAGCCACTAGGTGGCACTGTGAGCCTGAGAAAGCCTGTCTTTTAGCAACCTCTGAGGAACTGGCTAAATTTCTTCACTCTCTTTTTTATGATGCCCAAAGTAATAGGTCACAGAGTGGTCTAGTGGCCTCTTTCCCTCTTTTTGTAGGTGATGTCCAGGCAGCTGTGAGGTTAGCCATAATCATTCCTTTTGGTAGGCATGAGTGGGACTTGCACCTGTTGGGATATCCTGGCATCCTCCAGGTCTTGTTGCAGACCACAATGTCCCTTCTGTGTGAGGCGTGTACCTGTGTGGACACTTGGACATGGCTTGCTCTGCCTACTTGGAACTCACTCAGTTGTGCTTATGCTTCCCGTAGTTAGCATAGCTGTGTTAACATAGCTACAGAATGAAAGGATGATTTTTCACCCAAAAAGGGAGGCAGGCCTTCAATTTTTCGCCATCTTCACTTTGAGAGTCTGTGACATTAGTGATGTAGATGAGGCATGTGAGGATCTTAGTACCCTGTCGTGTTCCTACCAGCCTGTCCTCTATTAAAACTGAGTTTGTAGAAAAACCTAGAATATTTTGAAGAGTTTTGGGCCTTGGCTGGTTGGGGAGTTAACTAAAGCACTGCATAAGAACAAAATTCAAAGGATTTAGATTATTGAGCTTTGCATTTATCTTAAATATGACTTTATTGGTAATTAGAAAAGGGAGACCTACCTGTAGAAGAATTTTTTCCATTTTCAAAAATCTAGGATCCTAGGATCTGTTTTTTCTTTAAAAGAGAGCGAGGCTTTTATCATGACAATGAAGTTTTATTCATTACAGTGCCAAAGTAGAGGAGATTGCCTCTAGGAATCATCTGATGGAGAATTATGAGGAATAACCAATCTTCTGTAGAAATTGAAACATAAATTGAGACTATTTGGGTACACGTCCGCTTAGAGGGTAGAGAGAAATGGGAAAAGAGTTTTTAAAACTTGACTTTTAAAAATTCTTTAGCATTCGTTTTGCTTTTAAAACAGGAAAAAAACATAAAGAAGATAAGCATAAATACCCATAGTACATGAAACACTATGACTTGGCCTTGTTTTTTAATTTTTTTTTTTTTTTAACAAAGTTGATCATAGTGTCTGTCTCAAGGTTGGCAAACTATGGCCCATGGGCTGAATTTGGCTGGGCACTTGTTTTTGCATGATCTGTGGATTTTACACTGAAAAAAATGGATTTTGCGTTAATAAAAAATATATCGTGGCATGTGAAAATTATGTGAAATTAAATGTCAGTATCGTAAATAAATTGGAACATAGCTATATGTGTTCGCTTGTGTATTGTGTGTGTCTGTTCTTGTGCTATAATGGCAGAGGTGAGTAGTTGTGATAGAAACTGCGTGGCCTGCAAAGCCTAAAATATTTGTTATCTGGCTTTTTACTTAATAGTTTGATGATCTCTGATCTATACCAGTCCTACTCAAAATGCCTTGATAAAGTGACATAAGGAGCTTGGGCCAGAATGTAAATCAAGGCATTACTTCCTTCATCAAGCTTACTACAAAAAAAAAAAAAAAAAAGTCAGCAATGTTCTTAGTGATGTAGTTGATTAATGTTCTAGTACAAGTTCCTTATCTTACTGCAGACTGGCAGCCACTTTGAATAGCACTGATCTGTACTCTTTTGTATGTAATTTTTAAGTTTGCACATTTTTATTTTTAATACAGAAAATTTAAAAATTTTTTATAGGCTTACTAAAGAATGTACCAGTTCAATTTCACTCTTCCTTGAGGCAGTCACTTTCAACTCTTGGCTAATTCATCTCTGAATAAAACATTTACATGGCTATTTCTTAATTTTTCAGTTTAAGGGCAACTCCTTTCCTTCATACCATGGAAGAGGAGGGCTTAGTTTTTTCACATAAGCACACATACTCAAGTGGGCGCACAGTGCTCTTACCCAGTTCTTCCAATATGATTATGTCATAAGTTAGTTAATATTCAGTATTTATTTTAAGTGATAATCACCACTGTGCTATATAGCATATTATGGCTACTTCTAGTTTCCTGCAAAATTTTTTTGTTTTCCCTGGAGTTAATAATTTTTAAAATTTACATTTTTTTGCATACTTATTTTAATTCAGCCTCCAAACTCTGTCTAAATCTCCTCTCAAGAGGAGATTCATTCAGTCTGCTAACAGTATCTTGGAGCTTTGCAACCTGCATCAATCTGGACTGGTTTCTCTTTTTGCCTGTTTTAGAGCTGTCATCTTTGGATTTCTTCACCATTGTCCTGAGGGATTTCTTTGCCTTACTCTTGGATTGGAGCTAGGATTGCTGGATCTCACAGCTTCCTCTTTATAATTTGCAACTTTGTTTTAGTGGCATACATTCTCTAACTTCGTGGCAAAGAATGCTTGGGAGGTAAATTTTCTGAGACCTTTCATGTCCATTCTCTACATACACTTGATATTTTAGCTGGATATAGAATTTTATTTTAGAAGTCATTTTCCATTAGAATTGTATCTATCAGTATCACTCCACTGTCAGTAGTTATCAGAAACTTTTTTGATTTCTTATTTTTTTATGGATCTGAAACCATCCTGATTTCTTATCCTTATATATTTTTTTCTTTCTGAAAGGTTTTAGCAAATTCTTTTTGATCCTAATGTTCCAACATTTCATAGCGATGCACTTTGTTTATCTATATTTGAGCATATTATGCCTCAATGTTTAGTTGTTTTGTTCTGAGACTTTTTCTCCCAACTCTTTTGTTGGTTTCCATCTAGAATCTTTGTTCTCTTTTTTCTAGAACTCCTATTATTTGGTTGTTGGATTTTGTGGGCTCATCTTCCAATTTTTTTCTCCTATTTTCTATCTCATCTTCTGTTCTTTTTAGATTTCTTTATAGTTACCTTTCAGTAGTTTTATTGACATGATACTGTTTTATTTTTTAAGAACTTTTTTTGTTCTCTGCATGTTTCTCTTTTACTATTTTAAAAAATAAAGTTTTATACTGACTTCAGAGATAAAAATCATCTCTTAGCTTTCTGCGAAATTGATTTTTTTTTTTTTTTTAGTTTCATTTTTACTGTGCACTCACTATGTTCTTCAAGCCTCTCCTCTCCCCTTCTTGGGTTATTTTGGTCCCTTATTTTTCATATTAGAGGCTTTCCTCAGATATTTGCTGAGTCTTGGTTTTCTGTCTTATTTGAGAATAAGATATTAAAACACTGAGTTTAGAAGCAATGACCCTAGTGTGGGATTTAGGGTATACATATTTGCTTGTTTGTTTCTGAGACAGGGTCTTGCTCTGTCACCCAGGCTGGAGTGCAGTGGTGCCATCACAGCTCACTGCAGCTTCAAGCTCATGGGCTTAAGCGATCCTCGTGCCTCAGCCTCCCGAATAGCTGGGACTACAGGTGCACGCTAACACACCTGGCTAATTTTTAAATTTTTTGTAGAGATGAGGTCTCCCTATGTTGCCCAGGCTGGTCTTGAACTCCTGGGCTCAAGTGATCCTCCCACCTTGGCCTCCCAAAGTTGCAGGGATTACAGGTGTGACCCACCATGCCTGGCCAGGGTATACATCTTGAAATCCATCTGCTTCTTACAAAGATTTGAAACCATCCATCGTTTTTGGTCCCATTTTCATTCCCAATTGAGATGCTTGATTTGACAGTTTCTGAGTCTTGGCAGATTAGGGAGAGTGGGACTGCGGTATAAATCAGATTGCCTATTGTGTTTTCTCGCCACTGTCTCAGGATTTAGCTTTTGTGAGTCAGTGGAGTAAGTTACTACTCATCCATCTGCTTTCCAGCTTCCAGAGTTTTGTTGCAGTGTTCTCTCTCATTATCTTCTTCCTTTTGGGCTTATGTATAGATACGTTTTACAGATCCCTTTTATCTAGAGGTGTTTAGAGAGGGACCCAAAATAAAGAGCTTACTTGTTTAATTGATGTGTAATATTTCATTGTAGGCTGCAACATAATATTTTTGACCAGTCTCTAATAGGTTTATATTCATGTAGTTGAGAATTTTTTTCATTATTTAGAAAGTGGAATAAATCTCCAAGTAATTGGCAGTTATTTCCTTAGAAATGATTTGGCTCACATTTGCCAAACATGTATTTAGAAATGTTAACCAGTATATACCACTAAGTGTGTTCATTTTCTAATATGTTGTAAAACAGGGATTGGACAGCTTTTTCTTAAAGGCCCACATTGTAAATATTTTAGGCTTGGTGGCCATGTGGTCTCTGTTGCAACTACTGAACCCTGCCATGGTAGCAGGAGAACAGACATGGACAGTGTGTAAGTGAATGGTTGTGGCAATATTCCAGGAAAACTTTATAACAATATGAAGTGGGCTGGATGGCCCTTGGGCCATAGTTTGCCAGCCTTTCTTGTAGAACACTGGATAGCAACTTTAAGTTAAAAATGAAAAAAATACATGCATTACTTTTCATAACCTGGAACTCAACAGCAGTTCTGTATCATTTTACCTGATTTAAAATATCTGTTAGTGGCAAACAGCTTTTTTCAGGGAATCCTAAAAAAGTTCTAAGGTACCTGGGACCTTCACATAGTCTGAAAGTCCTGCAAGTCTTCCCTGAGTGATTCTGCTTTCAAGATCATGTGATTGTGAAGCCTTAACAAATAGTGATTCTCTCTTCAACAATCACCCTGTTTTTTAGGAATTAATTGTACAGGGCCCCGCTAAAAGCCTCAAAAGCCTGCAAAGGGTAACCTATGGCCTCTAACTGGATGCCTCTGGGGCTCTACAGTTGATTTCTGGAACTGAGGCAAAGCTGTAGGTCAGAGTGCCAAGAGGCTTAAGCCTGAGAAATGTGAAACTTGACAAAGTATTCTCTTATACATGTGGCCTATTGAGAGACTGGTTCCCTTTGTCTGCTTAAGCAGTTTTACTTCTTGAGGAATGAAATGCAAAGGAAGGGCTCTCCTTGTCTTTCCAGGTTAGCAGAGAAGCATGTTCACTTCACAGCGATTAGCTGAGCTTGCCCGAGACTTTTGTGCCTGTCGTGGCCTGCCAGTTCCCTCCCTGCCTTCCCTGTGGCGTTTTAGCTGATCTGTGCTGTTTGTAGCCATATGGTCCCCTGAGCACGTGGCTTGGCTTCCCTGTTCCTGCTGCTGGATCCTTGGGCATTGCAGATTTCACAGACCTGAATAACATTGTTGTGGGGGGTGGGGGAGGGATGGAGTGGAATCATGTCCTCAAGAGGTGTCTCCTTACCACTCTGCCTGGTTAGAGGCTTCTTGCTTGGTCCTCTGTACCTATATATAGATTAAGCAGAGCCCTGAACTAGGTGCTTTGAAAAGATGTAAAATAACTAGAAGTGGTTCCTGCCTTCAAGGAGCTTACCTGCTAGGGCTTTGTCTGGGAGCAGTAAGTGGTTAACTGGCATTGGTGGCCAAGTCCAGTTTTGGAGATCAGGATATAAACTGTCCATGGGTACAGTAGATTTTAAAATGTATTTGGTTTTATTTACCCTGATAGTTTTTTGCTGTGCTTCCAGTCATAGCTCTAGATGGAGTTCATTATCATGTCTCTGAGAATTTTTTCCTCAAATTGTTTATAATGACAAAATTCATAACATAATATGTAGTATCTTAATGATTTTTAAGTGTACAGTTCAGTGGTATTTATATTCATATTGCTATGTAGCTATCACCACCACATATCTCTACAACTCTTCATTTTATAAAACTGAAACTATACTCATTAAGCAATAACTCTACATCCCTCTGTTTCCCCTCTTCCAGGCCCTGGCAACCACAATTCTACTTTTTGCTTCTGTGATTTTGACTACTCTAAGTAATTCATATAAGTGAAATCAGACAGTCTGTGTCTTTGTGACTGTCTTATTTCATTTAGCATAGTGTCCTCAGGGTTCATCCATGTTGTTGGATGAGTCAGAATTTTCTTCCTTTTTAAAGGTAAATAATATTCCATTGTATGTGTATACATTTTGCTTACAACCTGTTCATGTGTCCATGGGGACACACTTGGGTTGCTTCTACATTTTAACTGTTATGAACAATGCTGCTATCAACATGGTTATACAAATATCTCTTTGAGACCCTGTTTTCAATTATTTTGAGTTTGTACCCAAAAATGGAATTGCTGGATTATATGGTAATTGTATTTTTAAGTTGTTGAGGGAATTACTATATTGTACCATTTTACATCGGTGCACGAGGGTTCTACTTTCTGTACATCCTCACCAACATTTGTTATTTTCTGGGTTTTTTTTGGTTTTGTTTTTTTTTTTTATAGTGGCCGCCCTAATGGGTGTGAGGTGATGTCTCATTGTGGTTTTCATTTGTATTTCCCTAATGATTAGTAATGTTGAGCATCTTTTCCTGTGCATTTGCATATCTTCTTTGGAGAAATGTCTATTCAAGTCCTTTGCGCATTTGAAAAAGAAATTTCAACTTTTCTTTTAGATTCGGGGGTACATATGCAGGTTTGTTACATGGGTATATTGTTTGGAGTAGGAATGATCTAGTCACCCAGGTCATGAGCATAGTACCCAATAGGAAGTTTTTCAGCCCTGGCCCCCTCCCTTACTCTCCCCCAGCTCTAGGAGTCCCCAGTGTCTATTGTTCCTGTCTTTAGTCCATGTGTACCCAGTGCTTAGCTCCCACTTGTAAGCCTCTTTGCCTGTTTTTTAATTGAGGTTTTTGTTTTTTTGTTGTTGAGTTTTAGGAGTTCTCTATATATTCTGGATATTAATCCTTTGTTGGGTATATGATTGGCAAATATTTTCTCCTATTTTGTCAGTTGCCTTTTACTTTGTTACACAAAATTTTCATGAAATCTAATTTGTATTTGTACTATTGTTGCCTGTTCCTTTGGTATCATATTTGAGAAATCATTGCCAAATCCAATGTTGCAAAGTTTCTGCCCTGTGTTTTCTGCTAAGAGTTTTGTAGTTTTATAGGTCTTATATTTAAGTAATGAATCCATTTTGAGTTTGTTTTTAGTTTTGGTGTTACATAAGGGTTCAACTTTGTTTTTTTGCATGAGGATATCTAGTTTTCTTAGGACCATTTGTTGAAGACTGTCATTTCCTCATTGAATGGTCTTTGCACCCATCTCAAAAATCATTTGACTGTATATGCAAGGGTTTATTTCTGGACTTCATTCTGTTTCATTGGTTTGTATGTCTGATTTTATGCCAGTACCATGTGGTATTGATTACTGTAGCTTTGTAGTAAGCTTTGAAATCAGGAAGTGTGAGTTTTCCTGCTTTGTCCTTTTTCTGGATTGTTTTGGCTATTCAGGGTCTCTTGAGATTCCATATGAATTTTAGGGTGAGCTGTTCTGTTTCCATAAAAATCATAATTGGGATTTTGATAAGGGTTGCGTTACATCTGTAAATCGCTTTTGGGTAGTATTGACATCTTGACAGTATTGTCTTCCAGTCCATGATCATGGGACGTGTTTCCATTTATTTATGTCTCTAATTTCTTTCAACAGTGTTTTGTAGTTTTCTTTGTACAAGTTTTTCACTTCCTTGGTTGAGTTAATTCCTAAGTATTTTGTTCTTTTTTGATGATACTGGAAAAGGAACTATTTTCTTAGGTTTTTTTTTTTTTTTGGATTGTTTATTATTTATAGAAATGCAGCTGATTCTGTGTGTTGGCTTTATATCCTGCTACTTCATGAATTCATTTATTCTAACAGTTTTTGTGGAATTATTAGAGTTTTTTACCTATACGTCATCTGGGAACAGTGATAATTTTATTTCTTTCCTTCCAATTTAGATGCGTTTTGTTTCTTTTTCTTGCTGAACTTCTTTGGCTAAGACTGTCAGTACTATGTTAAATGGAAGTGGCTCTCTGGCATGGTTTTTAAGCAAGGATGCAGCTGAATATTTTTTGCATTATCTGGATTTCTCCAGTATATTCCTATGTGATAATATGGAGAGAATCAAAAAATACCTGCCACTTCCTTGCCTTTTGCCATTTGACTTTCAGTTGGAAAGGAAGTTCTGGAGATTGTCTCACTAGAAAGGTGGGCTCTGCTGAACCAAAAAGGGATCAAGACTTGGTTTGCAGCTTATACTAGTAAACCAGTGTGCTGATAAGAAAAAGAAAGTGATTCAGTTAGAAGAGATTGAAAGAATATTAACCTGGCTTTAAAAATTAAATGATTAGAGACTTCATTTTTTAGGTCACTCTTTAGATTTACAGAAAAATTAAGCAGGTAGCACAGAGTTCTTATATTACTCATCCACCCTCAGCCCAGTTTCCTCTGTCATTAATATTTTACGGGAGTACTGTATTTTTGTTATAGTTAGTATATCAATATAGATACATTTTTATTAACTAAAGTTTATATTTTATTCAGGTATTCATTTATTTATACTTTATTTCTGTTCCAGGATACCACATTGCATTTAGTTGTCATATCTCCTTAGGTTCCTTTTGGATATGCCAGTGTCTCAGACTTTTTTTTGTTTTGGATGACTTTGACAATCTTGAAGTACTGGTCAGGTAGTGTGTAGGACGTCCCTCTGTTGAAAGTTGTCTGATGCCTGATTTCCATGTAAGTACATCTTAAGAGTATCTGGTTTGGTTGTGCTTAGGTGCCTGAAAGTGCCTGCATCAGGATATTGTTGTGGTTTGTTTTTGTTGAGGACAAGGGTGGCAGCTGTACTCTTCTAGGGGACTGGGGAGAAGAGACATAGCATACAACCTTAGGGAGTGGGAAAAACAGCCAGATGTCATGATTTCAGAGAGGAGAATGGGTATCTGTGTGTCATTCTCAGTGACTTCATCAAACCACAGTCTCTGGTCATGCTTGTAGAAGGCCCTTTTGGGCTGAGAATCCTTTTGTTTCTATCTGGTACTGGAAATTTTGGCAGCATTGGGGCTATTGGTGGTTATGTCCACAGCTCAGGAAGCTGTTGAACAAAAAGGAGGCTTTTTTGTTTGTTTTCTGTGTGCTTCAGGGTTTTCAGAATCTGAATAACAGCAGCCCGTTGCACCCAGTGAGCGCTGTGGATGGGCTGTACAGATGAGAGAGTGTGACAGAGGCTGAAGATAGGCATGGATGTTCCCCTAACGGAACTCTAGTTTTCTTGACTCATGGCAGCCCTTAGCCTACACCTTGTTATCATTAAACCATTTTTTCCTTTTATGATTGGGCTTCAAGAAATGGGGAGGGAATTGGATTTAGTGCATGTATTTGAGTCCAGCTAATGACTTTTTCCATGTAGACTTTTGCTCCTATGCCTTAGGTCATCTCTTGGTGTGTGGGGTGTGAGCGTGCATGGGGTTGGCTTGATTAGAGATCTGTAGCTAGCAGAGAAAGTGGGCAGTGTGGGCATACTTCAGTTATCCTGATGAAAAGCACCAGAAGAAATATCACTGTTAAAATGTGGTCCATAATGGTGCTGATGAGCTGGCTTCAGACAGTAATCCACTCTGCATCTCACTTACTGCACAGTACGTGGCTATAACCAGTATTTTATTGCCGATTCCATGTCTCTGCTCAGGAGCTGCTTGTTCTCTGGACAGTAATGACACAATTTACAGAGGAATAAAAAACTATAAACCCCACTTATACACACACGCGGACACGCACGCATGCACTCACCCTTCCTTTCTTCACCAGCAAGCTAAACCTTGCTTAGCTGGCAGTGGCAGAGTGCACAGTTCCTGAAGAGGAGGTTTCTAATCAGGGAGATGCTGAGCAGCAGAGAGAGTCTGCTGCTGGGGCCTAAAATTTACAGCTCTAAGAATTCATTGCTGCCGTTGCTGCTAACATATTACAAGGGGTGCCTAATTCCAGTAACTTGTTACAGGACATCCTTAGATCTTCATGTTCTGTAATCAGCAGGTAAAGGTGTGAGCACTATGATACTTTCTTTGGTTTTATTACTCTCTAAGCATGACTAGGGAGCAGAAAACGTCTAGATATTTCTCGTGTCTTGATTATAGGAATTTCCTTATGTTTTTGGGAATTCACAATAAGAATTTGTTTTGGTTTGAGAGAAGGTGTAGATCTGTCCAGTATTAAGATTTGGGAAATCCTGTGATGTATGTGCCTTTGATACATCATCTGACAGTTACCCTCTATCCTTTGGGTATCTGTTTGGAGGAGGAGTGGTATTGATTTGCTATAGTAGCTATTTTGCTTAGTATGGCTTATTGGAATTTTTTTTCTTTTCTTTAGCTTGAAATTAGGATACCACAATAGCAGATGTCATGGAAACTGCCCCCCTGAAATATTCTGTCATCCATTTTATAATATCTTTCCCTTCATCCAAATGTGGGATTTTGAAGGACCAGGAAATCATTAGCTGGGGTCTTTCTTTTTGGTCAATTGTCCAACCCACTACTGGAATTCCATTACTGTGTACATTTTTACTTGGCATTAGTGTGTTTAGATGGTAATGGGAATAAGATGTACTCTATTTTTTCTTTCAGTGACTGAATCTGTATTTTTGGTTATACTGTCTAGACAGTTTTTAAGTTCTAAACTCATGAATGTGTTTTTGTGATTGGGCTGGCATTAAGGGGCTGTTTGGGTTGGGGTAGCTAGCCCTGACCTTGGTCCTGGTGTGATCACTCATCCTGCCTTTGATTACCATTAATCTTCATGTTTTTCTGGCAAGATGAATTTTGGGTTCTGGCTCTCTGGGTTTTAGTGTTTAGCCTATGATTCTCAGATCTGTCAAAAAGGTTATAGGAGAATGGTTATGGTTATTTGAACTTGTCGTTTTGCTGTTTTCAGGGTTGTAAGTTAATTTTAAGTAGAGTATAAAATTAAAAATTTCTCTTTCTGATCTACTCAGTTCTTTCTTAGAACTTTCATTACTTTTCTGATTGCTGGGCTGTTCTTCTCTACACTGCTTTCGTTGCTTACAGTGGTAAAACCCAGGGATATCTTCCCATCCACCAGCCATAGTAAACCGTCTATGGACTTACAGATTGATTCCAGCTGTCATCTTTGTTTTTTCATTCATTCTGTTTGACGGCACTTAACTCCTGCTGTTTTCTGTTATATATAATTTCTCACTTGTTTATGTTTTATATCCTTCTTCAGATTGTTTCTTAAGGCATTCCTTACTCTTTGGTGTGTGGTTGGTTGGTTCTTTGTGTTTCCGGTGTGTGGCTGGTTGGTTCTTTGGAAAAGGTAGAGAATTGCTGTTTTTGGAGGAAGCTGCAAGTAAATGAATACATTCTGTGCTAGAAGATCTAAGGCCTTTCAAGAAATAGTTAGAGAGGCCTCCTTTAAGATACTTATCAGTGTTACATCCATGATGGCAAAAAAGAGTCTAGCTCCTTTTGTTTCACGCATGAAAGAGGAGGGAAATTTTGCCAGTCTGCCCTTGCTGTGTGGCAGCTGACCCTGTAAGTTTGTTCAGTCTGGTAGCTCTTAAAGAGGCCCGATTGAAGCCTAGAAGAGTTCGATTTTGATTCTGCAGATGAAGTAGATGGTGATAGTGTTTTGTAGTCTGCGGCTACCTTGTAATAAAGTGTTGCTTCAAAGAAAAAAAAAGGCATTGAATATAATTGGGCAAATTGTAGACTGCTGGCTGTATTATGCGTTCTAGTTACAACACTGATGTGGTAAGATCCCAGTTTGAATGGAGTTTTATTCTGCACACATCGTAGAATGTTCTAATAACCTTCACAGAGGAGTATTTATGCTTTTGTCCTTTGACTACATACCCTTGTAATTTATCCCAGACTAGTTCTTTTTCTTCTGAGTGTGGGGTTCTGTGTCACTGATCTTGGGTTCCAAAACAAAGATGTCCGTAGTAGTAGTGCTCTGAAAAGGTGGCTTTCAGAGTATCTGAGGTAATATCTCAGTAATTTCATGTTTCTGCCTGTGAGATTAACAGCTGAGCATCTCCTTTCCCATGCTGAGATGACAATTCTTTTTGCCCTTCACTTGCCTTTGATTTTTCTGCTCTCTATTGGGGCATCCTATTTTGGTTCTTTCTCATCTAGTGCTGGTATCTTCTTCAAATCCAACCCTTGCCTCTTTTTCTAGATTCACATTGAGATTTTGATTTTAGTTTAGAAGCTGTTTCAAGGAAAATCTTCAATTACATGTAGAGACAGGATTTCCAGTTCTTAAGCTTTGTAGTGAACCACAAATCTTTGTCAGGGCAAAAATAAAAAAAGATTGACCATCTTTATGAATGATACAGATTTTGTCTCATTGAGAAATCATAATAAGGTCTCTGGGAACTGATAATTATAGCATAGTTTTCTCTGACATTGTTGCACCATGAAGGATGATACTGTTTTTCCCACAAATGGCTATTGATCTCACTTTCTACCTTTGAGGGTGGTGGGCCTTGCTCTTGGACATGTGATGGGGGCCATAGAAGCAGGTTTAAGCATGTTCCTTTTTGCTCACAGGTGATGCAGGTTCTGAATGCTGATGCCATTGTTGTGAAGCTGAACTCAGGCGATTACAAGACGATTCACCTGTCCAGCATCCGACCACCGAGGCTGGAGGGGGAGAACACCCAGGTGAGAATAGGGAAGCAGCCGCGCCTCTTTGCATAAACCAAAAGGAAGAAGTTGGAGAATTGATTAATATATGACATATATAATACATATATGTGGGAATGCAAAGGGACAAGTATTTTAAATCTCCACAGTATTATTTTCTAATATTTATAGCCTGACTACTATTGGGCAGGTCTCAGTGTCTTGTGGCCCACACCCACTGCTCTGCCGAATTTCACGTGGGCACTGTTGGCACTTCTCCCCAGGGGGCTTGAGTGCAGTGAGGGTTGGGATATGTGAGATGGTGGATGAGTTTAATTAACAAGATCTTATTTTTCTGTGAATAAGGAGAGGAGAAGGTCTGTATCTCGTGTACATTGTAATAGGACCCGTTTCTGCTGGTCATTTTGATTTGATAGTTCTTTATGTTTTTGCTCTAGGAAGAAATGAATCTTGGTATATATATTCACTGGGGTCACCTACTTATTTTCTGCAGGTAGTAACTATAATTAGTAGTTAAACTGTTTGCTATTTTTTGGATCTTTTGTCAGATAGGTTGGTGTATGACTCAGGTATATCATTTTTGAGAAATGCTTTGTATGAAAACTCTAACAAGAGCTGGTATTACATGTGCAGATAGACTGATTTTTTTTTGTAGTCATGACAGTTATGTAGCCATAAGAGTTATGAGAATTGGGAATAGGGATTAAGGTTGAAAGTTTTTGGGGATTTGGTTATGTCATATTTTTACAGACGTCTTTCCCGCTTCTGTTTTTGTCCTCTGATAACTAAACTGTGTGATTATGTTAACTAGTTATAGAACTAGTTCCTCAGTGAGAGCCAGCGCCAAAGGCAAACATTTGGACAGTTTTCAGTAATTAACTATTGTGGATTGAAGTTACTGCTGTGTGTACTATCTACTGCCTGCTTTTTTTTTTTTTTTTTTTTTTAAGAAACAGGGTCTTGTTATGTTGCCCACACTGGAGTGCAGTGGCTATTCACAGGTGTGATCATTGCGCCCTGCAACTTCAAACTCCTGGGCTCAAACAGTCCTTCTGTCTCAGCCTCCTGAGTAGCTAGGACTATAGGTGTGAGCCACTGCACCCAACTTATCTACCTTTTTTTAATTTATGCCTTTATACAAAAAGGATGGGATAAAAAAAAATCCCTTTTGTATAAAGGGATAACTAAAAAAAGGTAGATAAGTTGGGTGCAGTGGTTCTAAAGGTGTGAAATTTGCTATTCTGATGTTTTGCACATATACATATCTTGGTGCATTCACAAGTTGAAATTCAGCATTGTTTTCATTTGTGTGAGAGTTTATAGACAGCCCGTAAGAGTAAAATAAAAATATGATTGTCTTTTGAATCAGATCATACATAAAAACCACGTACAGGATGGGTGATTTGAATGTCTGGCCAATCAGTTCTTTCTCTTTTTTTCCCTTAGAGGAGGCAGTTTAATGCAGCAAACAGTATTATGGTAAGGTTGAGAATTTAAATGTATGAAAGCCTAGAAATGCCAAAATAAGGTTCTCTCAGTAACTGTAGCTCTGCCTCATTGCACAGAGTAAATACACATCTCCAATTTTATCAGTATTGGGAGTAGTCCACAATTCTGCATCTGTGCCGTACAGTTGGAATTAAGGTTCCCACAGCAACCACAACTTTGAAATTCTTGAACGTTAATTTTTGTGCCTGTATCATCAGCCAGTGCATTATGTTAATGTAGACTATATAGCTGAATTTTAAGCAGTTTTTAGGGGGATGGGGGTGTTATAGCTTAGGTAGGATGATAGCAGGTTTTCTGAAGTAAGCACTAACCTACTACTGAGTATTTTTAGTTTTCCCAGTATCCTTTGGAACTCATCAGTGGGTAAACGATGCATTTCCCTTAGCCTACTGGCTGACAGGAAATTGTTGGAATTGGAGTATTTCCTAGTTTAGGCAGAATCCTGATTATAGAATTTCTTGTCTCTTACAAGGCGTGTTACCTCTTTTTTTTCTTCTTTTTTCTTTATTCTTTCTTTTTCTTCCTGTTCACTCCTGAGATCTTACTCCATTTTAAGACAGTTCTAAGTAAGGCTTAGCTGCAATAATCTACAACATATGGCTTGTGAGGAAGATGGAGGAATGATTTCCATTATTTGTCTGTTAAAGTCCTTTGGAAGAGTTTACTGAAGGGCCACGTAAGAAATAAGTTAATATAATGAACCTTGAATATAGTGGTAGAAGGTACGCTGAAGAGTAGCCGGTTTTGGTGGGTGGTCTGGGTGATCTTCCCAGGTCAGCTGCTGTACCTTGTGAGTGTCAAGGATGAGAAGTGAGTCAACAGGAGGAATGGCTCTCTAGGCCAGCGCTGTCCAACAGATATATAAATGTGAGCCACACATGTGAGCTCTATTTGTTATTTTAAATTATCATATAACTACGTTAAAAAACTAAAAAGAAACATTAATTGTAATTTTAAAATTTGACTTATATCCAAATTATTATATCATTTCAACATTTAATGAATATGAAAAATAAATGAGACGTTCTTCCCCTTTTTAAAACTGGATATTTGAAACGTGGTATGTATTGTACATTGGCACTACATTTTAATTCATCATAGCATATTTCAAGGACTCAATAGGCACATGAGGCTAGTGGCTACCATTATGGATAGCACAGCTTTAGAAATTTGCATGAACAGGTAGTCATTGTTGATACTTATTTACAGATACTTATTTTGTGCCAGATACTGTGTTGGGGGTGTAGCAGGGAATAAACAGATGTCCCTTCTCTGCCTCATGGAACTTTAGAGTCTAGTAGGGGAAATACACAAGTAATTTCATTTACGTTAAGTGCTATGAAAGAAAAGCTTAGAGTTTAGGAGAGTGCATAGTTTGGGAAGGCTACTTTGAGGAAGTGACATTTAAGGCCTGAAGAGATATTAGGAATTAGCTAGATAAAAAGTGGGAGAAGACAGTTTCTGAGCTGGAGAGCAGCAATGACAAGAATGAGTTTTGGGGACTAGAGAATGGATGGCTCCTGTGGACGGTGCATGAGTGGTATGACACCTGTGTGGTATGAAACCACAGGCAAGGCCAGATCAAACATGTCCTGTGAACATCTTAGGATACTCAGGAAGGGAGAGAGAAAATGGGGCATATGATGAACTGCAAGTGATTTTGTATGACTGGAATAGAGGATAAATTTCAGGGGAGTGTTAAGAAATGGGCCTGGGAGTTAGACAGGGGCCACTTGTTTAAGGCTTATATGCCATGCATTTTAGGTTTTGTCTTGAAGAATTTTGAATTGGTGAGTGGCATGTTTGGATTAAAATACTCTTGTTTTGGTTGTTTGAATTTACAAGATATGAAGCAGTTTGCATATAGAGAGAATATTATGCCTGGTAAAAACTTACTTTAGCAAGGAACTCTGGATTTTCTTTTGGTAAGTTTCAGTTGACCAAAGACCTGGAAAATGGCATGATGAAGAGTTAACGTCTTAGGAGACGTTAACTCTTTCAGGCTGATGAGTGAGAACTGTGGATGCTGCTCCAGCAGTCTTTCTTTATACTTGCCTTTCGACTTAAAGAAATCCCCCCACGCCAACCCCTGCCCCTTTCCTTGGCCTGAGATTACTAAAAGAAAAAAGAAAAAGAAGAAGAAAAAGGAATTCCCCAGAGCTCTTATAAAGAATACAAGATCCTGCTGTATGCTTATGTTAAAGTTACCAGAGATTTACAATATGGGTGTGGTAAGAAACATCACCTGGGCATCCTAGTGTGACTGTAACTGTATGTGTTTAAAGACTGAGCAACAGGCATCCTCTCGGAGTCTTAGGTTTCTGGTTTCATTTACTACGTACCAGCTGTTAACAGTCACAAGTGGAGCCCAGTTGAGTATTCATGGCATAGATGTTGGGGCCAGGACCTCTGTTAGCTCATATGGCATCTTTGTGCAAATTTAGAGAAGGGTACTGCTTCTTCCTGTCAGCATCATGCCAGGGGCCATGGCTTGGCAAGCAGAATGGAAGCTAAATTTTAGCTCCTGTTCTCCCTTTGTCCGCTTTGCCAGGTACCCTTCCTTCTGCAAGGCACAGCATGCGTAAAAATATGGGCCTGCCCTAGTTAGAACAGGCTGGTAGAATCTCCAAGGAAAACATCAAGGGCATTTTTTGGGAATTGAGGAGTGGTTTTGTAGTTGCGGAAACATGGAGTGCTTGAGGAATGTTAAGAGATGAAGGTCTGTGATGGATGGACGGTGGAGGGCCTTGAAAGAAACACTAAGGACATTTCCTTCTCTCTAATTACAGGACTCTGCCTGGGGGTCAATGGCTTTGGCATGGAAAGGATAACCTGATAACTTACGGTACCAGAGCCTTTTCCAAACCAAAGAACAAAGCAGGAGAGGGTGCAGAATAAGGAACTAGATGAGTAGGAGAAGAGGGAAAGTCTGTGGCATGGGCTTCCTCAAGGACAGGCAGATGGGGCAGACATTCCTGTTCTAGGGCGGGCCTCCACTGCTAGCTCCCAGATGAGGACTCAATGGGACTTTCCCTTCAAGGAAGCATGGGGGAGGTTCTTTTAATATTTTCTTCCTCCGAGACAACTCTACATTTGGAGGGTAGTAGGGCAAATTGTTTTTTTCTGTTTTGTACACAGAGACAAGTTCATTTCTCTTAAATTATACTGGAAGATGAGCTTTTTGCCTATGGCTAACCATATTTCTGCTCCCTTAATTTGGTTACTTTCTAATTGGAGCCAGAGGAAGTACTTGGACAAACACTGTGATCAAAGGAACTGTTTTCATCCTAGGCTTTCCAATATTACCCGGAAATTCATGGGTAGCCACTTCTGGATTTTGGTTGGAGCTTGGTTTGTTCCTAGATAGTGTTATGCGAGAGTTAAAAGGAGGGATGTGCAATATTTCCCTCTCTAGGATTCTAGCTGGATTTGTCTGATGTTGACGGTGTTTCTGTGGCACCCTGCTTCTGGATTAATCCAGTGTCAACCCTTAGGAGACGTTAACTCTTTCAGGCTGAGAGCCAGTTAAGAAAGCTGACGTGTGATGCTCTTGTGAACCTGGCCATGTATCAGGGTTTCTCTAAAGGTATAGTTTGTTTTATCCAGTTGTTTGCTATAAAGGAATGTGCTAAATCTTGGAGAAAGGCTGTGGGTTTTCTGAGCTGCTGCCTTAAAGGAGATAACACATTTTGCGATCTCAGGACTTCCTAGAGAGTGCTTGGCTTTGATCTGAAACTGGAAAGCCTAGTGCTCTATTGCCCAGGGCTGCTGTGGGCTTTGTGTTACACTTGGAGTGTTAATGACAAAGGAAACAGCCCCCAGGCATCCGATGAAGGGGCTGACTTATTCTCCCTGAAGTCTGTTCTTGCGGTGCTATTGTAGTTGACTAAGGGATACAGAGCTGAAATTTACCTTGAAAACAGGTACATAATTTACCCAATCCCCAGGTGTATAAAATTTGCTTTAGGTTGCTGGGCCTTTTTCTCAGATTCCTTTTCTTAGCTGTCTGTCTCTCCCATTCCCTCTCTTTGTATCTGTTTCTCTGTCTCTGACAGCCCCCACTGCCAGCGCTCCCACTTAGTATTTTGGGAAGGAAGTGTGGAAACCCAAAGGTGGAGTCTTTCCCTCAGCTGGTAGTCACCCCCTGCTACCAGCCTCTATTCATTTCCATCACCCTGTCTTTTAGTGTCCTCCCTGTGAATTTATTTACCACATAAAGGTTTGTTCACACCAGGGCCTCCAAATATTCAGACCCGGGTGCTAAAGGATCAGTTTTGTTAAAGCTGCCATATGCTGAAGCCCCCAGTGTCCTTGTTGCCTTTGTTTGGGGAGTTCATCTCCCAGACCTGGCCCGCCTGGCTCTCCAGGGCAGGCAGGTGGGAGAGAGGAGCTGAGATAGGTGCATTATTAGTGATGCCTTGGGATTCTTAAGGGCTTTTTGTCAGAGGCAGGGTCATGTAAGGCACTGATAACTCCATTCATTGTAAGGGGCCCCGGGGTGCTTTGCCATTAAAAGCGATTTTCAACCTATTCCCTCCAGTTTAGATTTCTAAAGGCAAAATGACTGGTCCCTCTGGACCCTGAAGCCGACTTTGCCGACTCTGAGACACGTGCCAACAGAAAGCTGTGGGGTTAGAGACCCTAAGTGAAATTGGAGCAGGCCAGTAAACCCACTCACTGTGATCTCCTGCTTGTTACTGGGAGCATAAGGCAAATAGCAAATTAGAGAGGGACTCCAGCTTGGCATTAAGGACCTTGGAGAAAAGCAAAAGCTCTTTGAAATGGATATAGCATTTCACCAGTCTCCAATGGAGAGATTTTGGGACTGCAGCAATGTGATCAAAAGATGCGGAATATGTTAGAGGCTGGCGGAGGCATTCTGTACGAGTTTCAAATTTGTTTGATCTGGGCATTTTTGAGAAGAACACTTGAAATCTTCTTTGTTAGAAGACTGAAAAAAATTACTATTAGAAGACTGTGGGTGGGTCTTAGCTCATCTATTTAAGATTCCAGGATATATATGTCCTGATTTTTAAGATTAATATCTGGGTACCAACACTTAAAACATCCCTGTGACCTATTCCTCAGCAGTAGAGGTCATGGAATAGGGGTACAAGCCTGCCTCCTTCTGATGAGGTCAAGACATTTGGTATCTGGGTAGATAGCAGACTTTGCTGAAGTGCACATTTCACTGATCTCTCTAAGTGAATTTTAAACTGGAGGACAGCATGTGCCTGTCTTGTTGCCCTTTGATTTCCTTTCTTCTCCCCATTACAAATTATATTTTCTTTCATTTCCTTTAGTTATATATTCCCTTTCCCAGGATCTTGCTTATCTCCTTCACATAATTTTTTGGGATTTTAACAATCTCCTAGTCTTGGTGGTTTATCCCTGAACTGGGTGCATTTACTTCTATCAATCCATATCTCTCTCTTCCTTTAATCATCACTATCACACAGTTCTACATTTTCAATTTATCTAAATCTTTCTAGTGCTGGTGTGTTCACATTTCTTGTCTCTTCTCAGTCTCGTGAGCTGCAGTAATTCTGTGTTGCTTCCAGAGTTGTCAGCACCATCATATTCACTGCCCTGTGAACATTTACTGTACTTGCTGTGCTGAGGTAACCCTCTTCCTTGACCTAGTTCTTGAAGGCCCCTTTAGGCCAGAGACTTCCATACACACCATCTTTCCCTTCTCTGTAGCATCGTGCACTGTTTATTTGTGTACATCTCTACTTTCCATTGTGAAGTCTCACCTCTACCAAGGCCAGGAATGGCAGGGTCTTCCCAGCTTCATATCCCTTCTTTGAGAATCTTACAGAGTGCTGTGAATAAATAAACATTTAATAAATGTTTGAATCAGAATATCTGCTGAGGCATAGACCTAATTCCATATATTGCTTGTGAGTGGGCATCACTTTTACCACCTCCCAATCCATGGCTAACCCCCTTGACTGCTCTGACAGCCATCTTGACTTGAGCCAATGTGCTGGTATCTAACTATCTCCGGAGGGAGGTTTTACACTCCTGTTTTTTACTGCTTCCTAATTGGATTGCTTGTTTTGCTGGCTAGGTCACACATGGCTGTTTTCTGTAGGCACTTCTTCTTCTACACTCCCAGTTTTAATCTAGTTGCTGCCATTGGGTTGACTCGCCCTGCCTCTCTCTGTGTGGTGGTTTTCCTCATAATGTGTATTCCATTAGCACAGTGAAGATTGAGTTCAGTCCACCAGAGGGGTTAATTTCAGGATTTTAAGTGCTTTTGAAGATTGGTCCCCAATTGACTTTCTTTCAGCACCTCTACTCTGATTCAGGCTTTTCTGAATATCTTCCTTTCATAGTAGTTCAGGTATCTTGATTCATTGAAGTTTATAGTTGCAGTTTTTACTGAGGGGTATATATATATTTTACTGTTGTCGACCTTGTTGGTTGTCAGATTATTTCTTTGCTTGGAACTAATTTTAAAATCAATTAGAGATCTCTCCCTTCATCTTTCTCTTTTATTTATGAGATACTGATTGCAGAGCTACCTACACTGTGTTTAGATAAATTACTTTTTTTTTTTTTTTAACATAACATTTATATTCAAGGCAAGTTTAGTGCAGTCATCCAGTGCTTCGCATTTTTGCAGGCCGGGCTGTAGGTTTCATTCCTTGGTGGGCTAATTAGCTTTGTACTGGGAAAATTTTGTGCAATTCAGAAACCAAACATTTAAGTTCCTTGTGTACTTTAGGCACTGTAGGTCTGGGAAATTATTTTTATGAATAAGGTGTTTATAATTTTAGGATCCATATCTCTAATCCTGACAAGTATGTGTGTGTGTTGTGGTCGGTCACCAGGTAGACTTTAGACTGGATGATGGATTATGGATGAAGCAGCATCATTTCTGTCACTGTTCTAGAAAAAAGCTTTTCATAACCGAGACTGGAATGGGAAGCTGAAGGACACAAATGATTTCCCTACCAAATGACAGGCCAATTGCTTAGGCATATTTTTGATGTCACTTTTCATTTTAGCCTTCCTCTGAAAATCTACGGTCAATTTATGGGCTGTTCACATTGGACAGCTCTTTATTTATTTATTTATTTGAGACGAAGTCTCGCTCTTGTTGCCCAGGCTGTAGTGCAATGTGGCGATCTCGGGTCACCACAGCCTCTGCCTCTGCCTCTGCCTTCAAGCGATTCTCCTGTCTCAGCCTCCCGAGTAGCTGGGATTACAGGCATGTGCCACCACATCCAGCTAATTTTGTATTTTTAGTAGAGATGGTGTTTCTCCATGTTGGTTAGGCTGGTCTCAAACTCCGACCTCAGGTGATCCACCCGCCCCGGCCTCCCAAAGTGCTGGGATTACAGGTGTGAGCCACCGCGCCCAGCCTGACATTGGACAGCTCTTAGTCTCACCATCTACTCTGATATCCGTCTGTTTTTGGCAAATGCCTTTGCCTGGTTTAGTAGTGTATTGGTGGCCACCAAGGAGTATTGCTGTTTCACAGTAGGGTCTCTATTCAGTTTAGCTGTGAAGACATTCTGGAGACTTTGTGTTCCTTGCCTTTTCATTTCTCTGCTAGAAGCCACTTGATGTAATAGCCTTCATCCTTGTTTCACTTTATTGGGCAATTAGTGTGGATAAGCAGAAATATCCCCTTTATGTGTGTTCAGACATTGGTCTCAGAATCTGCTTACCTCTGCTGTCCTGCTGGTTCTGGATAGCCCACATGATGGACGCCTGTAGTTCTGCTGTAAAATACTTTTTCATTGTTTTCTGCATTTTTTTCTCCTTCTCTACTCAGTTTGATTTTTCTGGGTCATGTAGATTTGTCATTTCTTCAGATCTGTTGCTAACTAAATGTCTAGCACATAGTTGATACTCAGGTGTTAGATAGTGTCTCATTGCATCCTCATTGGGGGCCTTTACTCATTATTCATAATTTGGGGATATAGGGATGGGCAGAATATGCTGACACTTGGCTTTCTGATTCTACCACTCTGCCTTTCCTAGGACATGTTCCTCATCACTACTGGGAACGCTGGACTTTTTTCACATGCTGTTGTCTTTTGTAAGGTGGGCCACAATTAGGAGAAAGCCACATTCATATTCGTATGGAGCTGCCTTTAGCAGCATCTGCTTCTCCAGCTGGAGAGGCTTGTTTTAGAACGACTGGCATGCGGAAGCGGTAGGTGGAGGTCTGGGAGGAGCTGCGTAGCCAGGGCTCCCCTTCCAGCCTCCCATCTCCCTTAGGCTCTTTCTGGCCTGAGGCATGGTCGCCATGGGTGGGGGCACTGCCCGCCCGATTCTGGTTGGACCCCCTTTCCTCTACTTCATACAGCAGCTGCTGTGAGCGAGTGCACTGTGTTCTGCACAGGAGAATTGGCAGACAGTTCCATATGCTGGTTTTGGCCATTGGGACATCCAGGATTATTAGGCCAGTTTGTACTTTAAGAGGAGGGAGACTTGACATCGCTCAAAGCAGCTTATTTTATTTATTTCTATTTCTTATAAAGGGGAAAGAAGCTAGCCCAGCCCTTAGCTGTTCCTTTCAACGTAGCCGGCTCAACGTTTTCCTCAGGAAAACATGCAGGGTTCCTCGCAGCTGCTTGAGCCAGGCTCTGTCCTTCCTTCGCAGATTGCCCCGTGGCTGCCTGCCTCTTCACTCTCCTAAAGCTTTTTGGCTTTACCTTCCTTCCCTCACTCCTCCCAGTCTTCCCTCAGAGGACTGACTGGTTCTTTCAGCCTAGACACTCCTGTTTGCCTGCCAAGTTACCCTTCTTCCGGAGGTGCATAGCCTCAGCACTGTCAGAGTTCAGGAAAACAGAAGCTCCTCCAGTGAGAAGCCAGTTAATAACAGCTTTTGGACCCATTGTTGTTATTATTAGATATCCATAAAATCTAGCAGGTAGAGAACCGTCACTGGGGCTCTGCTGGAGAGATGTGTCTCAATCCTAAAAGATACAAATTAGTCCCAGAGTACCTGATACCGTAGACGGAACCTGACAAACTGGAAACTCAGTGTGATAAAATCCTACAGCCTTTCATCTCTCACCCCCATCACCCAGCAAGAAGTGCATTCTCAGGGCAGAAGCTAATGGTGTTGAATATCTCTCTCTTGTCTCTTTATCTAGGAAAACAGTGGAGTGTGCTCCGGTGGGAACACGCTGTCTCCTTGCCTTTGTGCCCACCCCAGAGATGGTGGATCTGGAGACTTCGGCCCTTTTGGCCAAGCACATTGTCTTCCTCGCCTGATGGTTCTCAAAAGTTTTGTTTGTTTCTTTGTTTGCTTTTGCGTTTTGACTTGCCAGTATTTCTGGAAGTATCTGAATGGTAAGAGTATAGGTATGTGCTCCTGCTACTTTAGTTGTCATCTGGATTTCTTTGAATTACCTTCCCCATGCCACACTGTGGTTCCTTCCATTTCTACCTGCTACCCTCCCTCTTGGAGTGCAGAGGGAATTTGTAAACTTGGGTTTGAATGATGAGGTCATTTCTGACCAACACAATTTGGTCGTTCTATTAGTTGTTCCTGCAGACCTTACAAAGGAGTATGTTGCTGTTCTTATATGTCCTTGTCTTGTGTTGTTCAAAAATCCTCTGTGCTATGCTTTGGATGCTGCATGAGCCTGCAAATGAATGCTTAGCATTGTTGAAGTTGACTGCTGCCCTTTAGCTGTCTGGCTTTGGGTTCAGCCAGAAAGAGTGGCATCTTTAACCTGAGTCACTTTTTAAAACATGGACAACAACGAAACTGTATTCTAGTTTTCTTGAGCAACCACATTTAAGCTGCTTATTAAATACAATTTTATATTCTAGAAAACTACATTTGTACAGTTTAAGCAAGACCAATATTCTTCTGCTCCTAGAAGAAGTTAAGTAAATTTATATCTTAATTGGTAAAATCTCTAAATCTGTAGTTTGTAGGTATTGATTTCAAGAAGACACCTCACTGATCACAGAAACGAGTGGATGCTGCATGCTCATGGTATGGCACAGTGTTCCTCATTCTGGCTTGTTTGTAATGTCAGGTTTCAACTTTGGTAGTGGTGGGAGGTTTCAAAACTCCAGTTGTTTAGAGACTGTAAGATTTACTTCCTTGATGCCTATGGAAGGAATCAGGCTTTAGACAGCTGTGGTTCAAGATACTTTTTTCAGCTTCTTTCTCATTCCCTTTTTCACATCCATCTTTAACTTTCTCTCTCTCTCTTCCCTCCCCCTAGCTTGGTCTTCATTATTACTGTCTTGGTGTTGGTCAGGATTAATGTAAGGGAGTGAGGAAAGAAGAGGTTAGTTTTATTTCCCCTTTTCTCCCTTTACCTTAAGTCCACATTGACTCTATTTTCTGCCTAATTGTAACCTACTGCCATGGATAATTGAGGGATGGAAAGTCCCTCACAGTATTTGAGGTTACTGATCTTAATGCAGTAGAGGACTGGGAAGATGTAAAATCTAAGGAAGCAGTTTTGACTCTCCCATCCCCATGCTTTGTATATCTTTCAGTGATCATGATGTTCCTAAAGTAATTTTTGAAGAGTTCTGAAGCTGAGGAGTAGGGACTCTTTGTTATTTCTGGCTGCAGTTTGACTTTGGTACATCTGTCTTTTACCTAGGTCCCCTTCCCTGCTAGGGAAATTATGTCCATATATATGGTTCTAAGGTATCCCCTGATGCAAAGTTTTACAAGGGCAAATTATTTGATTGTTAACTGTTAGATAGATTCACTGCAAATATGGATGCCCAACATTATTGCTTCTCATTTGCTACAAACGAGCTCCAAGCCTTCTGGGTTTGCACAGGACTGCTCTGAGGACAAAGATTAAGTGGATTTCTGTTGATGCCATATATTTTGATTGCACAGCAGAGTCACACTGTGTATTTGGGGCCTGCCACTGACTGCCACTGCCCTTCTTTTCATGGTTTCTCTCCCTCCCCTCCCTCTAAGCCCTAGCTGAGAGGCACAGGTGCATGCCCTGTTGACTCTCATGGTGAAATCTAGTTGAGCTTTTCCCCTAGAGTAGAGGCCAGATCAGTTTTTCTTAAGATGTAGTTCATAAGCTACTTGCGTTAAAATCTCTGATCGGAATGTTCATTTTTCACAGTTGCCAGGTATCTCTATTGCACTTCAGCTTGAGAACCACCGTTCTAGATTGTTGCTCTTAGCAATGGAAGAGTGCGGGCTTACTAAAGCTCTATCTCCAGGATTTTGGTCTCTGACAATGCAATTTTTCTTTTCTGAGCCAGACTTTAGTGCGGTAATATCTCTGCAATTTCCTGTGTGAGATTCCCCACTCCAGGTCTCAGAGCCAGATGCTAAGCAGACATGTCCCTCTTAGCTTAGAACATCTCCTGAGGATTCCAGTGAAAGGAGATATAAGAGTTCTGCCTGAAGAAATTTATCTGCTTCAGAGAACAGAGTTCTCTAGGGAATAGTAGAGTTTCTTAGGGTTTATAACATACTATTTGAGCTGATGTTTAGGTGGGGCCTGCTATTTACAGTTTCAGGTTGAATTTTACTTCATGATAAAAAGAGAAAAGGTTTATGAAGTGGTGCCTTGTTAGATCTGGGGTCACACCTCATGTGCAATTATATTAGCTGAACTCGGTAAGGCAGAGAAAAGGATGCAGGTTAAAGAACGTGCTTGCCTCCGGCGTGTGCAGGCAGCCCTCAAATGGTTGGAAGAAAATACAGGTGCTTTATGGTACATAGAGAGAACGTAGGAGCTTGATGGCGGTTCAGGATACAGCACAGCAAAATCCTCAAGCACCTTCTGAACTGTGACTGGCACCCTAACACAGTGTGCAGGTTTAGTGTTAGCGGACGATCTGTGTTAGGACTGATGGAGGAAATCTTGTCCTTGTACTGAGGCCTTACAGTAGTCTTCTGCCGAGTTCTTTTCAGGACTCAGCTCTGAGCATTACAGGATGAGAAATGCTGTCTGTTAGACTAATTATCTGATTTATGCTAAATAAATGCACAGATGTGATTTAAGTCAGTGTTGGGTTTATTAATTTATGATGCAATTTCCAGCTGCCAAACAGACCAGAATATTTTGATGGGCCGAGGGCGTTCTTTTTGTGGAGGAAGTTTGCTTATTATTTACAGAGTCTGAGTAAAGGAGGTTGCTGGATACTGAGGAAAACTGAGGTGACCCTGAGTATGTGCCTGGCCCAGGTAGAGCGTGAGGTGCTGGGCATGCACTATTTTGTTGACTCCTCTACCCCGTCCTTGGGAGAATAATGACAACTTGCTCAGGGTTCCTTCTCTGGTAAGTGGAGGAACCAGGATTCGAATTGCCTCCAAAAGTGCCACCTGGACCTGGAGGTTGGTTGGGTGGGTTGGTGGTCTTCTCCTTAGTATTGAGTGGACTTCTTCCTAAGCTCCTGTTTTTCAGGATTTCCACTATCTACCAGAAGCTGTAACTGGCTGTCTTTGTTACTGTAACACATGCTTTCTTATTTTAACATATTTTTACAAATGAAAATATTTCCTACAACCACTTTTGGAGGCACCATAATTTATATCAAGAGAGGCTCTAGGGCTGGGCATGGTGGCTCATGCCTGTAATCCTAGCACTTTGGGAGGCCGAGAGAGGAGGATTGCTTCAGGCTAGGAGTTCCAGGCCAGCCCTGGCAACATAGTGAGACCCCCATCTCTATAAAAAAGAAAAATATACCTTTAATTAAAAAAAAAGAGACTGTAACTTTTCTAAAGGGTGACCTGTTTTTTTTTGTTGTTGTTGTTGTTTTTTGGAGACAGAGTCTCACTCTCTTGCCCAGGCTGGAGTGCAGTGGCACGATCTTGACTCACTGCAACTTCCACCTCCCGGGTTCAAGTGATTCTTGTGCCTCAGCCTCCCAACTAGCTGGGATTACAGGCATGTGCCACTATGCCTGGCTAATTTTTGTATTTTTAGTAGAGATGGGGTTTCACTGTGTTGACCAGGCTGGTCTCAAACTCCTGACCTCAGGTGATCCCCCACCCGCCCCGGCCTCCCAAAATGCTGGGATTACAGGTGTGGGCCACCGTGCCCAGCCTGACCTGTATCTTTTAAATTGTCTTGTCTCCTTTCTGAAGTTTTCCTGGCAATGATCTCATGGTTTAAAAGAGTGAGGCCAACTCTTTGAAGAGACTGAATTCTCCCTTTTTAATAGAGTCTCAATACTAGTCATTTTTGTACAGTTTCTGAGCCCTGAGAGTACCTGCTTCTAAATAGTTCATTGTCAATTTAATTTTCATTCATTATTTTCACACATTAACCCCAATAGATAGATGGCTTGCGTTTCTGCTTTCATCTTCTCTACCCTAGAAATTTTCCTGATTATAAATGTGACATAATCACTTTATAAATTTGGGAAAATTTAAAGAAGAAAATACAAATTACTTAAATTTAACTGCCCAGAGGCAACATCACAACTGTTAATAATCGCAAGGGCCTTCTCACTAGCTTCTCTGTTCATGTTTTATAACTGAGAATTTCTTCTGGCCTTTAAATAATTTCCTGAAACATGATTTTTAATGGCTATGCAGTTGTTAATGTGGACGTGTCATAATTTAACCAGCTTTCACCTATTTTTGGATATATCAGTTATTTCTAATTTTTATGATTATATCTTTGTTCTTAAAATGAAAATTTGCCTTGAAGTACAAAGCATTAAACGGTCTGTTCAGATCAGAGGTAGCTCTTAGGTAAGTTGTGCTGTCGTACAATGTATGCGGTTTGTACCACAGATACATGTTCCCAGAGGGGCTGATATTTAGTCCTGCTGGCAGTACACTCTCTAATCACCTAATTCCTTATCTATTTGTGTTATTTAGAAGCAGGCTGTGATCCAGGCCCTTTGTGTTTTGTTGCCAGAATGCCCATCCCCCCAAACAGCTGAACTTGCTGCTTCTGAAATAAAGGGTAGAGTGGATAGGTACATCTTCTCCTGGGGACCACTGCTCTTTTCTGTTGCCCTGGCTGGGAACCAGTGAGATGTTTTATGGGAACACAAAGGCTCCCGTGGCAGCTTCATGCATGCAGCCTGCAGTATTTACTTGTTTTGGCCGATAAGCTGCTCTGTCGGGTACTTCTACAGTGCACTTGTGAGTATTTGCACAATTACATTACAGATTATTAAATTGCCCCCTATTGTGATAAAAACAGTCACCCCCAAGTAAGTGTATGTAAAGCAATTATATGTATTTAAAATATAAGAGCATAAGTGACCAGTAGATAATTAAAATCACTGTGTTGCTAAAGAAATATACCACACCCTGACCTTGAGGAGGATGATGCTGCCAGTTCAGGGTTGGCAGGAAATCAGAAAAATGAGGGTTCTCCCCAGCTGTTCTGTCTACTGTGCGTGAAGTCTGAGTACTGTCAACCTAGTCTTGTTTGTTCTCAAGAAGTGGTATGGTGGCAGGGCATGGTGGCTCATGCTTGTAATCCCAGCACTTTGGGAGGCCAAGGCAGGTGGATCACCTGAGGTCAGGAGTTTGAGACCAGCCTGGCCAACATGGCGAAACGCTGTCTCTACTGAAAATACGAAAATTAGCTGGGTGTGGTGGCGGGCACCTGTAATCCTAGCTACTTGGGAGGCTGAGACAGGAGAATCGCTTGAACCTGGGAGGCAGAGGTTGCAGGGAGCCGAGATCACAACATTGCACTCCAGCCTGGGCGATAAGAATGAGACTCTGTCTCAAAGAAGTGGTATGGTATGTATAGGGGGGTTATGGCTCACATTGTTGAGATCTCTACAGGTTTAGTATCCCCTGTCTAAAGTGGTTGGGACCAGAAGTGATTCGGATTTTGGATTTTGGAGTATTTGAATGTGCTCACTAGATGAGGATCCCTAGTAGGAAAATCTGAAATCTGAAATGTTCCCATGAGTATTTCTTTTGAGTATTATGTTGGCATTCAAAGAGTTTCAGCAGTTGAGCATTTTGATTTTTGGATTAGGGATACTCAACCTGTATAACCTAGAGTCCACATCTCAAATACACTTTAAGGCAAGAGGGCAGCCATTGACAAATGCAGACCCAGGGACAGTGTACTGTCTGTGTTCCATGTCACTCAACAATTGAGCTGCTCATTTTTTACTGGCTTAATATTCTGGTTTGATGCCTGGAAAGCATAGAGAATGTTACAGTAATCCAACCCAGAAGTGACTATAACTCTATATGGTTAGCATGTGTATGGCATTATGAGAAAACACTCTCAGATCCTCTAGAGTGTTCACATGTTCAGCTTCGTATCTTCTCTAATTATTTTTCATGTGTCCTTTCTCACTGTGGGCAGCTTCTCCTCCCACCCCCAAGGACTGGTAGGTACATTGATTACTCCTAGTGCATTCTCTTAGCCACTGGAAGTCTCGCTCTGGCCTTCCTAAAAGGTGTTTCTTTTTTTTTTCTTTTTTTTTTTTTTGAGATGGAGTTTTGCTCTTGTTGCCCAGGCTGGAGTGCAATGGCGCGATCTCGGCTCACTGCAACCTCCCAGGTTCAATCGATTCTCTTGCCTCAGCCTCCTGAGTAACTGGTATTACAGGCACCTGCCACCACGCTCGTCTAATTTTTTGCATTTTTAGTAGAGAGGGGTTTCACCACGTTGGCCAGGCTGGTCTTGAACTCCTGACCTCAGGTGATCCACCGGCCTCAGACTCCCAAAGTGCTGGGATTACAGATGTGGGCCAGCGCTTCCGGCCCTGAAAGTTGTTTTTTTAAGGCTAACGTGTTTATCTGGGAGAACTCCATTGGTAGGAGGGGAGAAGACCCAAATGAAAGTTGCATCTGTTTGCTGCTTTTTCCCTGAGATCTTTTTCTTAACTCTCTTCCTCTCAGAGAGGATCATCTCTTCAGATAAACAGGCTCCAGGGAACCTAGGAGACCAGGGGAGGATGGGGGAGGTAAGAGCTAAGTTACCAGTTTTTGGCTTGCTTTAGGGGGTCACCCTGTATGACCCTCCAGGGTGGTCTCCCACTCATTCTTCCTACCTTCCTGCCTCCACTTGAATACTTTCCCCCTGTTCCTCTCTTTCTGGCTCTGGAGAGCTAGCCTTACGAGCCAGTAGAGGGCTTTGGAAGGACACTTGCAGGGTGTGTTTGTGTGATGCACAGGAAGTGTGAGTGGAGATATTTTAATTTGTGCACAGGTGTGTAGCTTGGAGTGACATTGGCTCCCTCTGGTTCAGTTCTGATGAAACAGAGCAGTGGGTTTGTGCTGAAATGTGTCTGCAGTTTCAGTAAGAGAAAGAATGGGTTCAGGGCTGGTGATCATTCAGTGATACTGTGTCATTTGTATAGGTCCTTCCCTGTGGTTCTGAAGAATAAATTAGTATCTTGGTCATTTGAAAAAGTAATTTTAGCTTGTAGACTTCCTGTCACACTTGAGTAGCTTTTGGAAAGTATAATATTTTTACCCAAATCCCATTAAATGTTAGGCGCTCTTTCTATATTCCCTTTACTGTCCTTTTACTGATTAGTGAAATATTTATGTGAACCCAGAAGGCTGATTTATTTATTTTATTGTCTTTTTTAATAACTTGCTTCTCCCTAGTGCTGGGTGCTTTCTGAGGCCCAGACAACCATCATGATTTCTTTGGTGATAATCTTCTGCCCTCCCCTGGCCTGCATCCTCAGGGATTACTTGGAGCTTTCTTAGCTTTAATGAAGCCTCTAGCTGTTCCGTCCCCTGGGTGGGTGGTAATAAATCCAACCAAAATGCCCACCAGGGGAGAGTGTAACTCATTTTAGGGCATATGGTGCATTAGTAGCTAAGACTCAGCATCCTGACTCCTGATTCCCAGGGACAGCCATGGAAGAGATGTAGAAGTAAAATGCCACATTCCAAGTTGGACTTGGTCCTCTTGCCCTGGAAGCCTATTTCTTGTCCTAGGTCTGAGGGTTTAGTACATGGTTAAATTGCTGGCCAAGGTGCTTCAGACATTCTTTAGCACCTGCCTCTGTCTGGACAAGGAATCAGGCAGGGGCTGATGAGAGTGGTCTCTGATATGTGGTCTCTGGAAATTCTTTTGGCCCAAGTCTTAAAGTCATGGTGGTAAAAGGTTGACTAGAAGAGAGCCTCTGAGTGGAGAGACATCCTATGCACAATGCTTGTTCTCTTCTCCCCCTTCTTATTGCCAGCATAAACAGTTGCACTTCTGGCTGGCAGATTTGCCCTTGCTAAGTCTGTGCTCAGGTTGCTGTCCATGATTAAATTCTCGCTGCCTGCAAGCACAGATTCTAGGTGTTGTTTTAAGGTTCAGGGCAAAACAGTTTTCTGTAACCTCTCCTGCTGTAAGGGTAACTGGCTATATTTGTTTGTAATGGACACATGTCTGGCTGTGTGTGTGTTTGTGTGGACTACCTTTCTTTTATTCATTAGGCATCTATTGAATGGATAAGGTTTGTAAAAAAGCCATTTTCTTTAGCAAGTAGCTTGGGTATTTTTTTAAGCGTTTATTTTTCATGTGTTGATTTGGAATAAAAAGCACACACAACTTGGAATGAAATAAAAGACTAATGAGAAACAAAGCCATGAACTCATCAGTGTCTCAACTCCACAAAATTAGAGTCCCCAAAGAATCACAGCAACTCATCTGTGTATCAAGCAGCAGAACCGATTATTGCCTGCTTTGGGTCTGACTCTGTAGCAACATGGCTCAATCAGCAGAATAATGCAGAGGAAAAATGTTAAGAATAGATGCTTTTAATGCAGCTCTCAACCCCAGGCTGCACATCAGAAATCACCCAGGTAGCTCGTAATTAGTGTACATGCCCCAGGTCTACTGAATCAGAATTTCCAAGGGGGTGGGGGGTGGTCTAGTAGCTTTTCTTCCCTCCACCTTCCAAAGCTCCTCAGATGCTTCTGATGTGCAGCTAGGATTGAGAACCACTTTTTAGTGTGTCCTGGGTGTCTGTGGTAGAAGTGGAAATCTGGTGAGATTGATTCTAGATGGGAGTCTTAAGCTTGAAAGTGATGACATCAAAACCAAATCAAATCTTATAGATGCAGATGTTGTGTAGCCTGCTTTAAGACTTATATAAAGTAATCATATTCTTTTACACTTTGGAGAATTTTTACTTATTCCATAATAAAGATGTCATAGCCACTCATTTCTTTAATGATGAGTTTAAATATTTCCCATCTGGAAAGCTCTTTCCTTGAAAAGATTTATTACTTCTCTGTCTCCTCTGGAAGTAGGGAGAGAAAACCATTAACATAATAATAGTGTCTGACTTCTCTTCTCTGTCCATAGTTTGTGCCAGTAGTTTCCTTAAGAGCCACAATGTGGCCTGATTTATGAAACTTACCTGGGAAACTTTTATTCTCCCGTAAGAATACCTGTAACATAATCAGGATACTTAGGTGGGTAAATTTCATTCCAGGCTTGATTTGCTTTATATATAATTAACTTTCTCAAGAAGTAAAATCTAAAATGACTCTTAAATATTGAATATGATTTTATAAGATGGCTCCTTGAAATGCCCTTTTCCCCCTTTGTCCTTTACCTGTTTGTTTTTTGTTTGTGTACTTGTTCTTTTACCTTAAAATCGCCTGGGGGAACTTGAAAACAAAATAAAACAACCACTGCCCAGGCCTCAACTAAAATAATTAAAGCAAATCTCTGGGAGTGGAGTGCAGGCCTTGTTGTACCGCAGGTGACTCTAATTCTGAAAGAGGCTTGCAAGCCCCTGTGTTGACTGTTGCTTGGTGAGGTGCTTCTCTACTAGCCCTTTCTCCTTCTTCCTCACTCTTTGCTAACGTTGCCTTCCGTTGTGTACCTGTTATGGCCCTTGGGAGACCTAATCATTTCACTTCTGCAGGTGACTTTAAAAGGCCCACTTGTTAGAATGGAACACAGTAGATTCCTCTATTTGAACTTTGCTTTTAATAAATGATGACATTATGTGCTTATTTAGTGTTCTTTTGGGGTAGCTCAGATCTCCTTAAAAGTCTTATTGTTAATCCCCTCAGTGTTTCCCGAGAGTGAGGTAAGGGTTTCCTTATTAAATCTAATACCCTGAAATTGCTGGGCTCTGTTACATTGTTCTCAATTGTTCTCAACTTGAATGCTGTCCCTATCGGGTTGGACAGTTTCCCAGAATGCCTTTCTGGTAACCGAGCATTAAGATTTACAATCTAGCTTTTCTTAGCCAGAAGGTAAGTCTTGCAGGGACTTCAGAAAGGTGTTCTTTCTAATCCTTAGTGAAGAGATCTACTTGATGGGCAGCTGGTAGCTGGGCCTAGGTATTCTTAGAAGAAGGATGTTGTGATGTTAGCGTTAGTGTGAAAGTCTGCATGAACACTGGGCTGATCCAAGCCAGAACCGATGAGTCGAGAGGACAACTTGTGCCACCAAGATGTGTCTCTGGCTGATGTTTAAATTGCATCAAATTAAAGGGTATTTCTCATTTTCCATTGTGGTGTCACCAAAGGGCAGAATTAGTGTCATTTTCAGTAGCTTTGAGCCTCTGCAACTGTCACTCTCCCTGAGGGTCACTGGAGATAGTAACTCACATTCTGAAGAGGCCGGAAACCTCCCTGTTGGATGACTTCTTTGGAGAATTATTATTCCAGATCCACTGAACCCTACTTAGCTTCGTTTTTCCTGCAATACTTTTTTTTTTTCCTTTTAAAAAATCTAGAGTAGGAAAAACTTCCTATTAATGCCTGTCTGTCATACTAATAGGGTAGAAGATATGGGCGGGTGGGTAGTGGGATGGCGGCAAGTACCATGTACCTTTTCTTGTGTGAAAGTGCTCCACAAAGAATGGCCCATGGGAATGTTTTAACTGTGTAGTCATTTTCTAAAAGTTTAGTTCATTGGGTGGTTTCTTCGTCTTTCTTTCCTCTGAGTGTTGTGTTAGGCATGAGGAGGGGCACAAAGGTATGCAAGATGAAGCCCCTACTGTGTGGTGGTGGGAATAACTCAAGCACATGCTAATCAAGGCAGCATATGATAAGATGCAAGAGGGACACACCCCAAGTGGTGTGGGCATTCAAAGGAGAAAGAAATCCCCTTTGACTTGTTCTTTACCACTTGGATTTTAGTGGTGTTCCTGGTTTATCTCTTGTGAGGTAGAAACCAAAGTACAGGGCATGCAGAGACTGTTTATCACTGGGCACAGTTATGGAGGTCACTAACATGTTAACCCCCCACCCCCATTTTATTCTTGCTTCAGAAATTTTTGTCTCTGTTTTCTCCTTGTAAACTCTTTTGCCATCCCTATTGTTGTAGAAGCCAATCTCCTACCCAGACAAACAAACTTAACTTTTTTGGTGGAAATTGATGGTGAGCCTGTTACAAGGGATGGAACTAAATTGTAAGAGTGTCCAAATCCCACAAACCTGCCAGGTGTTGGTCATTAGGTACATATTTGAATGTTTTCAATTTGAAGAGATTCCTCTACAGTCTGTGGGAACCTCGGTGTGCAAGGTGTTTTCCCTTGAAGCTTTCTTTGCCTCTTACCTAGACATTTTGTGAAGGCTTCTCCTCAGGCAGCCCTTGTCATTTTGCTGAATGTCAGCAAACATTTACTGTCACTGCTCTGATGTCAGGGAGGAAGGTGATGCTTTTACTTTCTAGCAAAATAGCCCCCAACGTTTTGGTAGCACTACATTTAAAGGTCACCACCCTCTCTCTCCTTCTCTTCCCTCCTCTGTCCTCATTGTCATCTTTATAACCTGTCCCTTCTGAAAGTTGTTTTTGAAAAAGCATTGAAGCTGTGTTTTAAAGTGATTGGATTCAGTAAGTCTGAAGGTGCTAGTGTTGATGGTGAACTTGAGATGGTCACCTTATTCCTTAGGAGGAAGTTCATGGTTTCTGGCTCTTGGAAGAAAGTGGTTGTGTGTATGTATGTGTGTGTTATAAGGGGAATGTTTTTGGCTTAAACTATGTACGCCTATCAGGCTTGGGTTATTTCGCAGTTTGAGCATATTGTAATTCTGAGTACTTTTCCTGTTGAAATTGGCCAAGGCAATCATGGCTATGGTAGAAGTCTTATCTGCTGGTGACATCACTTTCTGCTTCCCAGGCCTTCCACCT
This sequence comes from Pan paniscus, assembly GCF_029289425.2. Classification (NCBI taxonomy): domain Eukaryota; kingdom Metazoa; phylum Chordata; class Mammalia; order Primates; family Hominidae; genus Pan; species Pan paniscus. Next base: position 164,602,800 of record NC_073255.2, read on the forward strand.
GTATTTTATCGACAGGCATGTAAACTACACATAGATACAAATATTTTTCAAATGTGTAATGATGCTAGTTCTAATGAAGAACCTAGAGTTGCTGTAAAAATCTCTTTTAAATTGTTTGTATGTGATTTTTAATGATAGTAGATTATAATATATCTTTCATGATGATGATTAAGTTGTAAGTTTAGTCAAACATCTGTTTATTTAGCAAAGCGATCATGAATATTCCCTTTGCAATTAACACTGATTTAGGGAAGATCTATATTTATAATTAATAGATATTGAAGGTGTGCTAAATATATTTAGGCTCCTGGTTTTTAATTTTTTTCCCCCCCGTTTCTTCCATGTTCTTTTCATTCAATTTGCCGTTTTTGGGTCGGCTTAGAGACCACCCAGATGACCTGCTTATGTATACTTCCCTTTGTGTATATATACGGTGGTTGTTTTATTTTAAAAAGCAGGGTACTTTATAATGAAACATTTACTCGCTAGGTACGTCACAGTTTTTATTCTTGTATCCATACAACACCAAGGTTGAAGTTGTTGCATGTACAGTGGGTGGAAGTAAATGCTGTTGCCTGATTGGGCACTTATTTCTGTGTTTCTTGGCCTATTCTGTATAAGAGACATTTTGAACTGGGCTGTCATTACATGATGATATGCTCATTTCTTCTTAGCTGCCCTATGCTTTTTCTCAAAGGAATCACCTATGTATGATCATATTTTCCCTTTTTTGTGTTCAAAAAGATAACGTACTTGTTGAAGTCCCTTGTCAGATGATAACCTTTAATCTTGGTCCTTTTGCCCTAAATGCAGAAATACAGGTGCAAAAAGGGATTTAGAGGGAAGGAAGAGTTTAGAGATACAACAAATACTCCTGTTTGTAAAGACATACCCACAACTCCCCTGAATGTTTAGATTGCTGCTTGGAGCAAACTCTGAGATGAACACGACTGCAACTGATTATTCTAAGTATTGTCTAACTTGCATCTTGCAAATTACGTAATGCCTGAGCAAGGTTTCCCTTTTAAAACTTCTGTTACATTCATAAACTGACAGGAAGTTTAATTCCAAGAACCTTAAACTATAAAAATAATACCCTGAATTCTATAAACATCCTTGGTAAGTAGAAAGATACTCATGGGAAGAGATAGAGTTATGCATTGCCCAACGATGGGGATACGTTCTTGAGAAGTGGGTCATTAGGTGATTTTGACGCACAAGTGTCATAGTGCATACTCACACAAACCTAGGTAGTATGGCTTACTACACACCTAGGCAATATGGTATAGCCTGTTGCTCCAGGCTGTAAACCTGTACAGCATGTTGCAGTGCTGAATACTGTAGGCAGTTGTAACACAGTGGTATTTGTGTATCTAAACATAGAAAAGTACAGTAAATTTTATGGGACCACCGTTGTATAAGTGGTTCATTATTGACTGAAATGTCATTATGTGACGCATGACTACTCAACTGTGTGACAACTGGGAAAAGGATGGAAACAAGGGACTTGATTCAGATTTGTTTGTTTGTTTGTTTTGTAAACAGCTTTAAGAATCTTGCTGTTTTTTATTTTCAGAATTCTACTGCTTGGGTTACCAGAATCTTCCCTGATTAAAATGCCTACCATAGCATGCCATCAGTGACTAATGATGATAGCGAGACATCTTGTTAGCACCAGGGGAAAGTGAGATCAGATTAGGTGCATATGACTTTGTGTGAGGTTATGACTGGTACAAGCTTCCTGCTCTTTTGCTAAGGGCTACCACAAAGTTACTTAAAAGTGATTTTATTTTCTTTTCATCACTGAGTGGCTTGATCATAGACTTAGTAAGTGTGTGAACCCCTTCCCCTGAACTTCCAAAACCTTGTGTAGTCTGATTGAATACTGACTATAAACAATAGTCCTGGGTGGCCTGGGCCATTTAAGGGTGTGTATCGTTGAGGTGTAGCGATCATGCCAAGGCATCTCCAGCAGAGGCCCTAACTTCAGCTGCCCTCTGCCTGGTTGCTTACACTGCTTATTGTGAGTTTAGAAACCTTTGAATCCATTTCGGGGTAGTCAGCTCCTTTATCTGCTGAGGAAGCTGTGACCTGTGTGTGTCACAGTTCAGATTTTTGACAACACAGAACACTGTCACAGGACACACACAGATGTGACTTGTGTGTGTCAGTGTTGTGTGTTGCCTATAAGCACCTGTGGGGAAACGGTAGGGAGTACCTGAAGGGAATGGTCATCTTAGAACTCCTTTTTTACTTTATTTCATAGCATAGTCTCTGCCTGCCAGTATGATACATTGTAATTTTAGAAGTTCTTTTAAAAAATAGATAGCTTTGACTGTAATCATTATAGCAACAGGCAGAGGTCTTAATTCTCTTACAGAAGCAAGCTTGAAGATTTCATTCTGCTTTCTTGCCCGCTACACCAGCATTTTGAACCCTAGCTCATGTGTCCTTACGTTCATTTCCATAACAACTGTTGTTGAGCCTCAAACTCCAGGGATTATGATTTGAGGTGGGAGTGAATAGCAGGAACCAATGAATGCTTAAATGAGAAATCTTTTAGTAATGTCACAGACTCATCAGAGGAGGGCATTAGAGAAGGAAAGGAAGAATGGAAACGCCACAGGCATCCTGCTGGTACGGTGAAAATGTCCCTCTTTTCCAATTTTCTGTGCCTTATTTCATTGGGAGATATTTTGATTGGCTTTATGTGGGCGGCCTTTTCTTACTAATTCCTTTCTTCCTATGAACATTCATCTTTTGAGTATGGTGGTGTCTTAGGCTAGAAAACTGATGTCTGGCCTTTGTAGGTATAAATACCTATTTATACCTGGCTTATGTGATGCCTAGTCTCTGGTCCCCTTCAGTCCATAGCACTGACTGGCCACTTTGAGCATATGGTAGTGAGCTGCAGATATGACTAAGTAAGGCTGATAGCATTCAGTCTTAGCCATTTAAGTAGTCAGCATATGCTAGTAATGTTTGTATTCAGTATAACTTGGAGGCAAGGTGTTTTTTACTAGCACATTTTGGTTTTCTCGTTGTTATTGTTATTAATTTTTTAAAAAGCTTACATTGGGGATAATTGAGAATAAATGCCTTTGCATTCAGCATGCATGAGATGTTTTGCTTGTGTATAGGGAGGTTGTTGCTTGGGTGGAAGAGTTAGAATTTGTATGTAGAAATGAAGGAAAAATATGATTTGCAGGGCTACTTTCCAGGTCGACCAAGTTCTTCAAAGTGACAAACATCTCTGTTCCTTTGAAAATTATAGAGACGCTGGTGTGCCCTATCATTAAATGAATTGTCAAAGGCCCTGGATCCTATGGTTTGGATATAAATAGCACATGTGGCTGTGGAAAGGACTCTGTTTAGTGTGGGATTGCCTATGCAATTCCTGCCGTTGTCTCTCTGAGGAATCATGGACTTGAAGTACTTTCTGCTTCTGCTTTATATTGTTTTTATTCAAGGTTCAGATGGTATTGCAAGGAATTGGCATTGGGTATTGAAGGACATTTCTGTGAGGATGAGTTCTCTGGATAAGAATGATTTTTCTAGCTACAGTCTTGTAGGAAAATTGGAGTCAGATAATCCAAAAACTTCATGTCCAGCCTGGAAGATCCTTTAGAAAAAATTGTTTTTTTCTACTGACAGGAGTTATCAGCACCTGGTTGTGACATATTTGACAAGACTGAACATCAGTGCTTTAAGGAAATGACTCTTGCATGTATAGGCCCACAGCATGGTATTTTCTTAAAGAATTAATTTTTCAGGACATGCCACTATAATAATTTTTAGCAGTGCTTTAGCTAAAGGTGACTTGTGCCTTTCCATTGTCAATGTCACCATGTCGTATTGTCACTTACTTGGGTTTTCTCTCCTTCCTTTGCTTTTTATTTGTCTAATGTAGGGACAGACTATAGAAGACAACAAGGGAGAACAGGGTTTCTTGATCCCTGTAGGATTAGTATGTTTGTGTATGATGATGGCTCAAATGTAGTCAATGTTCCCCCTTCCCACCCCTTTTACTCCATGTATGTGTTTTTGCTTTGGATCAAGAACATCTTGGTTTGTTTCTTTCTTTTATGTTTGGTTACCAACTGGCCAAGTCAGTGTTGACCTTGTTTCTGGCCCAGTGGAAACACAAACTTGCATGAAAATAGGATATTGAAGTGAGAATCTAACACTCATGGGAATCATTCCATGTTGTCTCCACTGTGCCTGTGATTCTTTGTTTTGCTTGCCTGGCCTTGTCTCCTGTATCTTCCTCTTGACAGCTTGTTTCCTGCCTTTTGATTCCACACAAACGGTGATACCATAGTATGCTTACCCAGACTGGGTCTTTCACTTTTTCCTAGGATGCTTGTGTACAAGGTACTGTCCTTTCAGAACACGCTCATCCCCCTTTGGGTTCTGGATCGGAATCAGATTAATCAGGTGTGTGCTGGTAGTTGTGTGTCTGAATTGGTAGTCATGAAGTCTGATTGTCTGGATCAGAATTGCATCATTAATCTGATGTAATTTTAAAATCAAGATACCCTAATAGTATGAGTGAGAATTGGGCTAAGTATCTGGTGAGAGTAGGAAAGAGATGAAATATTTCTTCTTCCCCTAAAGGAATTTATAACCTAACTGAGCAATAAGCTTAAACACACAAAATGTTTTTAAAAGTAAGAAGAAAATACGCATTAGAAATCATATTCCTACGTCAGTAGAAAGTGAACAAAACTACATGAATTGGTCTGTTAGAAACTGCTGTAATTGTTAAGAGGCAGGAGAAAGTGTTTCAGGATGGGGTGGAACAGGGTGGTTTAGTAGAAGAAATGACATTCAAGCAGGTCTTGAAGGGTAGCTGAATGGAAGGTGCAGGCCTATGTGGGTGCTGGAAGTAAACAGTTTTTTTAGACTAGTAGCCTCCAAACCTTGAGTATAGACTCACAGAGAAGCTTTAAAGAAACAACACCCAAAACCAAGAAATAGCAACAGTAACAAAACAGATTCCTGCTGTGCGCCCCCCATGAAGTCAGAATTATCTGTGTAGGAGGGGGATATGCAGACATGGATATGTTAATGTATTTTTTTCTTTCGTTTTTTTTTTTTTTTTTGAGACAGGGTCTCACTCTGTCACCCAGGTAGTGCAATTATGGCTTACTGCAGCCTTGAACTCCCAGGCTCAGGTGATCTTTCTGCGTCAGCCTCCCAACTAGCTGGGATTATAGGCATGAGCCACCAAGCCCAGCTATTTTTTGTAGAGATGGGGTCTCACCATGTTGCCCAGGCTGGTCTTGAACTCCTGGGCTCAAGTGATCCCCAAAGTGGGATATATTTCTAAAAGCTTTCCTGATTCAGATATACTTCTAGCCTTAAGAAGATAGGCCTGGAAGGTAACTTGGATCCCAAATGAAACAGTCTTGAAAGCTATCTATCCTAAGGGTGTAGCTTTGGCTTCCTTCTGTGGGCTGTCATTGAAGGCTCTTGAGCAGGGATTTGATGTGATTACAGTGTTATGTTAGGAATATTTATCTGTGGTGAAGAGGCTGTTGGTGGTATTAATAATGAGGTGTGGAGAGGCTTAATTAGACAGTGTACATGGAAAGGAAGGAAAAGATACAAGAACGTTCACACCGGGAAGAGTCAACAAGGTTTGTGGATTGCTGAAATTTGGAATGGGATGGTTAAGTTGTAGATTAGTGGATGTAGATTTATCAATAGAGATTTAAAGTTTTAATCCAGGAGGACAGGAATTAAGTTAATAAAAATTGGTGGAACTGGTTTAAGAGACTCTGGGAAACCACAAGAAGTTCAGCTTCAAACATGTAGAGTGGTAGGTGTAGCCTCCAGTTGGGAACCTTCAGATGAGAAGTTGAATCTGGGTGCAGTGGCTCAAGCCTGCAATGCCAACAATTTGGGAGGCCAAGATGGGAGGATCAGTTGAGGCCAGGAATTCTAGACCAACTTGGACAACATAGTGAGACCGCATTTCCACACACATAGACGCCAGGCTTGGTAGCATGTGCCTTTGGTCCCAGCTATTTGGAAGCCTGAGGTGGGAGGGTCATTTGAGCCCAGGAGGTGAAGGCTGCAGTGAGCCATAATCATGCTACTGCACTCTAGCCTGGGTGACAGAATGAGACCCTGTCTCAAAAACAAAATCAAACAAACAAAAAAATGAGTAAGTGAAGTTTAACCTAAACAAAGTTTTGTATGGCAACAGCAATTTTGATTTGGTTATGTAAAGATTCATTGTTCATCCAGTAACGGGTTGCACAGACTGCAGATAGGTCATAGCGTAAGTATTGAGAAGGGCTGAAGGTTGATTTGGAGGATTTGTAGGTCTTCCCTATGCTGGTTCTTATGAGTAGAAAGTTTCAGAGCTGGACCACTGGTGGGAATGCTGAGGAAGATTAAGGTAATGTAGGTCCACAGTCTCTTTTCACAAATCCTTAGGGATTGAATTCAGAAGTTTATGAATTTTAGAAAGGTTATATGGTACGTGTGTGGTATGTTAATTACATACAACCCTCAGTGGGGTTGTGGGTAGGAACCCCATAATTAAACACATTAAAATTTATTCAATGAAACATGTGAATACAGGTTGAGTATTCCTTATCTGAAATGCTTGGGACCAGAAGTGTTTTGGATTGTTTTGGATTTTTGAATATTTGCATTATATTTCCTGGTTCAGCATCCCTAATCCAAAAATCTGAAATGTTTAAATGAACATTTCCTTCGTGTGTCATGTCGATGCCCAAACGTTTCAGATTTTGGATCATTTTAGGTTATGGATTTTTGGATTAAGGATATTCAACTCGTATTTACACCAACTAGGATAAGGGCTTTAAAGTAACCTCACATCTGTTTTGCAGCAAATAATTTCAGCTTAGATTAAGTTTTACCACTAAATGTATTATAAAAAATCATAAGGATGAGTTTATACTAGTCTGTTTGGACTAGTGTAAAATAAATGTTTCGCACATTCTTCCCTTCCATTTAACCTAGTCTTCACTCTGGGATGCATGTAATGATAACCTGTATCTTGTCTGTTTTGGTGGTAGAATTTTTTTGGTTTCCTGATGGCTCTGAAGAGGTAGAATATACTTTATTGATGTTACTGAAGCAGATCTAGAAAATTAGTGTAAGCAAACAGCTCTGTTTTAAGTGTTGTTGGTGTTTTGTTTCCATGGTAGGGTGTGTGTGTGTGTGTGTGTGCGCGTGCTGAAATCCATTCAGTCTTCCCTCTCTTGTTGAATGGTGTAAAAGCCTAGCTAGACTGCAGGTTGTGGATGACCAGACTTGGCTCAAAAGAAGCATTCTTAGCATTGCTAGGGGGCTTTTGCAGATTTTGGCTTGTCTTCGATACTTGAGTCATTTGATATTGTAGCCCATGAATTAGGACAGTGTAGTTTCAAGAGCTGAGTCCTGGCTGTTTCCATGGTAGAGTAGTATGCATTGTTTAGAATGTCAGGTGAGCAGTGGCTTTTCTGCCTGTGCATTGCCCATATAGCAGACTCTCTGGTTTTATACTACATAGATGAATTGAGCCATGGTTTAGAATGGGGAAGGTTTTCTGAGGCAGATAAGCTTACCAGTTAAAAAAGGAAGTTGGCTAGAGAGAGAGTCTTAGGTTATAGCCTTCATTTGGCCTAGGGACATTACTTCTAGAGAGACAGGCCTCAGTGTCCTCATTTGTTTGAAAGATAGTGATGTGGGGTTCTGTGTGACTCGTAGCAACCTCGCTGTTCCAGCAAATCTGTGGGCTGGGCAGGGTTTGGAAAATAAGGAGAGTCCTTGCAGTTTTGCAAGACAGTTGTTGTGAACAAATGACCCTATTGCATTCCCTGGTTACTCAGCACCCTCTGGACACTGGCCTAGTCATGGGCAATTGGCTGTCCAAATAGCATGGACTGGTCTGCAGCCGGAGCTCTTAGTGAGGATGAGGCACGACGCTTCCCCAGCTGACTGCTCGCGGGAGCATTACCTGGTGTGCAGCTGTTGCCTGAATCCCAAGTAGCATCCAAGTGTAAGGCTGGCACACTTGCCTCTGCCCATCTTTTTCCTTGCTGCTCTGTGAATATCTGATCGATGGGGCCAGTTGTTGGCTGGGATCCAGCTAAGCCAGCCATGTTGTTAGATGTAGCATTTCTGCCTCTCCCCTTCTCATCTTTTCCATTTTGTCACATCCTAGGATATTGTCTTCCTAATAAAACTGGAGAGTTTATTCCAGTGGGAATTGTACTTGACATGCTGGTCTCCATATAAATGATGAGTGATTTTTATTTCACTCTCTGTGGTGTCTTGTGGTTTCAAAAAGTGAGCAGGTGGAAATTTGGAGGGGGTGGGTGTGTTGGTAAACCCTGTGTGGTGAGTTTTGTTTTGCAGCCATCGTAATGCTTATGTTCATCAGCAGTTCAACAAAACACATTTATTAAATACCTATTGTGTGCCAGCTATTGGAAATAGAAAGATGAATATGGCCACTTTTCTTCGGAGACCCAGCCAGCCTTTCACTGCTGGACAGGCTGCCCATCTGGGCTGCTGGGTTGTTCCAGTGGTAGTGCTGGAATTTTAGGTAGTGCTCTGTTTCCTTTGGTAAGTGAAAGAGGAATTTAAAAAGTATAATGCAGGGGCCAGGATACTTGATTTTCTATAAAGGGCCAAATGATAAATATGTAAGCAAATATTGAGATTTGTGGACCGGGCACTCTTTGTCACAACTATTCAACTCTGCCATTGTAGCTGAAATTAAACGTATACACTAACTGCCTGAATGAATGGATGTGGCTGTGTTTCAATGAAACTTTATTTTCAAATGCTGAAATCTGAATTTCATAAAGTTTTCACATCTCCAAATATTGTTCTTTTGATTTTCTTTCAAACCATTAAAAAACGCAAAAACCATTTTCAGGTTATAGGCTGCACAGAAAGGCCAGGTTATGTTTACTGACCCCTGGTATAATGCTTTTGTTGAGCATTGGCCTTTATACTAATTCTGCCTCCTTGTCTTCCATCGTTGTCTAAGGAATATCTGCTTGAAGACAGCTGACTTAGCATTGATCAGGTACTGTTTTCCTGAACTCTGGTTTGTGTGGTTTGGCAGCATGGAGATAAACATGGTATTGGCCCAGTGATCTTAACTCACTCCCAGTTTTTTAGGGACAAATAGTGTCCCCCATCAGAGCTGCAAAGTGTCAAAATTTCAGTGCCTGCTCTTGGATAATGAATTCCTGTTAAGTGTCTTGTTTGACTCAGAGTTTGATGTAGAAGAGACTGAGTTCAGGCAGAGGTGTTTTAAATTCTTACTGGAGTGGCTTGTGCTTTGGGGGGATGATCTGAATGGAAATTTTTACCAATAGCAACAATGATAATAGGAAACAGTGTACTTTTATGTCTTGAAAAGCAGAGACAGTGCAGAATAGACCCACTGGAGCCTTGGATGCTAGGAGCCAGATGTTGTTTGTAGGTGTGTTTGGCCTGAAAATTGAGATGTTGATATTTTTTTTCTAAACTTTTTTTTTTTTAAATGAAAGGCCTTTCCTCTTCCCCTGCCACCAAAGATGAAATGCCAGTCCCCAGTCAGATCCTTGCTTATTCTGTTCTTATGGTTACATAACGCAACTGAGACCGAAGTAAGCAAGAGAGGCTCCTAGGGTGCCTAGGTGTGTAGTGGACCTTTCATTTCTGACAAATATTTTGATACTTTGGCAGAAAATCCAGAATGTGTGAACAAAGTAAGGTAGAGCAGTCTGGTGTTGTGGATTTTCCTTCCCCCTTTATTGTGTTCCTTAGAGCACTGTCTATTATTTCCTGCCTTCTTTGGGCTCTGAAGAATATTTTTAGCACTGAAATTTGTCTTTACTACTGAACCCTGCCCAGCTAATACAATTTTGTAACAATTGATTACCGCTAAAATGGTTACCTCCCTTTGTCAATACTACACCCATCCAGATCTCAGTGAGGAAGTAAGATTTCAACACCTAAAGAACCAAAATAGATCCCTTCCCAAAAATTAGCTTTCACTAAAGTCCCCTTGAACACTCAGAGCCTATTTATTAGTATTTTATTCACATTTAGCCCAAAGTAGATTATCTATTAGAAGTGAATTGGAACTAGCATCCTGATAGCAAAATAGGAAGCAGAGAAAGATAGAACAGATATTAGACTCTCTGAATGTGGTGTGTCATTTTGTGTCACAGTATCTTCTATTTGGAGAATAGAAAATGATTTCTCTGTTGGAATTGTATAGATTATCTTTTTGAGTGAAAATAGGGCTCAGATTGAGGAGGTCAGATAGAATAAAATAATTTTTCTTTCTTAAAGTGGGCCATCATGCTTTGAGAGATCCTATTGTGCCTCTCTGATTGGATGTTTTGTTACTTTTCACTACAGCATCAGTATCCTTGCCAGAACCAAATTTCCTATATGCTTTATGTAGTCCACTAAGGGTAAGTCATGTTGCAGTAACAAAAGCTCAGTGGCTTTATAACAATAGAGGTTTATTTCTCACTCACATGTCCATAATAGGTAGGCTGTGGTTCTGCTTCACTTTTCCTTCACTTTGGGATCCAGGTTGATAGATCATTTGTTATATGGCATTTCCTTATCACAGTGGAGGGAAAGAGAGATGTGGCAATCAAGAGCTGACTCTCTGTGATTTCACTGGCCACTCCCAAATCCACCAGGCCAGGGAAGTGCTGATGGTCCTTCCCCAGGGAAGGGTACTGAACACTACATGGCCAAGACCAGCAGTGGGTTGGGAGGTTGTTATTCTCTCCCAGAGAGGGACAGACAAAATTTTGAAATAATACCAGAGACTTGATGGTTGGCCAGATTTATGCAGTCTCAACTGGGGAACCTATATTCTTTTGGAGCACCAGTTGTTTAAAAAACAACTTTTGGCTTGCAAATATTTCAGTGGTCTGATTTTCATCAGCATTAAAAGCCTAACAGATATAGTATTCAAGTTGTAGGTCTTATTTTCATTAGCATTTTCATGTTTCCAAAAGCCTTATTTCTTTTAGACCTAAATAAATTACTTTGGGTCTGTGGGTTCTAATTTGCATGGCTCTACTTAGTTCAGGGGACCGGGTTGTAGGGGTGATCTCTGCAACCTACAGAAACATTTGGCATATGATCTTCCACCTACCTCCAATTTGTATTTTGGGTAAATGATGCCAAGAAGGGTATATTATAACTGATATCTACTTCCTGTTGCCCAAAATACCTGAGTAGATTCATGCTAACTCTTCACCGTATCATTACTTATCTGTTGATTAGCAAGGAGCCCAGGAGGAGAGTGACATCTTGTTCTTCCATAGCCAATGGAGTGGCAGCTAACTGCCCCTACCTCTGTTCAATTGTAGTGTGAGGCATCTGATTAAAGCTGAAACGAGGAAGTTCTGTTCAAGAAGGGTTCATTTTTCTTCCTTCTTTCTCCCTCTTTGCTGGAGAAGAATAACATTTGCTGGTTTGATAGGAGCCAAGTGCTGATGCTAAAACCCGGTGTAAAATCAGACCACATCTTTTACCCTTGCCAGCCAAACTGAGGACTTGAAAAAGTCAAATCTGTCTTGTTTCAGAGACCTCTCAAAATATAATTCTGCTGATGCTGGGCAGCCATAGGTGCTTTGGCATTTGGGAGTGAAATTTAAAATCTCTTGCTGCTGGTGAATGATAGGATGGATGTGGAGTTTCTTTGTCTGTGCCCTTCAGAATATGCAGCAGCCGACTGCAAATGATGGTCTAATTTGATGTGGTGACTCCGTTTGAAAGCGGAAGCTGCTGGTTTCAGGCCGGCTCCCTGTAGTATAATGAATTGTCATGCCTCTGCTGATTATCTAACAAGTTTGTACAACGTGTAACACAAGCTGACAAGACAAACAATTTTATTAATTTAAGCCTGCTGCTAATGGGATTGCAGTGCTATATGAATGTAGGAGTATTATACACAAATACAAGAGTATGCTACTCTACACATACTTGTAGTCTGGGTTTGATAATGGAAAGTCTATTAATTTTTTTAAACAATGTTTAGTGTTTCCATTTGTTTTCAAAAAAGAAAATTCATTTGGATTTGAATTGAAAAATATTTATGAATGCTTGGGGATTTATGGAGCTTAAAAAAGGCTATCAGCCTTTGAAGTATTAGAGCTGATAAATGCCAGTGGGCAGTAGATAAACTTTTGGTTGTTATAAACGAATTACGCTAGAGGAGCTTTTGTCTTAAATGTGTCCAGAGTTTGGTTGTCAGTTGGGAGAGTGCTAGGGCCTGTGGGGAGATGGATTCTATTTTCAGTTTGTGGCCTTTGATCTGTAGTATTTTTTTCAAATCATCTCATGTTCTTATAAACTTGGTAATTTAAGGTAGTTGAATCTTGAATTGTTGACTAGGATTGATTAGCTATGTTTATGAAAGGAATTTATCATCTAAGATAAACTGGGGCAGGAGAGCAGAGAGGGGACTAGAGCCAAGCTCTGTAAGTGTGTTTTGTGTAATTAAAATGATCACAAACTAGAAAATAATATGGTGGGGGTATGTTTTCCTTTTTATCTTCATTCTTGTGAAGCAGAAGCTGTGTTGTAGAATGTAGCGCCTTTAGGCCTTCCACTGTCCTTAACTCTGCTTCTTCTTGTATCTTCCTCCATATCTAGAATTCCTTTTTCCCACCAGCCTCTTCTTTAGCCATTCCTCTGGGATCTTGCCCTCCAAGGCTTATCTTCTGCTAGGATATGTGGCGACTTAGAATCTGAGCTTCCCCAAATCACTTACCTGTCCCCAAACAAATTAGATGTACAGCTTCTTCATTTCTTAAGAGGTAGAATTGCCAGATGGCCACCAGGAATAATTTGCATATATTTGCACAACGGTACATATTTTAAGAATTTTCAGGTTCACTTCCTAATACTAATAAAAATATTATTTGTTTAAGTATAAATGGTATTACTCTGTGTATCTGCCACTTTCTGAAAGCTTTTTAAAAATACTTTTTAAATTGAGGTCAATATCCAGTCATTTGTATACTGTGCAGTAATCTTAAATGTAAATATATGTATAATTAAATATATATATCTATATGCATAAACCGATGTATCTACCACCCAAATCAAGACATAGAAAATTTTTAGTATCCCAAAAATTTCCCTCATGTCCATTTCCAGACATTTTTTATGCCTTGAAATAACCATTATTCCACATCAATTAGTTATGCCTTCTCAAACTTCAGTCAGTGCAATCATACAGTAGGCAGCCTTTAATATCTGGCTTTTTTCATGCAATGTAATGTCTGTGAGATTTATCTTTGCTGTTATTTATATCACTAGTGGTTCTTTTCTGTATAGTATTCCATTGTTTCAATAAACTACAGTTTATTCTCTTGTTAATGATCATTTAGATTGTTTCCAGCCTGGGTCTATTATGATAAAGCTGCTAATGAACATTCTTGTGTCTGCCTTTTGGTGGATGCGCACATTCGTTTGTTTGTGTATATCTAGGAATTATATTGTTGGGTCATCCGGTAGATGAATGTTTAGCTGTGGTTAGTACTCCCAAACACTTTTCCAATGTTACTATATGGAAAGTTGTTCCACATCCATGCCAACACTTGGTGTTTTTATGTTGTTAGTTTTAGCTATTCAGATCTGTTTATAGTGGCATCTCAGTTGGTTTTAATTTACATTTCTTATGTGGAGCAACTTTTTGTAAGGTTATCAGGCATTTGGATATCTTTTGTGAAATGCTTGTTCAGGTCTTATAAAGATTTTGGTTTTTGGAATTGGGTTGTTCATCCTTTTCTTATTGATTGTTAGGAGCTGTTTGTATATTCTGAATGTGACCTCTTAGTTGAGTTGTTTTGTGAATATCTTCTAATTTGTGGTTGCCCTTTGTACTCTCTTAATGGCTGACAGTGTTTCTTAAATGTTTCTGAAAATGTTTCCTGTGTTCTTAATTTCTTTGTGTTTGAGAAGACATTCATTTCTTGTCTTCTCTTTATTTTTGAAAAGCTTCCCTGCTGTTGATGCTCCTGCCATGCTGGAATATAAGTATCAATATAACTGTAAGCAATCGCTATGCCGCAAGATCTTCCTGACTCTCAGAGGAATACTAGGTTTCCTTGTAAGGCACCCACACAAAATTTACTTTGGAGAAAGTTAAATTAATGTTATTACATAGAAGTGATCATAGTTGCCATGTTATTGCGAACTTACTATGCAAAGTCTAAGCATTTTTAAACATGTATTCATTTAAGTCATAAAACAGTATTGTTGATTATGTACTGCTAGTACTGTCCACATTTGACAAACAAGGAAATCAAAGCTCACAGAGGTCTCCTGTGGATAGAATACCAGGCATGGTATTGTTGATCTTGCAACATTATGTCCTTATGTCATTCACAGCTGGGGATCGGTTCTCCCTACTTACTTTAGTGAGATTTTAGTGTGTGCAAAGCGTATCTGTAGAAAGTCAGTTAGAAAAGACACATCCCCTATCCTCATGGACTTCCATGTCCTATCCTGTGAATTGCCTCTGTTTAGTTAAAAGGTTAATAGTATATCAGGGGATTTTTGCATATATGACTAATGGTTTTTTTTGTTGCTATAATATTTTCATTATAAAATATCTGATGTATATGGCAACTATGTTGAAACCTTGGTTTGATTTCAGCATTTACTACTACCTGATCATATGGTTTTGATATTTAAATTTTTATAGTAGAACCTTGCTAACATTTTAAACTAATATGTAATCCATTTTGATTTAGTGAAAAATTGACATAGCAATTTTCAAAAGGAGGAGATACATTTGTGTCAGATTTTTAAAGTAGCAGGCTAGGCATGGTGGCTCATGCCTGTGATCTCAGCACTTTGGGGAGGCTGAGGCAGGAGGATCACTTAAGCCCAGAAATTTGAGACCAGCCTAGAAACATAGGGAAACCGTATCTCTACAAAAAATTAAAAAATTAGCTGGGCATGGTGGTGCATGCCTGTGGTCCTGGCTCTTCGGGAGACAAAAATGGGAGCATCGCTTGAGCCCAGAAGGTTGAGGCTACAGTGAGCTGTGATTGTGCCACTGCACTCTGGCCTGGGCGACATAGCAAGATACTGTCTCAAAAATAGATAGATTGATAGATAGATAGATAGATAGATAGATAGGCAGGCAGGCAGATAGGTGGTAGCGGATACATACTGCTTAGTAGACAACTTGCAGTCAAGTCAAATGAATCGATAAGAATCATCAGAATGTAGTATGTGACTTAAGATGGTGTCTGTCAGGCTTTTTTACTGTAACAGAATGTTCTCTAATCAAATAATAAACATTTCATGGTGAGGTGCCTTGAAACTATATAAAATCAAATTAATTTTTATCAATATGGACTCTTGGTTTGATACTTTATTCAGTGAGTTATAATACATTAATTTTTTTGTTTGTTTGTTTTCATACTTAAATTGTCCCTGATTTGGCCAGTGAGAGCTCTTAAAGCTAGTTCCTGTGTCCTTTTGATGTGTCCCCATCCTTCTTTGATCCATTTCTTGCTTTGTGGGATGAGGCTTAGTTTAAACTATCTCCAGGTCAGCCCTAGAGTCAGCCATTTTGCCAAGGAATCTTGTTCCTTTTAGTAGAAAATGGTATCTAAAAGTCAAGACCTTGCCATCAGATATGCTCATTGCTACTGGAGTGTTGCTTGCCCCCAGACCATCTCAGTTGATAAGCTCTAGAGAATACATAGATGCATATACATCCATACGTATATTTATATCTGTATGTATTTCTGTAACTCCATATTTATGTTGCAAACCATATATCCACACCAACACCTCCAGTTCCAATCCAACACCACAGGGTTCAGCTAGTTTTCTCCCTTTCTGTATTTGTAACTCCCTTCTCCAACAGTGAGAAGCCTTTGCTTCTGTTACCTTTAATGTATTTACTGATTTTATCATTTCCCCTGTGTGTAACAAACTGTCGCATTTCTGCTGCCAGCCTCTCCTCTAGGAATGTACCCTATAGTGCCCCAATCAGGACCTTCCTTCTCTCCCCAGGTGGGCAACCTGCTCGACATACTTGGGCTCTTGTCTCTCCCACGTGTCTCTCTTACCTGGCTTGGTTTCGGACTCCTCATGACAGGCTGCCCTCCCTATGGACTCCCCTCAGTCCACTTGGGCTCTGGCACCAACATGCCAGACTTGCTCTGGAAGTGTCATCTTAGTCCCTTCATGATTTGGATTTGCACTTCTTTGACTTATTTCATTCATTAATCATTAATCTGTCTTGTTTATTTATTATGTGAGAGACCGGATGAGGAATGGAAAAGGAATGGACTTTAAAGGGTGGGCTAATTGTGTCGGAAACCAGCCCCATCACTAGTTCTGAGATAGTGAGAGGATAACTGTATTTAGTTCTCTGTTTGAATGCATAAAGTGGGCACCATAATGATGACTTTTCAGTTGTTGCTTGGTAAGTGAAGTTGAATAAGATAACACATAGAAGACATTTAACAAACATTACTGTCTTTTTGTTTGCTTTCAAGAGGAATCTAATCACCTGCTCATAGCCTGTTAAGGGCAAAGTATTTTGTTTGACTTTAATAACACTATTAATTTTGAACTTTCCTAGCTTTGCCTAGGAGAATCATTATGTGCCTTGATGTCAGTAAGAAAGATTAGTTATGAAGTTAATGTATAACTTTGCAAGAGTCTAAAAAGGCACCTCTCTGCCATACATTTTGCCTTTCTGCCTTCTCTTTGCCAACATTAAGGGAAGAGCCTCCACAAACTTTTTTCCCTTAACCTAATTATCTTTATATCCAGTAGCCCTTTGGTATTAGCTTTTCATCTGACTTTTCCTTTCTTTACTTAAGTTGCTTACTCATGCCTTCAAGCACTGAGGCCCTACTAAGTGCTGGGCCATTTGGTAGTTGCTGGTATTGCAAGGATGCAGTCCTGATGAACCAGAAACTATATTGTAATCGCAAACTGTATTCTCAACGAAATTCTAGATCCTCAGAATTCTGGTTTATATCATAATCTTTAGAGAACATTTAAACCGTATAAAAAGATTTCAGAAATAGATTTCAAGTGGTATATTGCTCTCCATATATACCTTAACTAGGACTTCTGGAAAGCATAGTTTTCATCACATCTCCATATGGTTTTCTAGGCCACCTACCTCTATCATCTTGGCCATCAAGTACAAAATTAGCATGCTGAAGAATTTTGAGTATTTTGCCTGCATCTCATTACAATTCAACTTCTCTGACTTCAGCTAAGTTAATCTTCCCCACATCCCAAAAGTTTCTTTTTGTGTGAGCGTTTTGGGGAGGACAGCATTTTCAAATATCTATATGTAAATTCCTTTATAAAGGAAACCCCAAGATTCAAAAGCTGTCTGTGGTTATCATTTTCTCAGTTACAGTTTGATAAATTCTTAGAATTTCAAGGTGAGAGAGCTGTGGTCAGCATGTCTTCAAGTATATTGGGGTATTTTACCCCCTCAGTTAGCTGAGAAAGTATCAACCAAGGGAAGAAAGCTATACAACACCAAAAAATGAATATGATGAGGATAGAAGGAGATTTACGGAGACTTTAAGCACGTAATCGTATACACACTGTTCTGTAACACTCGTCTCTTCTGTCTTTTCCTAGAAATGTTTGCTTTTGAAAACCTGAAAGTTGTTTGAACTTTTATTATCCATTGTTCGAAGCTAGCATTCATCTGATTTTATTATTGGTCATTTGGCCCCATTCTTTATACCCATCTTTCCTTGAAACCTGTTAAAATTAGATTCCTCCCTCTGCCAAAAGCAGTTTCTCTTATTTGCTCATAGCCCTTGATTTTTAAAGTTAACCATTTTTTAGTTTTCCTTTGAAGGTGCATCTTCCATATAGCAGTATGATTGTTACAGTATTTTCCAGAGGCTTCTACCTTGGTACATTTTTGTTCAAAAAACTACTGGCTGTTTTTGAGCATGCTCAAGAACTGTATTCCAGAAATTAATTGATGTAAGATTAAATTGTAGGTCCTTCATATTGATGCTTGGAAATACCTGAGGCTCTCATTTATAATTATTCTAGTAATATGGTGGAAGGAGTTTTGGTGTGAGAGAAAGAGATCTAGATTTTCTTCCTTGATCTTCCATTTCCTTGCTTTGTGGGCACAGGTGAAAACATGGCCACACCGAGCTAGATTTTATATCTGTAAATGAAAAAGTTTACAGTAGACTAGGGGAACACATGGAAATGTCCTCAGGGCTCAGATTGATAACTTTATTAGTTTGCTAGGCCTACCATAACAAAATACCATAGACTCAATGGGTTATACAACAGAAATTTATTTTCTCACAGTTTCGGAGGCTGGAAGTCCAAAATCAAAGTGCCTCTTGTTGTCCCTTGGTCTCAGGTTTGGTTTCTTCTGAGACCTCTCTTATTGGTTTGCAGATGACTGCCCCCTTGCTGTCTCTTCACGTCCTCTCTGCACATGTACCCCCTTCGTCTCTCTGTCCTAATCTCCCCTTATGGGAGCACCAGATTAGGACCCACTGTAATGGCCTCATTTAAATGTAATCACCTTTTTAAAGCCCCATCTCCAAATACAGTCACATTATCAGGTACTTGCTTAGGGTTAGGTCTTCAACATATGGATTTTGGAGGAGCATAGTTCAGTCTATGACAGTTACCTAAACATAGTTGGCAGCTTAGTCTAGTAGAGAGAATACTTTGCCCTCATCTTTATCTCTGCAACTATGACTGAAACTCAAGTTTGTCTTGATATGTGATGCTGACTGTTATGGGTCTCAGAGTGTCTGAAGCAAGCTTGACACTCTTAAGTAACTTCTAAATTCAGTTAGTAGCTGTTACAGGTTTGTAAAATTCTCTGCATTTTATTTTTAAGGAATAATTGTAAAAGAAATTGTATATGCAATGGCATCATGTTTTGCTGTTTGGGACCATGCAGTCAAGCTGGCTAAATATGTAGGTAACTTCATCAAATGTACATAATCTGTATCAGGGTAGTCCACCTCTGAAAATTCTAAGGAAAGGATTTAAAGGAAGAGCCAAGCCTTGTGCCTAAAGATGTTTACTGTAACTTGGTCTCTCAGAAAAGGTAGAAACAGTCTAAATAGCCAGAAATAGGGGAATAGTGAGCACATTCAGGTGACAAAACTCCTAGAACTCATGTCACATAGAAATATGTAATGCTGTCATTCTAATCTGGAATAATTCTGGTATAAAATATATATAAATGTTACTTAAAATCAAGCATGTGAGGCTGGGCATGTTAGTGCACACTTGTAGTCCTAGCTACTCGAGTTCTTTGCACTCAGAAATTCGAGACCAGTCTGAGTAACATAGTGAGACCTGTCTCATAAAATCAAGCATATGTGCACATCATATATATACATTCAGTCAAATTAATTTTTTTTTGAGACAGAGTCTTGCTCTGTTGCCCAGGCTGGAGTGCAGTGGCAAAAATCACAGCTCATTGCAGCCTTGATGTTCTGGGCTCAAGAGATACTCCTGCCTCAGCCTTTCAAGTAGTTAGGACTACGGGTGCACACTACCATGCCCAGCTAATTTTTTTTATTTTTTGAAGAGATAGGGTCTCACTTTGTTGCCTAGGCTGGTCTCAAACTGAGCATGATTTTTGTTTCCATTTATTTCTATTAATAATAATATGATACTTGTTAAATTGATTTATTGATAATTGACAGCAGGTGATCTTTTTTTTAAGGAAAAACTTACGGACAAAAAAACCCAGGACTATTCTATTTACTAACTTAGTTTTTGGTATCATTCTTATTTTAAGTAGTTATGAGGATACTTTTTCTGCATTATGTTTCAGAAGCACTAGTATTCTAGAAAAGCGTAGGGCCAGGCAGACATGGTGGCTAATGCCTGTAATCTCAATATTTGGGGAGGCTGAGGGAGGAGGATTGCCTCAGCATAGTGAGACACTGTCTCTACTCAAGATGAAAACAAATCAGCTGGATGTGATGGTGCATGCTTGCAGTCCCAGCTACTTTGGAGGCTGAGGTGGTTGCAGTGAGCTATAACTGAGCCACTGCACTCCAGCTGGGGTGACAGAGCAAGACCCTGTCGCGCAAAAAAAAAAAAAAAAACCCCAAGAGAAAGAAAAGCATAAATTGAAACCTACTGACATACATTGCTGATTCCTATTAATTTCAAATAATGATACAATTTTTTATGGGATAGTATGTAATTCTAAACTGAATATTAGCGATTTCATAAGAGCAAACTGAAGGTTGCCATTGACTTTTTACTTATTGATAATAAAAAACACTTTTTGTTTCTTTTGCCATAGGAGCTATCACCTACCCTGTGGCCATTCCCACACATTATGTGTACTTCCACTTCCACATCTCTTTTGGTTAGCTCCACTGAGTAGGTACAGTGTGTGTGTGAATGCGAAGTATTTTAATAGTGCAATTTGGCTTTTCATGGTCCTTAACTCTGGAAGGAACTCCATACTCATTAAGTTTGTGGTGTTGCTGTATTGCAGATGCTGCTGAAGGCTTCCTCTGCCCTAGGCTGCCATCTTTAGTTTGCCTGCATAGAGTAGAGTAACAAAACCAAACCAAATCAGAACTTTGACACCGATGTGGCAGGCTGTGCTTATTATCAGAATATCTTTTAATGTTTGTGTATTTGAGTTTTCGTTGAGCTGATTTTCAGAAATGCTGTCTTTTTAAATTTCCCATTTTCATTTCTGTGTCAAAGTAAAGGATTTGGAATCTGAAAAAGAATAATGTCTAACTTGGTACCAAATGATGTTTCCAGGACTGGTTTGAAGGATCAGATGTGAGTTTTTCAAATTGGAACCTTTTCTAATGGGCCCCTGGGAAATGTCTTAGCTAAATTGCAACAGTGACTGGTGAAGTCGATCGAGGTAAATTGCTCCCATTGCTGAGGGTTCAGAAACCAGGCAGTGGAAGCTAAAATTTCAGGGGAAATCGGGCGGAACTATTGCAGATGGTTTCCCCCTTGAATAGAGATGGGGGTTGGTGTCGCTGTTGATGAATGGGAGGAGATTAAAGCCTGATTTTTGCAATGAGTTGGTAACATTCTCTTTGGGAGACTAAAGAGGAATTTATGAGAAGACCATCAGAATCAGTTAGGTGATTATTTTCAATTTTGACTACAAATGACATCTAGGAACACACCATGATGCCACTGGACTCTGTAGTGGTCTTTATTAGAAAAGTAGCAACAAGAGACTTTTTGTGATGTTTACCCTCAGTGAGCTCAGAGGTCGAGGAATTGCCCAGAATCTTGCAGATTTTCATTTAACAGTCAACCATTGAGCATTTCTGATTTGCATTTTAAAAAAATGAACCTGGCTGGTTTTGACTATTTGTGGTGATATGTTAGAATACAGATCCTCATGCAAGTATTTGTGATTGGCACGTCTCACTCAGACATATGTCTCACTCAGACATCTACTTTGTGTTTAAGGAAGCCCCTTAAGCTCTGTGCACAGTGAGAATAGTAAAATATCACAGAATCGTGTGGCAACATTAGGCTCTTAGTAATTGGTAAAACTTGATACTAACAACATCTGTCTGTCCATTTTTCTCAATCTCTTGTAAGTGCTGAGAGTACTGAAGTAAGGACCAAGCTTTAAATCCTTCAATTAAATATTTCGAGGCTGAGGCCTGGAGAGAATTTCTTGTATTTTAGCTCCCTATGACTCTTGGAAATTCTTCCTTTATAGAAGTTTTAGAAGATTAAGGCCTCCAATTTAGAAAGATAAAGGATCTGATGGCTCCCTTAGCTGATGAGCATTGTGTAACCATGAATTGAGTGGGCTGAACTTAATATAATTAATAGGTTTGCAGCACTCCCACACCTATTATAAGATCATATTTTGACCCATTTTTCATTTCTTCTTTATAAGCATTTAGATGTTTATGTGGCATTCACATTTTAATATTCCTTGGATGAACGTGGCATCATATGATTAGAAAACCAAAATTCATTTTTGATGCCTGTTGTGGTCAGATCGTGTCCTCTAAAATTCATGTGCTGGAAACTTAATTTCTAGTGTTAACAGTGCCGAGAGGTAGGGGCTTTGGGAAAGTTTAATGGATTAATGCCCACATATAAGGGCTTGTTGGAGGGAATTTGGGCTCTTTGTTGCCCCTTCCATCCTTTCTACCATATGAGGACGCCACACTCCTCCCCTTTGGAAGATGCAGCAAACAAGGTGCCATCTTGGAAGCAAAGACTAAGCTCTTACCACACATCGAACCTGTTGGTGCCCTGATCTTGGACTCCCAGCCTACAGAACTGTGAGGAAGTTAAGTTTCTGTTATTTATAAAATTACCAAGTCTCAGGTATTGTGTTATAGCAGCATAAATGGACTAAGACAATGCCAAAGGTGGCACTTGCCATAGATGTGCTGTGATGATATCAACTCTTTGCTTTCCAGGAGTTAAAGCTTTGGATTCTGATGGGTTGATTTTCTTTTGTGTGGACCCTTGTGCTGGTTACTATTTAATAGTTCTTTTCTTATCTTAGGCCGGGCGCGATGGCTCACGCCTTTAATCCCAGCACTTTGGGAGGCCAAGGCGGGCGGATCACGAGGTCAGGAGATCAAGACCATCCTGGCTAACGTGGTGAAACCCTGTCTCTACTAAAAATACAAAAAATTAGCCGGGCATGGTGGCGGGCACCTGTAGTCCCAGCTACTCAGGAGGCTGAGGCAGGAGAATGGCGTGAACCCAGGAGGCGGAGCTTGCAGTGAGCCGAGATGGCGCCACTGCACTCCAGCCTGGGTGACAAAGCGAGACTCTGTCTCAAAAAAAAAAATAATAATAATAATTCTTTTCTTATCTTACTGTCTCCCAGAATTGCTATTGCCAAAATTTGGTGCAACTATGTATTTTTCTGTTTTCCCCACCACTGTTTGTATGTAATTTAGGCTGAGTTCCTCCAGGCTCTGGTGCCTGCGTTTTGTGGTTTGTAAAGTGCTGTGTACTTTTATAGCCTCTATAAATAACAAAATACAGCTCATGGCAATAACACTGTGGCACCCTAGATGTTTAGATATAGTGTGTGTTAGATGGGAAGAGAGAGAGATATATCTAGGGTACAAAGTGGCTAGCTTGCAAAACTTAATCGTCACTTACTCATCCTACTTCTCATTTTTGTTCATTTGTTGATGGCATTCCTTTATCTTTGGGACATTTTATATGTAATGACTAGGTGTGGTGCTGTTCTCCTCTTCTCAGTATCCCTTCCCCCATCCCTTCCCACTGTTTAATGTAGTAGACATGAAGAGGAGAAGAGCTGGTTCACAGTGTGGTGAGATTTCCAACCAGATGCTTGCATGGTGGGGGCCCAGCTTCCTATCCTGGTCTTCCTGTTTTGTTTCAGTAGATCACCACAGCTGCCTTCTTATATGTGGGAGATGTGAAGCTAGGCCCTCGAATCTATTTCTATTAGCCCTGTCAATATAGTTTGATAAAATGCAAATGTCTGTGAAATGGTAGACTTCCAATTAAAAGGCTCCAGCAGGGAGTCTGTTTTGATAATGAAAGTGATTAAGAAGGTTCTATTTTCTTCCATTGGTATGAATGTTCAGCTAAAATAGCTTGGCTTTTTGTCTGTAATTGGACTCTGCTAATGAGGTTCTAATAACTCTTAGGTTCTAATAATGATTCTAACAAATCTATTAATTCTCTTCATTGATCAGTGCTGGGGACCAGAACACAGTCTCTGGATAGCAGTGTCATACAAGGTTGTAAATGTCATTCATTTCCCTTTCTCCTTCATTCTAAAGAATCAATGGAGCAAATGTTTATTTCCTTAAATTCTATAATCTTATATAGATACATCTTACCTCTGAGTAGAGCCAAACATATATGGTATATCAGTGCGCATGTTAGGAATTGCCCTCAAACCCTGCAGTTTATATTAGGCCTTGAAGCATTGGTTTTGGTGTGGAAAGAGGGGCTGCAGAATAAACACATTCACAGAAGAAGACTAGGCACCATCTGAAGCCTAATTTTTAGAACGTTCATTCTGTTCAACCCCTTTCCATACGTACCTGTCAGCCCCTGGTAAAACTAGGCTTGATAATTGAATATGCCGCAGCTCTTTAGCCAGCATAATCTGGGACATAGAATAGGTTGGTGGGGGTGAGCTGCCATGGGTATCTCTCACCACCTCATTAGCGGCCTGTCACCTTCCATCTTTCGTTATTAGAGGCAATGTTTGTGTTCTCTGATTTTAATCAAAATCTGTCTTTTAACTGACTACTTTTCTATCTTGTTCACTGTTCATTCTCAAAGGTCCTTATACTTTTCCCTTATAACAAACTTGTGAGGCAGAATTACAAGTAGGAGAGGATTACAAAGGGATTAGAGTGGCAAATACCTGTTTTGGGTATGCTCAGTGACTCAGAATGGCCACCAAACTTGCTTTGTTATGTAAGTTCATAATTTCCATTTATAATTGTGGCCTTGTCAGTATAGCCGTCTGAATCACTGGGGACTTTTATGGAACAGAGAGGTTTTCTATGATCTTGATAGTTGAGGAATGTTTTCAAATGAAGGGATAAAACTGACTAAAAATTTAGAGATGACGAGTCTTTGTGTGAACATCCCTGTGGTTGGAAGAGCCATTTTTCTCAGGTTTCCAGCTTGTATAGATGGTGCTCATATTATCTATAGCTAATCAAATAGCA